>NC_088408.1:32159301-32759301 GCF_034236695.1 Oncorhynchus nerka
AAGGGTAATGATCATGGGTAAAACTCTCTGACCTCTGTATTCAGAATGTTAACAGTGCAGTCATAGCAGGTTAATGAGGAAGTGGTGATTCCACACCAGGAGCTACATTACAGCTATAATTTCTAAAATGGCTGGTATTTCACCAGTTCTTTTGTAATGTCTTCACTGCTAGCAAGTCAGGTGATTTGTCTAAGAGGAAGCTCTCTTTGCTTCTGCCCAAGGAATATGTGGTTGACTGCCTTCCAAGCACCAACACACACTAGCTTTACCCTTCACTATTAGAAAAAAAGGTGCTATCTAGAACCTAAAATGATTCTTCGGCTATTCTATAGGAGAACCCTTTGAAGAACCCTTTTTGGTTCAAGAGGGAACCCTTCTGGGTTCCATGAAAGACCCTTTCCACAGAGGGTTCTAGATGGAACCCAAAATGTTCCTATGTGGAATCAAAAAGGGTTCTACCTGGAACCAAAAACGATACTCCTACCCTTTTGGAACCCATTTTTTGACAAATGTATCAACCCCTACAAAAATGTCTATAAATTATAATCCACATAATAATTCACATTTCCTGTTGCTGCAGGATTATTTTCCTGCTGTAGCAAACTGGCTCAAATTAAGAGCCGACATCTTTAAAATGAAGTTTTGCTTCCCCCAGATGTAGAAACACTGGAAAGAAAAACAGTTCAGGACTCAGGACACAAGCTATCTTTAATTCTGTCAGTTCTTTGTTCAGATGTGGTGTATTTCTTCAAAAGGATGGTGAGAGGAGAGGAGACTAACATTCTATTTGTACTGTCTGTGAAGGCCAAATCCAATACTTTACTTTGTGTTATTCTAAACCCGGTGAACCTCCTCCTCAGGGTTGTAAATCCAAATTCAATCAAGGGCAGTGCACCATTATGCTAGATTATCCACACCTGAGAACATGTTGATAATGCTAAAGAGATACGTGTGCATTCCGAGATGTGCCAACACACAAAGAAAGTGGATATAACCTGTTAAGCATGAACAAATATGCATATTTTGTGACAAAGAACACAACGTTTTTACCAACAGCAACTCTACCCCCTCGTGTAACGCAATAATGCAGTTAAGAGTAATCAAGATATCGTTTCAATGGGGACATTTAGTTTACAGTATATACCATCAAATAATATACCCACAAAACTGTAGCAAACACTTTAATCTGACCCCATAGCTCTGGATACTGCACAACACAACAATATACGCCAGAACATGTGATTTAAGAGCCTGGCTTCCAGCAGCACACCACAGAGCAGCAATAATCCAACCCTTCACAGTCAGCAGCAGCAGAACTAACTACTGCAGTAGAGGAGGAGGTCTGGGTCACAAGCCAACAGCCAAACATTCAACCAACGCTTCGTGTCGATGCATCAAAGCATCGCTCTGTTCTAAGAGGACACAAAACAGAGTAGCGAGGATACACAGGTAGCCATCAACCTTATGTGTAATGGCAATCCATTATGCGATCAAGAGAGGTTACGCAACGAGGGTTACGAAGGGTTAATCAGCCATCATGCCACTCCACCAAGCAACGCCATAGCAATACCTCTACACATGGCAACAGCACAGCATCAGTTGCTATTGGAGCTCTGGAATGAGTGCATTGGCTGAGAAGGGGAGAAAGGTGTGTGTGTGTGTGTGTGTGTGTGTGTGTGTGTGTGTGTGTGTGTGTGTGTGTGTGTGTGTGTGTGTGTGTGTGTGTGTGTGTGTGTGTGTGTGTGTGTGTGTGTGTGTGTGTGTGTGTGTGTGTGTGTGCGTGTGGGTGTGTGTGTGTGTGAGGATGAGGAAGGCTTTTCACACAGGCCTGCCTAATGGCATCTCGGGAACAGTGTGCTAAGCTCACACTGAAACCTCCAGCACTCCCGCCCACTGACAACTAGAGTAGAGTTCAAGTAAGTTATGCAACAGACAGCCCTGCTCAGAACCATCATGAGAGACGAGAGATGATAAAGAGAGAGATAGAGAGATAGAACGAGAATGAGAGAGAAAGAAAGAGTGAGCGAGAGAGAGAGAGGGAGAGAGAGAGAGAGAGAGAGAGAGAGAAACATCACAGCACAGTTGAAAAATACATGGCAAATAGAAATCCACAAATCCAAGAGAGAAAAAGAGAGAGAGAATGAGAGAGAGAGAGAGAGAGAGAGAGAGAGAGAGAGAGAGAGAGAGAGAGAGAGAGGGAGAAACAGAGAGAGAGAGAGAGAGAGAGAGAGGGAGAGAGAGAGGGAGAGAGAGGGAGAGGGAGAAACAGAGAGAGGGAGTCCACTGAGCTATAATGAGAGAGCTAAACAATGTCACAATGTGTTGAGGTGAGAGCCCAGTTCTTTGACAAATGAACCAAGATCATTAGGCAGATGATCCTCTTAATGATAATCATTAAACACATTATAAGAACCAGGAAATGGTGCTGATTTGCTTCATATGTTCTTTATCCAACCAGATGGTCTCTTGAGAAAATATGCTGCGACAAAAACAATGGAGACCTCCAGCTTTACACTGTACAATGTACTTCCAGATCGGTTTCCTTAGCTGGAACCGTGGTGTAATAGCAGAGGGCTGTGGTGTAATAGCAGAGGGCCGTGGTGTAATGGCAGAGGGCTGTGGTGTAATGGCAGAGGGCCGTGGTGTAATGGCAGAGGGCCGTGGTGTAATAGCAGAGGGCTGTGGTGTAATAGCAGAGGGCCGTGGGGTAATGGCAGAGGGCTGTGGTGTAATAGCAGAGGGCCGTGGGGTAATGGCAGAGGGCCGTGGGGTAATAGCAGAGGGCCGTGGTGTAATAGCAGAGGGCTGTGGTGTAATGGCAGAGGGCCGTGGTGTAATGGCAGAGGGCCGTGGTGTAATGGCAGAGGGCCGTGGGGTAATGGCAGAGGGCCGTGGGGTAATGGCAGAGGGCCGTGGGGTAATAGCAGAGGGCCGTGGGGTAATGGCAGAGGGCCGTGGGGTAATGGCAGAGGGCCGTGGGGTAATGGCAGAGGGCCGTGGTGTAATAGCAGAGGGCCGTGGGGTAATGGCAGAGGGCCGTGGGGTAATAGCAGAGGGCCGTGGGGTAATGGCAGAGGGCCGTGGGGTAATGGCAGAGGGCTGTGGTGTAATAGCAGAGGGCCGTGGGGTAATGGCAGAGGGCCGTGGGGTAATGGCAGAGGGCCGTGGTGTAATGGCAGAGGGCCGTGGTGTAATGGCAGAGGGCCGTGGTGTAATGGCAGAGGGCTGTGGTGTAATGGCAGAGGGCCGTGGGGTAATGGCAGAGGGCCGTGGGGTAATGGCAGAGGGCCGTGGTGTAATGGCAGAGGGCTGTGGTGTAATAGCAGAGGGCCGTGGGGTAATGGCAGAGGGCCGTGGTGTAATGGCAGAGGGCCGTGGTGTAATGGCAGAGGGCCGTGGTGTAATGGCAGAGGGCCGTGGGGTAATAGCAGAGGGCCGTGGTGTAATGGCAGAGGGCCGTGGTGTAATGGCAGAGGGCCGTGGGGTAATGGCAGAGGGCCGTGGTGTAATGGCAGAGGGCCGTGGTGTAATGGCAGAGGGCCGTGGTGTAATGGCAGAGGGCCGTGGTGTAATGGCAGAGGGCCGTGGTGTAATGGCATAGGGCCGTGGTGTAATGGCAGAGGGCCGTGGGGTAATGGCAGAGGGCCGTGGTGTAATGGCAGAGGGCCGTGGTGTAATGGCAGAGGGCCGTGGTGTAATGGCAGAGGGCCTTGGTGTAATGGCAGAGGGCCGTGGGGTAATGGCAGAGGGCCGTGGTGTAATGGCAGAGGGCCGTGGTGTAATGGCAGAGGGCCGAGGTGTAATGGCAGAGGGCCGAGGTGTAATGGCAGAGGGCCGTGGTGTAATGGCAGAGGGCCGTGGTGTAATGGCAGAGGGCCGAGGTGTAATGGCAGAGGGCCGTGGTGTAATGGCAGAGGGCCGAGGTGTAATGGCAGAGGGCCGTGGTGTAATGGCAGAGGGCCGAGGTGTAATGGCAGAGGGCCGTGGTGTAATGGCAGAGGGCCGAGGTGTAATGGCAGAGGGCCGTGGTGTAATGGCAGAGGGCCGAGGTGTAATGGCAGAGGGCCGTGGTGTAATGGCAGAGGGCCGAGGTGTAATGGCAGAGGGCCGAGGTGTAATGGCAGAGGGCCGAGGTGTAATGGCAGAGGGCCGAGGTGTAATGGCAGAGGGCCGTGGTGTAATGGCAGAGGGCCGTGGGGTAATGGCAGAGGGCCGAGGTGTAATGGCAGAGGGCCGTGGTGTAATGGCAGAGGGCCGTGGTGTAATGGCAGAGGGCCGTGGTGTAATGGCAGAGGGCCGTGGTGTAATGGCAGAGGGCCGTGGTGTAATGGCAGAGGGCCGAGGTGTAATGGCAGAGGGTCAGCTAGTTAATATAGGGCTAATATGAGCAGTGATATCCCCGTCTGTGTAATCCCCCTCAGTAATGAGATGAGCCAGGTCACATAAATATCTCTCACGACCACCGCACGCTAATGAATACAGAGCTGTGGCTTTCTGAATATCTTTCCTCCAATTTGTTTTTAAGAGACTTTTTAAAGACTTTGTAGAATACCATTAGCATTATCATAACATAATGAATCTTATTAATAACCCCCACCTGGTGGGTTTGAGGTTAATGAATGAATCTATAATTTGTTACATATAATCTTTTCATTTAATTAAAGTTGTGTGCCCAGGGCTAACATAATGAATCTTGATTACACTCAACTGTTTTCAAAGCGAGGGAGTCGTCGTTAATGCATTGCCCTCCTACAGCACTTCCACCTCGGTTTCAGAGACATGGACTAGGGCAACCAGGCTCACGAAATTATTAATAGATACACCTTTTTTGCTTGGTGTTTGTATGAGTAGACACCGAAAGTCCCTTCTTCCAATCCAGTCAGACACAAAATGTAAAGAAACTGGTCCCAGTTGGGTTAGATTCTACATGGGACCATTCTGTCCGTAATGGTTTCCTGTAAGCTGGATCGTATTGTTTTGATGATTGCGTTGTACTCTTCAAATGTTGTAATGTTGTATCGATTGCAGCTGCCTGCTTCGCCAGGTTTCCCTTGTCAAACAGACCGTGTCTCAATATGCTTTTCATTGGATAAATAACGGTTCAACTGAATGAAGCAATTCCTGGTTCCTGAGCATCTAAACAACTGGATCTAGCCTGAAAGACAAGACAACCATGACTAACAGACATCTTCAACTGAGTTTATACTCAGTAGATGGCCAACTGTGGTGGAGAGGGATGAACCTCAGGTGAATGACAGGTAATCTACATTCTCTGAGGCGTGAGCGGCAACTATTTTGTCTCCCGAGGTCATCCGTGTCAGTGTAAACAAGGGACATTTGTGGCAAAATCCCCTGCATGTCACCAGAGTCTACGCCAGCATTAGCCAGGATCATTACTCAGCCTGTGACAAATTAAGACAGCTCTCGGTACAACAGAGGCCGATAAGCCTTTAAATTCACTTAACATGCATGCTCAAACATGATAAACTCTGTAATATTGCTCACAGGCAACTCAAGTACTCCTTCTCTGTCACTGGAGGTCCTGGGTTGGAGATTTGCGCTGTGTTTGCCGGGAAAGTTCAAATCAAAAGGCAGAGAGAGAGAGAGAGAGAGAGAGGCTCACAGAGACTGCTGGAGTACAGTGACCGGTGGAGATGAGAGCTTTGTGAATAATTCATAGGCAGGCAGAGGTAGCCATGCATGCATGGGTGGACCTGGGTGAAGCCAACCTTGGAGAAAGCTGCGTTTCCTCCTCCACTGCGTCATCTCCCTCCACATCAGTGAGCACTGGAGGCTAGAACAGAGCTAAAGTCCAACCATGACCATCAGACACAGTCACTCACAAACCCAGCAACCAGCCCTGCTATCTGGAGACTTCAGATCCTTTGAAAAAGTCAACCATTCTCAAGTTCACTGGACTTCTTAGGTTACTTGTGGCAACACTTTCATAGCAGTCGAGACTTTCGATAGGGCCAGAATCATGTAGCTATTTTTTAAGCGTTAAATAACAAAGTAGTCATAAGTCTGCTAAGGAGGGGGAGTAGCAACTAGCTGGATAGCTAGCCAAGCTAAAAGACAAGGCCCAGTATGTGCTAGTAGTGCTCGTAGTCAAGGCCTAACTTCCTGCCCTGAACCTCCTTTAAAAGGCTGACCTTGTGTGTCAGGTTACTTGGGTCCATTAGAAAGCCCATCGGGAGCAGAGAGCTTGTGTGTTAATGCATCAGCACTAGGCCTGTGTCTCCCCTCATCTCCCTCCCCATCCTGTCAGAGCTGGAGACTGAGGCCCTCAGCCCTACATGAACCTGCACTTCTGATCAGGAGGACAGAACAGCAGCACTCCAACTCTAAACGGCATCTCCTCCAACCTTTATGTACATGTACGGAACCTAAATCTAAAGGACAATGAGGAACTTCTTAATCACCATTGTCTTGATTCTGTGATTCGAGAATTTGGAGAATTGTGATGTATTAATGCTTTATCAGTACAGTTATAGCCTAACCACAGCCTAATCACAGTCTAACCACAGCCTAACCACAGCAGTGAGCTGGGCATTACTTTTCATATCACTGCTGCCTGCTTTCTATTGTCCATAATTTGAATATAAGCTAAATATAAGGACAAGTAATGATTAAATCACTGGAAATATTCCAACACGACAGAGACAAGCAAAATATGATGTTCCCACAACAAACTTTCATAATTATGAGAGCCAGCACAGTACACCTGCTAACTCCACCTGCTATCTGCCGAAAACACATCTGGCAGATTCTAATTTGCCTTGGCAGCGGTTCAATATAAACCTGAGGCGAACATTTCTTACTTTTCTATTAGCGTTTCCCTACGGTTATTAATCAAGCGCCAGACACGAATCAGAAACCATCATGCACAGCGCTTACCAAGGACGACAGGGGGGACAGGGCACTGCTGTGCCCATGACAGATAACAGGAAGGGAATATCAGCCACACGGTGGAGATGAGAAAAGCCGCAGGTCTGGGGGGATTCGCAGACAGGGAGACCACTCTCTCTGAAGGGGCTGTAGTCAGTGTGAAATTCAGCGGCGAGGACATTGATCGTGGGAAAGCGGTAGAATGGTTGACACACCGGGTCCTCTGGGGAGAGATGGACGATCCTTAAGGAAACGTTTTAAATCGTCCCTGACAATCCCCAGCCTCTGTACGTTAAGTGCCTTCCTTTTTCATATAGCAGGGAAACACTGCTAGACTCACTTGTGAAGTGCCCCGGGGACAACAACACAGCTGGCAACGAATAACTTACCACGGTGGGAACACCTATGGTTTATTTCTGGTCTAATGGGAGTTTAAGTAGAAATCTATCTGTAGAAAACAGATATAACATATAACTTACCTTACACAGTACCACACTCCCAATGTGAAGCTGAGAATTCATTATTTTGAAAAAAACATTATCTAGTAGCAAAACAACACTCAGGCCTGCATAACTCCAGCCATTTTCAACTGAGAGTAGGCAGCTTGAGACAACTGCACTAGTTCAGTGCCACCCTCACATAAACTACTATAGATCCATTGGCCTCAGATCTCAAATCCAAACGCTGGAAAATCTCAGTCCTTTGAAGGCGAGATATCTTCACATTTTCTTCAGATAGTCCAACTGTGAGACACGATGGAAAACTAAAGCTTGGTGAACGAGCACTTGGCCTGAGTAACCAGTCGCTGTTGCGTTGCTGTAAAGCCCTCTCACAAAGAGGTCAACTTAGTGACAACAGAGGCAGTTAAGTTGATGTCATCAAACTTCGGACACTGGCGGCGTTATTGCGGTCAGGACATTTTTACAATCACAAAACTTTTGAAGGCGAAATCTACTCCGGGTGATGTACTGATAGAGACTTCAAGTTCGATCAATGAAAAGGCAAAAAACTTTTTTGGCCACAACAGTTCTGGCAGTCCTTGATGGAGAAAATCCAGGTCCACTTTTGAGATTCCTTTTGTGTTCAAAAACATAGACCGAAAAGAAACGCGGCAGCTTCGTTCAACTTGAAATTACAAAGAAAGATTGAGTTCAAATGATCATGGTCATCTCTTGGCTCAAGTAACTTGCTCCAGTCACGAAAAGAAGCATTGTGAAGTGTTGCTGGATGTTGAAAATCGCTTTTTGGTGACTGTGCTTGCGCCCCATTCGCCCTCGGCGTCCTCTAATTTTTCTAAGTAGTTTTCTCGCCTTGTTTTCTTGTTTGGTTTGGGGGGTTTGCGTTGAAGCAGAGCTCCTACACCCTGGGTATTTTGGATTTCCTTAACGCAAAGCTGAGCAAACAGACAAAGGGAGCTGCGATAGAACCCTGCCAAGTCTCGTC
The DNA here is from genome assembly GCF_034236695.1 of Oncorhynchus nerka. Taxonomy (NCBI): domain Eukaryota; kingdom Metazoa; phylum Chordata; class Actinopteri; order Salmoniformes; family Salmonidae; genus Oncorhynchus; species Oncorhynchus nerka. Next base: position 32,167,633 of record NC_088408.1, read on the forward strand.
TGGCTTTTTCTCTTCCTCTCTTCTCCCTCTCTGCTCTCTCTCTCTCTCTCTCTCTCTCTCGGCATGGCAACCTTCCCGAGAAGCCTTGGCAGAGCTCCAGCCTGTCTGCCTGTCTACCCCCCAAACACCCACACACCCCCTCCGAAATAAAACTGTCGATTTGGGCAAATATGATCAAAACGAATCTTAGATTAATTTTTCAGCCACGCCACTCCCTGGCACTAGACCATTTCCTGCATCCCCCCCCTTCCAGATGCACACAATCACACAGTGTGGTACTTGGTATCCTTGCCAACCAATACTTCCCAATGCCTACCCACACACTCCCTTAACCTACCCACACCCACACAACAGCCCATCCTCCTCTCCTCTCTCCATCCCACCCTCACCCAAGCAAGGCACCCAGGGAGTTCCTCCATGTCTCTCTTGAAGACACTTCCCGAAAAAGTCTCTGGGACGTCTTTACAAGTCCTGAAGCCGCTTCGCTTTTTCAATGCCGGGGTAGTCTATTCATTGTGTGCCAAGGCACAGCACCTCATGTCATTCTGAGGGGGGGACCTCGGTGCCCACATCGCTGGTGCCAACTCACCACTGTCTGTCTCCATGTTCCCACCATCCAGTACCACATACCCACACCCCCTCACCATCCCGCACCACAGCCTAGCCTGCTGGAAGTAGGGCTGGCAGATGCAGGAGCGGTCCTATAGGGAATACATAGGACAGAGCAGAACAGAGGCTGTTGATTGGCTGTCAATTTCTCTTAAAGGCATTTTGCTACTTTATTCATTCGTGGATTTCCCCGAATGTTTGGGACATTAGATTCAAATGGATTTTAAGCTGTGTAGCTACTAGACTACAAAACATGCAAATGTTTACAAAAGGTAAAATCATTTGTAAGATCTCCTTATGTCCATTCAGTGACTAGAGGTGATGCAGCATGTTTTTTTGTGAGGTGGAAGGAAAATATGTATTGCCTTGCAATTTGCAACTATGCAGCTCATTATTCCTGATGATGAAAGAAAACTGACAACACACTATACAACAGGCAGACTCCATCAGTATCCCTGACTATTCCAGAAGAGGACTGTGGATGGTATGGTGCAGTATACACCTTACACAATCACACTATTTCAAATGACCACATACATCAGGTTTTACCACTATTCTCGTTCAGTGGAAGTTGCACTACACAGAATTAGAGTCATCTGGGATCGGCACAATACCAAACAGCCAGTCATATGCCTCTCAGCAACCACTGGGATTTGGATGAATTTCACCATGTCCATAAAATGCCTAACAGATAACATGACTACTCTGTTATCCAGGACATCATAAGCCACTTAGTTCTGAACCTTCATTCCTCTTTCCTCACAGCTCCACCGCCCCGTCATGTGTGACCTTCAGCAGGCTAACAGCAACATCAGGATGTCTTGACAGAGAGAGCAGAGCCACGTGCGTTGGTGTGGTGCCTGTCTGTGTTGCAGTGCGTACGTCTCCTGGCATCCTGCCAGCTCTATAGTGCAGTGCTGTTGCCATAGGGAAAGCCTGGGACTGGGGAAGGAGACCAGAGCTGTATGGGGCTGGGGCTGGTAATCAGACCACTGCAGTCCTGCGGGGTGGATCCCTTCGTGCCATTGCACACAGTGCCCATGTGAGCCGCATCTCAAGCAGCCTGCAGCTGCTCCCGCCAGCCAGGCCTTTCACCCTCTCTCTCTTTCTCTCTGCACACACACACAGACACACAAACGTTTTACAACCCGGACAGCCATGTGACTGTGATATGAACGTCTAATTTGGGGCAATTCTGAAGAAAGGTGAAATGCCGTTTACAATATGACGGGTTAACTAGGTATTGTGTTAGACATCCACTCAGGTGGGGCCCGTTTCTAAGAAATCTGCAGGACTCGAGACAAATTACAGTTATCATTTTCCCTTCCTATGTTGACAGGAACCAAGCAACACAAGGTACTGCCATCTTTTTTCTCTCTCCTGCTTTTTTCTTGCGATCAATGTTTGATGCCGTCTGGATGAAGCTCATGCGACTAGCTCCTAGTTCTCTCTCTCTGCCTGCAGTGCATCAGCTACAGTGGCCTAGGCTATATATGTTCTCATTCTCAACACTGCAGATAGCACCCCGCTACCCTGCCTGGTACATTTCCATTTTTATGGAACTCAACTTGTGTCAGCCGTTAACCATCAAACTGGAAGTTTTTCCTTTTTTCCATCTTCTGAGAGTCAGACAGGAAACACAATTCATCTTTAATCCAAATGGAGTGTTGGAGATAGCATTTTTCTTTATAAATACCTGAAAACAAGTTCTTGTCATTGGGATTCAGTAAATATTCAGTCACTTTGAGGGCAGTGATATGAAATGAAAATCTCCTAGGTATAAGGCCTACATATTTGTAAGATTAATAGTGATATACTGGGGGGGAAAGGGGGGTTGATTCAAGGTACAATTAAGGCAACCAGCTGTAATAGGATTGTGAGATTGCTCAACAACATTTTCACAAACAAGCTTTTTGTTGTGAGTTTGCTCAAGACATTTTTTGTTGCGCAAACTCACCAGCCTATTGCATCTGGCTGCCTTACAATTGCACGTTAAATCAACTTCTTCTTTTTTTGTTACAGTGTATGCATTATCATTTCCCACAATGGTTTCACCTCTTTTAACAAGCTTGTGAACAGGTTGCCTCAGTCAGGTGTGTGTGTGTGTGTGTGTGTGCGTGCGCGCGTGCGTGCGTGTGTGTGTGCAGGGAGGAAGAGACACCCACTCTACTATTTCACTTGTTTTCCATGCCAATAAAACTCTTAAATCGTATTGAGAGAGAGACATGACTACATAGTGATACAGTTGATGATAATTGCAGGAAATAGTCCAACTGGTCACTTTGTGATGGACAATGTCTGTGGTTAAATCAGCTCTTCTTGCATCCCTTCGTTGTGGCAAAGAGTTATCAGACTATAGCAATATGTTGATTATCTACCCTGATTGTCTAGACACCTTTACACAACATTTAAGACATTTAACAGAAGTTCTTATCCAGAGCGACTCACAATAGTGGGTACTAACACTACCATACTGGTCCCCCATGGGAATAGCACCCACAACCATACCGTTACAAGCGCCATGCATTACCATCGGAGCTACACGCATTTAAATGGAAAGTATACACCTGGCGCATGTGAAAATATTCAAGTCAAATGAAATGAAATTGTATTTTTCACATGCGCCGAATACAACAGGTGTAGCTCCTGTTGCTCTTTACAGTCATAGCGCCGCATAAGTGTTGTCGAACTCGCGCAACACATAAGTGCAGTCTTACAACAAAGGGAATAGGGCTTCTTTGTTGACAGAAATAGAAGCTATTCGCGCTTTGTGTTTTCGTCTTCTTTATGCATTATATAGGCCTACGTTTTGGAAAGCTACTCTGTAGCCTAGCTGCTAAAGGCTATAGTTATGTTATATAGCTACCGAGGAAACCATGCCGCACAGACACGGGGGAAGTCGCCCTACCTGATACTTTCAAACTGTCACTTCTCCCGGGGAGAGCGGTCTCTGGAGTCGGCATCTGTGTTTTGGAAGACATATCTCTCGTTCTACTGTGGGTAAAATGACGCCAAATCAAACGGAGTCTAGTCGTTGCGACCATTGAGCTCAGGGTTAGCAGTCCAACACTTCCTGGTGCAGATTCAAAGTAGCCCATATAGCTACATAACAACTTGTGTAATGGGACAGTTTTATAAACGTGTTATACAACTGGCAGAGCGTTTCCGATTACCAAACCCGTACATCATTATTTATTTTATTTAGCTATAGGCCTATGTAGGCCTGTCCAACTCGTTTCAGCAAGTGTAATAATTGACAAGTTGAGTTTACACGAATACTTTATTTTATGAATAGGCTATTATTATAAGGCCTACAAATGGCCAACAAAAAAATACCTAATGAAATGTAGACCTAAATTATGTCATTATCAGAATAGAACGTAACCACTGGGTCAAGAGCAGCCTTAAAATGTGTCTCTGCTCATCTGTGGCTCAGCATCTTGTGTAGCAATCATGTTTCAGTCTAGAGCCTACTGAGCCACTGAATTCTTCATGATCATTAGGCTACGTTGTAGCAATTACGATAGCCTACATGTTAACATTACTAACACAACACATTGTAACCATCTGTTCAGACACAAATCAGGTTCTGGTCGTTTCAGTAAGCTACTTAAAATAGCGAAATCCATGACCTGACAAAAAATGTAGCCATCTAAAAAATATTGCTAGTCCTTTTATTTGAAACGTTCTATGTTCTGAATTAGGCTATAAGTAAATTGTCCATGTGACATTATTATGAAATAAGCATGTTGCCAGAGTTGAACCACTGCAGTCCACAATAGTGTGTTCTATCAGGCATTGGTGAAATTGCCATGCGGGATGCGGGGGACATGTCCCCCCAAATATTCAGAACAGGTCGATTCTTCCCCCACAATAATTTCTTTCAAATAAAATTACAAAAATTTGGTTGGGGGCCCGATAGCATATGAACACATCATAAGCGATGATAAAATGTGTAGAATTGCAGGAAATTTGCTTTAACGGTGGACAAAAAATGGTCAACTCCTTTTTTCCCCCATTTTTTTCAACAGAAATGGGTGTGCCTTTGGTGTGTCTATGTGTCATTCTGGCCATGTGCGCTGCGAACAACATAGCTAGTTTGTTAGCTAAGCTAGCCACGTGTAGCTAGCCAGTAACTCCTCCAGTATGTGTTGACATCGTTTCACAGGATTTGTTTTCGGACGGAAGCGGTAGAGATCGGTAAGAAATGGCATTTCTGTAGCCAAATATCTTATTCATAAAAAAGCATTAATAAATGACCTGGTATGATGGTTCATTGATCAGTTATACAGTTTAAAGGCATTATTTTTTGCGTTTTTGCACCAAGTACATCTTTAAAGTAACGGTCCAGTGTTTCCAGATTTCTATGAAATACGATCTATATTTAATTACAATAGGAGTGAAATATTTTTCCTTATCAAAATGTTTCATTAATTAAGTATGTTTTTCTGTGTTGGAATAGCTTTTCTGTGTTGGAATAGTGTGGGCGTACCCCAACAACAGAACGGTGTGGCCATATAGCAGTCAGTAAAAATATTAATGCGAGTAGACCGCTGATTGGCCAGCTCACATCATCCTCTATGAGGAAATAGCAAGCACTTTGGCCACAAATATGAGTAGAGGATAAGCCAACAACATTATGTGGGTATGAGTTAACATTCACTTTTTAAAGTGAGATTTTCACTCATCCTCATGGCAAAATGTGAAGAATAGCATGAGATGAGCTATAAAACACTTTTTTTCCCTCTGCGACATGGCAAAATGTGTAGAATTGCAGGAAATTACCTTTAAAACTGCAGTTTTCTCTCAGACTCATGACTAAATGTATAGTATAGAATAGTATTATAAAACTGCTCATTTTTCTCTCTGCCCCATGGCAAAATGGGTTCAAATGCAGGAGGTTAGCTGTATTTTTTTTCTCCCCTCAAAAATATGTTTTATTTTGGGGGTGGGGTGGTTGGTGGGCCTTCCACTTCTCTTTCCACTTATACTGTGTTTTCAAAATTCCCCACACATAACACTCAAAATACCCCTCTGGAGAGGCATAATAAGTCACGTCAAACTGTGTAGAATTGCAAGAAAAGCGTTTTAATTTTTTTTACAAATCCTCCAGGGCCCCAAGTTTACTGTTCGTCCACCCCGATATCTACACCACAATTTCGCCCTTGCGATCAGAGGATTTATTATTGCATTTTGCATTAGTAAATCGCTTAGAAGTAGTATGCATTTAATGATGTAAAAACATAAATAAAGAATATAATACGTTGGGAAAGCTTGCCTATCTGTTTATTTATCAGGCTATATTTGCTGATAAAAAATAACCTACTGGGCACAGAAGTCAATCCAACGTCTATTCTACATTGGTTCAATGTAATGTCAACCAGTGTGTGCCCAGTGGGAAGTCTGTCAAAGTTATTAACAAAGTTACTAAAATGAATATGAAAGAGGGTTACAATTGAGCAGGTTTGAATTAAAAAGGATTTGCCTCTTCATGTGTGGAGAAACTCGAATGTAGCTTTCAGTTCAAGGCCCTTGAACACAGCGCTGTTCGAGGGGCTTTGGGTACCATGCCTGAGCAGGCAACTAACATTGCCATTTAGAGATTTGTGTAAACTCGTTTTCAGCAGATAAATATGCAATAATCTGGAGTTAAAGTAGACAATTGTGAACGAGTTTAGATCATGTATAAACTTCAATTGCATTTTTACTTTATTGTTGGCCTTTTTCAAAAAATGATATTATTTTGCCTACATTTCTCTGCGTAACACTCACATCTGTATCCATGAAGTGCTTTGAAAGTCTGGTCATGGCTCACATCAACACCATCATCTCAGACACCCTTGACCCACTCCAATGTGCGTACTACCCCAACAGATCCACAGGTGACGCAGTCTTTATTGCACTCCACACTGTCCTTTCCCACTTGGACAAAAGGAGCACCTATGTGAGAATGCTGTAGTTGACTACAGCTCAGGGTTCAACACCATAGTGCCCTCGAAGCTTATCACTAAGCTAAGGTCCCTGGGACTGAACACCTCCCTCTGCAACTGGATCCTGGACTTCCTGACGAGCCGCCACCAGGTGGTAAGGGTAAGCAACAACACATCCGCCACGCTGACTCTCAACACTGACACCCCTCAGGTGTGCGTGCTTAGTCCCCTCTTGTACTCCATGTTCACCCACGACTGTGTGGCCACACATGACTCCCAACACCATCATTAAGTTTGCAGATGACATGACGGTGGTAGGCCTGATCACCGACAATGATGAGACAGCCTATAGGGAGGAGGTCAGAGACTGCCAGGACAACAACCTCTCACTCAATGTCAGTAAGACAAAGGAGCTGATCGTGGACTACAGGAAACAGAGGGCCGAGCATGCCCCCATTCACATTGACAGGGTTGTAGTGTACCAGGTCGAGTGGACATCGAGGAACTTGAAGCTCATCACTAAGGATCTATCATGGTCCACACACATCAACACAGTCGTGAAGAGGGCACTACAACGCCTCTTCCCCCTCAGGAGGCTGAAAAGATTTGGCATGGGCCCTCAGATCCTCAGAAAGTTCTACAGCTGCACCATCTTGGCTGACTGCTTCACTGCTTGGTATGGCAACTGCTCGGCATCTGACCGCAAGCCGCTACAGAGGGTAGTGTGTATGGCCCTGTACATCACTAGGTCCGAGCTCCCTGAAATCCATGACCTCTATACCAGGAAGCGTCAGAGGAAGGACTCCAGCCAGCCAAGCCACAGACTGTTCTCTCTGCTACCGCACGGCAAGCGGTACCAATGCATCAAGTCTGGAACCAAGTGGACCCTGAACAGCTTCCACGCCCAAGCCACTTCTAAACAAGACTGCTAAATAGCTAATCAAATGGCATCCGGACTACCTGCATTGATCCTTTTTTGTATTAACTCTCTCGCACACACTCACAGACACACACTTTCACACTCACCACACATGTTGCTGCAACTGTCTATTATCTATCCTGTTGCCTAATCACTTTACCCCCTACTTATATGTACAGTACATAGCTACCTCAATTACCTCGTAACCCTGCAAATCGACACGGTACTGGTACTCCCTATGTATATTGCCATGTTGCCTATGTATATTGCCATTCTTCTCCCTATATATAGCCTTGTTATATTCTACTCCCTTTATATAGCCATGTTATTTGTATTTGTTATTCACTGTGTATTTATTCCTCATTGCATTGTTGAAAATGGACCCTTAAGTAAGCATTTCACTGTTAGTCTACACCTGTTGTCTACGAATCATCTGGTTGTGCATCAGCAGTTCTTCTCTTGTTATTTCAGTCACTGACAGTCACTTAATTAGCCTGTGTCATCTAAAAATGTTTTAGATTGGTAAGTTAGTCTAGCTAGCTATTTAAACTTGTAGTAATCATATTAAAAACTGCAAACATTTATCTCCACCCCATGGCAAAATGAGTAGAATTGCAGCAAACTTTCTTTAAAAATGCACCATTTTTCTCTACACCAATAGCAAAATGTGTAGAATTGCATGAAATTAACTCTAAAACTTCAAGGTGGGGGGGCCCCCCATCAAAATTGAACTTAGGGCCCCCAAAAGGCTAGGGCCGACTGTGATCGCATGTGTGGGTATGATGAGTTGAGATTTTTTGTGGCAGCCACCCCATCAAAGTTCCCCATCCCTGGCCTAGCTAGGTCTATAGGGCTACATGTTGCCTAAATAATGGGAGACTGGTGTGTTGTTAAATCATAGGCCTAAATGGATATACTCTTAGAAAAAAAGGTTCCAAAAGGGTTCTTTGCGGAGGGGTGGGGTTCTACCAATAACTATTTTAATCTGAAGAACCCTTTTTGTAAGACATGGGTTCTTTGTAAGCCAAAGGGTTCTACCTAAAACCTTTAACATCCTAAGAACTGTTTTTGGAAGAAAGGGTTATTTGATGATTATTTGGAAGACAAGAAGGATTCTGTAAAGAACAATATATAATATTTCCCAGCATGCTCTATGAGATTTTCAGATTTTTTTTTTTACTGTAACATCTGTGTTTTTGCATGTACATTGAGTGGTTGAGTTATTTTATGCTACACAAAAATAAATAACATACCTAAACTAAACTAATCCAATCGGTTAGTAATTGGATTTATTACTCCCATTACTGAAATGGTTGTTTGAGTTTAGATGATTGAGGTAGTCTCAGTGTTCTATCTTCCTTCCCTACCCTGGCAGTTATTGTAAATGCAGTTTGCAGGTGATTAACAATTCCACTATCCTAACTCTGGCCAGATTATAATAGGAATTACACATCACTTTGCAAGCCAGCAAAATGTGACTTGCAGGTCTGATGTGGCCAGTAAACTAGGAGATTCCTAACAACACTGTGTTAGGGTATGACTAGACCCTACAATTAAGGCCTTATGATATATGTAATGTATTGTCATAAATCATGTAATTCTAAAGGCTAATAAGGCTGGTAGAACAGTTCATAGATTGTTCTAGGAAGACCCTTTTATTGACGGTTCTAGGAAGAACCTTTAGATTATAAAATAGTTCTAGGCAGAACCCTTTATAGAGGGTTCTAGGTAGAACCAAATACAGGGGGTTATTTGAAAAACCATCTGTAAAGGGTTCTACCCAGCAACAAAAAGGTTCCCGATGGGGACAAACCGAAGAACTCCGTATGGTTCTACTTAGCACCTGTTTTCTAAGTATAGGCCTAGACTACACTCAGGAGAATTATCTCATGTAAAGAAAAATCACAAATAATAAACAATTGCATTAAAACATACATGTACATGAGTTTTGTCAAAAACCAACACATAATTACGTGAAAAATGTTGTTTATGGAAATTACAGTTGGCCATGGCGTGCACAGATGCTTGGGTTTGAGAAAAGGATTGTCTGTGGAGATCGATGTTGACGCTCTAGCTGAGACCATTGTGTCTTTCATTTGTGAAATCAGAAAACCTTTACGGCTGTATATAGGCTTTATAAAACTGAATAGCATTGCGTCACGTCGCGATTACATTGGCATATTTCCACATCGTTGAAAACGTGATGATGTTGCATAAAGGATATGGTAAATGCACCTGTCTTGTGTGGCCGAAGTCACTGTAGTCTTCAATTCAACACCAATATAATGTACACATTCTGTGTACCCTATTTTCGCCTGCAGGCCTAAACGCCGCTGCTCCGTTTCACTGCGAGACTCGCTGGATTGTTTGGCCTTTTTGCCCGCATGGAAGGTCTCTAAATCAGATAGGCTTTATCCATTACTCGGTAATATAGGTCAGCATAAAGGGGTGGATTGCAGAGCTTTGTTTACCCTACAGGCCATCTGGAGTTCACTGCGCGTCGAATCTGCTCACGGGAGGCACGCGTCCGGCAGACGACCCTTTGGGTAATAATATTGCAGCGTGAGAGGGGGATAAAGGAGACCTCTGGTGACCTCAACCAAATGCAGGCAGATGCACGGGTGTTCACTTGAGAACTGAATAGGTCTGGGTGTATGGTGCAGCTAGACTACAACGTCGCCTTTGTTCTGCAGTGCGCTACCGCCGTAGGCTGAGCCGCTGATGCATTATATTACAGACATTATTGAAAATAGTAGAACATTGATATTTGAATGTGCATTATTCGTAACGCAATTAAGCCTGATCCTTTTCAATGTAGTTCAATGTATCTTATAATGGATAGCTCCTATTCGGACTAGACATACATTGTTATTTTTTGAACGAAAAAAATATTTTGTCATTTAATTCAACGTTCGAATGAATAACGAAAGAATCACAATAAATCAATGCGCTTCGTATGGGACCGGACAGGACAGGACGGGTGGGGGGTTGGGGGAGAGAACGAACAGATGACAGGCCATATGGAGACGGACCATTTGGGGTGGGCATATTTTGATTCCCAAAACTTCATGAAGGTTTCTCGCCATGTTAGCTAAATATTTATTTAACATATGATTGGACGAGTATGAAAATACAACGGTATAGGCCTACATGGACACAGGTCTTGAGAAACATAAATAATTCATTATTCGACCAGGCAAACGTGCAGTTTGATAATTGTACATTCCGCAAGAGCCGAGATGTAGTCGAGAGAGATGGTGACTTCATTCTTCCAGATTTTGTTAAAAAGGACAGACTTTGGCCATATCAGGCTATGCCTACACTTATTCGTGGTTATACCATTAGACCCCTATATATTATGGTATGGCTTACATATATTTCGTACGGTAGACTTTCGTGCTAATTGAAAATGTTACCTATAAAAACGAATTCGAATATCACATTTGTTTTCACACGTCGATGGTAAATTTATTGTCAGCAGAAAAAAATGATGTCAATGCAAAATGTAATGATTGTGGCAATTGGGTGTATTTTTCTGCCCAACAACATGTATATTGTCCTTATGCATATTGCAAGGTGTATAGCTAAACTGGTAATCTCAGTAATGTAAATTACAAGAGTGGGGGAAAAGGGGAGTTGGAGCGTCCCATTTCGAAACCCCTCCGATTTGTTTAGTAAACCGGCAGATGCTACCTCTTCCCCTCTGAATAATTCTCATATGAGAAGTGGATGAACAGCACAAGGGAGAGGAGCAGGGGGACCGCGCTTTAAGCTGTGCACGGCGATGATAAACTGGGTTGCTCTCCTCCTCTCTGTCAGATGGCTCTTTGCATCAGACGCTTTTGCATGACAGTCTCGGCTGGCTCTGCCTCCAGACTGCACCAAAGCTCTCTCCTCTGTGTGTCGCTTAGATGTAGCCTATCCTTTTAGCATTTTGCCCATCTTTTGAACAGGTCCGGAGGGTCTTTTAGAGCACAATCAGTGGAATATATGGGTGTTTTCGTCATGGCACCAATTTCCACCTTTTGCAGCGCGCAGACAATACAGCAGAATCGATGTCACAGGACATTTTTGTTCAGCATCATCAGCGGAGGAGATCATCCTTGGTACCCAACCGGATGTACGGACTGTTTTGATGTTGGTTTGGGGGAAATGAGAGTTGATTGTAAAGGCATCTCGGCAAGGCATTTCTGTAAGTTGTTCCGCTGAATTGTTGCAATGTAAAAATATATGTTTTTCTCTGCGTTTTGATACACTATTCTGTTTTTGTAAAGGGCGAACAACTCATTTAAATCCGCATAGACCTTAGGCCTATGTAGGCTAAATATGCATGCTTTTCGTTCTTTTTGTAGCCTAAATAAAGTGCTATTAGGCCTACTAAAAATGAGATTGTTGTTATATAGACTAGCCTATATTCTTTACATTTGGCACCTTCTCCGTTACGTGACAATGTATTCTTGATTATGTCAATAGGGCTTCTGCTTATCCCCAAAACCAATGTGTGTGTGTATGTCAGCTTTGCCAAATTGTATCTCCCACTGTATTTATTCAATATTGAGCGTACCCCTTTATGATACAGGAGCGTTCAGTCCCTCCACATCCTAACCCAGCCCGCCCGACCCCCACAAAAGGAGGGGATGACTCTCGTTGAGCCTAACAGCCCCCCCCCCCCCACCCCCCCTACCTCTGCTGCATTGTGCATGAGCTATCTAGGTCATTAGTATTTTAACGTATGCAAGACTTGACAAAGCTGATGAGAAGCCAGATGGGCCCTCTTCTATTTTTTTTTGTGGGAGTTTAGCAACAGGACCGACTGCAGCAAACCAGCAAACCCTGTCTTTTCGCTGCTGTCACTTGGGCCTGGCGTTCGTTGCACCATGGATCTCGCCATCTATATCTAAGATAAATAATAAAATAGGCTAGGCCTACATCTCATGCACTCGGAAGGTTACCACTGCCAGGATATTCAGGCTAATGTAATATGACATAACAGTTATTTGTGTGTCTTTTTATCTTATCAGTAGAGTTTAGTCTTATTATTTGTCATGTCCACCCGCATCTTTACCCCCGCAAGGGGTAACAGTAATGCCACAGTGAATGACAAGGGGTAACAGTAATGCCACAGTGAATGACAATGCACGCCCATTACTTTATTGGATAAGACCCTTCGCCAGCTGGTGAAATACGTAGTCGAACATATTGGTGCAAGATCGCTGCTTTCAAGGTTTCCCTCCTCACGCGCACTGAAACTCGTCAGGCAGATGTCACTGTACAGTAGCTACGCTGTTACACTGACACAGAGAAAGACTAAAAGGGCCCGGTCTCTCCTCGTGTTCACAGCGGACCTTGATTTAAATGACCATACAATTAAGGCACGCGGTGAATGCCAAGAGAGAGGGTACATATCATCGAGATGTTCGTTGAGTGTGCGTTAAATGTTTTGTCGTTATAATGGGTCGTCAGACAAGCCTCATACTTCCAAAGTTGACATTTATTTATTGAAGGTTCTTTCATGTGCGTTGTGTTAGCCATTTTGCAGGAAGCGATTGGAGCGCGCCATTCAATTCTCTGCTATAGCCTGCTGTAAAGTCGAGGTGAAAGCTCATCCATAGAAGGGAGCACGCTGCGTCTTGCGGATAAGGGTGGAGTAGGAAAATGTAGATCTTTATGGTTTCCTCACTGGGACACGTAGAAGCTATAGAAGTGACTCTGGATGGTAATAAAACGCAAATTAACATGACAATATTAAGTGAAGGCCTGGGAAATGGATTGCATAACTTCATATAATGGAAAGAAAGAAGCAAACACATGAATGTGCACAACGTTTTTCGTGATGTATGGTCAACCTGAGATGCGTAAAAGCAAATTCACAGTAGAAATCAGGACATCATTGACAATTCGTGTGGAGGAAATAGTAGTGCGGCCTAGCAGTGCATGTCAAGTAGAATAGAGTAGGCATTTGTCTTACATGTTTCAGGTCAGAGTAAGAGGAATTGTGCAGTTATGTGATACGAACGACCTTTTCAGCCATGCAAAACGCAGTGATTAAATTCTCTCATATCAGCAGAGATTCACAAAAGGGTTGTGGATTATGTGGATTACGTTTTGCATGCATGCACATTTTGCAATGTTCTGCTATTATGATTATTGTTGTATACCAATCTGTTGGCAATAAAATCTCACAATGCACAAAATAATGTTCAGAATATATTTTGTTAAACCACATAAATTACGCATCAGTTTAGCTTTTTTGGGGGTGCGCTATGTTCAGACAATCCACAAATGTGAAACTATAAAATGGTGTGTCAAACTGCAATGCAGAATGCTGACAGTTAACATTTGCATAATGCAACTCATTTTCTATATTTCTTGACAACATTCCTGAAATGTTTCTGGTGGTAAAATGCATTATCACAAACGTAAATAGTGGCATAGCTTGTATTACGTTTAATAAATCTGTCATTTATAGTATTTTTCCTTTCGACAGATTCTGAATTAAGAGAAATTCAATGTTGACGCCAGGTATCTTTTTTCAGGCAAATCAAACGAAGGAGCATAACCTACATTTGTAAATTTGGGTTCCTCTGAAAAGGACTCCAGGAAAACAGGAACAAATGTATGTTTTTTATACTTTGTTTCGTTTATGTTTTACCTCTAGGCCTTTGTATTCATAAATAAACCCACAAAGAGTGATTACAAGTACAACAATACCGAAGGGTAAAAAGTTCTGATTATTGTAGTTTAAGATAATAACTCCTAGTAATAATACCAATTTCAAAGCAATGAGCGCGTTTGGTTGAAAAAATCATTATTCATGTAGGCTATTCAAATGTAACATATCTATAATATAGCATGAAGACTGTTCAATTGTGTCCATTCTGACGCTTACATTTTAAGTTGTTTTTATGCTAGTTTATTCGGTTTCTTTGCAATAAAAATGTATGGTTATTTTAACACAGGATTTCAGATTTCAGATGCTTATCGTAAGAAAAAACAAAGACTAGGCCTAGGCTGCCATTCTATCATATTTAAAACAGATGAAGAATATATTGCATCAAATTATGTAAAATGTCCCTATGCCAATTTGATAGTAACATTTTACACAGGCCTGACATGCCTCTATGTATCACATTAGGCCCATTTCATTTTGGGCAAAAAAAGTTATTTCAATGCACTGATTTCTATTAGGCCTAGGCAACTTAAAAACATGTGGATATGTGTTTGGTATATGACACGCTGTATTGACTTTCAATTAAAACATATTGTGACAAAAGGAACGTTATGTATAATTCTAAATATGCAGGCAATATCTGAGACAGTTCAGTCCGTATTCATGCAGCCAATATGAAATTGGGCCTATACGGAATAGTTGAATGTGCCTCAGTTTCTTCAACGCTTTTCTGAATTTTTAGGCCTCAAACACCTTATAGCCCAATTTAGAGCGGACACTGATGGCAAATTTTGGTGAACTAGGCGTTCTTTTTTATTTTTGGAAGTAGCTTAACTGAGGAGGCACTGTGAGAAACACATTTGACGGTGCGTAAAAGTAAACTGTGTATGGTTTTACGCACTGCATTGAGGTAGGATAAGCCTGTATTTAATTCAACCTTTATAGGCGCGGGTTATAGTTTTTTTTGTATAGGCTAATCTAATTATAAAATCAGATAATTTGGGACGGAACAGTTATATCACACCATAGGTTTTCTGGAAGAATTTGTATGGATGATAAAATGGTAGGCTGCCTAAACAAATAACCAACATAGAAAGATGCTGAGGAAAAAAACATTGTCACGTATGAAGAAGACAAACATAGGGTGGGTTCCCTGAAAGATTTGGACAAAGACGATATCTCGGTGCTATCTTTCTGAGGAGATGCATACACTCAATGCAAGACCTGCCCATCACACAGCGGCTGTGCTGACCTCGGTTCTGTGAATTTATCATTTTCACACAAGCACTTGAAATCTCTTAAAATAAAAATGTTCATAAAAATATATTTATATTATGTTGGGAAGAAGTCAATGATCCGTATTTGGATGGGAACACAAACTAAATTAGCAAAAACAATGGGGCCTTATGGTATAGTCATTTCCCAGGTGGACATACATTTACTTATATTATTATATTATATATATTATTAAGTCTAATAAAGAAGAAATTGGTTCAGAATATTTTTTTATTTAACTATATTTCCAACATATGAAATACATTCAAAACTGCATATAAACCAACAATACATAAAGCCAATACAGAATTCTAAAGTGCATTATGATAAATTCTCCTATCATCCAGAAACACAGAACAAAGAACACTAATTACAGATAACAGCACTTCTGATTATGAAGATACATCACCTTAAGCGTAAAGGCATCTTTAAAGTCTCTCAACTAAATAGAAACACACACGTTGATTGTAGCCTACCCCATTCCTCCTACACTACCAGGAGCATAAGAGAAAATGGGAATGAAAAACTCAAACATAGATACACACATCACAAAGGTCACAAAGAAGAGAGGAGGACTTTTCTGCTGAATGATATAGACACAGGAACCTGGCACCAGGGGCTAAGTAACCAATGGGAGGCCGGTACGGACTGCGCTGATGTCAGCACTGTAGAAATGAATGAAGCAGTAAGACAGCAGGTCATCTCATATCAGTCTATTGTTATGGAATAATGTGAACTGTTTAACACTAAAACCAAACCAGAGATGGAGATGGAGAGGAGCGAGGATGGATTCAATAATTCAGAGAAGGCGGTGGCTCTGAGCAGATGGTAAGTTACTGTAGTGTTGGGTACGCTGGTGTGTGGTACACTGGGCGGAGATGAAGTTTTCAGCAGCCTGGTCCTGTCAGTGGAAGGAGAAGCCGGAAGCGGGGAGCCCTCCACACCACTGACTCACAAACTTCAGCACATCCTGGCACTCCGGGCTGTGAGTGGTCTGGGAGGAGGACACACACAGACCAGCTAATCACATATCAGATCACACACATACAGGGAACCACAACGAAGACTGTATGTGTGTGAGTGTGTGCGCGCGAGTGTGTATTTGTGCCTCTGTGTGCATGCGAGCAGGCATACATGCAAAAAGTGGGTCTTTAAATCTCTGTTTGTGGACATTAGTCCATTTAACTAATCACACTTCCGCAATCCAAATCACACACAGGAAGGATGATGAAACACACTGAAATAAAATGGGCCGATCTCTGGCTCCTAAGACTCAACTCTACACAGTGTAACATTCTAAACCTGTGTGAGTGCCCGTGATTAAAAATGTGGATTCATAATAAATCAAACCAAGTGTTTCATGTGGTTAAGGGCTGATGGACTAGCAGCTAAAATCAGCAGAGGAGGTAACAAGCACAGTTATGTAGACTCCAGAGCTAACATTAAAAAAACTCCTTACTTTTGTGGCCATTATGAATTTATTCCAGTCATCCTTGTTTGCTGCCTTGCCAGGTCCTTTGAACTCAATCTTATTCCGCAGGACCGGATAGCCTGGGTTGCATAGAGAGAGAGCTTTCATTATGATTGCATTCATATTAATAGTCAACCAATTAACAGATCTGCCATCATACGTGGGTCTGTTAACTGCCTCCATGAACACAACACACTCCTCTGGGTGTTGTGGGAGACCAGTCTGTCCCTGTATCTCTGGATAGCACTGCATCTCTGTACTGTAAACTAGCGGTTATACGCCACTGTGTCTTGTCAGTGACACTGCCTTCAGAAGGTATTCATACCCCTTCACTTATTCCACATTTTGTTATGTTACAGCCTGAATTCAAAATGGATGAAATATTTTTTTCAATACATGTTCTGCTATTTCAATACATGTTAGAATCACTTTTGGCAGCGATTACAGTTGTGAGTCTTTCTGGGTAAGTTTCTAAGAGCTTTGGACACCTGGATTGCACAATATTTGCACATTACATTGAAAAAATTCATCAAGCTCTGTCAAGTTGGTTGTTGATAATTTCTAGACGGCCATTTTCAAGTCTTGCCACAGATTTAAGCCCATTTAAGTCAAAACTGTAATCAGACCACGGAGGAACATTCCATGTCGTCTTGGTAACCAACTCCAGTGTAGATTTGGCCTTGTGTTTTAGGTTATTGTCCTGCTGAAAGGTGAATTTGTCTCTCAGTGTTTGTTGGAATGCAGACTGAACCAGGTTTCCCTCTAGGATTTTGCCTGTGTTTAGCTCTACGATTATTGTTATCCTAAAAAAACACCCTTGCCGATGACAAGCACACCCATAACATGATGCCGCCACCACAATGCTTGAAAATATGAATAGTGGTACTCAGTGATGTGTTGGATTTGCCCCAAACATAACATGTTGTATTCAGGACAAAAACTTAATTTCTTACCTACATTTTTTGCAGTTTTACTTTAGTGCATTACTGAAAACAGGATGCATGTTTTGGAATATTTGTATTCTCTACAGGCTTCCTTCTTTTCACTCTGTCATTTAGGTTTGGCGCAGGCCTCCTCTGAGCAAGCAGGAGTCAGCACCCTGGACAGCACCTCTGCTCTGCCTACCAGTACAGTATACACTCTCACCTCCCATCAACTAGTTAGGTTGAAGAACCACATATGTTGGGGTTCATATGAAACCATGTGAATGCAAGCAAATAACAGTAATAACATGGCAATTATGAAATAATTATCCAAGGTAAAAGACTCTCCAGTAATTGCTCCCTCATACAAACCCACCAAGACTTTTCACGCCCCTGGAGTAGATATGGTACAGTCCCAGACACCAGGGTAATGCAATAGAGACGGGAGAGTGTAAGGTGCTCTGTAGGGGAGGTTATCCCACCTACCTGTGATGACGCAGGGCAGGGAGCGGATGCCCGTGTTTGCTGCCAGTAAAGAGGCTTCGTAGGTGTCTCTTTCGTCTTTGGGCAGCACCTGCTCCACCCGCTGGTCCATGGACACCGTCAACACCCAGTCACGGATCTCCTCACGCTGGGCATCCTGGAACACGACAACAAGATCAACAACAGCCTCATAATAATACAATCGCAGCCTATTGTCACAGGATAGTCCCAGTACAGCATCATTACACACAGTCATTATATAGTTACATAGCAAAGCCAACAATATAACCACACAGTGATATAGAGCTATCAAACTAACACTGGCACAGGGCAGTCACATGACCACAACATTTCAGACCTGTCATGTTATAAGACACAGCAAAAAATCAATTTGTGCCTTACAGTGACGTGTAGCTTAGCAGGGAAAGGAACCTCGAAGGGGATGTCAGTGTCTTGGAAATCAGAGTGGTCCAGAGTATCTAAGTTTCCTTCCTCTATCCCCTGGAAACACCACAACACAGACAACAGGCACCAAGACAACATTCACTTACTATCTCTTCTTCAAACAATCTAATTAAAACACAATGGATAAAGCAAAAATGTGATGTGGGATAGTTACTCATACCACTGTTGTTATGATGAAATCTATATTGCTATAGATCATATAAGCTACTTGTGAAGATTTTATGCTCAATGAAATAGTCTGCAGCTCTAGGTAAAGCTGAGGTGAAACCCCCTCAGGTAAAGCTGAGGTGAAACCCCCTCAGGTAAAGCTGAGGTGAAACCCCCTCAGGTAAAGCTGGGTGGAGACTCACATCAGACAGATCCAGGAAGCGGTTGAGGAAAATAAAGGCCATGTTCTCCCAGCCCAAAGCCTGTAGAGAGAATCACATTTATCATCATCAACCTGACATTCACAACTAAATGCCAATAATGAAGTTGAAAAAAACAGATTTTACATTTCCACAAATAATTTCATTTTGAACGTGGGACGATAGGCTATTTCACAATGCAGTTTATGCACAAAATTATTCATAACCCCTCCAATGGGTCTACCTGGAGCACAGACAGACTCAGGGGACATTGAGCCGAATATTTCCCATGGGGCTAGCAACACCAACCCCCCCAAGCCCCTCTCTGCTTCCCGTGATTGGCTAAGGCTCATATGAGCAGTTATCTTACCCTGGCAGCCATGCCTGCCTCGTAGAAGGCCTTGTCAGCTGGGATGAGCTCCGTGTGGCGCAGCAGGGAAATGGACAGCTTGGCAGCCACGCTGACCTGGAGGGATGGAGAGGAGAGTGATGGGGGATGTGAGTGTGTACCACAGCTAATACTATACAAAAACAGGCTGAGTAAAATAAAAGATGAGTACAGTATGTATACCAGGTCAACCCCGTTGGCAGCGGATCGCATGGCGTAGTAGTGAGAGATCAGCAGCATCTGCTCAAATTCTTCGTGGGCAGGAGAGTTGGCATCCGAAGACTTGGTCAGGTTCTCACACTGCAAACAGATTAGACAACGAGACCATGAAAAAAGGACCCATACACATCAAATATGGTCATTATACACTGTGACCAGATACTGTCACTATAGTCCCCTGTCTCTCTCTGGTCCTGTACTCACCAGCAGAAGCATGACGTCTCTCAGGTCAGCCCACATGCGGAAGGACTCAGCGCCGTCTCTACCCAGCAGGTTCAGCAGGTCCAGGAACATCCTCTTGTAGATGTTGAAATTCTGTGGGTTGGCTGGGGCTCCGTGCTGGGCGTACAGATTCAGGGCCTTTTCTGCACGGCCCTCTTTGATCAGGTGGGTGGCGTACAGGGCCACATACTTGTGGAGGATTTTGTAACTCTACAAGTATTACAGAAATAAAAACAGTAAGGGAATGAAACTGAAGATACAGCGAAAAGGATGAAAGACAATTAAACTAAAAGGAGGAGTGTTGACGGTAGACACAGTACTTGTTTGGAAGCCGTCTCTATGCACTTCTCCCATTGGCCTCTCTCAGCATACATGTCCAGAGCTGCCATGACATCCACTCCTACCAGCTAAAACCAGAGAAGATCACCATTTAGTGGTTAAGAGTATACACTTATCTAAAAAACAGAAACACTACTACAGAAGGACATTTGGTAGTTTTATAAGGTAATGGCCTTGTAATAATGGCCTTGTAAAGCCTTGTAATAGTCTGCTTTCTGAAACACGTCTCAAAACCAGCCTGATGGTTACAAACACCCACATTATGAAGTCTTGGTGCATTATGTAGACAATACGCACAGTCCCTCGAAATATGCCATTCTCTTTTCAGCAGGCAGACTTCCTTATTCAACTAGAGACATCAGTGCTACTGAGCCACATTGATGTGGCAAAACAAAGAGAACAAGGACTGTGGATCCATTTTGTTATTCAGCTCTGATTTCTGAGTGGATGGAATATAGGCCACCATCTCAATGATCTCGTACCAACAGTAGGGGGGCAGAGCAGGACGAGGCAGGGAGAGTTGAGGAATTAGAGGTGGGCATACGCTGTGGCATGATAGGACATCTTAACAGTACACCACCGCAAAAATCACAAGCTTATTCCTAAAAAATGGATATTGTAAGTTATACTGTACTTGCTAGGCACGACTGAGAAATCGGCTTATTATTTGCGATACGTATTATCGTTCAATTGTAGCTACTTACCGAATCGGCTTGGCCTTGGTTTTTCAAGTGTTCTTTGTATCGCTGGTCCACATAATCTTCAAACCTACATGAATATATTACGATTAAAAAAAGGTATTTAACTTCATCTCAAAGCGCTTGAAAACGGCAAAACAATCAAGAATCAAATAAACCAGCTACAGTATATGATAAGGACTATAATTTTCAGCCAGAGTTGAATGTTTTGAGTGTTTCAAGCCTCCAACAGACAGAGCCGTTAGGACAGACACACAAATGTAGAAGGAAAGTAAATGATCCTCCGTTATGTAGGATGACTGTTCAGGAGCTGGGGTACACGGAAGCAATGCAACCATGTAATAGTCCCCCAGATAGACAAATCACAACACAAATGCACTGTACTAAAGCAGCATAATGAGACTGGCATCACAGTAATAAGTGGGAGCAAGCAGGGATGTTGAGACAAGGCTAAGTCAAGCATGACAACAGCCGTGTGAATTTCGCAATCACATTGTCTAATCGAATAGGCTTCAACAAAATGTACAATAAATAACTAAACCATTGTAAAGTTAGCTATTGTCTTTCAGTCTGGATAAGATCCTAAATGACTATAATGTAACATCAGAATAGATGAAACAGGAATCTCATTCCATTCATTAACTGGAGGTCTGGAGCTACCTCTATCCTAGGCCTTGTGTTGTTTTCAAGAGGCAGCAACAGCTGACGGGTGCCTGTGAGGCCTCTGTGTGTTTTCTCTTTCTGTAGCCTAATGACAGATGAGGTATTCTAGCCGGCTAGGCTTGTTGTTAGGGGCGACCAGGCAGAGCCGTAGTGGTGGGCCTGGCCGACAGGCTCACCTTGGATCCAGCTCCTTGGCCACTCTCTTGGCTTTGTTCCATTCTTCTCCCTCAATGAATGCATCTATGGCTTCCTTAATGAGGTCCAGGTTGAGGTACAGCTCAGCCGCCTGAGGAAAATAAAACATTTGGAATCTCAAAAGATTTCTTGAAGGACGCCAGAGACGAGGCATAAAACATGGACGCCTTGGTTTGGGGAAGTCTTTTTTTCAATCAACACACTCGCACCAAAACCATCGCTTTCCGTTGGCAGAACGGCCTCCACACACACGTTTAGATTAATAAAAAGCTGTTTCTGAATGTAGTTTTGTCCAATAAATATTTGTATCAGCGACACAAGGGTCCTGTCTACAAAATCATTGGTTGGATACCTTTCTGCTACACTCAATAATAATATACTTTCTAAAAAGCATTTTTTCCAATAAAATTTCACATACCTGTTGACATACAGCAGCCTAAAACCATGCATTTACAAAATAACACAAAATAATCCATATTAGTTAGTATTGAGTATCAACAGCAGGAAGTGTGTGGTGACTTACAGCGCTGTACTTCCTGAGCTGGGTGAGGCGAGGGCCCACAGAGTGAATGACATCCACAGCTCTCTCCTGGGTCAAGAACTTGATGGCCAACTCAGCAGCCTATGGGAGGTCACATACACAGGAAACAATGAGGCACTCCACTCTGGGTCACAGAAACACACAGGGAACATCACATGGCACGACAGTCATCCAAGGCCACAGATAGAGGCTTGTGTCATACACCAGTTGGTTTGTAAGGACAGCACGTGTGGGTTAGGTTATAGTGACATTCATTGCCAGTCGTGGAGTTCTTTTGTGCACCTTCATCCAGCACTTCTCCATAAGGGGCCCGTTGGTGGAGTCCTTGACCTTGAGGTAACACTCCACAGCCCGGGCGTACTCCCCAGACAGCTCCCATTCCTTGGCCTGCTCCACCATGCCTTCAACCCCTCTGCACACACACACAGAACACACACAGACATAGAACCTTGGCACTATGAATTAACTATAACTGAGCTGCATTGTTAAGCAACCGAGGGACCAGATGGATGTGTAGGGAATAACAGAGCTGGAATGAAAGACTTGGAAGCCCATTCTAAGAACAGAAATAAAACTGTACATGTCTGTTGATGTTAAAGTTAAGGAAGTATTCTAAGACACTACTGTGAAGGCAAATACAAGACATTTTGCCCCCGGGGGCCACATTCGGTCTTCATCGAGGTCCGGATGGCCGCACTGAAAATGTGTTAAGTTTTCTCGCTGTCAAAACGTGCAAAAAATGGTCCTCTATCCATCTTTTTTTAATGCTCCCTGACGGTCTAGTTTTCACTTCAGTGATTATTAGCGAGCTGGACATTTTTCAGGAAACTGTATGAACGTAGGTCCATTATCATTTATACACCATTTCGGTTTGGTTTTAGTCATTTTAAAGTATATTGAGTTTGTTTTCACACCCCTATTGGACCCCCTTGTTGGCCGTCTCTTTGACACCTCTGCTCTACACAGTGCCCTGCACACAGACTCCCCCCGTTAAAATTTTAGATCTCTCTTCCACTGCGCTACAAACCCAACCCTTGTGATGTTAAAGACAGAGACAAGAGTCAAAGTGAAAGGCAACATGTGTTAGAGAGTTCTGGCTCTCAATTGAGCATGACTGACAGTACAAGAGGGCCGAATTACTCTCAATTGGGGCCTGAACTGAAGACTGTGCAAAATAAATGTCCTACTTTCCTTTTTTCCCCTGTCCTTTTGACATGCCTTTGATGTTTTCCCACAAGTCATTAAAAGCAGGGAAATGATGGTCGGAGACGAATAAGAGGCGCTGCGTGTCTGCACTTTAATTAGCTGCTCATTATGGATTTAATTTAGGATAAAAAGCTGCCATGTTTTAATAACGCACCGACCCAATGAGCATCTAGATTAATAACAGACCACATCACAACAGTGTGTACATAGCCCTTTCTTTCTTCTCCTTCTCGTTTAACATGTAACATTCAGACACATTTTCTCTGCCTCTCCAAGACCACAAGCAGAGTTATTAAAACGTTAAAATAACCAGGAACAAGTGATGTAAAAAAAAAACACAGGTGTTATTGTGTGTTTTGCTCACCGGGAGCCCTTCTTGGCAGCCTCCTTCTCGTACTCCTCTTGGAGGACGCTCAGTTTGTTGGGGAGGTACTCTTTACAGATCCGCATGGCATCACTCCACATCTCCGCGTCCTGAGACAACAAAACAACAACACTCAAGTACCCGGGGGGCACCAAACTCTGCGAAGCACATCCAGCAAAACAACCAGTGTGAATTATGGAATGAAAACATTGCGGAGCGCAGTATTCTGTCTAACATGTAGTGTTCTCTGTAAAGCTACCACTAGATAGCAGAACACAGGGAATGGTGAATTGACTTGATTATGAACCCTCTGATTGAAAAAAAAACTCTAGAGTCGATGTCCGCGCCTCCGCGGAAATTTTATTAACATAACACATTAATCCCCATAAAAATCTGTCAGTTTAAACTAGAGATATGTGTTTAGTTCCATTGGACGCTTCTCAATCCACCGTATCTGCCGATGTTGCACTTCCGCAGCTGTAGTGAAAGGTGACAAAGCTAGAGCGGTGTTTATTAGACCATGAGACATCACGAAAATCGGTCTTCGCACAAAGTCGTCAGGTTGGCCTACAAACTATTATGACCCCTCTATAGAAAGACGAACACCATGGATTTCTCTGTTTTGCTCTACGAGCGTCTTGGGACTCGTCTGAAGTCGGTACAGCCGATCTACCAACTTCTGCCCGTAGCGTCCCAACACTTTGGGCTACACGCTAATATGACCCTCTGTGGAAAGGTGAGACTCTCCCAAACACGTACAGTGCCTTCAGAAAGTACTCAGAGCCCTGGACTTGTTCCACATTTTGTTACGTTACAGCCTTATTCTAAACGTTATTAAATTAAATCATCAATCTACACACAATACCCCATAACGATAAAGCGAAAAACAGGGTTTTTAGAAAAAAAAACAGAAATATTACATTTACATAAGTATTCAGACCCTTTACTCAGTACTTTGTTGAAGCACCTTTGGCAGCGATTACAGCAGTCTTCTTGGCTATGACGCTACCAGTATTTGGGGAGTTTCTCCCATTCTTCTCTGCAGATCCTCTCAAGTTCAGTTAGGTTAGAAGGGGTGCGTTGCTGCACAGCTATTTTCAGGTCTCTCCAGAGATGTTTGATTGTGTTCAAGTCCAGGTTCTGGCTGGGCCACTCAAAGACATTCAGAGACTTGTCCCGAAGCCACTAGTGCGTTGAGTTGGCTGTGTGCCTAGGGTCGTTGTCCTGTTGGAAGGTGAACCTTCGCCCCAGTCTGAGGTCTTGATCACTCTGGAGCAGGCTTTCATCAAGGATCTCTCTGTACTTTGCTCCGTTCATCTTTGTCTCAATCCTGAATTGTCTCCCAGTTCCTGCTGCTGAAAAACTGGATGGTGCCAGCCTTCCTCCAGACGTGATGCTTGGTATTCAGGCCAAAGAGTTCAATCTTGGTTTCATCAGACCAGAGAATCTTATTTTTCATGGTTTGAGAGTCTTAAGGTGCCATTTGGCAAACTCCATGAAGGCTGTCATGTGCCTTTTACTGAGGAGTGGCTTCCGTCTGGCCACTCTACCATAAAGGCCTTGTTGGTGGAGTGCTGCAGAGATGGTTGTCCTTCTGGAAGGTTCTCCCATCTCCACAGAGGATCTCTGGAGCTCTGTCAGAGTGACCATCAGGTTCTTGGTCACCTCCCTGACCAAGGCCCTTCTCTCTCGATTGCTAAGTTTGGCCGGGCGGCCAACTCTAGGAAGAGTCTTGGTGGTTCCAAACTTCTTCCATTTAAGAATGATGGAGGCCAATGTGTTCTTGGGTACCTTCAATGCTGCAGAAATGTTTTGGTACCCTTCCCCAGATCTGTGCCTCGACACAATCCTGTCTTGGAGCTCTACGGACAATTCCTTCGACCTCATTACTTGTTTTTTGCTCTGACATGCACTGTCAACTGTTGGATCTTATAGACAGGTGTGTGCCTTTCCAAATCATGTCCAATCAATTGAATTTATCACAGGTGGACTCCATGGGTACTGTATGTAAATTGCTGAGGAACTTTTTTTATTTAATCCATTTTAGAATAAGGCTGTAATGTAACAAAATGTGGAAAAAGTCAAGGGTTCTGAATACTTCCTGAAGGCACTGTACATGTAGGTTGTTTTGCTCTAGGTCGCCCACAGGTGTCTGAAGGTCCCCCGGTACCAGTAAAACATTTTTTTATGGACGTCTATAAGGAGACTGTTTAGTAGAATGCATAAAAAATGTACATTTGAGAAGCACTGCGCACTCCCATGCTACAGTGGACATTGTAGGTAGTTAAACATGTCGAAATGAACAGAGCATGTATTAATTAAATGTGTCGAGATCAAATATTGTCAGGCAGCATATGAGAGGTGAGTAGGCAACTTTTCCTTCCGAAGCCAGTGAAGATTTTCGCTCGCTTCAGCTCAAAACCAGCCACCATTGTTTGCAATACATTTTGTGGCGGTTTTTAAGTGGTTACAACAATTCAACAATCCTGGGAATATTTTCAGTTGAAATTTGCCGATCCGTGTTCTAATATGCGTGATCGGAGCACGGTAACGCATATTGAGAAACACCCAGTCTCTTACTTTGTAGTACTTGATGGCCAGCTCTGGCCTCTGAGCCCTGAGGAGGAAGGCCTCAGCCTTCTGGAAGTCCTTCTGTTCGAAGCAGAACTTGGCCTGGCCCACCAGCACGTCTGATACACTGTCAGGGTCGTTGGCCTCCGCCACCCTCTGGGCTCCAACCCAGTCCTGATTATGGACGTACCTGTAAGGGACACACCGGGCTGTGATTTAACCTCCCTCGTGTTGTTACAGGTTCAAGTTCAACGTTTTGTTTATCAGATTGCAGACAGCAAACACTCTCTGAAATACTTGTTATTCACAGATTAAAGGGCTCCAACTCCAGTTTAAATTAGCCAGACGATATGCCACTAAAAACACTAATGTTGTGATCTTCCAGTAGCCCTGTCATACTGTAGGTCTGTCTACAGTATAGATTACAGTTCTCTCCCACCCTATACACCCCCACCCCTCTCCAGGAAGCAGACATCAAACAGTCTCGGTGACAGGGCTCCAGTTCCTCTGCTACCTGTGTGAGAGTTGAGCTCCCCTCCAACCAAACCTGTCTGCCTGCACCACCACATCATCTCACACTCACTTAATAGGTGGTCTATAACCAATGTACAGAGAAGTGAGGGGAAGTTCTGAAGGGGAAGAGGCAAGAGCTGTGCTGGCACCAGCGCTCCTTTTGAAGTCGACTCAGGAAGGCTTGAAAATTTGACTTCTGTAGGGGACACATGCCAACGCCACAAAAGAAAAGCTCCTGATACACTTACATCAACACTGCCTCTTTTGGCTTCCCCGCTTTGATGAACTCCGACTCGGCTTCGGCGAACTTGCCCTTGAAAAATGAAACATCACGGCTCAGTGCTCGGTGGTGGAGGGATTAATAATGCATGGGTGACATTTAATGGCTGGAGAAGGGAGAAACACTGCGCTCAGACCCACATTTGGGCAGGCAACGGAGTAAATATTTTTGAAACTTTGAGACGATGCAAGCTGCAGAGTAACCTTGAATGACAATGAGTGTGTGACTGGGATTGGGAGGAGGAGTTGGAAGTGGTGTGTGTGTGTGTGTGTGTGTGTGTGTATATATATATATATATATATTACCTCATCCTCCAGCATCATGGCGTTTTTCAGGTGGATCTCAGGGATCTTGTTCTTGGTGGAGAGACGAGCCAGCTCAAAGGCAAAGTCAAAGGCGCTGGGAGGAGGACAAGAGAAGGGTCAAAACCAGTTCCCTAGTCAAGGTCACAGAGGTACAGCAGCTTCATCAATATTGAGTCCTAGGAACGAATGGGGAAGGTCTTAAACAGCTTATGCCTATAGTATTCAATGCTTCAGACTATGAGTAAAACACCACAATAAAAGTGAAAATAAAGACATTTTCAAATTCTGTGTTGCTGAACATTTCAGGCTATTGCATAGGCTTCATACTGAGTCAATCAGAGAACAAATACATCAGATACTTCAAGTACCTCCCAGTGATGGACACTTGACTACAGGGACATTCCTAATCACCTCGTAAACATGAAAGCAATATTGAAGAGCATGGGGTTCCAGGCAGTACAGTAAAGTGCAGTCCAGTGCATTGATCTGCTCACCAGTTGTCTGCTGCAAAGTCGATGGCGGTCTCCAACAGACCGAACTTGTTGAGCAGTTTGACGGCAGCCTCCCCTCCCAGACTCTTGGCCCACAGGTAGGCCACCTGCTTGTGGGCACTGGCTCCCCCGTGGCTCTTCGCCACCTGCCACACACGCAGGAGGGGAAGAGGATTAGGAACAACAGATTCATACGCCCGAAGCTCCCACCATCAACCGCCTCACGTGTCGCTCACTGCACATGCTGAGAGCAGGGAGCGAGCCAAATAGGGGAGAGGCAGAGTGAAGGAGAGAGGAACTGTGAGAGAGGAGATCGCTGTAGAGAGAGAGCAAGATGAATGGCATTTCTGTAGTGAAGCTCTTAATAAATGGATGTGCAACTGAGTGTTAATTAAAGAGGGTGTGTACAAAACATTAGGGACTTTTAGGAGCTCTTTCCATGACATAGTCTGACCAGGTGAAAGCTATGATGCCTTATTGATGTCACTTGTTACGTCCACTTTCATCAGTGTAAATGAAGGGGAGGAGACAGGGTAAAGAAGGATTTTTAAGCCTTGAGACAATTGAGACATGGATTGTGTATGTGTGCCAATCAGGGTGAATAGGCAAGACCAAATATTTAAGTGCCATTGAACAGGGTATGGTAGTAGGTGCCAGGCGCACCAGTTTGAGCGTTTCAAGAACTGCAATGCTGCTGGGTTTTTCAAGTTCAACAGTGTCCCGTGTGATTAAAGAGCGGTCCAGCACCAAAAGGACATCCAGCCAACTTAACACAACTGTCGGAAGCATTGGAGTCAACATGGGCCAGCATCCCTGTGGAACACTTTCGACACCTTGTAGAGTCCATGCCTCGACGAATTGAGGCTGTTCTGAGGAGAAAAAGGGGTGCAACTCAATTTTAGGAAGGTGTTCCTAAGTTTTTGTACACTCAGTGTATGGCCTCTATAGTATAGTGGAGGGCCAGAAAGAAGGAAGCCGAAGTAGCAGAGTTGCAGCCAGGTGGTGATGTTTTTACAGAGAGTGTTAGGAGGCCTGTAAGCAGTGAGAGGTATTGCAGTGTAACACATCCATCCTGTGCTGCTGTGTTCGCACAGACCACTGTCCTCGATACGGCATTACAGGCCAAGCCAGGGGCGTCATAATCACACTGTCACACTGTCCTGCTGTTCACAGACACTCACTATCTCAGGGACTCTCAGCGAGAGACGAAAGTCAACTTGTGATGTGGGCTAGAGCCCGACCGATATATCGTTACACACACACACACACACACACACAAAAAAACATATCGGTCAGGCTCTAATGTGGACACGTACCCTGTACGCCTCCTCCCACATGTCGTTGACACGGTACATGTTGACTGCACCCTTCCACTCCTGGCCCTCCATATAGTGGTACTCCGCTTCTGAAAACCTGGACTCTGTCTCCAACTCCTGGAATAAATATTAGACAACGCAGACTCAGTAACCTGACAAACTAATTATCCTGGCTAATCTAAACCATATCGAGTCCCTCTCATAAGATATTTTTCAAATTGATACCAATGTGATATTTATGTTTTTTCTTTCGACAGCGCCCCCTATCTCCGACCTTGGCCAGGTGCAGGTGAGTCTCAGACAGCAGGTCTGGGTGATGTTTGGCCACCAGTCGAATCACGTCGTCAAACATCTTGTTCTTCTTATACATGGTGATGGCCAGGTCCGGCTCCTCCACTGTCGCAAACAGCCTGCGAAAATTCCAGTCACACACACAGTTGATTGCATTGCTCTGCACTAAAATGGAGTCATTCTTAATCTCTGATTACATTAACCGCAAATTAAGCACGAGCAGAAAATATCACTTCTCATCACAAAATGAAGTTGCCCTTTGCTGATGATGAATTCTGCTCCACATTTGTCACAGTAGAGATCAATAAAATAGACAGGTATTGGGATGACACAGAGTTGGGGGCACGTGGTGACACACGGTCTTTGTGGCAGGCTGGCAGCGTGTGAGGGAGATGACTCTGTCTAATATGGAAAGGCACAGGCTCCTTTAGAGGGCGAGAGGGGTTGTTCAGTTAGGTGTAATGATTATGTTTCAGACACAACGCAGCCAGGGCACCTTATTAAAGGCCAATTTGCTATCAATGCACAGCAATTGAACACTTTTGTTTGTCAATTTGAGGCAGTAGAACCTTGACCTGAACTACAACAGACAATGTTCTGGATAAAGTGACTGTTAAATCAGGCCCCTGTAGCCCAATGTCAGCAAACTTTGCCCGTGATAAAATCCATAATTAATTTGGCAGCAGGGTTTTGGTCGATACGGGTTGAAAACAGAGGAGGGTAATGAATGATAGAGGATGGAGAGAGAGAGAGAGAGAGAGAGGAAAAGAAGAAGAGTGGGGAGGAAGAGAGAGGGAGTGGGGAGGAAGAGAGGAGGTAGAAAGAAAGAGAGAGGTTACCTTTCTGCCTCCTTGTATTTCCCCTCTCCCTCCAGGTCCTGGGCTCGGCTGATGTACAGAGTCGACACGTCCTCTGGGGTCATACATTTCGCTGCCAGCTAGGACACAATGTGTGTGAGTGCGCATGGACACCGTACCAAGCGTCACTTTAACTCACTGTGATTGTCATTCCAATTCACTGTGCATAACATCCCACTTTAAAAGAACACACAGGCCTGTCACAACTAAACATAGAAAGCACAGAAGTGTATCCTGTTACAATCAACTGCCTGCCATTTTGAGCTGGGCGAGCCAGATGATAAGATGGGACATTGAGGAGGATGCATACCTTATGAGCCTGCTCCCACCTCCCAGCCACCGTGTACATATCGATGGCATCTTTGATGTGGTCTCCCTTCACAAACAGGGGCTCTGCAACCTGGGTTCGCACAGAGAGAGAGAGAGAGAGAGAGACATACTGTACATTCCTTTCTGTGGATTCCAGCTCTCAAAGTAAGTAATGCATCAATACTTTAATTAATTTATGCAAACATGCAGCACCGAGGCAGCAGGGAGTCAGGTCTGGAATAAGCAGGCATTGCCAGCTGCCACGTTGCAAGGCCCCTGACTCATCAGAACAGCCGGAATAAGGCTGCGTTTCTCTCCTTCCCTCCCTCCTCTTACCTCGTACTCCTGGATTGAGGCGTAGTACTGGGCTATCTTCAGGTAGTACTTCCCTCCTGACCGGTCTTCCTGTAACTCCAGGATATGGACCGCCTTCTTCCACTGGCGAGCCCCTATGGCAGCCTCGATGGCCTTCGAGGAACAGCTACGATAGTGAGGTGAAGAGGGGGGTAGAGGAGAGGAGAAGAGGGGGGTAGAGGAGAGGAGAAGAGGGGGATAGAGGAGAGGAGAAGAGGGGGTAGAGGAGAGGAGAAGAGGGGGTAGAGGAGAGGAGAAGAGGGGGATAGAGGAGAGGAGAAGAGGGGGATAGAGGAGAAGAGAAGAGGGGGTAGAGGAGAGGAGAAGAGGGGGATAGAGGAGAGGAGAAGAGGGGGATAGAGGAGAGGAGAAGAGGGGGATAGAGGAGAGGAGAAGAGGGGGTAGAGGAGAGGAGAAGAGGGGGGGTAGAGGAGAGGAGAAGAGAAGAGGGGGATAGAGGAGAGGAGAAGAGAAGAGGGGGATAGAGGAGAAGAGGGCGAGAGGAGGCGTTTGCACCATCAAAGGACATAGAACTAATCAAAGAATACAATACAAAGCAACTTTATTCATCCACTTGGAACAACTAATAGGCTATGTCCAGCCCAACCAGGGAGCAATTAAGACTAGAATGGCAATTAAGACTCAATGTTACAATCCTGTCAAACCACTTTTATTGGTTATTTCTTCAGTTGATTCCTGTGTTGATTCCCAGCAGTAAGTGATTAGTAGGGGATGGAGCTTTAGCGAGGCCCATTATGCCAGTCAGTCAGACCACCACAGTATTACCAGAGGGCCAGCCATCCAATGAGCATCCAGTGTGCTATCTAAAGCAGCCTGCCCTCGGGACTGGAGCCCTGCGCTGCCTAATGAACAACACCTCCATTTGATTACACAGGAAATGAATCATTCACTTCACTATAAACAAACCCCTCACACCACCTCCTCCTGCCTCCCAACTCCTTTCATCTCTATCCGTCACTCTATCACTCCCTCTACACCTCTCTTCCTCCCTCCCTCCTTGTAGTACGTGATGGGCAGACAGCAGCGCTGACTCACCCAGCCTCTATATAGTGGTTGATGGCGGCGTCCAGTTGTTTCTGCTGGACCAGGTAATCTCCCCAGGCCTCCTCCAGTTTCACCACGTCAGCCGGGAAGGCAACACGAGCCAGTTCCACAGCTCCGCTCAGGGAAAGACGTCACGGTTACATTAACGTCAATACAGTTCACAGTTTATTCTCCAAACTCATATCCAACTCAGTCAACAACATAATGACTGGGCTATTAATGAAATAACTAATACATACTGTATGAATGGTCTCGTCCTAACCATTACATACTGGCGATATTCATTCTTATATTCACCCTCAGTGCTGTGTCAGGCCTACCTTTCCTGAAGGCGTTACCCTTGTGGTAGCAGTCCAGAGCCCTCTGGTTGTTCCTGATCTTCTCAAACAGATCTCCTGCCTGATCATGGGAGAGAGGAAAGTTTCTTAGTTCAACTCAACTTCCTCCCTCTCATTAAGTCACTTACAGCGCCTCTGGTCCATAACCA
The DNA here is from genome assembly GCF_034236695.1 of Oncorhynchus nerka. NCBI lineage: Eukaryota > Metazoa > Chordata > Actinopteri > Salmoniformes > Salmonidae > Oncorhynchus > Oncorhynchus nerka. The sequence goes on from NC_088408.1 coordinate 32,200,399, forward strand.
GATGGTTCAAGAGCAGAAAGAGAAAGAAACAGAGAGAAAGAGAGACATTCAGGGAGAGAGCAAGAGAAAAAGAGCAGACCGAGAGAAAAACAGAAGGCCGACTAACATCCTCCCAGACACATCCTTTATTAAGACAGACATACACTTTCCCTGACATCGGTTCTGAGGAGAGGAGTCATCCACCACAGAGACACAGGCAGGAAACAAAGGTTCACGCTGTACAGAGACACTGAGCTAGAACACATCTGTCTCTCTCTGCACCAACTTCACCTGCCTTACCAGAGACAAACCAACTTCTCTATCACACACAAATCACATTGCGAGACAATCACTCCGAGTCGCTCTGGGCCTCTCCATCAGGAGCGCATAGCGGGATCTAAGCAACCTTTCACCTCATTCCATTAAGACTTTTACTCTGTCGCTGGACACGATACTCGTCTTGAAGAAGCCTCGTGTAACGACAGCCGCCGAGTTCGCGGTGGGATTTTGCAGCAGTCATGACACCCACCCTCTCATAGAACTCTCCCTTGATGAGGGCAGCCGCGATCCTGTTGATGACGTCAGAGTTGGTGACCAGCTCCTCGCGGCTCATAGCCAATCGGGCGGCCTTGGCCGGTAGGCCCGCCTTGAGGTAGAGGTTGATGGCGCCCGTGAAGTCCTCCTCCCCCTCCTTGACCTCGCCGGCCTTCTCATCCTGGTTGGTCTCCATCAGCCACTGGTAGTAGCTGTGACGCAGGTTGTCCAGCTCTGGGTGGCCCTGGGAAGACACTCCTTCAATAAGGGCTATGTTGCACAGTTTCATGGGGGAAAATCTCTGTTATTATTAATTGTTTTGCAGATAGCTGATAAAATAACAATGCCGTGTGCGGGTAGTACAGTCTCTCAGTGTTCGTTTACCTTGGACTCAGCCACAGCGATGCAGTCGTCCCACATGTGAAGCTCCTGATACATCTCCATCACCTCATCAATGGCATTCTACAGAGCGGTTACACAACACATCGACACACATGCCGGTGAGACAGAGGAGGCTCTTCATGCTTTCCCTACAGACCAAACGCTTCACTGAGTTGTATAGTGTTAGACAGACATTCCAACATTCAGGTTACACCCTCCTACCTGCTCCATATAGTACACCTCAGCCAGTTTGTAGTTCTTGTCCAGCATGGCGAGGCGTGCTTTGACTTGGTAGAACTCGGTACCATCACCACCCTGGAGATTAGACAAGGCAAGTGTCACATAAGACCAACTTCAACATGTTTCTGAAAGGCTACAGGGAATGGCATGTCCTTTCTATCAGACTGGGGCAGGCCGCCCTGCATTCAACAATGGTAAACAGGTGCTGGGGTTGCGTGTGTGGGCATGCATGTGTGTGATTAGCATTAATGGAGTTTAATAGCCCAGTGGAGCAGAGTGATGTAATGGATGGATTGACTGGCCTGGCCAGTCAGGGAGCAGCTGTGCTGGCAGGGGTGCCAATGTGTCCATGCTCCAAGGGGGCAGAGAGACCCACACAGGGGCCCCAACAGACACCCAGGGCTGAGCTCCGTGGCCCCAGATGGGACACCTGGATTGGATTGCCTCCAACTCAGGGCCTGGATGACGATGGACCCAAACTAGAGCCTCCAACACTACTCAGTATATCTACTGCCAGTTATGAAGGGAGGTGTGGACCGGTGATGCATGACAGACCAACACACTACAGTACGTACGTATTCCTTTGAGACTTGGTCAGCGATGTTGTTAGTCTGGTTCAGAAAGCGAGCTTTGGAGACATCCCCCAAGGCAGCGAAGCACCTAAAAAACACACAAAACAACTTAAGGCACACTGAGGGCGCAGCAAAAACAAATGTGTACAGACAAAAAAACTCTTGACATGACCTCAAACACCAAGGGAGTTCTATCGACAGCCTTCAGCCACGCTACAGCGCCGGGGTGAACATTTCAACGGCTTTCCAACTTAGGCCGCCTGTATCACCAGCTTTCGGGGAAGTTGCATCACACTAATAAGCTGCGTTCGCAATCAAAAGAAGAGCATCTCTTTTTAGCTACCTACCCTCCTTCATTTACATTCTCCTCTGCAGACAAAAACTTTTTTTCCCCCTCTGCATGATGTATGTAAATCAACCCCCATACATCAGGAACGGCCGCTGCGTTACTGATGCCATGCTACAGTCAAATCTAACTTTCACCCTGCAGAAAAAGCGAAAGACAAAGAAGAAAGAAAAAATCACAAAAGCTTAAGTAAGCACCACCAGAGTAAGTTAAGTGAGTCCTATTGAGAGAGATAGCTTTTTCTAGCCAGGGACACATCTTTCAACGTGACACAGAGTACTCTCAGTTCTGGGTGAACTGCTTAGCGCTGTACTATTTCTCCCCCCAGTCACGTACGCATAGCTCAGATAAAAACACTGAGGAGGGAGGAGGCTGCTCCGGGCTAAACGTCTTAAAACGGAGAGAGAGCGAGAGAAAGGATTGTATTAGATAAGCCTAACGGTGCTGTTGTTTAGGTTTTACCGAGCCCCCTTGGCACGACGACATGAGTGGAGTGTGTGTATGTGTATGTTGAGGCATGAGTGACGCAGTATGCGTGTGGTCCCCCGTTGTGCTGACCTCTCTGCGATGTGGAGCTGGCGGGCCTCCAGAGACAGTTTGCTCAGAGTTTTCCACATGGCCTCCGTCTCCGAGGACATCTCCAGAGTCTCCAGGAACGCTGTAGCTCTGAGGGAACACACACACACACACACACACACACACACACACACACACACAAGAGTCACAGCAGGACCATCTACAGGGACAGCTCACAGCAGGAGAAAGCAACAAAGTGTAACTAGAAAAAACAGATTCAACAGCTATAGGGTGACAGTTTGAACACAGGGATTTTTCCACCTAAGCATTTTTTCGGTCCCCCTAAGTCCAAACAGCGTACAATTGAATTACCAAAATAAAAGCTACATAGTTAGGGAGAATTTAAGATTCCCAAAACAATGAATATAGCAGTATTCATTTTGTGAGTATGTCTGAGCAAGATAACACAGTATTAGCCATGAATAGAATTCATTGTATGAAATGTTCTGAAATGCACACATTTCTCTACAGTGTCAAGATGGTGGCTTGTAAAATGTTCTACAAAATTCAGCCGCTCAGAAAGGGGTCGACAGCACCCATTGCCACGACCCCACCACCTAAGCCCCTCTTTGAAGAAGAAAAGTGGCAGATGTCAAAATAGACTACATGCACTTCAAATAGGCGGCATTGAGTGTGGAATGCGGACCAAAATAGTTGCATTCTAAACCCACATTAATTCCACCCTGGATGTTCCACAATTAGGGATCTTATCAAAAACCAATTCAGCAACTAGAATTGTAATATATTGTAAGCTGCCACTTTTGTGCATTCCGAAAGACCCACTGCATTCTTAAAAGGTATATACTAACCTATAATAGTCGCCATCGTCAATAGCTGTTCCAAACTCGATAAGGCCCTCGTCCAAGGTGTAGGACACAGTGTTGACCCCCTCAGTCACAATCACCTCTGTCTTACCATTGGACCTCTCCAGATCCACCACATCCCCCTGTGGAAAACAGAGAGGCCAAATCAGCCCTATTCTCAGCCCTTATAGTTCTACCTGCTAGGAGATAATTACACTGTGTGCCTTTCACTGCACTCAGAGACTTAATCAAAGGTTCGTCAAAACAGAGGAGGACAATAAGAACACAGGCATTACTAAATTAATGTTTCCGAGCAGATGGGGGGTGAAAAAGAAGAGCGACACACAGTTGGTCACATTGGGTATTAAACTTCAAGGTCTATAAACAGAAAGTAGTCAGCTCAGTAGTTCAGCCACACGGTGACTAACGTTAGCCCTGCCAGTAGCATTTGAGCTGGCCGGATCCCCCCCCTGCCCCTGCCCTCACCCTGAGGGGGAACATGGTGGCTCTCTCTGGGTTGTCGATGTTGTACCACACACACAGGTTGCCTCTGTTCTGGCTCACCACCACGTCACTGCCAGGAACCCACTGCACGTAGGAGCAGAAGCTCAACACTGTGGTCTTAACACTGCTCTCTATGTCATACAGGTGGAGCTGAGGGAGAAAGAGAGAGAGAGAGAGAGAGAGAGAGAGAGAGAGAGAGAGAGAGAGAAGCAGGTCTGTTACTCAAATAAACTCAAATCCGAGCAGTAATGCACCTTTCAAAACCAGAATTTCAGCTCTACTGGGTCCTCGACAACAAATTCTAAACCATAGCGAAACATCTGAGTACAATGAGTCACTTTTTAGTCAAAAGCTCCCAAAGGGATTCCCAATTAAAATGCTTGGCATCCTTTGCCCAGGGCGAGCACATCAAACAGGCATAGCTCTAGGCAGCCCGTTACTTTGAGCTGCTGCTGCTGCCTCACCCGCAGCTTCTTGTCCCTGAAGAGTAGCTTGCGCCCCGTCTCATTGAGCTCCAGCCAGTCAATCTTGGAGTCGTGGTTGATGGTTCCCAGGTTGTATCCGCCGGCCAGATCCACTGTGAGTGGGAGGGAGAGAGATTACCTGAGCTGTGCCTCGAGGTCGTAGCAGCAATCAATGACTGGTGGCATCGAGAGACCGAGAAGGAAAACATTCTCAACTCCAGAGTTTGTACTAAGAGGGTAGGTGGTGTATCGTGTTTAAAGCCACATTATATATCTATATATCTGCTAGAGACAAGAGATAAAATGGTATGTTGTAAGTGAGGGGCCTACAGAACAAAGCCATGATGCAATATGAATATGTCAATGTTCACAGTAGTATACATCCACTGACAGAGAGGTCTGGCATCGCTTCTCCTTTTATTCTGTAATCAAGCTTCTGAGAAGCTAAAAAAGCATTTTCCAATTTACACTTTCAGAGCGAGGGAGGGAAGGAAAGAGGGAGGGAAGAGGGAGGGAGGGGAGAAGCGACAAAAGAAAAATAGAAACTGCTCCTGTCATTCAAAGGGGAGAAATAAATTGGATGGAGGTTGTTTCTCATTTTCACCACCTGAACAAAAAAACTGTTCGGCAGCAACAGAAGGACATGCCTGGACTTAATTAGCACCGGAAGTGGACAGGGCTTGGGCAGATGGCGCTCAGCTCAGCCCTGCACTGCACTGTGGCGGGGTCTGGGCTTGGGCCGTGCTTTAGACTCTACACCGCCGCCCACCACCCCGCCCACCATGGGGTCAGCGCCTAATTGAAAGGCCCGTTATCTGGAAGCGGCATATGCCTGTTTGTCTCAGCATCCTTCTTTACCGGCCCTCACAGGCGCTAGCGTCTTAAGTTGCCCCAATGGAGAGAGGGGAGGAGTGGGGTAAGAGAGGGATGGGGTGGGCCCGCTAAAATCAAACAGTCGTTTACCTAATTCAATACCTAGCAACGTGGGGACCAAGTCGCTCGGAGCAGCGCCTGCCTGCCTTTACATGAATGTGCATCATCCATCACAAAAAGGGCAGGTCAGCGTCTTTGTGTGTTAGACTCTCTTTATCTGCAAATAAGAATTGGATGGGAGGGCTGGGCTGGAACTTGGCCTTGGAGTGAAGGTGACCGACACTTTTAGTTAAAATATTTAGCAATTACTTCACACGGTCACTCTGGATGAAAATTCCTTCACTAGATAGTAATAGCCTAGATAAAAACACATGACACGATTTTACATTTCTGGAAAAACTAAAGGCCTGAGAATAAAAAGCTGTAGTCAACAAGCACCAGAGTCATAACCTTGGCTTGACCTTGACCAGAAGACAACCCTTCTGCGGCACAGAAGTCATGTCTTCGTGTCCTCGGTTCACCATCTCAAGGAGCATACACTCTGCATCACACATATTCATGACATGACACACACACACACACTTACCAATGGCAATGGTCTTGATGTCAATCAGGTAAGCTAACTTTTTGTTGCCTTCAACCCCCCTCTGTTTCCTCTCATTGAGACGAACACTAGAGATGCAGACACAGTAAGCAGAGGGGGAATGTTAAAACTGAACATCCAAACATTAGCACAGAAATATCTCCAATCTGACAATCTTGACAGCCTGAATATATTAGGATGGATTTGTAATGACTAACTTTGTGCACTGAAAACGGACTTGACAGCTGCATGCAAAACGCTTACCCTTCTCATGCATTCAAAGTATGCCCGACTGTCATGTGCAAACAAAAGCTCAACACTACCACCTAGTGACCATTCTTCACATAAGAGTAGAAGACAAGCAAAAAATGTCTCAGTGACGTTCGAAAATGCAACTGCTTTCTATAATATAATATGCTGTAAATATATGCATTACGAGGAGAATGAGTGAAAGCCAACCTGATTAGATGTGGGTTCATGAACTCAGTTCTCACTGATCCCAGGATGTCGTTGCTGCCGTACTCTACCAGCGTCAGCTCCCCAGCGTTGAAAATCATACACACCTGACACAACACATCACAGTCAGCAGCTGACTCCCTACCATTAGGAGAGAATTCTGAATTCCTATGTTCAAGAAGCAATGACAGGCAGTTAACAGGGACATGACGTGTATTTTATTATTCATAAATTGGGATTGCAGAACCTGAAAACTCCTCACTACAGCACATAAACTGCAGACAAGGCTAAACAGGGACAGAAGAATGGAATCGTACCGTTTCATTTTCAAAGAAGAATTTTTCATTCCCCCCGGAGCCTTGCCATGCAACCTGAAAAAAGAACGGCAGAGGGGTCTTTGTTTACCCGGGGCGAAGTGCGGTGGGCGTCACTTCCTGCTTTACACTACCTCACACACACATACATACTGCAGCCCGTTATCGCGTATGTCTGTCATTTTCGACAGCAGCACTCCAGCTCCAGTGAAGGCTCTTTGAGAATTCTCCGTTAAACAGGGATTAGCACACCGAACCGTGACAGCCCTTGAACTTTTAAAACAAGTCCTTGGAACTTCCAATAGAGCAATTTGTTTCTCACTGTGCCACAGACAATATGGAAGAATATTCGCACAGAGGAGGGGACGGTGGCCCATAAAAAAACATCTCTTGCACTTAGTGTCTTGATTCTTCCAATGGCTCACTTCAAATTCGAGTATGTATACCACACACATGAGCAGGTAGAGAAAGAATTACCTGAACTAGCAGAGTAAAGGATTCGTGAATGGCCAGACCATCATACCTCACTGAGCTTGTTGGAGGCCAGGTCTCCCAGTAGCAGGGTATCAGAAGTGTGGCCCACCAGATAGCGGTCCTTCCCCATGATCTTCACCTCGTCTATCTCATAGCCGTAGTGGGACTTCAGCACCACCCGCATCCCTGTAGACAGGTTCTTTACAATCACCTGGAGACACATTGTTCAGTTAGTAAGTCAGAGCCTCAAACCCGCAAGGAAATAAGTGACAAAGAACTGTTGGGAGGGTGGTGTGATGATAAGTGAAGCTCAATACAACCATGTCTCTGAGCCACAACTCAAGGACTCAAGTTGAACATACCCCGTCAGATTAACTGCAGTGCCCCGCTATCGTTCTGAACTGAAGGCGGTGAATACCACAACGTACCTGACTCAGTCCCACATAAGTCATCTCAAATTTGTTCTTGTAGATGCTCCTCCGTAGGCAGCAGTCAAACTGTTCCACTCCCCCACACAGTGTACCCTGAACACAGGGATGGACAAAAACATGTTTATGAAGCTGTCACAAAAGTTAGAATTGCAAAAAGCTGTGAAAGGCAACGTGTAGTCTACTTTCTACAGTACTGGGAGCTAAAATCAAGTATTTCATTACTGTTGCGAACAGGTGTGATCATTCATGTATGGTTACTCACTGCACAGAGGCGTGAGCCATCCTTCTTCCAGGCCAAGGCAGTGATGGTGTACAGGTTTGGAATCTCTTTAGGGGATGCTTCGTCCCATGCACCTTTCCGAGGACCCCAGTTGAAGACTCTCAATCTGAAATTATATAATTTGAACAAAACAGTTTATCACTCAGAACTTCCTGCTTCCAAGCAATGTAAGATACGTTTGTAATATCATGCTTATTACTTGTATACTGATGTATCAAAATGAAGACTGACCGGTCATAGCTGCCGATGACCACAGACTGTCCACTGGGACTGGTGGCAGCCACAGTGAACTCTTTCTCCGAGCGGTCTCGGCTGTAGTCAAAAGTCTGCTGGATGTGACCCTCCCTGCCATAGGCCACTATCTTCTTGTCACATCCAGCCACTATGATGCTATTGGTGCCCCATGCCAAGGCATATGGTGGGCAAGGGTGGGTCAACAATTTGCCCTGTAAAAGGATTGGAGAGACATGCATCAACGCATCTACCTGATAAGATGTTTTTTTTTAACAGTGAAATATGAGAGCAAAAGGTTTGACCCAAGGAGTACTATGAGAAAATTCCAAGGGACACATTGAAATGATTTAATGTCAGTATTGGGTACAGTACCTGAGATTCTCCTGAGCCTTCGTCATCAAAGAAATATCTTACAATAGTCCCGTCTGCATGGCCTGAGAGCATGCCCTTCCCAGAAACACTAGCAGACAGAGAGGAGTACAGCATTAGAGCTACAACATCAGACTATAACTTTGAATGAGAGGGTTTAAAGAAAGAAAAAGAAAGGCACATACTTTGATGTCAATGAGACAACATAGGAATCTGTCCCGTAGACCGTAGATGACTTGTTTGTTTTTGTGTTGGCAAGGCGAACCTGGGAGGAAGCAAACTAAACTTATCAAGATCCAACACAATGTTCTGAAAACTCATAGTACTTCCTGTTATTGAAAATACTGGCAGTAAAAAAACATTGATTGTGTAAATGACTTACCTTTCCCTCCGCTAATCCAAAAACGATAGCGTGTTCTGCTGGCCATAGCAAACAAGTCAGAGCACTCTGGAACACAATGAGATTGCTTTTCAATTGACTGTTGTTTGTATTTTGGTAAGAAACTCAAAAGAGAGCTTGGACATAGTTCTATCTCATCCCAGAAATGTGTGATTACTTACGGTCTGTACAAATTTGTTGCAGATGACCTTTTTCTCGCCCCTGTGAGAAATAAAGAAGAAACATCACACTTGAGACAAAGAGATGGTAGAGAGGGCCATCTGTGAATCCAAACCCAGCCTAAATACAAATACCAGAAGCATTCTTACCATTCCTCTCCGATTTTGTAGACATAGATTATGTTATCAGTTTGGGCAATGGCAATTTTTGTGGAGTCAGGAGAAAATGCCATGGCCTTGACAACATAGCTCTTCTTTCCATACTGCAAGAAGATACATTTCACAAGACCATTATCACTCTATCGAAAATCCAGATTCAGTTGCAAGCTGTGTGTGAGTGTTTCTGGGAAAAGCTTCCGGTATCAAACTGGTCAGATAAAAAGTTGTGTGTACACCATTGATGAGAGGATTACATGATAGTCAAACTTGACAACTGAGATGCCTACTAACCTTAGAGTCTGCAGGCTTAGTAGAGAACTTATCCCTTTTCTCTCCTTGCTCATCGTACAGTAAGACCACTCTGTCCACAGTGCATACAGCAAATTTGCCATTATTCGGTGCCCATGTCATACAAGTCACTTTTGCAGCTCCCTCCTGTGGTAAAGGGACAACAATTTGGATACCATGTCAGTATAGTTACTTCACACGGGTAACTAGCTGTAACCTCAGTGAACCTGGCAGTGTTTTTCTTCAATCCTGCCTCTGGACACACACCAAAAAGTCTACACACCCTGACCTCTAGGACCTTCAGTTGAAGAAAAAAAATGGACATAAGTTAACTAACGTTAGTAAAAAGTTATCTAGCTAGTTAAGGACACTTGCTGAGGCTTGCTAGATATCAATCAATCAAGCAATCAATCAAATGTATTTATCAAGGCCTTTTTACATCAGCAGATGTCACAAAATGCTATACAGAAGCCCAGCCTAAAACCCCAAACAGCAAGCAATGCAGACGCACAAAGACATTGTTCATCTGGATATCGCCACATGAAACCGAATCTCATCGGGATCCAGTTGTATACATTTCACATCTGTATTACTCTGGATTATTGACGCTGGTGAAACCTATGCTGTTCCCTTTTAAGGTGGGAATTGAATAAGTAACTGTGCCTAAGTGACAGTATACTCTGCACCACATGTGTGCCATCAGACCATCTGAAAGACATGACCAGATTGAGAAAAGTGCTGTGAGATGAAGGGACAGATAACAGCAATAGCCTAGGTTGGAGACCTAAAGGCACTAAGTGTGGAGATTTCTGTTTAGTGTGATGCAGGAAAATAAGAGACTGCTACACATTCAGTACATAACACATCGAGGCATACTAGGGCTAGCTAGCAGCGAGCTAACGTTAGTCATCAAAGCATTATAGTTTGTTAGCTAACGTTAGCTGTGGTGGTTAACGTTACTAGCTACTGTAGTAGTAAAATGGCCGAGCTTACTTGGGGCGTTAAAAGCGTCTTCAGATGCTTTAGTTGCATGGTTGAAATCTATACTAATCTATGTAACTGATGCAATGTTTAGTCTTTATAATATAATCCCGAAGTTACTGCTGTTTACGTTAGCTAACGTTAGAATTGGTTATGTTGATAAGGGAGGCAGACATTTTTCAAAACATCCGTTCACCCTGGTTACAGTTGTCTGGCACGTATGTGGGCGTGTTACCCAAAAACGTCTGACGACAGCACGCACGAAAGTATGCAGAGCTTGGATATATATGTTTTACATTTTAACTATAAAATATATGTAAATATAATAACAGCTAGCAAAGCTAGCTTTACATCGAAACGCATCAAATAGAACAGTGCTATGGAAATGCAAAAAAAAAACTACATTGGAGATGCCGGGGATTGAACCCGGGGCCTCATACATGCAAAGCATGCGCTCTACCACTGAGCTACATCCCCATTCTAACGCTCAACCTCTGAAAAGCTGATATGATATGGCTATTAGCTGTTCAAGATGGGTGAAAAAGTGAGATTTTACACAATTAAAACAGTACATCTTTTTTTAACCCTCCTATTATGTTGCGGATCAATTTGACCCATTTCCACGTTTTAGTTGTCTAAAATACTAGCTACCCTCTTTTTCTCCATGAAATTAAATGACTTTTCCTCATTTAGGGTCATGAACCTAACTTCAAAATTTGGACACGCTGATGTCTTGTGGAATGTCTGTGTAGATTGTGTACACAAACACAATGTTATGGGTAATTTTGACCCGGAGGCTTTCATGTGTATAGATATTTGTAAACAAGTGTCTTTGATGTATTTGGTTTTGACTGGTTCTGGTTGTAGTTTTATAATTATGTTTGAAACGTCTCTTTCTTAGTGCGGGAGCAGCAGATCTCTGACATAGACACTCAAAAACGAGCTCCAAACAGAAAATGCTTTGTTTGTGAGAAAGGAAAAATGTTTAACAAATAGTTCTTAAATATGTCGTCTTTTAAATCAAATGTTGTATTTCTTCTTTCTGAATGGTCTGACAAGATATAATCAAGTTTTGGCTGTTTTTACTTGGTTCTTTGACTGTCTTGAGTAGGTTTAAACTGCGGGTCAATCTGACCCATACCATAATGGATATGACATTTTTTTTCCAGCAAATCACAAAGGTTAAGATATGAAATTGAATTACTAGAAAATGACATTTCTTGAAGAAAATGTGTCTTCTTGCATGTTTTTAAATATTTATGGTTGTGAAATAATTTGGGGGGTTAAATACCTTGCTCTGTAACGTTGGTCTTCTGGTATTTTGTGGTGGTTTGTTTAAGCAGTAAGGCACAAGAGAGTGTGGTATATGGCCAATATACCACGGCTAAGGGATGTTCTTTAGCGTAGTGCCTGGATACAGCCCTTAGCCGTGGTATATTGGCCATATACCATGGCTAAGGGATGTTCTTTAGCGTAGTGCCTGGATACAGCCCTTAGCCGTGGTATATTGTCCATTTACCACAAACCCTGAGGTGCCTTATTGCAATTATAAACTGGTCACCAACATAATTAGAACAGTAAAAATAAATGTTTTGTCACACTGTATATAAAATGTAACATTGGGATGCAAACTCAAAATTGAATACATTGTATCTCTATATTTGACATTGAAACAAACGGGTGTCTTCTTTTTGCTAAGCCCATAACATGTGTGTAAGGTGTATACTTTTGTTTCAAAAATATATATTTTCAAGACTACCAAGAAACACTATGTGTGACCCTGATTTAGCCCAATGCAGTAAAAGGTTAACAAAAACACACAAAATACATGAAACTAAGTATGTCTTTGTACTTGGTACAATTCAAGTCCAAGTAGCAAGCAATAATGTGAGCATGTGGTTCTGGGCAAGTGTAGTCATTGTTTGTGTGTGTATGTACATATAAGTTGTTCATATGTATACGTTTGTATATGGAGGGTTTGTTTTACTTTAAAAATATGATTTAAAAACAGGTGCACAAATATCATACACCCCCAAAATGCTAACCTCCCCTTTATTGTAATGGTGAGAGGTTAATATGTCTTGTGCATTCAGGACTATCTGCAATCATGGTGGCATCCACATTGATGTAGAAGTGTTCAGAAACATATTAAATTCTTATTTACAATAAAAGTGACTCCAAAATGACAATACATTATTTACCATTCATTTCTATTGGACACAAAATATTCTGAAACACAACCAAAACAAACAGCAAATGCATCCAACAAGTTTGTCGCTACTTTTATGTTAGTTTTAGTGCTACATTCATTTTGATTACTGCATTGTTGGGTTTGGAGCTTCCAAGAAAGTTATTTCACAGTACTTGTGCACGTGACATTCAAACTTGAAACTCAAGCTTCACGTCACTCACCAGTGCCATGATGATCTGAAGGAGACTGCCAAATCAAGGCTAGGGGTAAGAATCTCTGGATTATGAAACAGATGGAGATATTTGTGATGTTCCTCTGGGTACCAGCTCAAGTGGGAGTAGAGGGGAATGAGGAGGTGGATGTGATCGCCAAGCAGGCTCTTAAACATCCTAACGTTGAGCTGGAATTGTCAATCAGTAAAGCAGAAGCCAAGGAGTTGATAAGAACAGTGATTAAAAATAAGTAACAAGAGTTGTGGAACAGGGAGAGGAAGGGAAGACCCCTGTATAAGATCCAGGAAAAGGTGGGGGCAGGGAGATCCTCAGGCCGAGAGAGAAGGAAGGAAAGTGTAGTCACAAGGCTGAGACTGGGACACACAAGGCTCAATAGTACATTGAAATTGGTGGGGAAACATCAGACTGATCATTGTCAAGAGGAGATGGAGACAGTGGAACGTGTTCTATTACACTGCCAGAAATATGGGAGGGAAAGGGAGCGATTGTTGTTCGATTTGAGGAGTAATGGGGTTGAAGAGCCAGGATTAAGTGAACTGCTGGGAAAATCATCAGGGGATGTTGTATTTATTTCAGTGGCGATTTTAGCATGTATATCCTGGTGGGGCAAACAAAAAACAAGAACATTGTAGATGCATGCCAGCAATTCCACTACACAACACTAAACAATACATTAATTGCACTATAATGGTGACAAACGGTGCCCAACAGCAGTCCCAACACCTTACAACTGCTACACCTGACTATCAGTGGAGCCTTGTCTGGCAGCGAAACAGTTAATTCAGCCTCATTTACTGCCTTTGAAAAAAACAGCTGATATGGCTGACTTGCTTAAACAAATGTGGTTTCTACTGACAATTGAGATGTACAAACTATGGCATAATGGTACGACGAGCGGATAAGAGGCAATCCGTCATTTCGAAGGACGGACTTGGTCAATACAACTATTTATTCAGCACTTTTGAAATGTACAGCAACAGAATTCAGAATATGGACAGTTCTTACAATTTTCTCCCTGTACACCAAGTCAGAACAGTAAGATAAATAAAGGGGGCATATAAGCAGACAATGAAAGCTCTTACAATATTTGATGATTACATTTCTCTAAAACAGGCTATAGGCTACATGTGCACTACCAAGTCAGAACAGTAGGCGAAAGTAGGGGAAACGTGGACAAATTATTAGGTTGAGGCACATGGGCTACTAACAGCTTACTACACAACATACACTTAATATTACTTTCTTAGCTACCATATACATATCTCCATGGTATATTACATCATTTAGGCAGCAGCATACAATATATTTTTGTACTCACCTTGTTGTGCCTTGGACTTCACAGATAATGAGGATATCTTATTCGTCTACCTGTTTTCAAACATCTTACAAGGTAAGCTTCGATTTGGTCTGTGTTTGAGATATAGCTACATCAAATTATTCCTTAGGTTGTTAGGAACCACACCTGACACCACACTAAAACATCTGCCCATTTCTAGTTGTTAGGTCTATCAAATCCATTTTTTCCCTGATATTGTTCACATGTTGTGGAAGCCATTGGATGTGTTTCCAGCTCTAGTCAGCAATAATTCACTTATAGCTTGTCAATGAAAGATGACTTTCAAAATAAAAATTAAAGTTATTTTGTGTGTGCTTGAGCTTGTTTATTCTGAACTATATACTGTAACTCCTATCTTCTGATCATTTCCTTATAATCTTCCAGATGTCATCTTTCCAAATATACCAAGTTCTTGCATGTCAGAATCATATAATTACACATGAATAGCAGTTACTTTTGGGTATGCCTATTTAGGCGGAAATCTACATTTTGCCATTACATTTAAGAGGATATATTATCAAACGGCAATTGAACCGTGAGAAATCACCTGCTGTGTGTAGAGACCAGCGGTCCCGGTTGCTGTCAGCTGGAATGTTGTCATTAATGCATTGTTTGAGTGGTTGACAAGATGCATTCTGGTCGGCGGCCAGTCACCAAAAACCGCGCCGCTTGCAAAACTGCTTGCGTTTTTCCGCCCACCACCCTATTCCCATTGAAGTCTATGAGACCTCTTTGCCACTTACCGCAGCCTGTCTGTAAGAACCTTAAGTGTTGTGGTGTTCTGTTTTTTTGCTACCGCTTTTCCCAGTTGTGTAATGCTGTCCTCCTGCTTATTCTAGGGTTCAGATTGAATGCAGTGGTAAACGTGCTACTCATAATTGACAGCAGCAATATAAATTGACATAAATTAAGCATGGCGGAACTCCTTGTTTTGAGTCTTTGTGTTTCCCTCATTCTGCTGGAGATGACCTAGTATTTCATAATAAAAATACCTTGTAACTCACCCACCTATCAGGTATCAAGGTAAGACCCAGATGCAGACCGTGTCGAAGTAACAATGTTTATTACAGCAACAGGGGCAAAGGTACAGGACAGCAGGCTCAGGTCAGGCAGATGTCAGTAATCAAGAGGTGGGGCAAAGGTACAGGACGGCAGGCAGGCTCAGGGGCAGGCAGAGTGTTCTGGCAGGTGGGTACAGGGTCAGGACAGGCAAGGGTCAAAAAAGAGAAAATAGAGACTGGGAAAAAGCAGGAGCTTACACAAAAAGGCTGGTTGACTTGACAAACTGGCAACAGACAAACAGAGTTCACAGGTATAAATACACAAG
The DNA here is from genome assembly GCF_034236695.1 of Oncorhynchus nerka. NCBI lineage: Eukaryota > Metazoa > Chordata > Actinopteri > Salmoniformes > Salmonidae > Oncorhynchus > Oncorhynchus nerka. Next base: position 32,215,885 of record NC_088408.1, read on the forward strand.
GGATAATGAGGAAGATGGGCGACACCTGGAGGGGGGTGGAGACAATCACAAAAACAGGTGAAACAGATAAGGGTGTGACACACCAAAAATCCCAATATGCTGTTTTACATTTTGTGCTATTTGTGCTTGTCTAATTCCTAAAATGGAAAAGCAGAAAAATCTATGCGCTCTTGTATAGTAATAAGAGTTCATATGGTGCTATTCGATATCCCTTTTTGGCATTGATGAATAAATCATTGAATCTTTACTTCAAGTCAGATGTTTTTATGTTATGAATAAAAAGCATATCTATATAGATTGTTAAATATTTAGATTTCTTTAAAACAATGTGATTGTTGAAGTTCAGGTGTTTGACGTGATTGATGGGCGACTAGGTGCATTTTTGTCAAATAAATATGCTTATTCATGAACGATTATGAGTTCATCTGGCTTTGAATCTGCAAAAGAATGTGTCAAGTTAGTTCTGAACAAGTTAATACAGCAGTACATTCTGACACCATGAACTTAAATACATTTCACCTGCTTCATATATTTGGCAGACATAAAGTGTAATAACGGAGCTGTGAGTTGGGAAGCGGGTCCAGGTGAAACATTTAATGAAACAACAAAACCAGGAGTGAGACAAATGCATGTGGCTAAATGCCGGTACACAAGGATAATACCAACTGGTGAGAAAACATAAGAGACATATAAAGGGGAGGAAATTATGAAGGTAATGAAGTCCAGGTGTGAATCATAATGATAAAAAAATTTTTTTTTACCTTTATTTAACTAGGCAAGTCAGTTAAGAACAAATTCTTATTTTCAATGATGGTCTAGGAACAGTGGGTTAACTGCCTGTCCAGGGGCAGAACGACAGATTTGTACCTTGTCAGGGGTTTGAACTTGCAACCTTCAATGAGGTGACGTACAGGTTACAACTACCCAAACACTATCGTATCTCACCCTCTTTTCATGGCTCCCTTCTGTCATATCCTTTCCTGCTCCTCCCCTCCGGCGTACGACGTCGCCAGAATACTCACCACCGGTCCTGGGATTCATGCACGTAATGATGAGTGCCATGTGTGTGTAATGATGAATCCCAGGACCGGTGGTGAGTATTCTGGTGACGTCGTACGCCGGAGGGGAGGAGCAGGAAAGGATATGACAGTACCCCCCCCTCTGACGACGCCGACCAAAGGGACAACCCCGAGGACGAGGAGTGGGTCAGTCCCGGCGGTGAAGGTGGAAATCATGGATGAGGTTGGGTTCCAGAATGTCCTCCACCGGAACCCAACACCGCTCCTCTGGGCCATATCCCTCCTAGTTTCACCAGATACTGGAGCCGACCCCCACGACGTTCAGAGTTCAATAAGGATCTGACAGAGTACGCCGGACCTCCCTCAATGTCCAGGGGGGTGGAGGTGTGTCGTTGGGGGACAGTATCAGTGAGGGCACAAGGAACCACTGCCCTGAGAAGGGAGACATGAAAAGAGGGTGAGATACGATAGTGATTGGGTAGTTGTAACCTGTACGTCACCTCATTGACCCTCCGGAGAACATTGAACGGCCCCACAAACCGGGGGCTCAGCTTTTACCCCTTTTTCTCCCCAATTTCGTGGTATCCAATTGTTGTAGTAGCTACTATCTTGTCTCATCGCTACAACTCCCGTACGGGCTCGGGAGAGACGAAGTTTGAAAGTCATGCGTCCTCCGATACACAACCCAACCAGCCGTACTGCTTCTTAACACAGATCGCATCCAACCCGGAAGCCAGCCGCACCAATGTGTCGGAGGGTACACCGTGCACCTGGCAACCTTGGCTAGCGCGCACTGCGCCCAGCCCGCCACAGGAGTCGCTGGTGCACGATGAGACAAGGACATCCCTTCCGACCAAGCCCTCCCTAACCCGGACGACGCTAGGCCAATTGTGCGTCGCCCCACGGACCTCCCGGTCGCGGCCGGTTACAACAGAGCCTGAGCACGAACCCAGGGACTCTGATGGCACAGCTGGCGCTGCAGTACAGCGCCCTTAACCACTGCGCCACCCGGGAGGCCGGGCTCAGCTTCTTACAGGGCAGGCGGGGTGGGATGTTCCTGGTAGAGAGCCAGAAGCGGTCCCCAGGATGGAACACAGGGGTCTTCACTGCAGTGGCAGTATGCCTGTTCCTTCTGACGATGGAAGGAACCACTCATCTACCACAGGGGCTGAGGTCTGGCCCGGTTTCCACGGGGCCAGGGCCAGCTGGTAACCCAAAACACACTGGAAGGGGTCAACCCAGTGGAGGAGAGACGTAGGGAGTTCTGGGCGTACTCTGCCCAGGGAAGGAATCGTGCCCACTCACCCTGCCGGTCCTGACAGTGACTCCTCAGGAACCTCCCCAGCTCCTGGTTCATCCTCTCCATTTGCCTGTTGGACAGAGGCTAATACCTGGAAGTGAGGCTGACCGTAACCCCGAGCTTCTCCAAGAAGGCCCTCCAAACTCGTGAAGTGAATTGGGGGCCACCGTCGGAGATGATGTCCTCGGGAAGGCCATAATTCCAGAAGACCTGCTGGAAGAGTGCCTCAGCAACCTGGAGAGCAGTGGGGAGACCAGGAAGAGGGTTTAATCAACATGACTTTGAAAATCTATCCACTACCACCAGAATAGTGGTGAAACCATCAAGAGGTGGGAAGATCGGTTACAAAGTCAGTGATAGATGTGACCAAGGTCAATGATGTGACCAAGCGGCAGGAGCTTCCCTGCTGGAGCATTCCGGGGGGACTTAGTTTGAGCACATACGGAACAGCAGTTCTATAGGACTCTCAACCGACGTGGCTCCAAAGGGGACAGGGAAGCAGGTCTTCCGGGCATTCAGATGACCAGTCTGTGATTTTCATCCTCGACCATGAGATTGTAGGGTTATGGAGTTGGATCCAAGGGAGGCCGAGGAAGATTTTGTGAACTGGTGCACTTGATGAAGGAGATGCTCTCCTGGTGATTGTACTCCATGGTGAGGGTGAGTGGTTGAGTGATGTGTGTGATGGTCCCAGATCTTAATGGCCGACAATCGAGACCTTGAACCGTAAAAGGAGAGGAGAGCAGGTAGATGGTAATGTTGAGGGAGGAATCAAGGGTCTGATCCATAAAGTTCTCTGCAGCGCCGGAATCCACAGTGCATGAGGGACAGTCAGCCAGAGTGAAGGGCACCAAAAAGATTCTAGCATGAAGAGCTGAATCTGAAATACTCACTCCTGATCCAGGGGATGAAACGTCACGTGACTGTCCCTCTGCTCTAGTGGATCCCGGATTCTGACATACTTGTGTGGGCAAGGAGGGTTGATCCCGAGTACTCGCCGAAGGAGGGAGAGAAGCCGGCGGATGGCCATCGCAATGAGTGCATCCCGGGTCAGGTTGTTGTCCCGACAGGCCAGTTCCCTCTGGACATTCTCGCACAGACCTCTTCGGATTAGTGTGCAAAGCGCCGGATCATTTCATTCACTGGAAGCTGCTACTGTCCTGAAGGTAAGCGCATACTCAACAGCCATCTGATTCCCCTGCTGTAACTGAAGCAGACGCTGACCCCCCTCTCTGCCCTCCACGGGATGATCGAAAATGCATTTAAACAGAGCCATGAACCCCTAATAACAATCTAGCTCCTCCTCTCCTTTCGACCAGACAGCTGTAGCCCATTCCAATGCCCACCAGGTCAGTAGAGAAATAACCTTTTCTCCCCAATTAAGGTGGCACCAAACAAGAGTTTGGTGGCACCTTAATTGGGGAGAACGATCTTGTGCTAATGGCTGGAGCGGAATGGGTGGAATGGTATCAAATACATAAAACACATGGTTTCCATGTGTTTGGTGCCATTCAATTTGCTCCGTTCCAGCCATTATTATGAGCCGTCCTCCCCCCAGCAGCCTCCACTGCTGCACTGTAGGCAGCAACGTTTGAACAATCCCCTTGTTTGAATTGGTCTTAAAATCTTATTTTCTTCGGTGAATTTTATATGGGGGTTGGCGACCAACTTTAAGCTGCATTACCACTACCAACCGGACTGAAGTGTGGACCAAAGACAGTGAAGGTCTAATCCTACCCAATTATCCTGTTTCCCTAAGAAATACTTAATTAAATACTACATCCCCTGAAGATTTCCCCAGCAGTTCACTTAATCCTGGCTCTTAAACCCTGTTACTCCTCAAATCTAATAACAATCGGTGCCTTTCCCTCACATATTTCTGGCACTGAAATAGAGGGGCTCCCGAGTGCCGTAGCAGTCTAAGGCACTGCATCTCAGTGCTAGAGGCATCGATACAGACCCTGGTTTGATCTCGGGCTCTATCACAACTGGCGTGATCGGGCGTCCCATAGTGAGGCGCACAATTGGCCCAGCATCGTCCGGTTAGGGGAGGTTTGGCCTGGTAGGCCGTCATTGTAAATAAGAATTTGTTCTGAACTGACTTACCTAGTTAAATAAATAAAAATAACATGTTCCACTGTCTCCATTTGACAATAATCACACCACCCAGTTGAAAGTTTCTCCATCAATTTAAATGTATTATTGTGCGTCCATGTCTCAGCCATGTCACTACACTTCTGTCTCTTCCCTTCTCAGTGCACCTGAAGACATCTCTACCTTTTCCTGGATCTTATACAGGTGTCTTCTCTTTCTCTCCATGGTTCTAAAATCCCCTATGGGAAAAATGAACGATGTGAATACGATGAAAAAAATGCATTGATGTGTAATATTGTTATTACTGTAACAATAAAATTAAAATAAATTAATATATAAATCAAAAATTAATGATGAAATAACGATTGGAACCATTTCCGTGTTTGACCGCTAGGGTTTATGGGTATTATGACGTTTTCACTGTGGGGTTCTATGTAAACACCGTGAGGTCGCTGAAAAGTTCCACACTGTTAGTGCGGCATGCGGACCTAGCGCTCAGTTTTCGGCATACAACATTCCTTCATGTCGTTTTTACGCTTTGTTTAGTTTGCAAATAAGCCAACACAATAATTTGTCTTTCTTTTAACTTAGCCATTTTCAAGCAAGATTTTTGCTCGTGCATCCTCATTAGCATCTGGCCAGCGTGTGTTTCACGTGGGCAAGCATTGCGGAACTGAAGCATCGATCCGACAAAAAGCTGATATTGCTTCCCATAATCGAATCCAAGACTGTGTTGATTCTGTGCAATTACAGTATTGACAATTTTATTTAAAAAAAAATGGCAACCCTGATTTTAGAAGATGGGACCACGTTCAAGGGCCGCCTTTTCGGGGCAAATGCGTCAGTGTCTGGTGAAGTTGGTAAGTCGTATTTTATGAGGAGAAAGCTAGTTAGCCCATCGCATTGCAACATCTGTCTAATGTAGTTATGTTATAAGTTGTACAGGTATTCTCATAGGTAACGTTAACTACCTATATGTTACCCACAAAGTGAAATTGTATGGCTAAACGTCGCTCTATTCACCCAAAACTCTTGCCGGTGTGCGCCTAGTGGTCTGCATGTAACCCACAAAGTTGCGCGTGCCCTGTAGTAGTATGACCCATAACCTCTGACCCCTTCATTGATCCTTATTTCGGCTAAGCATTTTAGCTAACCCTGTTCCTAACTATAACCTAATTCTCCACCTAATCAGAACTCAATTTCAGTCAGTTTGAACAATTTATGAACATGTTTCTCCTATATTGTCCTTGCTGTTTATTTATTTTGTATTTTTTAACCCATATTTAACTAGGCAAGTCAGTTCGCAAATACAATAATGGCATACCCCGGGCCCTATGGGACTCCCAATACGGCCGGATGTGATACAGCTCGGATTCGAGCCAGGGACTGTAGTCTCTTGCACTGAGTTGCAGTGCCTTAGATCGCTGCGCCACTCGGGAGCCCACCGCTGTACCGTGTCCCATACATTGTAATGGAGATGTAGCTGGCATTAATTTAGATTGTAAGGTCTAGTTCTTTCAATCCACGTGTACTAATAAATGGAGCACAGTGCACATTTCCAAAGTTCAAGTTGCATCACCTTTTTCAAAATGTGCCAAATCTGAATTGAATCACTTCTCACTAATTTGCACTTAGCTATGAAAACTAACAAGTTGACCTGATAATTTTTTTCCAGTGTTCCAGACAGGCATGGTTGGCTACCCAGAGGCCCTGACTGACCCGTCCTACATGTGTCAGATCCTCACACTCACCTACCCTCTGCAGGGCAACTATGGTATACCCCAGGATGAGGAGAGCGACTTTGGACTCAGCAAGGTGGGTGGAGTTGGCATGGAGTCAGCGTTTCACAGAAGCGTCCCAACAGAAATAGAGAGTGGAGAAAGGTATATTGCCCTCGTTGACCCCAAGCACCTGTTTGAATGGAATGTTCTATTATTTTTCCCCTCAGTGGTTTGAGTCTTCTAAGATCCACGCTGCAGCCCTCATCGTCGGAGAGGTCTCCCAGAACCCCAGCCACTGGAGCTCAGCCATGTCTCTGGACCAGTGGCTTAAAGAGCAGGGCATCCCTGGCCTAGAGGGTCAGTAGAGTTATCATTCTAAACATCCTGGTACTGTATCAGATGTTGTCTGAATCTGTGTTTTGATATGTGATGTCTACAGTAGAGCCTCTACACTAGAGGTTGCAGTTAATGCTCTTGCTGTGACACTGTAGGAGTTGACACCCGTCGTCTGACCAAGAAGATCCGTGAGAAGGGTACAATGCTGGGGAAGCTGGTTGTGGACGGAACGCCCGAGGCCAACGTTCCATTTGACAACCCTGACCAGAGGAACCTTGTCAAGGAGGTGTCCATGAAGGTACGGTGTTGCTATGTTTAAGCTTGACCCTGTCATGCTTTTTTAGTGTTACGATCCTAAAACTTCCACAATCAAATGCCAGTTGTTTTGTGTGGATTGCATAACACTGAATCTGTAGCTTAACACATTGCAAGTCGGTGAAACGCCAAATGTTTTCTCTCACCACAGTGGTTAGGCAGATGCCTAATCCTTCTCAGGATGTAAGTACATTTTCTGTCTGTGTTGAGCAGGAGCCCCGGGTGTTCAACCCCAGTGGTGCTGTCAGGATCACAGCTGTAGACTGTGGCATTAAGTACAACCAGATCCGTTGCCTGTGTCAGAGAGGGGCCTGTGTCACTGTGGTGCCCTGGGATCACCCACTGGACAGCACAGGTTAGTCACAGCTGGTTACTGCACTGGGTTTCATATACAATTCAGAGATTTCTCCCTGTTCCCTTGTTTTGCCCTCTTATCTCTCCCCTGCCTTAATCTTTACCTTGGAGCATCTGACCTGCAAAGTTAGTTCCATCCATGATGCCATGAAGTTCTATTGTATGTGAAATAGTTTCTATTATAACATTTATTTTGGCTATGCTGACAAAGTTGTGGTCCTTTTCAGATTTTGATGGGCTGTTCATCAGCAACGGCCCTGGGGACCCCCAGTTCTGTACGGAGACCATAGACAACGTGAGGAAGGTGGTGTGTGTGGACAACCCCAAGCCTGTGTTTGGTATCTGCCTGGGCAACCAGCTTCTCTCCCTCGCCATCGGAGCAAAAACCTACAAGATGAAGTTAGTACAGGGCACTACAGGGTTGTCCTGACTTGTCACTTTCTCTTTCTCCTCAAGCCCTCCTCAGGTCTTAAGTTCTGCTTACTGTCTTTGTTTGGTTTCAAAGAGAACAACGCCAGTGGTGCTGACTGTTTTTGCTATTGTTTGGCCCCCTCCCTCAGATGTCAGTTCTCCCCAGGCCCCTCTTTATTTATCTGGGAGCGTTCTGGTGTGAAATGAGCATTCCTGCTTAGCGTAGCAGTTTAGACAATGCCTAGTGCATTGCTGAGTTGCTGGAAAGGCCTGGTTTGTTTTGGTAAGACTCCTGGGATTGTTACGTTGTTAGCGTTCCGTTAGTCTCAAGGCCAGATGAGATGCCAGCTTCCTTTTGTCCCTCTGGAATGCCATGCAGTCAGTCAGTGGAAAGCAGAACAGTTTAGAGGATTTAAAGCAAGACCTTTTCACTGTGCAGGTGTCAAGTAAGGATTCTGCAGGAGCACTATGAATCTGCATCTGGAATAGAGCTCAACCATTGAAGAAAGAATTTGACTAAAAACACTTGTCTGTTTCAGGTATGGGAACCGTGGCCATAATCAGCCCTGTATCCACAAGGGCACAGATCGCTGTTTCATCACATCTCAGAACCATGGCTTTGCTGTGGATCCCCTGACCCTGCCACAGGGCTGGGACGTGCTCTTCACCAACGCCAATGACCAGACCAATGAGGGCATCGTGCACAACACCAAACACATATTCAGGTACCATCTACCAATGGGAACTCATTCGCTGCTTCCAGCCTTTCAACTTGTTTAAAGGCCCAATGCAGCGTTTTATTTTTACATCAAAACATTTCTGGGTAACACTTTAAATGTTTTATTAAAATGTGAAAAAATTGCTTTTGAGACAAACTTTCTCAAGCAAGAATTTTTGCTAGGACTGTCTGAGAGGGGAAAACTATCTGGCAGAGAGGTTTGGAACTCTTGTTATTGGTCCATTAACCATTTTACCGCATGGTGACGTCACTGTGGTAAGCTGAAACTCCTGCCAATGCAAACCTCTTGATTACAAGGCCCTGTGTATATTGTATTTTCAACCAGCAACTATCAGGAAATAACACTGATCAAATGTCTTCACACTTTTACAGTGTTTTCATCAGCTGTTATACAAAACACAGGAAAACAGAATTGACTGCACTAGGCCTCTAATTGGAAAAGATGGCAGACAACAAAATAACCCTCCAAGATACAGGAAGTTGAAAATCAGATATTGTTTTACCCATGTCATTCCAGTGTCCAGTTTCACCCAGAGCACATGGCAGGCCCCACTGACCTGGTCAGTCTGTTTGATGTGTTTCTGGACACAGTCAGAGACCACAAGGAGGGCAAGAGTGGCAAACCAGGTTAGACATGCGTTCATCTCAACTGTTCTTACATATGTATTCCACCTGTAGGGTATAGTAACACCTCTCCCTTCCTCTAGTGAAGCAGAGACTGACAGAGCACCTGACCTATCCTGGATCTACCAATCCGGAGGAATTTGTTCGGCCACGCAAAGTCCTAATCCTGGGTTCTGGAGGCCTCTCCATCGGACAGGCTGGGGAGTTTGACTACTCTGGCTCTCAGGTGAGACACACTACCAATCCCAGTGACGATCCAACAGCAGGTGTTAGGAGCAGTATCATTTCAGAGTATTTGAACTAATCAGACACTATGTCCAAACCTCCCCCAGGCCATAAAAGCATTGAAGGAGGAGAACATTCAGACTGTGCTCATCAACCCCAACATCGCCACGGTGCAAACCTCCAAGGGTCTGGCTGACAAGGTTTACTTCCTGCCTCTCACCCCGGAGTATGTCACTCAGGTAAGGAAGGCTAATGGAATGGCCACTGCTACATGCGCCATCCTCCAGTCACTGATTTCTGATCAGTGCTCAACAAGCAAACCATGTTTATTACATCTCTCAGGTACTCAGAACTGATAGAAGATCAGTAAAGGAGCATGGTTGACCTACGGTTGATATTCATTCAATGAGTGAGAACTGACCCTCTGCCCTATTTCGCCTGTCCAGGTGATAAAGAATGAGCGTCCAGACGGGGTCCTCCTGACCTTCGGGGGGCAGACTGCTCTTAACTGCGGGGTGCAGCTGACCAAGAGGGGAGTGCTGAAGAAGTATGCAGTGCGTGTGCTGGGGACGCCGGTGGCTTCCATCGAGATGACTGAGGACAGGAAGATCTTTGTTGAGAAGATGGAGGAGATCAATGAACACGTGGCGCCCAGCGAGGCCGCTGTGTCTGTGGAGCAGGTAAGGAAAAGGGCTTGGGACAAATGTCATGCACACTCTCCTTCTCACACACATTGACCCATACTGATTGTCACTTGTACGTTGATTGGAATCAGCCTGTTAATCTGTTTGACTGTTGTGGGATTTTGCTTTTTGATGTGTATTTTGATGTGTTCTGGTCTTTTCTGTGTGTCCTAGGCGGTGGCGGCTGCAGAGCGTATTGGCTACCCTGTCCTGGTGCGCTCGGCCTTTGCCCTGGGCGGACTGGGCTCTGGCTTTGCCAATAACCGGGAGGAGTTGACCTCTCTGGTGACATCTGCCTTCGCCCACACTTCCCAGGTCCTAGTGGACAAGTCCCTGAAGGGCTGGAAAGAGATTGAGTATGAGGTGGTCAGAGACGCCTACGACAACTGTATCACTGTAAGTAGAGGGACATCACTATGCATATATTTGTTACTATGTAAGTACTATGTACAGGTAACTGCCAAAATAAAGGAAACACCAACATCAAGTGTCTTAATAGCCAGAACGGCTTCAATAGGCCTTTGCATAGATTCTGGAACTCTATTGGAGGGATGCGACACCATTCTCCCACAAGAAATTCCATGATCTCGTGTTTTGTTAATGGATGTGGAAAACGCTGTCTCAGGCGCCAATCCAGAATCTCCCGTAAGTGTTCAATTGGGTTGAGATATAGTGACTGAAACAGCCATGGCATATGGTTTACATCGTTTTCATGCTCAACAAACCATTCAGTAACCACTCGTTCCCTGTGGATGGGGGCAATGTCATCCTATCGTGGCTTAGCCAAAATAATGGCCGGCCCAGCATTTTTATACATGAACCTTAGCATGATGGGATCTTAATTGCACCAACTTTTAATATACTTTGTGTCCTTCATTCACTCAAGTGTTTCTGTTATTTTGGCAGTTACCTGTATATTTGTTACTATACGTTTTTATTTTCAATTTTATTATGCATTTGACTGTTATGGCTAATCTTTAGAGTTTATACGTCCTTGTTTGTTTAAACATGAATCTTCCTTTATCAAGCAAGTTCAAGTGTTGAGTGTTTTCTATCCTGTAGGTATGTAACATGGAGAACATTGACCCTCTGGGTATCCACACTGGGGAGTCCATCGTGGTGGCGCCCAGTCAGACGCTCAACGACTATGAGTACAACATGTTGAGGAACACCGCCATCAAGGTCATCAGACACCTAGGCATCATTGGAGAGTGTAACATCCAGTACGCCCTCAACCCTGAGTCTGAGCAGGTAATGGTCCATACTGACATTGTGATCGTTTATACTAGTGTTAACCCTCCGAAACCTCAGTGTTTCCCATAAATTGTGTCCACTGCAAAGACAATGTATATTTCGGGATGGTTAAATGTTTTCAATGTGAACTTAAACGACTAAAACCAGATATAAAGTATGTAGAAAAGGTGATGGAGCTATATATTTTTTAAACAAGATCATCTTTGATCACCTAAATAAAAGATGGCCAGTCAGGGAGAATCTAAAATATCATGGCATGGGCCCCCCATTTGATTTTTGTTATAATTGAGTCACTCCGATAGCATACGAACACAGCATAAGCATGGCAAAATGTGTAGAATTGCTGGAAACTTGCTTTAAAGCAGTATAATTGTATTTTTTCCACGTGACAATGTTTAGAATTCCAGGAAATTAGATTTAAAACACCAACATTTAGTCTCTGCAGCCAAGAGGGGGGCCTGTAAAACCGCGCCATTGCCTACGCCCACTGCCCCCCCATCCTAACTTTGTCACGGCTGAAAAAAATCTTGTGGGGGAAACGCTGAACGTGTTCTGATATTTTAAAATGTTTCTACTGTATAGCAATCTAAATCAGTGTTTTTGTGCTGCAGTACTACATCATTGAGGTGAATGCCCGTCTGTCTCGGAGCTCAGCTCTGGCCAGTAAAGCTACAGGATATCCCCTGGCCTACGTGGCTGCCAAGCTGGGATTGGGCATCCCGCTACCTGTCCTCAAGTGAGTTTATTCACGTTTTGTGGCCTGATGTCAGGTTAAGAATTGCATTTTGGCATTGATCTACTAATACCATGGTTTTAACAGGTAATGTTTGTTATTGTACAGGAACTCTGTGACCAACCAGACCACAGCTAACTTTGAGCCCAGTCTGGACTACTGTGTGGTGAAGGTCCCTCGCTGGGATCTCAGCAAGTTCCTGCGCGTCAGCACCAAGATAGGTAGCTCCATGAAGAGCGTTGGTAAGAGGACAAGCACTTTTTTTTATTAATGATCTAATTTGGGAGCAGCAGAGTGCCTTATCTGCCTGCTATCTGTAGGGGCAGATAATCTGTAGGGGTTGCATTGCAAGTTCACACAAAGGAGTTGGTTGATAGTTGGTTAACACAGTTTGTCTGTGACCTTTTGTAGGAGAGGTGATGGCCATCGGCCGCAGCTTTGAGGAAGCCTTCCAGAAGGCTCTACGGATGGTGGATGAGAACTGTGTGGGCTTTGACCACACCATCAAACCTGTGTCTGACGAGGTAAGCTCACTCACCTTTTTTTTACCTGTCTTATTCTTCTTGGCTGCATTTTATGTCAACTGTTCTGACATGCCTCTGTCCTGCGGTCTTACAGGAGCTGCAGACCCCGACAGACAAACGTATCTTTGTTCTGGCGGCTGCTCTCAGGGCGGGCTATACAGTGGACCGCCTTTACGACCTGACCAAGATCGACCGCTGGTTCCTTCACAAAATGAAGAACATCACGGACCATGAGAAGGTGCTGGAGTCGTACAACCAGGACGAGAGCGCCATGCCTCTGGAGGTGATGAGGAAAGCCAAGCAGCTGGGCTTCTCCGACAAACAGATCGCCCTGGCTGTGCAGAGGTACAGTACTGTGATACTCCTGAGAATGGTAGCCCGTTGTTCACGTTTCAAAACATCATTAAAAGTTGAGGCGGGGGCATGAAAAACATACAAAATAAATGAGAGATTCTTCATTGATACGATGACGAGTCGGAATGGGACACATTCTGTCTGGGTTATGTTTTGTGTGTCTGGGTTCAGTTCCTCAGAGCAGTGAGAGGGGGGAAAAAAGACTTGGTTTGAAATGTCTGTTTTTAGAATGAACTTGTCTGAACTCTGACCTTTAAACATATGTCTCTCTCCAGTACGGAGCTGGCGGTGAGGAAGATGCGTAGAGATTGGAGCATCCTGCCTGTGGTAAAGCAGATCGACACTGTGGCGGCAGAGTGGCCCGCCCACACCAACTACCTGTACCTGACCTATAACGGTACGGAAAACGACCTGGGCTTTGGAGATCCCCATGTCATAGTAATTGGCTCTGGGGTTTACCGCATCGGCAGCAGTGTGGAGTTTGACTGGTGCGCTGTGGGCTGCATTATGGAACTCAGGAAGGTAAGTCGATTTCTGCTTTGTGCAGAATAGCTCTCATTTAGTAGAAGAATGTTGAACAAAAGCTGATATTGTCATGATTTGCTGTGTTTTGATGGTGTTTAGATGGGCTATAAAACCATCATGGTGAACTATAACCCAGAGACTGTCAGCACAGACTACGACATGTGTGACCGTCTCTACTTCGATGAGATCTCCTTTGAGGTAAAAATGCTCGACTGATGGCATGGTCCCAACTCACTATCTTTCAAACATTTTATTTTGTCGTTTTTCATCGTACAATAATCAACATTCAAAGGTACGAACTTACTTGATCTAATGTTTTTATCACCTGAGCAAAGGGCCTCAACACCTCGCCATCAAACCCTGTTTCATGCATGGTATGTTGCCATGACCATACAGCTCCATTATCTCCTCCCCTCCTCCAGGTTGTGATGGACATCTATGAGATGGAGAACCCAGAGGGAGTGATTCTGTCCATGGGGGGCCAGCTGCCCAACAACATCGCCATGTCCCTCCACAGGCAGCAGTGTCGTATATTGGGCACCTCCCCGGAGTTCATTGACTCTGCTGAGAACAGGTTCAAGTTCTCCCGCATGCTGGACACCATCGGCATCAGCCAGCCCCTGTGGAAGGAACTCACTGAGATTGAGGTCAGCACAGAACTGGGCTTCTAATCCATTTTGAATTTCAAACCAGTAATGAAGAGGTTATAGGTCTTGGTTGCAGATGAGTCAATCTCAAGTTGGATAGAAATTGTGGCAAACACTATACCATAACGGAAAAGTAAAAAATGTTTTTATAAATGTTTGCAAATGTATTGAAAATTAAATTCAGAAATATCTCATTTACATAAGTATTCACACCCCTGAGTCAATACGTGTTAGAATCACATTTGGCAGCGGTTACAGCTGTGTGTTTTTAAAAGCTTTGCACACCTGGATTGTACAATATTTGCACATTATTAGCTCTGTCAAGGTGGTTGTTGGTCATTGCTAGACAGCCATTTTCAAGTCCTGCCATAGACTTAAGCCGATTTTTAAGTCAAAACCGTAACTAGGCCACTCAGGAACATTCAATGTCGTCTTGGTAAGCAAGTCCAGTGTATATTTGGTCTTGTGTTTTAGACTATTGTCCTGCTGAAAGTTGAATTGGTCTCCCAGTGTCTGTTGGAAAGCAGGCGGGACCATATTTTCTTCTAGGATTTTGCCTGTGCTTGGCTTTATTGTATATTTAGTAAAAACATATATTTTATTTTATCCTACAAAACTCCCTAGTCATTGCTGATGACAAGCATACCCATAACATGATGCAGCCACCATCATGCTTGAAAATATGAAGAGTGGTACTCCGTAATGTGTTGTTGGATTAGCCCCAAACATAATGTTTCGTTTTCAGAACGGAGGTTTTTTTCTTGCCACGTTTTTTGCAATTTTACTTCAGTGCCTTAATGTAAGCAGGATGCATGTTTTGGAATATAAAAACAAATCTGTACATGCTTTCTTCTTTTCACTCTGCCATTTAGGTTAGTATTGTGGAGGAACTACAGTGTTGTTGATCCATCGTTAGAAGAAAACTATCACAGCCATTAACCTGTGTAACTGTTTTAAAGTCACCATTGGTCTCAATTTGAAATCCCTGAGCGGTTTCCTTCCTCTCCGGCAACTATCTTTATAGTGACTGGGTGTATTGATACACCATCCAAAGTGTAATAACTTAACCGTGCTCAAAGGGATATTCAGAGTCTGTTTTTTTTCTGACAATAGATGCCCTCTGCGAGACATTGGAAAACCTCCCTGGTCTTTGTGGTTGAATCTGTCTTTGTTTGAAATTCACTGCTCGACTGGGGGACCTTACAGATAATTGTATGTGTGGGGTACAGAGATGAGGTAGTCATTTAAAAATCATGTTGCATGCAGAGCGAGTCCATGCAACATATGTGTAGGCCAGTGACACACAAGCTACATTTAATCAATTTTAAATTTGGGCTGTAACACAACAAAATGTGGAAAAAGTCCAGGGGTGTGAATGCGTTCTGAAGGCAAAGTATGTTATATTGTATCCTCCTCTCCTCCCCAGTCAGCCATGAAGTTCTGTGAGACTGCGGGCTACCCCTGCCTGGTGCGTCCCTCCTACGTGCTGAGTGGAGCGGCCATGAACGTGGCGTACACAGACAGCGACCTGGAGAAGTACCTTAGCAGCGCTGTGGCCGTGTCTAAGGAATACCCCGTGGTCATCTCAAAGTTCATCCAGGAGGCCAAGGTACGACTTGGGAAATTCTTTACTACTTAGATTGAAATGCCTTACTGCTTTGTCATTTAAAGGGATAATTCACTTTATTTTCAATTTGCCAAAAAAAAGTGAACAATCCCCTTTTAAAAAAAATATCTATGATAGCTCCTTTAGTCAACTATAGTCTGGACCTGACTGGCGTCTCTCTTTGCTCCAGGAGATAGACGTGGACGCGGTGGCGTGCGACGGCGTAGTGATGGCCATCGCCGTGTCGGAGCATGTGGAGAACGCCGGGGTGCACTCTGGGGACGCCACCCTGGTCACGCCCCCCCAGGACATCAACCAGAAGACCATGGAGCGTATCAAGATGATCGTCCACGCCATCGGACAGGAACTGCAGGTCACCGGGCCCTTTAACCTGCAGCTCATCGCTAAGGTAAAGTCTAAAGGACATTTTTTGTTTTTGGAGTTTCAAATCAGCGGTTGACAACCAATAGCATGCCAAACAGAATGTCACCCACAACCATACAAGTGTGTGTCTGTTCCCTGTGGGATTTCCAATGGCTGTCCGGTTGCCTTTAATTGCAAACAAATGTGTTTTCTGGACAGGATGACCAGCTGAAGGTGATCGAGTGCAACGTCCGTGTCTCCCGCTCCTTCCCGTTCGTCTCAAAGACTCTGGGAGTAGATCTGGTCGCCCTGGCAACGCGCGTCATCATGGGAGAGAAGATGGAGCCCGTGGGCCTGATGAAAGGAGTGGGCATCGTGGGCGTCAAGGTAACCCAACTGAGGAGTCCACAACTGTAAAATAATCCAGTTGAATTTTTGTTTCACCGATCATACACCAACTTGGATATGTTGTCTCTTAGGTCCCCCAGTTCTCGTTCTCTCGTCTGGCCGGAGCTGATGTGGTGCTGGGGGTAGAGATGACCAGTACTGGGGAGGTGGCTTGCTTTGGAGAGAACAGATACGAGGCCTATCTGAAGGCCATGCTCAGCACAGGCTTCAAGATTCCCAAGAAGAACATTCTGCTCTCCATTGGCAGTTACAAGGTACTGACTATAATACAAAGAGCTAAACGTTTTCATGGAAATTCATTTCGAGAGGCCAGCAGTGCGTAAATATTCATTGTATCTTTGCAGAACAAGAGTGAGCTGCTGCCTACTGTTCAGGCGCTGGAGAGTCTGGGCTATGACCTGTATGCCAGTCTGGGGACCGCTGACTTCTACACTGAGCATGGAGTCAAGGTACATCACATCTAGGATGAGTGGGCTCTTCTCAACAGGATCCCAGAATGAGCGATTTTCAATTCACAAAGTCATTTTTCAATTTGCTTCCTGAATTTGACCGACTTGTTATGTTCGGTCTCTTTCAGGTGATGGCAGTGGACTGGCCATTTGGGGAGGAGGAGAGTGACTGCCCCAACAAGGACAAGCAGAGGAACATCTTGGAATACCTGGAGGACCACCACTTTGACATGGTCATCAACCTCTCCATGAGGAACTCTGGAGGCCGACGCCTCTCCTCCTTCGTCACCAAGGGTTACCGCACCCGCCGCATGGCCATTGACTACTCCGTGCCCCTCATCATTGACATCAAGTGCACCAAGCTGTTTGTCCAGGTAGGTTAGTTAGGGGGCTGTGATGGGATGTTAGCCACTGCTGATGTTTGACGTAGCTGTGTTGATTCTACATAGATTGTTGACTGTCCTGATTGAAGCATGTGCTCCTGTAATTGTAGGCGCTGCGTCTGGTTGGCGGCTTCCCGCCCGTCAAGACTCACGTGGACTGTATGACGTCACAGAAGTTGATTCGCCTGCCTGGTAAGCAGTAACGCTTGGGCTGTGCTAAAAAGTCAAGTCTGTTCATTTCAAATATAAGCACCTTGTTTTCTTCCTGTATTTGGACAATACATGATAGCTCCTTCAGTCAACCTGTGGAACTGCAGTGTTTCTAAACAGTACTCATCGAGTCCCCTCCCCCTGTCCCCGGTGCCAGGTCTGATAGATGTGCACGTCCACCTGCGGGAGCCGGGTGCCACCCACAAGGAGGACTTCTCCTCGGGCACAGCGGCTGCCCTGGCAGGGGGCGTCACCATGGTGTGTGCCATGCCCAACACGGCACCTGCCATAATCGACCCCAGCTCCTTCGCCATGGTCCAGAAGGTAATGAGAAGATAGTCATTAAGACATTTACCACTGGATATTTTAAATTAGTCTGTTCCAAAACATAAAATTATGCCTTTTTATAAAATGGGTCAAATGGAAAGTGGAAAGGTTTACTCGTGAGCTGTTCCTCTGTTTTGTCTCTGTCGTCTCAGCTTGCCAAGGCAGGGTGTCGGTGTGACTATGCCCTTTACGTCGGAGCGGCTTCAGACAACTCCACCATCTTGCCCTCCATCGCTAACTCTGCCGCCGGGCTGAAGATGTATCTGAACGACACCTACTCCACTCTGAAGATGGACAACGTCTCAATGTGGATGGAGGTAGGTATCAACTGAACGAGGTCGTTGATAGGTCGTTCACATTGATCTGTTTGAGCTGACCAGTTGCGCTTTCTCTTTGCGTGAACTAGCACTTTGAGAAGTGGCCCAAGCACCTGCCAATCGTGGCACACGCAGAGAAGCAGACTGTGGCAGCTGTCTTGATGGTGGCCCAGCTGTACCAGAGAGCTGTTCATATCTGCCATGTGGCCAAGAAGGAGGAGGTAAGATGGCCGCCTGGAACATCACATACAGATATAGCACTGCTTTGCCTTGAGATGTTGCCCGTTCATTATCTCCAGGGAGAATGAGGTGTCAATCGAGGCACGCAGAAAACCTTTTTTTTTTTGGAAGGAGTCCTCACTGATTGCTTTCATTTAAGATGAACTGCAAGAACACACACCTGTAGCTAGAGGGAAAAGATGATCTAACAAATGAGCTTTGTGCCATTTGAAGTGATTCATTTTAAGACCAACACATCAGAACACACATGAGATAAAGAAAGAACCATGTTTTCTGTTCTATGTATGTAATGAATTGGCATCTATTCCACCCTTCCCTTCCCCCAGATCCTGATCATCCGCGCAGCCAAGCAGAAGGGCATCCAGGTGACGTGTGAGGTAGCGCCCCACCACCTCTTCCTGTGTGAGGAGAATGTGGCGGGCATTGGGGACGGCCGGGCACAGGTCCGCCCTATGCTGGGCACCCGGGAGGACATGGAGGCCCTCTGGGAACACCTGGACATCATTGACTGCTTCGCCACTGACCACGGTGAGTAGGGCTACACCATAAATCCATTATAGTTTACTCCGTTTGTCATATCTTCCGCCCTGCGCCCTCTATCTACAAACACCAAGCCTCGGCCCCTATTACTCAAGCAGGCAGCATTTTTAGAGGCTTTGTTCAACGAACCTTGGTGGAGTTGGTGCCTACTATTAGATCCACTCTAGTCTGCAGGCTGCTCTAGCTAAGCCAATTCATGCAGTCAAAAGATTTATAAAAAAAAAAATAATGCTGCTTTTCGCTTTGCCTCTATATAAATCCACATGTTTTTTAGGGTATTATACTATTCGTTTGTGTAGCTATTTATCTCTCTGCAAAACACTAGTTAGTCTGGGCAAGCTGCTCATGTACCGACCACAGGAGGCTGCTGAGGGGAGGACGGCTCATAATAATGTCTGGAACAGTATCAACCACATGGAAACCATGTGTTTGTGTTCTATTCCGTTCAAGCTATTAATGAGCCCGTCCTCCGCAATTAAGGGGCTACCTGCCTCCTGCGGTTACAAAAAGGTTTTTGTTAGCTGCTAATACTAAATGCTAATAAGCTAGCTAAAATGTGCTGTGCTAGGGCAAATCTGTCTAGCAAACTTTAGCCCTAATACAGGCTGCAAGTTCTGAATCAGAGAAATAGAAGAAGCATATTCTAAAATGTTTGTCAATGTAACATCTATTCAACTGTAATTTGGGTCCCCTGGGAAACACTGACCAACACTCCTACCTGGCTTTAAAAAAAATGTGCTGTCTTGCCAAACAGCACTGTATTCCAAGTTCCTACTTTATTACAACCATATCATTTCTATGATTCCTGATGTTTTTGATCTATAACGCAAGTAAAATATATATATATATATATTGTCCATATCGTGAAGCCCTAACGGTGAGCGCTCCGTTAACCCCTACTTGTTTTTTTATCACACAATTACAAGATGAGTGTTGCCATACAAAAGTTCTGATATTTCTGTGTGTTTTGGCTAACAGCCCCCCATTCAGTGGAGGAGAAGAACTCCGAGAAGCCCCCACCAGGTTACCCCGGCCTTGAGACCATGCTGCCCCTTCTCCTCACCGCCGTCAGCGATGGGCGCCTCACCATCGACGATATCATCAAGCGCCTGTACGACAACCCCCGCAAAATTTTCTCCCTTCCCGCCCAGGACAACACCTATGTAGAGGTAGCTACAGGCACACACCACCGAGCGTTTTTAACCATGTCAAATGGGCAACACGGCAAGGATTTAGATCTTTGGGTTTCCATGTTGAAATACAAAGAGGGATTGAAAAGATGATCAATGTTTTGGCTTTTCAAGAACATTGTAGACCTGCTCTCTCCCACCAGGTGGACCTGGAGCAGGAGTGGGTCATCCCCGAACACATGCAGTTCACCAAGTCCAAGTGGACACCCTTTGAAGGCATGAAGGTGAAAGGCAAGGTCCGCAGAGTGGTGCTCAGAGGAGAGGTGGCCTACATCGACGGACAGGTGCTGGTCCCTCCTGGCTATGGGGAGGATGTGAAGACTTGGCCTGCACCCATCCCCCTCCTCCAGCCCCTTGAGCCAGTGAAAGAAGTCCCAAAGGTACAGTCCTACCCCTTTCAGCTCCGCCCAGTCACGTTAGTGTGCGGATACAGTAATATGTGCTTATGTAGCATACTA
Organism: Oncorhynchus nerka; assembly: GCF_034236695.1. Lineage (NCBI taxonomy): Eukaryota > Metazoa > Chordata > Actinopteri > Salmoniformes > Salmonidae > Oncorhynchus > Oncorhynchus nerka. The sequence goes on from NC_088408.1 coordinate 32,236,234, forward strand.
GCAAGCATTGTCTGTGGCACTAAGGCTGTTGTGTGTCTTTTGTGTGTGGCAGACCCCAGAGCACCCCCGGCTGACCCCTCCATGTGAGGGCATCCGTACATGCGCCCAGAGTCCTCGCCGTCCCACCGGGGACGGCCGCTACATGCTCCCGCCTCGCGTTCACAGGTCCTCCGACCCAGGCATGACCCCAGGTACTACAGCCCCAATGTTTTCTCTTGCCTAACTGAGCTCTTGCTTGCGGTGGCAAAGTGCTGTGTGAATGTCCGTTTCAATAAATGCTATATTCACTGTCCATTTACAGGTTTTAGGACGATGCACACAAAATGGCACTTGGATGTCATTGATAAACTTTTTTAATCTACATCTCTGAACCCACTGATCATGTGATTTTTAAGCGCACCGTACATGAAGCGTTTGAGAAAGCGAAGATCGTATAACGAGTGATTCCACTGTCTCTACTATAGGCTGCATGGTCATCATGACAGATTGATTGGCTGAGTACATTTGCTGATTAAATTAAATGTCTAAATCAGGGGCTCCACCTATAGCTCACTCTGCTGCGGAAGACCTGGGACTGCTTTATCGATGGATACAAGTGTATTGTTGAGAAGGGAATGAAGGAATGAAAAGCCTTTTTGTTTTGGTTGGCCATTTGCTATGTTCTTCACCCATTACTGAGACTGTATGATCACAGCCCCTATCAATGACAAATCAACGATGGAAGTTGTTTGATTCTCACATTTATTACGATGAACTGTCTTTGATGAAATGACGCTCAGTGCCGTATCAATCTGAAACGTATTTATAACCCACTAACGATAGCTTTGAATATGTCAGTACACTGGCTAATTGCTGTGGTATTGGCTAAATACCACAGTTTTGTATCATATCTCTAACACTTGTGTTCTAACGTTTTGTCATGAAATTCTAAGCAGCTGAAGATTCAAGGGCGAGAGCATTTGAAGAAGGTTTCAGAGAAGGTTTGAAGCTTGACGTAGCTCAGCTGTTACGCATAATACATTTCCTAGCTCTGCTACCGTTAAGGCTGTTTGGCGTAATATTCTGGCAGACCGTTTCAATGGTTATACTGGTAGCTGCTTTGAATAGCTGTATGTCATGGAATACTTGGTTGTAGAGATGCTAGAAAAAGGTTGCAATTCCGTTCCTTCTCATTAGTTGCTGCACTACCCATGTCTCTTTGCTCTGAGCCGACTGCTTTCCTAATGCTTGGATCGCTTTGAAAGAAAATGTGTTGAAATATGGTGTAATAATCCATGCTTTTCGGGTGTTTGTCATGTTTCATCCTCAGGAAATAGAAAAGACTGCAATCCTTTTAAGAGACTTTGCTAAAAGAATTAATATTCACACGTGTTGGATTTTTCCTGTGGTATTTGAAGCGTTTGGTGTCCCTCTGTCCCCAGAGATGGCCCCTGCAGCTGGGGACGGTTACAGCCATCCCCCTCCCCTGGCCAGGATCTTGTCCCCTCGGGCTGAGGCAGCGGCAGGGCAGCCCCTGGCCCACCTCCAGACCTCCCCAGTGCTCCACCCCCTAGTGGGACAACACGTCCTCTCTGTCAGGCAGTTCAGCAAGGAACAGGTACTCGGTGTTTCCCAAACGTGGTCCTCAAGTACTCCCCACAGAACACATTTTTACTGTAGCCTGATTCAACTTGTCAACTAATCATCAAGCCCTCAATGAGTTGAAGGAGGGGTTTGTTAAGGGCTACAACAAAACTACTGTTGGGGGGTACTGGAGGACTAGGGTTGGGAAACGCTGCTCAACGCACATAGCCAGGGACATTATTTACTAAATAACTTTTATATATATATATTTATATTTAAAAAATTCTAACTCTTTATTTCAGATCTCTCACATGTTTAACGTGGCCCATACTCTTCGCCTGATGGTTCAGAAAGAGCGAAGCCTGGACATCCTGAAGGTAAGAATTCTTTCCTGTTTTGTTTAAAACTCTGATTAATCTAAAGAACAACCGTGTGAGTATTTCTGTGATTTGTCACAGTATAAATTGCAGGAGAGAAGCTAATTTCAGAGTAGCCGGTCAGGCTGTTCCAATAAGCCCAGTGTTGAGTCACCCAGGGTTTGAGTAATCTACAGGACTTCCGGAGGCAGCATAGTTCTTCATGAGCCATAGTCCTTCAGCTTAAACATACAGGAGCAGGTGTGTTGTATAAAATGACAACAAAACAACTACCGGAAATGATTACTCACATAGGAGTTGATGACATCACCTGATTCAGAATGGAATACAAGCAACACCTGCCACCTGTGTGCATCTATGCCTAAAGACCTCATAAAACGAGTTTTCTGAATGTCTCAAGGTGTGCCACTGTTAGTAAATCTGAGTTGTAAAAATATATTCTGAAAAAAAATATATATATATATATATAAACTATATATATAAAATGGCCCTTTTTCAGGACCCTGTCTTTCAAAGATAATTCGTAAAAATCCAAATAACTTCACAGATCTTCATTGTAAAGGGTTTTAACACTGTTTCCCATGCTTGTTCAATGAACCATAAACAATTAATGAACATGCACCTGTGGTACGGTCGTTAAGACACTAACCGCTTACAGATGGTAGGCAATTAAGGTCACAGTTATGACTACTTAGGACACTAAAGAGGCCTTTCTACTGACTCTGAGAAACACCAAAATAATGATGCCCAGGGTCCCTGCTCATCTGCGTGAACGTGCCTTAGGCATGCTGCAAGGGGGCATGAGGACTGCAGATGTGGCCAGGGCAATAAATTGTAATGTCTGTACTATGAGACGCCTAAGACAGCGCTACAGGGAGACAGGACGGACAGCTGATTGTCCTTGCAGTGGCAGACCACGTGTAACAACACCTGCACAGGATCAGTACATCCGAACATCACAGGTACAGGATGGCAACAACAACTGCCCGAGTTACACAAGGAATGCACAATCCCTCCATCAGTGCTGAGACTGTCCGCAGTAGGCTGAGAGAGGCTGGACTGAGGGCTTGACGAGTCGCAGTTTTATCTCACCAGGGGTGATGGTTAGAATCGCGTATATCATAGAAGGAATTAGCGTTACACCGAGGCCTGTACTCTGGAGCAGGATCGATTTGGAGATGGAGGTTCCGTCATGGTCTGGAGCGGTGTGTCACAGCATCATCGGACTAAGCTTGTTGTCATTGCAGACAATCTCAACGCTGTGCCTTACAGGGAAGACATCCTCCTCCCTCATGTGCTACCCTTCCTTCAGGCTCATCCTGACATGACCCTCCAGCATGACAATGCCACCAGCAATACTGCTTGTTCTCTGCGTGATTTTCTGCAAGACAGGAATGTCAGTGTTCTGCCATGGCCAGCGAAGAGCCCGGATCTCAATCCCATTGAGCTGGTCAGGACCTGTTGGATCGGAGGGTGAGGGCTTGGGCCATTCCCCCCAGATATGTCTGGGAACTTGCAGATGCCTTGGTGGAGGAGTGGGGTAACATCTAACAGCAAGAACTGGCAAATCAAGTGCAGTCCATGAGGAGGAGATGCACTGCAGTACTTAATGCAGCTGGTGGCCACACCAGATACTGACTGTTACTTTTGATTTTGACCCCCCCCCCCTTTTGTTCAGGGACACATTACTCTATTTCTGTTAGTCACATGTCTGTGGAACTTGTTCAGTTTATGTCTCAGTTGTTGAATGTTATGTTGATACAAATTCTGCTGAAAATAAATGCAGTTGACAGTGAGAGGATGTTTCTTTTTTTGATGAGTTTATTTATATATATATAACACAACGTGCAACATTTTCAGATTTTACTGAGATACAGTTCATATAAGGAAATCATTCAATTTAAATCTGTTCATTAGGCCTTTGAAATAAATGAATTAGGCCCTAATCTATGGATTTCACATGGCTGGACAGGGGTGCAGACATGGGTGGGCCTGGGAGGGCATAGGCCCACCCACTGGGGAGCCAGCCAATCAGAATGAGTTTTTTCCCCACTAAAGGGCTTTATTACAGACAGAAAATGTCCTCAGCAACCCCCACCCCCCTCAGACGATCCTGCAGGTGAAGAAGCCGGATTTGGAGGTCTGAGGCTGGCGTGATTACACGTGGTCTGCGGTTGAGACCGGGTGGACGTACTGCCAAATTCTCTAAAATGACATTGGAGATGGATTATAGTAGAGACATTTACATTAACTTCTCTGGCAACAGCTCTGGTGGAAGTTCCTGCATTCATCATGCCAATTGCACGCTCCCTCAACTTGAGACACGACAAAACTGCACATTTTAAAGTGGCCTTTTATTGTCCCCAGCACAAGGTACACCCGTGTTACGATCATGCTGTTTATTCAGCTTCTTGATATGTCATACCTGTCAGGTGGATGAATTATCTTGGAAAAGGAGAAATTCTAACTAACAGGGATGTAAACAAATTTGTGTGTGACCTTTGAGAGAAATAAGCCTTGTGTGTATGGAACATTTCTGGGCTTTTTTTGTTTCAGCTCATGAAACATGAGACCAACACTTTGCATGTAATGCTGTGTGCCTTGAAATGCCTGAATGCTGTGCTCAAAGATGGATCTGTTGTACGCCAGTCTGTATTCTTTGTCTTAGACCCCTGTGTGTTACTCTCTCAGGGTAAGGTGATGGCTTCCATGTTCTACGAGGTCAGCACACGCACCAGTAGTTCGTTTGCAGCGGCAATGCAGCGTCTGGGTGGCTCCGTGGTCCATTTCTGTGAGGCCACCTCTTCGTCGCAGAAGGGCGAGTCTCTGGCGGACTCGGTCCAGACCATGAGCTGCTACGCTGACGTCCTGGTGCTGCGACACCCCACGCCAGGGGCTGTGGAGGTGAGCAGCGGTGTCGATACGCCGCGTTACAACTTCACTTGAAAACTTGTCATGTTCATTAAGGCAAGATATTCTGAGAGAACACTTTGAAAAAGAGGTGCTACCACCTAAACACCGACCGCAAACCTTGTTGTACTTGCTCGGCTGTATCCGACTTGTTTATTTCCACCTGTAGTCTGCAGCGAGGCACTGCCGGAAGCCGGTGATCAACGCTGGGGACGGGGTCGGGGAGCACCCCACGCAGGCCCTGCTAGATGTGTTCACCATCAGAGAGGAGCTGGGTACGGTCAACGGCATGACGGTGAGACCTCAACACACCCATCTCCCCTTCAGGGATGGTGGTCATGTCTTCGCAGCAGTACTAGTGCTAATACCAATTTAGAAGTGTAAACAGCGCAGTATTTTATTTATTTTTACGGTAATGCAAACCGAAAACTGTAAGATCTGGAACCTGACTGTGTATGTTGTGATGGCAGCCTGCCTTTTTAAGTTAACATAGCCAATGCCCAATGGCCCTCCAGGCTTCATCCAGGTGTCCTGACTATTGTCTCTCAATGTCTGTCTGTAGATCACCATGGTAGGGGACCTGAAGCATGGCCGCACAGTTCATTCCCTGGCCAGGCTGCTCACCCAGTACAGGATCACTCTGCGTTACGTCGCCCCAAAGAATCTCCACATGCCCTCCGAGATCATTGACTTTGTGGCCTCCAAAGGCATCAAGCAGGTGGGTGGATCACATGTTTTTTAGTGGTAAAGCTGATGGCTCTGTATCTAAATCTCAATGGCACTGCTGCTGGTATGTAGGTGTCCTTCACATATCGAATGCACTACATAAAGCGCTAGACTACTGTATGTCCTTGTGGGTGCAGGAAGAGTTTGAGAGCATCGAGGAGGCCCTGCCTGACACTGACGTCCTCTACATGACCAGGATTCAGAAGGAGAGGTTTTCCTCAGAGGAAGAGTACAAAGCGGTAAGGATGGGATGGGGTTTCACTAACCTGTGAGGCCTTAGTGTTTGATCAGTGCTAAAATCCCTTGTTTTTTTTTTCCTCCAGTGCTTCGGTCAGTTCATCCTCAGCCCACACATCATGACTGGAGCGAAGAAGAAGATGGTGGTGATGCATCCTCTACCGAGAGTCAATGAGATCAGGTACGGATGTTCCCCTAGATTACAACGGATCTCTCTTCATTATACTCCCTTTGATTCACTAATGTTCGCAGTCTTATGTGGGATGATTTGGTTTCATGTTGACTTTCTCTCTTGCAGTGCGGAGGTGGACACTGATCCTCGTGCTGCCTACTTCCGGCAGGCTGAGAACGGCATGTACATCCGCATGGCCCTCTTGGCCACTGTGCTGGGCAGATGATCGGTAGATAGTTGGACACACCCCACTGTTGGGATTGCGAGACCAAAATGGACCAAATGTATTAAGGTCTCGGTAAGAGTGAGGGGATACTACTGGTGATCACAATGATGAAACCACTCCAACAGTCTATATACAGTCACATGTTTAGTGTGTACTCTTCAACCCTGGTATTTCTCCCGGAATTAATTACTATTATCACTTAACAACAATTACTGTTACATGTTACAAATATCGTTATGTAGTTCATAGAATACTTTATTTTTGTATCACCGACTGGAGTCGTCTGTGGTGTTGATTGTATTGGGGGGGGTACATGCTCCTCATCAAAGGTGGAACCATTGCAGAACATCCTTTTTAAGCGAGAAATAATTGTTAAAGCAGATTTGTTGGACTCTTTTTAGGTGTTTTATAAATAATAAAATGTGAATGGTTTTGTAGATGGGGTTTATTTGATTAACTACAGGAAACTAAGCTGCTATCATGTAAATGGTTCTACCCAGCGGTGTATTCATTAGTCTGTTGCTAAACCTGCACATATCGATCAAGATGGCGAAACGCAAGTACAGGGGCAAAGTAGAGGAGCAATCACGGATTACAAAAAGAAAGCCAGCCACATTCGCACACATCAACGCCGCCCGACCCGGATGAGCTAAACACCTTTTTGTCATACTTCAAGCACAACGACTGAGCTGCCGAGGAGAGCCCCCGAGGATAATGAGGGCTACTTAATTACTGTCTCCACGAAGGACGTAAGAACGTTTTGCCTACCGCCCTGACAGATACACAGACGACGCAATTGCCATTGCACTGCACACTGCCCTCACCCACTTGGACAAAAGAAATGCTTATGTGAGGATGCTGTTCATTGACTACAGCTCAGCCTTCAATACTATAGCGCCTTCTAAGCTCACGGCCCTGGGACTGAAGTCTATGCAATTGGAACCTGGACTTTCTGACGGGCCGCCCCCAGGTGGTGAAGGTAGGCAACATTACCACCCCGACACTGATTCTCAACGTGTGGGACCCCACAAGGGTGCGTCATCAGTCCCCTCCTGTATTCCCTGTATACCCACTACTGCGTGGCCTCACACATTTCCAACTCCTTCATCAAGTTTGCTGGTGACACGACAGTAGTAGGCCTTGATTACCAACAACGACAAGACACCTACAGGGAGGACGTAGGCACTGATGGCGTGGTGCCAGGTAAAACAACCTCCAACTCAACCCCCACCAGGACACCTACAACACAAGGTGTCTCAGGAAGGTCACCAGGGACCCCAGCTACCCGAGCAAGGGCTTGTTCTCTCAGTTTCCATTACTCCTATACTACCTGCGTTGGCAACAACTGCAAGACTGGCCAATAACCATCAGGCTGTGGAAGAGCCACCACTAGTCAACTACCTTGTCCCCTTCCTGTTCTCTGCGGACATTACCTCCCCCTCAACTAACTTTTTAGCCTGCCCCCACCCCAATGGACATTTTGTCATGGCTACAGTTTGGTATGCATAAAAAATCTATTGATGTGCACCTGAGCAAGGCACTCTCTGGATGACAGCATCTGCTGAATGTCTAAAATGTAGGTTCCTAGTTTCAGACAAAATATTTTCAAGTGTATACAACTAATGAATACACCTCAGTTGTCTTCAAACACTAGGTGGCAATGCAAGCAAGGAGGTGGGCAGAGCCAAGTACGAGCTAATGTGATCCTATTGGCGTGTTCTGGCACATATTTGCATATTTCTGTTACATTACAAACCTTTTGACCCAAGAAGGCCTGTGGTGTTGTTGGTATCCTAAATGAAATGTATAAAATATACAGACCACAAATTACAATTGGCTATACTTAAACTCTTTAACATCATACTCAGCTTTGGCATCTTCCCCAATATTTGGAACCAAGGACTGATAAACCCAATCCACAAAAGTGAAGACTAATTTTACCCCAATGACTACTGTGGGATATGTGTCAAAAGCGAACTTGGGAAAAACCTCCCCATTAACAGCACACTCGTGCATTTCCACAGGGAAAACGATGTACTAAGCAAATATTAAATTGGCTTTTTACCAAATTACCGTACAACAGACCATGTATTCATCCTTCACACCCTAATTGATAAACAAACTAAGGCAAAGTCTAAAACATACAACATTTTAAAATGTACACCAACAAGTATGCTGTTAAAATTGGCAAGATCCACAGGGCTATGGGGTGAGACGGATGCAGCTTGAGCATATCAACGAATTGGCGAGGGCACTAGAACAGTCTGCAGAACCCGACCCTCACCCAACTAGAATCTGAAGTCAAGTGTCTGTTTGCTGATTATCTGGCGCTCCTGTCAACCAACCAAGGAGGGTTTACAGCACCATTTAGAACTTCTGCACAGATTCTGTCATACCTTGGCCCTGACAGTAAATCTCGGTAAGACAAAAATAATGGTGTTTTGCCAGGACCACAAATACAAATTCCTCCAAGACACTGTTGTCCTAGAGCACATAAAAAACGATGCATACCTGTGGCGCTGATGTTTAGGCCGAGGTAACTTCCACAAGGCTGTGAATGATCTGAGAGACTAGGCAAGAAGGGTCTTGTACACCATCAAAAGAAACATCAAATTTGACAAATTAGGATTTGGCAACACAAAAATACTTGAATCTGTTATAAAAACCCATTGCCCTTTTATGGTTGTGAGGGACAAAATGGGACAAACACCCAATTGAGACTACACGCAGAATTCTGCAAAAAATCCTGTGTGTACAACGTAAAACTCCAAATAATGCATGAAGAGCAAATTTAGGACGATACACGCTAATTTTCAAAATCCAGAAAAGAGCTGTTAAATTCTACAACCACCTAAAAGGAAGCGATTCCCAAACCTTCCATAACAAACCAACTACAGAGCGGTTAACCTAGAGAAGAGTCCCCTAAGCAAGCGGGTCCTGGGGCTCTGTTCACAATCACAAACAGAGCCCCGGGACAGAAACACATTTAGACCCAACCAAATCATGAGAAAACAAAAAGATAGTTGACACATTGCTCTGTTTTTTTGTTAATTCTTTCCAAACTGGAAAGCTATTTGGCCCTAAACAGAGAGTACACAGTGGCAGAACACCTGACCACTGTGACTGACCCAAACTTAAGGAAAGCTTTGACGATGTACAGACTGAGCATAGCCTTGCAATAGAGTCCGCTGTAGGCAGACCTGGCTCTCAAGAGAATACAGGCTATGTGCACACTGCCCACACATTAAGGTGGAAACTGAGCTGCACTTCCTAACCTTGTGCAAAATATGTATGACCATATTAGAGACACATATTTCCCTCAGATTACACAGACCCACAAAGAATTTGAAAACAAATCCAATTTGGATTAATTCCCATATCTATTAGGTTAAATACCATAGTGTGCCATCACAGCAGCAATATTTGTGATCTGTTGCCACAAGAAAAGGGTAACCAGTGAAGAACACAATAATTATTTATTTATTTTAACATTGTTACAACACTGTCCATAGCCATAATATGACATTTTAAATGCCTCCATTCCTTTGAAACGTTTGAGTATAATGTTTACTGTTAATTTCAGCTTGTTTTTCACTTTTGTTTATTATCTATTTCACCTGCTTTGGCAGTGTAAACATGTTTCCTATGCCAATAAATATATTTGAATTTAATTGATGCCTGTTCTTAAGTGGCTTGCGCAATAACTCAATTTTCCCTTGCAGTATTTTGAAACTTCTCAAACACAAAATTGTACACTGTTCGTAAAATATTATAGTTTTGGGAAAAGAACTGTATTGAGAGAATGTTTCATCGTTGAGTATTTGCAGAATGTCGACACAAATCTATCTCGCTCCATTTTATTATTCTCCCAGCCACTGGGCTTCCTCTCATCACCATATTTGGTGGTGAGTAGAAACGTCAACCGGATGCTTCAGATTTATATATCCGGTAAACATCTGGCTCATTGTTCTATGACTGTAGCAACAAAAAAAATAGACAACAGCCCGTCGTTTCAAATGGGAACAAACAAGCCAAAGTGGACAGAACAAGCAAGGAGGTGTACAGAGCCAAGCACGAGCTAGCGATATCCTATTGGCGCGTTCTAGCATTCAATTGCATATTTCTGTTGGGGAACGCCTACTCTGAAGTGCGCGTGTCCAATAACTAAATTCGCCTTTGCACTCCTAAACAACGCACTTTTTAAAAACTTTGGCAAAGGGTAAAGTCTACAAAACTTAGTCCACTCTGTTCGGAACATATTGTAGTTTTGGGAACAGAAAACTGTATTGAGATCAAATGTTCTATCGATGAGTAAATTAGCATAACGTCTGCCAATATCCATCTCGTTTAAACTGGGCTTCTTCTCACTGCCATATTTGGTAGTGAGTGGGAAAAGCCAACCGGATGCTTCACATTTATACAACCGGTGAAATATCTGTGTTTATTGTTCTATCTGTGACTAGTGTGGTAGTGGTGGTCCAATTATAAGACCATTCCAGAAACCTGACTTAACTCATCGTAGTTAGTTGTAACAATTTTATAGTTTTCATAGACATATTTACAGTAGTTAGAAAAACCAAGATGCATTTTCTTTGAATTTAAACATTAATTTCAAATCATTCGTGTAACGACATGACGACGCTGTCCCCTGCTTCTGAGAAGAGGGAATCAACCAATCAGACCTCGCTTGTCTGTATGGCTAACAGTACTGAAACGATAGTCTATAGCTGCTAGCATTTTTAGGAGGGGCAGAGACATTCTGAGCCATTATCTGGCGTTCTTGAAATACAAAGTGGATGCCTCTATGATCCAGCTACAGCGAAATATACCTCTCCGTACAAGGTAAGATACGCCGTAAAGTCACCCTGACCTGAGCCACGGGAAAGGATTTCGAGCTACGCTAGCCGGTTTTGGCTAAATGGAGAACTAGCCGCTAGCTAGTGTGTCGCGAGCGGTCTCTTCAAAGATGGTTTCCTACTAACGTTACTATGGTCTCGGTTTAGTCTCTGGGTGCTTAGTGGGTGACAGTCCATACTCCACACCTGGAAGACCATGGGCATGGTGGAAATCCAAGCAACGTATTCTGGCATGGGGTTGAACAGTGTTGGATTGGTTAAATATAATTTATTTTAACGTTTGAACGTTCGCTAGCTAATTGTGACATCCAGTAGCTATCATCGTAGTGAGCTTGTTAACGTTAGCTGCTAAATTACAGCGAAGCAGCCCGTCGGCTTTTGCAGTTGAAACACATTTAGAAGTATCGGTTGATGTCCATCCACCTGTTTCGCATTACTAACCAACACAGTAGACCACGTCAAGCATGAATCTGATCATGTTAGTTAGCTAGCTAATAGCTAATCACTCCCCAAACGTTATTGACAACATTGATTGACAGAAAGCCTACTAACGTGATCCATGTGCGAGGAAAATAGAAATGTCATTACTAGTTCATTAGCTAGCTAAATAACGTTAGATGGCTTACTACATCTGCAGTACTAACGTTATATCATTCAATAACAATGATTGGGGTAAAGACGGGATGTAAAAATGGTTTGTAATTCTCCATGTGGAGATTAGCAAGGGATTATGGTTGTGCAAGGACACAGCAGTGGTTACACGTTTTCAACGAGTCTGTATCCACTAAATCAGATTTCACAGTCAAATTCCACAGCCACAAAATCTAAATTGGCTACAAACATTTGCTTGTTGGTCTTAATTTATATGGGCAGTCCTTAGGTGCTACATCCATTTTTGGACATGTTTTTTTAAGGCAATTATTCGTTATATTATTCAGGAATCAATGGGTACATATGTCATACCTGCATACGTCCAAAAATGGATGTAGCATCTAAGGATCGCCCATATAAATTAAGAGCTATTGTGTGTGACAGCTGGCTAGATATATCTATCTCAGCAAAAAAAGAAAATATCCCTTCAGACGGTAGACAATTAAGGTCACAGTTATGAAAATTTAGGACACAAAAGAGGCTTTTCTACTGACTCTGAAAAACATCAAAAGAATGTGCACATCTGTGTGAACGTGCCTTAGGCATGCTGCAAGGAGGCATGAGGACTGCAGATGTGGCCAGGGAAATAAATGACAATGTCTGTACTGTGAGACGCCTAAGTCAGTGCTACAGGGAGACAGTATGGACAGCTGATCGTCCTCGCAGTGGCAGACCATGTGTAACAACACCTGCACAGGATCGGTACATCCGAACATCACACCTGCGGGACAGGTACAGGATGGCAACAACAACTGCCCGAGTTACACCAGGAACACACAATCCCTCCATCAGTGCTCAGACTGTCTGCAATAGGCTGAGAGGCGCTTGACTGAGGGCTTGTAGGCCTGTTGTAAGGCCTACAAGCCCACAGTCTCTTGACCAGACAGGACTGACAGAAGGTGCTCGTCACTGAGGAGTCACGGTTTTGTCTCACCAGGAGTGATGGTCGGATTCGCGTTTATCGTCGAAGGAATGAGCGTAACACCGAGGCCTGTACTCTAGAGCGGGATCGAGGTGGAGGGTCCGTCATGGTCTGGGGCAGTGTGTCACAGCATCATCGGACTGAGCTTGTCATTGCCGGCAATCTCAACGCTGTGCGTTACAGGGAAGACATCCTCCTCCCTCATGTGGTACCCTTCCTGCAGGCTCATCCTGACATGATCTTGCAGCATGACAATGCCACCAGCCATACTGCTCATTCTGTGTTATTTTCTGCAAGACAGGAATGTCAAGTTAATTGACACGAGAAAATAGCAACTCTACAAAATCGCAATGCCTACAATGAATAGCTAAATTACTTCGGGAAACTAACGGCGTCCGAATGCTTCCCAGCCCATACAGTTTGGTAGAGTTTGTGCATATATTATGACATTTTGTGACGTCATTTGTTTTGGACTTCGATGAGGGTTTTCTCGGCTGTTCGGTCACGTAATTTTTTCTGGAGGCAAGCCGAAGTTCAGAGGCGAAGTCTATGCCTCTTTGTCTGTAATTGGTCAACATTAGGGATTCTTCAATAAATTATTTGTCATTCAACTAGAGACAACTTGTTTTCATGAATGTTTTTTCATTGAAAAATACTGCACCAAATATCTTAATTAGATGTAAAATTGTGCTACTAAGATCTCTTCGGCAAAAACGTCAAAATGAATGACAGATTTCTTGTTCTTTTAATTCTGACTTTTTTGAGGAAGTGTATACTGGCTATGGCGTCATTAAATGGACAAACAGTACTTTTTCTGCTATGTTCTCGTTTTAAAAGGAAAGGTTTTGAAGTGAGTGCGAGCACACTCGTTCTGCCAGCCAAGTTTGACTAGGTACCAGCTGAACTGAATGCATGGGTCCGCAGAGCTCCTCATCCTCTCCACTCTGCTTTTACTAACTGCAAGACATAATTAAGATTGAGGAATCCATTCAATCTCTTATCTGTAGTAATGTTACAGCTATGGTTTGTCGTGTGAGCTAGCTTTTGCATAATGCTGCTGATGATCACACCCTTACAGGCAGCCCTCACTGCCATGTTTCCTAGCAACGTGTAGCTGCTGTGTTTTCACAATCTTCTGTCACAGAAAATATAGCTCAAACTGTTTTCTTTTATTGCCCTTTTGTCAGCAGATCTATCTATTAGTGAAACAAATTTGGGTCTAGTAACATATGGTATGACAATGATATTATTCAATGCATTTGGAAAGTATTCAGACCCCTTGACTTTTTCCACATTTTGTTACGTTACAGCCTTATTCTAAAATGGATTAAATAAAATAAAAATCCCTGTCAATCTACACACAATACTCCATAATGACAAAGCGAAACAAGTAAAGAAATTAAATGCCTTATTTACATAAGTTTTCAGACCCTTTGAGCTCAGGTGCATCCTGTTTCCATTGATCAGCATTTGAAGGTCGCCAAGAGCACAGTGGCCTCCATTCTTAAATGTAAGAAGTTTGGAACCACCAAGACTCTTCTGAGAGCTGACCGCCCAGCCAAACTGAGCAATCTGGGGTGAAGGGCCATGGTCAGGAAGGTGACCAAGAACCAAATGGTCACTCTGATAGAGTTCCTCTGTGGAGATGGGCGAACCTTCCAGGAGGACAACCATCTCTGCAGATCTCCACCAATCAGGCCTTTATGGTAGAGTGGCTAGACGGAAGCCACTCCTCAGTAAAAGGCAAATGACAGCTGGCTTGGAGTTTTCCAAAAGGCACCCAAATGACTCTCAGATCATGAGAAACAAGATTCTCTGGTCTGATGAAACCAAGATGGACTCTTTGACCCTGTGGGTTGATGAGGAATTGAAAAGAGAGATGAGGCAAAATAAGTCTGGCTGCACAATCGATTGGCAAATGTACTGAAAATTGAGAAATCATGTGACGACTAAATAATAAGAAACTACACTGAAACAGCACCTCAATTACATTTTGGTCAAAAATGCAAACTCGGCTCCATCATTCATTGAATGATGGGTCATTCATCACAAAACCCACTGATAATGCCAACTACTTTAAATGTAAAAAAAAATATTGACAAGATCAGAACTTGATATGCCAGAAATAAACACTGACAGTATACATCCAAGTATATCTGACCAAATTTATGAAAGACCAGCATTGTAATTTTGAGTTCAGTAAAGTGAGTGTGGAAGAGGTGAAAAAATGGTCTATTAACAATGACAAGCCATCGGGGTCTGACAACTTTATGGAAAATTAATGAGGATAATAGCGGACGATATTGCCACTCCTATTTGCCATATATTCAAGGCTACTAGAAAGTGTGTGCCCTCGGGCTTTCCTAAAAATAGTAAATCCCCCTTTACCGGCTCAAATAGCCGACCAATCAGCCTGTTACCAACCCTTAGTAAAGTTTTGGATTTTTGGGGGGACCAGATACAATGCTATTTTACAGTTAACAAATTGACAACAGACTTTCAGCATGTTTATAGGGAAATACATTCAACAAGCACAGCACTTACACAAGTTACTGATGATTGGCTGAGAGACATTGATGATAAGGTTGGGGGGTCTGTTAGACTTCAGTGCAGCTTTTTACATTATCGATCACAATCTGCTGCTGGAAAAACATATGTGTTATGGCTTTACATCCCCTGCTATACTGTGGATAAAGTGTTACCTGTCTAACAGAACACATAGTGAGTTCCTTAATGGAAGCCTCTAACATAATCCAGGTAGTATCAGGAGTTCCCCAGAGCAGCTGTCTAGGGCCCTTACTTTGAGTGAAGCCAGTGTGTCTGTATGCGGATGACTATACACGTCCGCTACTACAGCGACTGAAACACAGTGGCAAGGAATAAGTTCATCCTAAATATTTCAAATACAAAGCATTGTATTTGGGACAAATCATTCACTAAACCTCAACTAAATATTTTAATTAATGTGGGAATTGATTAAATTCAGACTGTAATGGTCAAAACATATTGATACAACAGTAGCTCAGACGAAAAGTCTGTCCATAATAAAGAGCTGCTCTGCATTCTTAACAGCACCATCAACAAGGCAGGTCCTAATACCCAACCTATAGACAAATTAAAACAGGAAACGAACGTGCTCATGTCTGTTCAATGCTGGTCCGACCAATCTGATTCCAGGCTTCAAGATTGCTTCAATCACGTGGACTGGGATATGTTCCGGATAGCATCGGACAACAACATTGATGTATACGCTGATTTGGTGAGCGAGTTTATTAGCAAGTGCGTCAGTGATGTTGTACCCACAGTGACAATTAAAACCTTCCCCATCCAGAGACTGTGGATTGATGGCAGCATTCGCACTAAACTGAAAGCGACCGGAAACATGACCGACTGTGACCGACTGTAGATGATAATACAAGTTATAAACATGGAATTACAGATATACCTCTCCTTAATGCAACCGCTGTGTCAGATTTCAAAAAAACTTTACGGAAAAAGAAACACATGCAATAATCTGAGACTGCGCTCAGAACAATAGAATAATAGCCTCCATGTTGGAGTCAACAGAAACCAGAAAATACATGATAAATGTTTCCTTACCGTTGATGAACTTCATCAGAATGCAGTCCTAGGAATCCCAGGTCCACAATAAATGCTTGATTTGTTCAATAATGTCTGTTTATGTCCAATTAGCTACTTTGGTTAGCACGTTTGGTAAACAATTCCAAAGTCACAAAGCGTGTCCACTATAACGTGACGAAATGTCCAAAAGATCCGTAACAGTCAGTAGAAACATGTCAAACGATGTACTATATCAATGTATGTAATGTTGTTTACATACATCTTGAATAACGTTCCAACCGGAGAATTAGAATGATTTCAAATGAGCGGTGGAACGCAGGTCCTTCCCTTGTGAACGCGCATAGTGAAAGCATGGTCAACTTGTGGCAGTGGTGACTATTTCCTGTCTCATTCGACCCCCTCCCTCCTCACATTAGAGGCACCAGACAAAGTTCTATTGACTGTTGACATCTAGTGGAAGGCGTAGGAAGTGAAAACTCATCCATCTCTCGCTGTAATTTCAATGAGAGCTAGGTTGAAAATCTGCCACCCCCAGAAAAAATCCAAACAGGGAGTGGAATTCCTCAGGTTTTTGCCTGCAATATGAGTTCTGTTATACTCAGACATAATTCAAACAGTTTTAGAAACTTCAGAGTGTTTTCTATCCAATACTAATAATAATAGGCATATATTAGCAACTGAGACTGAGGAGCTGGCTGTTTACAATGGACACCTTTTCATCTAAGCTACTCAAACTGCCCCTGCAGCCATAAAAAGTTAACTATAATAAACACACAGAAATACGAGCCTTAGGTCAAATCCGGAAACTATCACCTCGAAAACAAAACGTTTATTCCGTTCCATATTTTAACTAACTGGTGGCATCCATGAGTCTAAATATTCCTGTTACATTGCACAACCTTCAATGTTATGTCATAATTACGTAAAATTCTGGCAAATTAGTTTGCAAAGAGCCAGGCGGCCCAAACTGTTGCATATACCCTGACTCTGCGTGCAATGAATGCAAGAGGTGACACAATTTCACCTGGTTAATATTGCCTGCTAACAGGTTTAAAAATATATAATTGTGTATTGATTTTAAGAAAGGCATTGATGTTTATGGTTAAGTACATATTGGAGTAACGACAATCGTTGATTGATTGTTTTTTATAAGATACGTTTAATGCTAGCTAGCAACTTACCTTGGCTTACTGCATTCGCGTAACAGGCAGGCTCATCGTGGAGTGCAATGTAATCAGGTGGTTAGAGCGTTGGACTAGTTAACTGTAAGGTTGCAAGATTGGATCGCCTGAGCTGACAAGGGAAAAATCTGTCGTTCCTAAGCCGTCATTGACTGACTTGCCTAGTTAAATAAAGGTGTAAAAAAAAAAAAAGATTTCCGATTGTTATGAAAACAACTTGAAATCAGCCCTAATTAATCGGCCATTCCGATTAATCGGTCGGCCTCTAGCCCTAACCCATCTGGACAAGAGGAATACCAATGTAAGAATGCTGTTCATCGATTACAGCTCAGCATTTAACACCCTAGTACCCTCAACTCGTCATTAAGAGACCCTGGGTCTCGACCCAACCCTGTGCAACTGGGTCCTGGACTTTGTGACGGGCCGCCCCCAGGTGGTGAGGGTAGGAAACATCTCCACCCCGCTGATTCTCAACACTGGAGCCCCACAAGGGTGCGTTCTCTGCCCTCTCCTGTATTCCCTGTTCACACATGACTGCGTGGCCATGCACGCCTCCAACTCAATTATCAAGTTTGCAGACGACACTACAGTGGTAGGCTTGATTACCATCAACGACGAGACAGCCTACAGGGAGGAGGTGAGGGCCCTCGGAGTTTGGTGTCAGGAAAATAACCTCGCACTCAACGTCAGCAAATCAAAGGAGATGATCGTGGACTTCAGGAAACAGCAGAGGGAGCACCCCCTATCCACATCAACGGGACAGTAGTGGAGAAGGTGGAAAGTTAGAGCGCCTCTTCAACCTCAGGAGGCTGAAGAAATTTGGCTTGTCACCAAGAACACTCAAACTTTTACAGATGCACAATCGAGAGCATCCTGTCGGGCTGTATCACCGCCTGGTATGGCAACTGCTCCGCCCATAACCGTAAGGCTCTCCAGAGGGTAGTGAGGTCTGCACAACACATCACCGGACAAACTACCTGCCCTCCAGGACACATACACCACCCAATGTCACAGGAAGGCCAAAAAGATCAAGGACAACAACCACCCGAGCCACTGCCTGTTCACCCCGCTATCATCCAGAAGGCGCGGTCAGTACAGGTGCATCAAAGCTGGGACCGAGAGACTGGAAAAACAGGTTCTATCTCAAGGCCATCACTAACATTGAGTGGCTGCTGCCAACATACTGACTCATCTCTAGCCACTTTAATAATTAAACATTGGATGTAATGGATGTAATAAATGTATCACTAGTCACTTTAAACAATGCCACTTTATATAATGTTTACATACCCTACATTACTCATCTCATATATACTGTACTCTATACCATCTACTGCATCTTGCCTATGTCACTCGGCCATCGCTCATCCATATATTTATATGTACATATTCTTATTCATTCCTTTACACGTGTGTGTATAAGGTAGTTGTGAAATTGTTAGATTACTTGTTAGATATTACTGCACGGTTGGAACTAGAAGCACAAGCATTTCGCTACACTCGCATTAACATCTAACGATGTGTATGTGATCAATAAAATATGTTTTGAAGACTCGAGGCTGTAATCGCTGCCAAAGGTGCTTCAACAAAGTACTGAGTAAAGGGTCTGAATACTTATGTTAATGTTTATTTCCATTTTTTTTATTTGCAAAAATGTCTAAACCTGTTTTTGCTTTGTCATCATGGGGTATTGTTTGTAGGTGGATTATACAAAAAATATTTTTTAAATCAATTTTAGAATAAGCAAGTAAGATAACAAAATGTGGAAAAAGCCAAGGGGTCTGAATACTTTCCGAATGCACTGTATGTTGGTGTAGGTCAGTGTTGATGGTTAATGTAGATATTTTACCCTTATGACATCAATATCCCTATTTGCCCAGCTGTAGTGGCTACAAAGGTTGAGGTCAAAGGTGAGCTGTCATAGCAAAATCATGGTGTGTTATTTCACATATTAGTCATTGATTGTCAATATTTTTGTTTTAACTGTTTGTAGCACCTGGCAGTTTAGGTTAAAAATGGTTAGGCTTAGTTTCTACTCTGTTGATTATGAGCAGGCCTACTTGTCGTCTTGCTCATTCCGTTGTCCTTACGCCAAACTGAAGCATGCCTAACATTGTAGCAATGTTATAGGCCTCTACTTGTATTTTGTTTAATACCTCAACCTTTAATCAGGTTGCTGCCAATAAAGTTCATGGTGGCAAATAAAAGCAGATACGATCCTTTTCCGTTGACAGTGTAATGATGTAGGCTGGATGTTTTTCTGAAGTAGCTGTCATCCCTGAGATCCCGGTACTTTGAAAGAAAACAAACAACAAAAAAAAAGTACTTTGAGGCAACATCCGTCTCTCAAATCATTTGCGAATGGCAGCCAAAAATAGCCTTTCTGTGAGAAACAAGAGGATTGCAAAGAAATACAAAATACTTAATTTAGCCCAGTACTGACAAAAGGCAATTTTGGCTGTCACATAGTGTTAGTGTCTGTGCTGAAAATTTGGTTGATCTTTCCATCTCTGACAGACTGTTTGAACACTGAACAAAAACGTAAACATGTAAAGTTTGGTTTCATGAGCTGAAAGAAAAGATCCCAGAAGTTTTCCCTAAGCACAAAAAGCTTATTTCTCAAATTTTTTGCACAAATTTGTTCACATTGCTGTTAATGAGCATTTCTCCTTTGCCCAAATAATCCATCCACCTGACAGGTGTGGCATATCAAGAAGTTGATTAAACAGCATGATCATTACACAGCTGGGTACAATAAAAGGCGACACTAAAATGTATAGTTTTGTCACACAACGCAATGCCACAGATGTCTCAAGTTGTGAGGGCGCGTGCAATTGGCATGCTTACTGTAGGAGTGTCCACCAGAGCTCTTGCCAGAGAACTGAATGTTATTTGCGCTACCATTTATCATGCTGAAATAAGTGGAGTATTTTTCTCTACGGTCACTTAGTAGCCTAGGCCTACTTCTGCCCCAAAAACTTGTCTTTTAATCAATCTATGTGATTTTTGTTTCATGGAATCTCCATCTGTAGGCTATATTTGATTAGTTCTGATGCTGGGCAAATAAGTTGGTGGTCAATTCGTTTGCACATCTATCACTGATTTAGAAACATTTAGCATGCAATGTAAATCAAGTGTAGGCCTATTATTGAGCTCACGTATAGGAAACGTCAAAAGCCTGCAGAGGTTGTGAAATATGAACACAAGATGCGAATGCTTTTGAAAATATATGTTGCTATTACTTTCTATGGGTCTCATGATGAAGATACTCTACTCCTGCTTCTTAACGAAGCAGAGTTACGGTAGGAAAAGAGTTGAGACGTGGATCAAAAAAGCATGGGCTTGCCATGGGCTCTGTTTCAAAATATCACTTTTTTTTAGGATGTCGGTTGGCATGAAGGAAGTTGTGGGAAAAATATAATTTTTTATCCTTTTTATATATTCTTAGCCTACTATAAAATGTGTATGTGATCAGGGTAGGCTAAGTGTGTCTTGTCTTTTTAATGGACAAATTTACTATTTATTTCATGTGCATGGTGCAGCCATATAAACTCAATATGCCATTCTATTTTCCATTCTTTTGAAAATAATTCAAAATAAATGATATTAGTCTTATGTTTCTTAGGACCTGCTTAAAATGAATGAATAATGGATTTCTTTGAGATGGTGTATATTCCATGGATTTATTAACATAGACGCCCACATCAGCACACACCTACTCTGACTCCTACACTTTCCTGCATGTGCACGGGAGATAGAAAAGGCTTATCCTGGCAATGTGGTAAAAATGGGACCCCCAAATATAAAATGTATATCCTATAGTATAAAAAAATGGATTGTGTAACTCCATGATGTTACTTAGATGATTTGTATATGAAGTGCGAAAATGCTAATATACAGTGCCTTCAGGAAGTATTCTGACCCCTTGACTTTTCCCACATTTTGTTATGTTACAGCCTTAAATGAAACAATTCCCTCAGCAATCTACACACACTAACCCATAATGACGAAGCAAAAACCGGTTTGTGGCTTTTGACAATTCCTTTTGTATTCCTCATGTCTTACACATTGTTAGAAAAAGTTTTGTCCAAATCAGATATTAATTGGAATCCTATAAATGTAAAAAATGTATTCAACCAAGTCTGAGATGGTGGGTGTCATGGCTTGCTGAAATGACATTGAACCACTCCACAGCTAGAAGTGCTCTTTAGGTCTTCATTTAAAAAAAAAAAATTTATAAAAAAATTAAATGTAACCCTTATTTTACCAGGTAAGTTGCCCTGAGAACACACTCTCATTTACAGCAATGACCTGGAGAATAGTTAGAGGAGAGGGATGAATGAGCCAATTGGAAGTTGGGGATGATTAGGCGGCAATGACTGTATGAGGCCCAGATTGTCAATTTAGCCAGGACACCCCTAGTCTTACGATAAGTGCCATCTCTTCCAGGGAACAGTGTGTTGTTGGAAAGGTGTCTTCAGGTTTCTCCCCTAGTTGTTTTTCTCCTCTCAGCCCACAATAAGCGGTGTCTGGGCTGGGCCACTCCAAGTTTCTAGGCCCATGGGAGAGGCTTGGCATAGTTCTGAGAGACAGAGTTTAGTTTATTATGATCCCCATTAGCTACTGCACATGCAGCAGCTACTCACCCTGGGGTCCACATAAAACGTACAGAACAGTTATAGACAAAGTAAGATATTACATTACATTCAGAAATCAAATAAGCGTTATGTATTTGTAAGACGAGACAACGGGAAAAAAATACTACTTACACACTTCCTATTCTTATTTCCAGTACAGTTAAATTAAATCTTTAGAAAGAGGAGAGGCGGTGTGGTACAATTTTTGTATGTTTTAATTTTTTTTGAGCTAAACTAGCTTTTTGGCTGTTTGTAAATGGTACAACATGAGAAAACGGGAGCAGGAGATTCCAGCTGTGTATTGACTGGTCGTGTTTTATATTGAAAGTAACTTTATTTTTTTGCCTCAATGGAGTGATAAGGGGCGTGCTAATGTAGTTTTCCTGCACAAAAAATACATTAGTGCAACACATTCAGTAGAAAATAACTTAATTTTCATCAGATGACAACAGAAGTGCAACGCTATTTGGCTGGCAGCCACACAAGTAAATGAGCTTACACTGCAAATGTAGCACTGTGCGCTGAGAGTCGGGAAGCAAGTTCAGGGAGTGAATGTTTTAATAAAAGGAACATAATACAAAAGAAACACTAACAGCACACAGACATGAAACCCGAACAAAGACTCCTGGGGAAGGAACCAAAGGGAGTGACATATATAGGGAAGGTAATCGGCGAAGTGATGGAGTCCAGGTGAGTCTTACGACGCGCAGGTGCGCATAACGATAGTGACAGGTGTGCGCCAGAACGAGCAGCCTGGTGACCCAGAGGCTGGAGAGGGAGCACACGTGACAGCAAAAAGGATGCGTGGCCAATGTATTTCTAATGTTTGCCATGGAAGGAATGTAGCCAGCTACATTTTTATTAATGTTTTGCTTGAAGTTAATTGTGCATTTTTACCAGAGAAAAGTAGCTCCACATCAGTCAGAGCACTGTCTGCTGATAGAATGCCAATTGGTGAATTCTCATCTGAGTATAGAAGTGCAACTGAAGCAAAAGGCAGTGGCCGAGCAGAAATTACAGTAAGAAGTATTTAAATCTGTTTAAAAAATGCAGACATTTATTACGCATTCTTATTTTTCTGTGTGAAAAACGCAGAATTCTGTGTTAACACGAACCCTAAGTGTAATTTGCTAGTTATCTAAGTGGCTGAATTAATAAGGAGACGGGGCATCGTATAGTGTTAGCATTTTTGTTTTCTTTAAAAAATATATAAAAAATTGTGGTACTTTTACCCCTTTTTCTCCCTAATTTCGTGATCTCTAATTGGTAGTGGTACAAGGAAATCCCGGCCTGCCAAACCCTCCCCTAACCTGGACGACGCTTGGCCAATTGTGTGCCGACTCATGGATCTCCCGATCATGGCCGGCTGTGAAACAGGCTGGGATCAAACCCAGGGCTTTAGTGACGCCTCAAGCACTACGATGCAGTGCCTTAGACCGCTGCGCCACAGAGGGGGCAGTGTTCTCTTTCTGCCGTGTTTGAGAAGTCAAAGCCCTTTGGGTGAGTTATCTGTACAGCTGCCTCTGCTATCTGGATTTTCTTGCGTCCCCCCCCCCCCCTCCCTATTCTCCAAGCAGAGCAGGCAGCTCGTTGCCGTAGCGACTCCAGATTCCACACAGACACAGCGTGTACACTTGCTGCACCAGAGATGGTACTGTTCTTCCTTCAGACAAGTATGCGTCAAAGCCTTGTTCATTTGCACTATGTCTCTAGTTCACAGTCTAAACTCGCCAAAAATTAAATTTGGTAGCTCCTACCTATCTGTAACTTATGAGCTGGATTGCCTGTCTTTGCAATTCGTTTTTACCGTTTGTGCTTGTTAGCATATTTAGCTTAGCAGCCTCCATGGAAATGGACTATTACTTGTGCTAATTTTGACAGCATTCTGGTAATAGATGCCGATTGGGATTTTTCTTTTTTTCTTTTGTCGCCCACTTGTGTATTTAACCTGTAATACCGCAAATCCTGAGATGAGAGAAGGATGGTATGAAAATCTGGGTACCGCCCAACCCTACTGCAATGCACAGGAGACCATTATCTTAGGCCTCCAGTGTTTGCCCCATATGCATTTCAATCGTAGACGGCACTGTAGATGTAAAGATGTATCCCCCAGGGAGACCCATTCACCCCCAAGCAAGAAGCCCCCACCCAACACCCTTGCAGAAAGCCCCCTGCTAAGTCTGCCACTGCTGTTGGGAAAAAAAATCCTGGAGGAAACACTGGGCTTCAGTGGGTCCTATTTGACATGATGGATGCCTCATATGCAGAGTCCCTTTACCCCCTTTACACAAGTAATTGTGAAGTCCCCTTTCTCTACAGAAATGGATAGACTGTTCACAAGTAATTTTATTTGAACTGATTAGAGTTGAGGCTGGACCTGAGCCATTGGAACTGGGGCTTTAGTGAATGGCCTACAGACAGGCCAGATAGCAGAGGTAATTCATGGAAACAAGCTTTACTGGTTAAATGTCTCTGCTTGTCCAAGCTTTGGAAGTGTGGTTGTTGTTAAGCAGTTGGAAACCCTTGACTTGGCTACTGACCAGTTCCAATGTAGAACAAAGGTGATTACAAACAGACTGCTTTTTCAGTGTTGGGGCGCCACCAGCTTTAAGTGAATCAATGGGGTAAGCTTAGTTTACTGCTAGTCTGATTTTGCTTGTAGCCTTGTGCCACCATTTACTGTTTCCCCTCACAACAACCTATAGAAAAAGGTTCCCCCCCAGCCCAAACCACCTCCTAAGCCTCTCCCTGCTTGTCTCTGGGCTGTTCAGGGGAAGTCTCTCCAGGCCACAGCCAGTCTAAGATTTCCCCATGTTGATCTGTGTGAGATCAGCAATATGTAATCGTCTTTAGCTCAAGCCTCCCCAGGGCATTAGTAGTCACCGTGTGCGTGGCTGAATGTGGTGTGTGTGTGCCCCAGCAGGGCTAATGTCCTGCTCAGCAGAATGTGGTGTTGAGTTTCACTGCTGCCTTCTGTTAGGCTTTGTTTTAATCAAATGGATTTCAGATAGAGGCTCTACAGTTTATGTATTTCATTATTCATGTTTGCCATGCTGCTGCACTTTACTACTCAGTCTTGGAGCTTAATCCCAAATGAATCTGTGCTGGTCTTCTTGTCAATAGTGTATTGTGATTGTAAATGATCTGTAGGGGTTTTGTGTAGGCTCAACCTTTACATACAGTGCATTCGTTACAGCCTTCTAAAATGGATTACATTACATTTTTTTCCCTCATCAATCTACACACAATACTCCATAATGACTAAGTGAAAACAGGTTAAGACATTTTTGCAAATGTATTAAAAATATAAAAAAGAAACCTCCCTTTATTTATGAAAGTATTCCGACGCTATGGGGCATCCTGTTTCCATTGATAATCTTTGCAATGTTTCTACATCTTGATTAGAATCCACCGGAGGTAATTTCAATTGATCGGACATGATTTGGAAAGGCAGACACCTGTCTATATAATGTCCCACAGTTGACAGTGAATGTCAGAGCAAAAACCAA
This sequence comes from Oncorhynchus nerka, assembly GCF_034236695.1. NCBI lineage: Eukaryota > Metazoa > Chordata > Actinopteri > Salmoniformes > Salmonidae > Oncorhynchus > Oncorhynchus nerka. Next base: position 32,261,783 of record NC_088408.1, read on the forward strand.
GCCATGAGGTCGAAATTGTTCGTAGAGCTCCGAGACAGGATTGTGTCGAGGCACAGATCTGGGGAAGGGTACAAAAACATTTCTGCAGCACTGAAGGTCCCCAAGAACACTGGCCTACATCAATATTAAATGGAATAAGTTTGGAACCACCAAGACTCTTCCTAAAGCTTGAGACCCCTTGACTTTTTCCATGTTTTGTTACGTTAGACTTATTCTAAAAATGTTTTTTTTCCCCTTCAACAATCTACACAAAGTACCTCATAATGACAAAGAAATGTTTGCAAAGTTTCTCCCATTCTTCTCTGCAGATCCTCTCAAGCTCTGTCAGGTTGGATGGAGAGCATCGCGGCACAGGTCTCCAGAGATGTTTGATCGGGTTCAAGTCTAGGCTCTGGGTGGGCCACTCAAGGACATTCAAAGACTTGTCCCGAAGCCACTCCTGCGTTGTCTTGGCTGTGTACTTAGGCTCATTGTCCTGTTGGAAGGTGAACCTTCGCCCCAGTCTGAGGTCCTGGTTTTCATCAAGGATCTCTCTACTAGGCCTCCCGGGTGGCGCAGTGGTTAAGGGCGCTGTATTGGATGTGCGCTGTGTTAAGAAGCAGTACGGCTGGTTGGGTTGTGTATCGGAGGACGGATGACTTTCAACCTTCGTCTCTCCCGAGCCCATACGGGAGTTGTAGCGATGAGACAAGATAGTAGCTACTACAACAATTGGATACCACGAAATTGGGGAGAAAAAGGGGTAAAAATTCACACAAAAAAAAAAAAAAAAAAAGGGGATCTCTACTTTGCTCTGTTCATCTTTCCCTCGATCCTGACTAGTCTTCCAGTCCCTGCTGCTGAAAAACATCCCCACAGCATGCTGCCACCACCATGCTTCACCTAGGGATGGTGCCAGACATGACGCTTGGCATTCAGGCCAAAGAGTTCAATATTGGTTTCATCAGACCAGAGAATCTTGTTTCTCATGGTCTGAGAGTCCTTTAGGTGCCTTTTGGCAATCTCCAAGCGGGCATGTGCCTTTTACTGAGGAGTGGCTGACATTTAGCTGATCTACCAAAAGGCCTGATTGGTGGAGTGCTGCAGAGATGGGAGAACCTTCCAGAAGTACAACCATCTCCACAGAGGAACTCTGGCGCTCTGTCAGAAGGACCATCAGGTTCTTGGTCACCTCCTTGACCAAGACCTATCTCCCCTGATTGCTCAGTTTGGCCGGGCGGACAGTTCTAGGAAGAGTCTTGGTGTTTCCAAACTTCTTCCATTTAACAACGATGGAGGCCACTGTGTTCTTGGGGACCTTCAATGCTGCAAAAAATGTTTGGTACCCTTCCCCAGATGTGTGCCTCGACACAATCCTGTCTCCTAGCTCTACGTACAATTCCTCATGGCTTGGTTTTTGCTCATACACTGTCAACTGTGGGACCTTTATATAGACAGGTGTGTGCCTTTCCAAATCATTTCCAATCAATTGAATTTTCCACAGGTGGGACTCCAAGTTGTAGAAACATCTCAAGGATGATCAATGGAAACAGGATGCACCTGAGCTCAATTTCAAGTCTCATAGCAAAGGGATACTTATGTAATAAATAACTTTTAAAAAATGTTTTAAAAAATGTTTACCTGTGTTTGCTTTGTCAATGGGGGGTGTGTGTGTTAAAAATAAAAAAATAGAATAAGGCTGTAATGTCATAAAATGTGGAAATAAGTCTAGGGCTCCGAGTACTTTCCAAAGGCACTGTATATACTGGGACTGCTTGACATACACATCTGTCGACCAACAGACTATGGACCAAATAATCGACCAGTTGACTATTTGGAATCAGCCCTTATACACACGTAGTTACTTGTTTTGAAAAACAATGAAGATCTAAGAACAGGTCTTTAAAATACTTGTTGGTGTATGTCTGTTGCTGCAATGACAACATACTCAGTGCCACACCTCCTGTGTGTGTGACTCCGTGCTAACCTCCTGTGTGACTGTGTGTATCTTGCCAGACTTCAGCCATGGCCACGGCAGGCACAGGACCAGGCGCAGGACCAGGCACAGCAGAGCCAAATCGGCCAGGCCCCCAGAGGAAGATGTCCACCACAGGGGAAAGCCTGTACAAGGTGCTAGGCCTGGAGAAAGGAGCTTCCGCTGATGACATCAAGAGAGCTTACAGGTAACATGCTCTCGTGGTGTGACTACCATTAATGTGATGACTGTTGTTTGATCAAATTAACTATGTTGAATTATTACGTGATTAAATTAATCATGTAACAATGAACTCATTAGCAGTCTTGGGGCACCACAGGAAAGTTATTTAACGAGTTGCTATCTCCCGACTTAAACTCTAAATGTATAAATATCTCTTACCTCAATAACAGTCAATTATGAATTATTATTACCTCATATCAGTCTTATTCTGAACGTCATCGACCGCACATAAATACTAATAATCGCACAGAAATACACACAGTATAGATTATATTGATTACTAACATAATGCAATGTAAAGTCCCAAGTTGACGAACAAAGCATGACGGCGTGGGCGGCTGCTACTGCTGCCATCTTTGATTCTCACCCAGGAGTGAGAGTCATGACAGTCCCCCTCTGGTCGTTTTAATCTTGTAATTATCTTGCAAGTTGCACACCACCATTAAAAATGACCACGGGATGTCCTGGTTGTGGATCCAGGACATCCCGTGGGGGGGACAATACTCAGGCTGTCTCTGGTTGTTATAGCCACATAACTGGTAAGCCTGTTTCTCCATTTCCCAATGACTTGGTCCATCAGATGCAAAAGAATGGACTTCTAATGAGTTATAAGCTCTCTATAGGATTGAGTTTCATATAATTCATATGTGACGGCGTGGACTAAGATGAATGAATTCATCCATCTGTCCATCCATCCATTTACAGGAAATTAGCATTGAAGTACCACCCAGACAAGAACCCAGACAACCCGGAGGCTGCAGATAAGTTTAAAGAGATCAACAACGCCAACTCCATCCTGAACGATGACGGCAAGAGGAGGATCTACGAAGAGTACGGCTCCATGGGTCTCTACGTGTCCGAGCAGTTTGGAGAGGAGAGCGTCAAATACTACTTCCTCATGTCCAAGTGGTGGTTTAAGGTGAGAGAGAATACCTCATAACCCCTCTAAAAGCACCTTTTAGTCTAACAGGGTAATAGATTGAATACTCAGGTGACCTTGACCCTCTGGACAGGTTATCCTGGGTGTAGTCAGGACTGCAGTAGCCTCTGACAGTGGGGTGATTAACCCATCCTGAGTCCCAGCCTACTGTCTCTGTCTGTGATGACGCACTGACTGAATTGCTTTTACAGCCATGTCACTCACACACTCATCACACTGTATTAGACATTACTATGTCTACTCCATTCATTAGACACCCTTCTATCTGGTGGTGGGAGTGCATTGACAGTCTATTAATTCAAGACTTGTGTGGAAGTGCGTTATTGCTTTGAAAGGTGTCATCGTTACCTCCCTCTGAACCTGTCAGTGTACTGTGTTTTTCTGTTTGTCAGTTAGACCGCTGGCGTCAGGTGCAAAGCGGTCTTTATTTAGAACTGTGTTGTGTGTAGTTGTGCTCAGTCACTCTGAGATGTGAGGCCTTTGATGCTGAGTAGAGTACAGTAAGTAGAGTGGTTGAGATGCAGAGGGGACGATCCAGTGACTGTCTCACAAACCTCACTCTGCTTTCATCTACAAAGAAAAATACAAAGCACAGGAAATGACAGGGAGAAATCAAACCGCCACACGTATTTATACCCTAGAAAGCACAGTGCAATAGGATTATTAAGCGCACCACACATATTACATTGGATATGTAGCATTGAAAAGCAGAGAGCTCTGTCTGAGCCAGGAGGTCTCTGCTGCTAGCATCCACTAGCTTCTCTCACTGGGCTACCCTGTAGATCTGAGGCCAGATATGTAGAGGTTCTCATGGGAGCAGGATGACGGCAGGTGGCTGTCCTGGCTGACTGCTGTGTGTTCTGTCCTTGTGCTGCAGACCATGGCCGTGTGCTGCACCGTCTTCTCCTGCTGCTGTTGCTGCTGCTGTTGCTGTTTCTGCTGCGGGAAGTGCAAGCCGCCGGAGGAGGATGATCACTACCAGTATGTGGACCCAGAGGACCTGGAGGCCCAGATCAAAGCAGAGACGGACGGAGGTGAGCGCACGCTGGGAAGGGGGGTTGTGTATGAGAGTTGAGGGGGGATTTTGGTTTGATGATGGGTAGTCTATGGGAGAATGTTTGGGGCACCAGTAGGTGGGCTGGGGACTGAGAGCGTGGTGCTACACATGCATGTATATTATAGACTCTCTGCTATAGTTGGACTAGAGGTCATGGGGAGGGTAGCCGATTAAATGCAGTGTGCCCCTCGGTCCCTGTCCTTCTCCTGAGTCCTTCTCCTGAGTCCTTGGCCCCTCCACTGTACCTCAGCGGCAGGCAGCCTCGCAGATGTCGGTTTTTCAGCCTGAATTAACGCTGTCACTTCCTTTCAGAGCATAGGAGCCGGAGAGAAGCCGATTAGAGGGAGGAGAGGCGGGGAAACCGCAGAGCACAGATGGGACTAGAGCTGCCAAACAGAGATGGGGGGAGGGGGGAGGAGAGAAGTGTCAGTGTCTAGCTCTGCTAGGCAGAACTCCCGGTCTACAGCACCTGATCCTGCTCTGGAGGTTGAGGCTGAAGGCTAGCCCATAGATTACCTTAATGAAGCAGAACAGCTAAAAGTGCATGTATTTATAGCTCACACACACTGAATGAGAGACTGCTGGCTCATATCACAGAGGATATGTGCTTTGTATCACAATCCTCCTTTACCACAAGGATACAAATCGCTAATGAAATGTTGTTTGGTATTTCTGCAGGTCATCTTTCTGTTTGAAAGCTATGAATGTAGTGTACAATAACGTAAACATTAACCATTAGAAATGTCAAGTGTTACTTTTCTTCCAACATTTCAAACTCAACAAGAAGCTTTGTTTTACCCTCTACCATCCAGGTAGGAACAGGGAGAGGGGTTGGGACAGAAGTGAGATGAGGATGATTAATAGCACATCCTCAGATCTAACGGGACTGTATTGTCTGCCTCTGCCTCCTGTGTCGTGTCCTTGACTGGTTGGTCTGAGGACATGACTCGGCTCCTTGACTCATGTTGCCTGTAAACACGGCAGCAGGAGAGCTCAGATCACTCAATAGCAGACAGTCCCAACGACTATACTTCTAAATGCTTTGTCAGAGTGATCAGCGACCACGGTGACCCTATAGTCATGACCCTAAGCCCAAATTGCTGTCGCACTTTCAGTATAAGAAGTTGTGAAATGATAATGCATTGTAATTTACTCTTGGTTTCAGAGATATTTGAATGTTTAGGCGAATACCTAGGTGACATGAATAACCTAACAAAAAACAGGAACTGTGCTTCATTTACAGTACCTGAAAGCTAACCAGGACATGACAAGCTGACAACCCCAGGGCGGTATGGGGATAACACATCAGTATACTCTGGCCCAATGAGCAGGACAGGTTCATCTCGTTCTGACAGAGTGGTGTTTTTGTACGTTTTGTGTTTTGATCTACCAGGTGACACGGTAATCATTGTCCAGCCCATACCTGTAGCTGTACCTATAGCTGTATCGAGCCCTGTGGCTGAGAGCATCAGCCTAGGCCCTGCCATCAGCCTAGGCCCTGCCATCAGCCTAGGCCCTGCCATCAGCCTAGGCCCTGCCATCAGCCTAGGCCCTGCCAGTCCAGTAGGTGACAACCCGACCAGTCCAGTGGCTGCTGAGAACCCAGGCGGAACGCTGCCGGAGTCTAAATGACTCGTAAGCCCCCCCCCCACCCCCGTCTGCCTGATGTACTGGCTGTACTCATCCCATCTGCATGGTGTTGTCCATCCGTTACGCCCCAGACCAACCTGTTTCACCGTACTGTATTAGTTGGTAGTGACACATGTTCTGCTGTTTGGTAGTTCGACTGGCTCACTAACCATCTATTCTGTTTGCCTGTCAGTGCTGCATGATGTCATGGCTGTTACTTCTACATATTTTCAGCACGGCCACATGAGCTTACCTTGTATATAATGTCTCTGCAACCTTTTCACAACAATCATTTCAGTGAATTGATTGCTAAGTATTTTGATTGTGTTTGGTCCATCATGAATGTATCTGCAGTAACTATTTGCTGCCTTGGTTATAAAGTGGATGTCATCTCTTTATTAATTAGGCCTAGTAAATGGTAATTAGATAAAGCCTAATCTCTGCCCAGTATCCCATTACCTTAACGGCAAGAACACAGTGGCACTTAGGGCTGGATTCAATCCGGAAGATCCGCGTTAAAATGTAAAGGTCATTTGTGATTGATTTAGACATTTTAACGTGAATGCAGTCTCTGCAAGAACATTGCCTTTAAATTTAAACCGAGCTATACGGCATTTTCCGCGAGGAGACTGCGTTCACGTTAAATGCTGCATATGTCGGCTCAATCGGAAATTACCTTCAATTCCACCATACGGATTGAATCCAGCCCTTAGGCAACACAGGGCCCCACAGCAGCCAAGTATTCACTCAACCCACAACACATTAGCTGCCTTCAATAAACAGTAGCAGTCTATTTATATGAAACATCAATGAAATGTCAGGCTGGTTAGTTGAAAACCTAGCCTGTGGGTATGTGCAGGACAGAGAGCCATGTTCTAAAAGCACAGTCCCTTTTTGTCATAAGCTAACACAACCCTGGGATCCCCCTGGGGCATGACGTAGAGGTAGCTGACCGCTTGGCTGAGCCAGTCCACTGTGGGTTCAGCAGCTAAAGTGTTGGCACAGTATTCAGACCGTACCATATAACTATAATGAGTCATTCTATTTCTCTAATTCATGCTCTCCCTTCATAGTGGTGGTGATAGACTAACTGGTGGGGATAGACTAACCGTGGTGGTGGTTGTGATAGACTAACTGGTGGGGATGGACTAACCGTGGTGGTGTTGGTGAATGACTAACCGTGGTGGTGGTTGTGATAGACTAACTGGTGGGGATGGACTAACCGTGGTGATGGACTAACCGTGGTTGTGATAGACTAACTGGTGGGGATGGACTAACTGTGGGGATGGACTAACTGTGGGGATGGACTAACTGTGGTGATGGACTAACTGTGGTGATGGACTAACTGTGGTGATGGTTGTGATAGACTAACTGGTGGGGATGGACTAACCGTGGTGGTGGTGAATGACTAATCGTGGTGGTTGTGATAGACTAACTGTGGTGGTGATGGATTAGCCGTGGTGATGGACTAACCGTGGTGGTAGTGGTGATGGACTAACCGTGGTGGTGATGGACTAACCGTGGTGGTAATGGTGATGGACTAACCGTGGTGGTGATGGACTAACCGTGGTGGTAGTGGTGATGGACTAACCGTGGTGGTGATGGACTAACCGTGGTGGTAGTGGTGATGGACTAACCGTGGTGGTGATGGACTAACCGTGGTGGTAGTGGTGATGGACTAACCGTGGTGGTGATGGACTAACCGTGGTGGTAGTGGTGATGGACTAACCGTGGTGGTGATGGACTAACCGTGGTGGTAATGGTGATGGACTAACCGTGGTGGTGATGGACTAACCGTGGTGGTAATGGTGATGGACTAACCGTGGTGGTGGTGAATGACTAACCGTGGTGGTGGTGAATGACTAACCGTGGTGGTTGTGATGGACTAACCCTGGTGGTGGTGATGGACTAACCCTGGTGGTGGAGGTGGTGGTGATGGACTAACCCTGGTGGTGATGGACTAACCCTGGTGGTGGTGATGGACTAACCCTGGTGGTGGTGATGGACTAACCCTGGTGGTGGTGATGGACTAACCCTGGTGGTGGTGATGGACTAACCCTGGTGGTGGTGATGGACTAACCCTGGTGGAGGTGATGGACTAACCCTGGTGGTGGTGATGGACTGACTGTGGTGATGGACTGACCCTGGTGGTGGAGTGGTTTTTCACTTGTCACTGAAGCAGGGTTGAAACTCTAACCTCACAAGACATGCCTTCATTAACCTACAGGCTGTAGGCTAACTCCCATGGAATTACAGAACATTCTAGTATGTTAGTCAGGTGCCTACCACTTTAGGTTAAGAATATTAGTAGTGTTTCCATGAAAGACGGGGGTTTAGAGTTCCTAGATGGTATCGTGGAATATTCCAGACTATGATACCCACTGGGTACTATTAATTTGAAAGTTTGTTCATGGGGTTCCACTGTCACCGTGGAACTACCACTTCCTAGGTACAGGTGTGTATCCAGTGCACTGTTGAGACCAATGCCCCATAGACCTAGACGGACCACCGCTGTCCTGTCACATCCATCCATATGTTTTTGTCATCTCACCTCACACCTACTTCCTCAGCACCGTCCTCTCTGTTAGTGGTCTGTTTGTTCAACACCATGACACCTATTGACGTGTTAGTCTGGTTCTCTCTTTAACTATACCAGAGCGATAGCTTGAAGCTTTGAGAGACAATGGCTATATAATGATGTTGGGATAGTAGTGAATCAGTACTATCATCACATTATACTGTCATCTGATATAGTAAGGGTAGTAGTCTACCACTAATAGTAGAAGTACTTTCAAAGCAGTGCTCTGTGCTCTCCCTCTATGCTGCATTTTGGATGGTGTCCTCTATAAGGACAGTGACAGTGTGGATGAGCCTCACCAGGGGAGGGCAGGTAGGTTCCTGATACACACTTGGTTATGTTCAGTAGGGTGGAACGGAAAGCACTCTCAGGTAACACTTCCTTGTTTCAAAACTTTTTCCACCTACTGAACATGACCTTTGTGGAGTTTCAACACTTCAGGGCAGGTTAAACAAGGGCCCAACTTGAGGTCATGCCTTCTACTAATAATACATTCCCTTGTCTGTTGTATCTGAGATAAAAACAGGCTATTACTTGTAAACTTTTTATTTAACATTTTCACTCAGCAAGTAGCCTAAATCATGACAAACTAGTACAAGATAAAATCGTGTAAGACTGCGCATTAACAAAACAATAATCATAAAACGTGACTTGCTGGATTTTGACCTCTGTATTTTCAGAAGAGGTCACTTTTTTGATAACATGATTTATTGCCGCAAAGCTGGATGAGGATTGGAAGCTTCCAGTCAACAGGGTTTACAGAGCTGTAGATCCAGCTAGTAAACACTCTGTGTACCTGGCAGCCAAGGCCTTGCCCTTGTAGCCTCAGCCTAGCTGCTTTATTGTTTAAAGTTTTACTGTAGTCACAGACCTTTGGCTTGTACAGTCTGCATGAACCACAACCTGTACTGATATTCCTGTTTGATTTCTCATTGGCATCATGTCATTAGCCTAAATCTACAGAACCCTGATATGTAATTTGGTGTTTACAAAGTCATTGTCATTTGAAAGTCATTGTGATCATTGTTACCTGTCTGTACATGCCTGTTGGTTATTCATTTGACTTCAGAATTTGACCTTTTTAGTATACAAACAAATAGAGAATTATTTGACAGGATATGTAGCATAGTCCTTTACTCACTCCATTAGTATAGAGTGGGGCATATAGCTAACATACAGCGCTTTCAGAAAGTATTCACACCCCTCACATTTTGTGTTATAGGCTGAATTTAGAATACATTACATTTAGATTTGTTTTGTCACTGGCAATAGACAATACCCCCATAATATCAAAGTGGAATTATGTTTATTGGAATTTTTACAAATTCATTAAAAATGAAAATCGGAAATGTCTTAAGTATTCAACCCCTTTATGGCAATCCTAAATAAGTTCAGGAGTATAAATGTGCTTAACAATTCACATAATACGTTGCATGGACTTAAACATGATTTTTGAATGACTACATCATCTCTGTACTCCACACATAAAATTATCTGTAAGGTCCCTCAGTCGAGCAGTGAATTTCAAACACAGATTCAACGACAAAGACCAGGGAGGTTTTCCAATGCATCGCAAAGAAGGGCACCTATTGGTACATGGGTAACAATAAAGATACACTACGAAGATACAGGTGTCCTTCCTAACTTAGTTGCTGGAGAGGAAGGAAACCGCTTAGAGATTTCACCATGAGGCCAATGGTGACTTTATATCAGTTAGAGTTTAATGGCGGTGATTAGAAAAAAATAATGAATGGAATGGAGGTAAGCACAGGAAAAATCCTAGAGGAAAACCTGGTTGTCTGCTTTCCACCTGGTTGTCTGCTTTCGACCAGACACTGGGAGATGAATTCACCTTTCAGCAGAACAATAACCTAAAACACAAGGCCAACTCTACACTGGAGTTGCTTACCAAGAAGACAGTGAATGTTACTGAGTGGCCAAGTTAGTTTTCACTTAAATCTACTTGAAAATCTATGGCAAGATCTGAAAATGGTTGTCTAGTAATGCTCAACAACTAATTTTGACAGAGCTTGAAAATTCTGAATATAATCATGGGCAAATGTTGCACAATCCAGTAGTGGAAAGCTCTTAAAGACTTAGCCAGAAAGACTCACATCTGTAATCCTGCCAAAGGTGCTTCTACAAGGTATTGACTCAGGGGTGTGAATACTTCTGTAAATGAGATATTTCTCTATTTGATTTTCAATAAATTGCCAAGCTGTCTAAACATGTTTTCATTATGGGGTATTGTGTGTAGATGGGTGAGGGGGAAAAAAACAATCTAATCCATTTTGAATTCAGGCTGTAAAATAACAATGTGGAGTAAGTCATGCGATATGAATACTTTCTGAAGACACTGTGTCAACTGTCCTTTTCTCTATTGAGGGTTATTTTTTTCTAGTGACTCTGACCCAGTCCCTTGTCTTCCTGCAGGTCCGCGTGCCCCTATCGTGATCCAGCCGCATTCCATCACCGTTGAGGTTCCAGAGACCTCCCAGCCTGCAGCCGGCCAGCCCACCTCCAAGCCCCAGCAGTGACCCTCCCCTCCCAGCCCCGTGTACCCGCTGGAGCCCTCCCCTTAGGTGGGCACGGCCCCCCGTGGGCCCCACCCTGGAGCCCCCAGCAGCCAGCCAGGCCAGCCGTCACCAGTGTCAGTCAACCCCCCCATACTGTGGCAAAGGTCCAACCAAATGGACATGAGCGGCACGCTGCCAAGAGACCAGGACTTCTTATGACTTGATATATATATATATGTCTATCTACCAAACTGAGGATTAGAACAAACTCCTATCACTCCATTTTATCCCTATGTTTCAAATCCTCCCTCATCTATCCCCCCTCCCCTGCTCTCTTTCTCCCTCTTGGACTCTCGTCTCTGTCAGAGCTCTGGGATTGGAGACTCTTCAAGTTCAGTCTGAGTTTTGGGATTTAAATAGCCTGACTCAAACCTTCCACCTCCCGGAGACTAAAGCATGGATCAGAGGATGTGCATGTGTTAAGTTTGATCTGCATGCCCCTACTGTACAACACTGGCACATACATACCCCTCTACTACAGCCACCACCACCATCTTACCCCTGTCAGTGATACCCCCAGCTCCAGCCAGGTGCACTTACAGAATGCTGCACAACCAAGGGTCTCCACCTCCACCTGAATGAGACCCAGAAGTGGGGCCGACATTCGAGAACAGTGAAAATGTCCTGTGGAAAACTTCTGCATTTCTAACAGAAAAATGTGCTGACTGCTTTATTTAATTGCTAATTGATGTCACAATTCTGTTAGTTAGACCAAAGCCAAACTACATGCCACTAACTCCATGCGTTCGGTAGCCACCAGTTTCTCCTCATGCCACTAGAGCCAACCTGAGAGGATTGCACCATTGAGGTGTATGCATTTGGGTCTACTATGCACTTTTGAAACCTGTGAATTGGGTAAATGGTCATTTCTGATGGACTGTCAGCTATTTTATGGGTCCAGCCAACCAGCACTGCTTACTGAAACAGTCAGCACACTTCTCTCTGTATTCGATGGAACTGACCGATGGAAACAGCGAGCTGACTGCAACCCAGCTAAACGTCTCCCATCTCAAAGGGTGGTTTTGCTTTGCGTTCTCATAGTTTGATGTTGTAACATGGAGATACAGGTGGTATGTACTGTAGGGATCTGTGTTTGACCCAGCTACTAAGTGCACTCTATGCCACATTCTAGAGTGACAATTATGTTCTCTGTACTGCCTACAGAGAGATCCCATCACCAATGATTTTGAGACTTTTCAGATGTTGATTTGACTTTGAAGAAATAGCACACCACGTTTTCCATGGGGTTTTGGTGGACTGAGGCATGTTGAGTATTTTATGGGCTAAAGATGCACATGTCTACTATTTACAACTAGGCATTAGTCCTCCCGTTCACTCCTTTCTACAGTACGGTCTCTGTGATGAGATGATGCAATGTCACACAGCAGGGTTAGGGTCTGTACAGATCACACAACCAGCCATTTGTACTTCAGTACAGCTCTCTTTATGATCCTGGGGATGCAGAGTCGGCGCTTTCTCAAATGTACTGTAATCAGAATAGTGAAAAAGTGACGCGAATGGGTGCCACATTGTTATTGCGAATCAGTCAGTCCCAGTGGTGGGTGTGTGTAGAGCATTATACAAAGTCTTTTGGTTTGTTCATTAGTGCGGTGGTCAGTCAGTCATCCCCTCCCAGTTTCTTTGTGGTTGGTCATTTGAAAAGGGCATTCTGTGTTTCCTAAAGAGGGACTGGTACATGGTGTTAACCACCTTGTGTATTGGCTGAAGAACAACCCTAGACTAAATCATGTCATCAAATGATGTCAAGCGTTTTGTAGCTTTGGATGTTTTTTCTCCAGAGTTTTCGTAGAAATGATTTATCAGTAGCTTCAATTTCTTACTGGAATTTATGGCACTTTTTTTTCTCCCCTTCATTTCACTAAGTTAATAGCCAAAACCCTCCTGATTTCTTTTTTTTTCAGTCTGTTGGTTATGCTTTTTCGAAAACCATAGCAAATCGGATGCATTTCAACATAACAGTGCAGTATCTATCCCCAGGGTTCAGAGAGGAGAGATACCTTTTATTTATTCTGGTGATCCTTTTATTTATTCTGGTGATCCTTATCTGCTGTAAATAATAATCACTATGTGTGTCACATGCAAATAACATTGTAATAAGGTTGTTTTGAGAATCTTTGTTGAATTGAAAATGTTTTAAGAATCAACCCCATATACATAATGTACATTGTCTATTTTTTATTTATGTCAAACCGAAAGAGCTGTTTAAAAAAAAAAAAAAGTTTTAAAAAAAAGTTGACAGTTGGGAAGAGAGGACCCTAGACTAGCCAACATGGTCCTCCCATGGGGGCTGGGCAACTGGTTGACATAGGTAAGCAGGCAGGCAGGCTGTCCTAAATGGCTAGGCCACCATGGTGCTGGTCTACAGTAGCAGACAGGCAGTGTGTATCGGTCTGCCCTGAGTGTAGGGGGCAATGATGTCTCCATCTCATCTCTCTTCTAGGACACAGGGTAATGTATGAGGACTCTGCCACTGAAATGATTGATTGTAGTTTTGTTGATGTTTTCATTGTCATTCATTCATCATGTCTCATGGACAAAAATGATCTGTAAATGTGTATTTATATAATGAAATTAAAAGAAGGGGGATTTGTACAATGTATTCTGTGTGTGTCATTGTGGACTCTGAATCCTTGGTATTTTATTAGGATCCCCATTAGCTGTTGCAGAAGCTACTCTTCCTGGAGTGTTTTTATTTATATATACACACATATTACCAGTCAAAAGTTTGGACACACCTACTCAAGGGTTTTATCATTTTACTATTTTCTACATTGTAGAATAATAGTGAAGACACAAACTATGAAATAACACATGGTATCATGTAGTAACCCAAAAAAGTGTTCATCAAAATATATTTGAGATTCTTCAAAGTAGCCACCCTTTGCCTTGACAGCTTTGCACACTCTTGGCATTCTCTCAACCTGCTTCACCTGGAATGCTTTTCCAACAATTGAAGGGGTTCTCACATATGCTGAGCACTTGTTGAATGCTTTTCCTTCATTCTGCGGTCCAACTCATCCCAAACCATCTCAACTGGGTAGAGTTTGGGTGATATTGGAGGACAGGTCCTCTGATGCAGCACTCCATCACTCTCCTTCTTGGTAAAATAGCCCTTACACAGCCTGGAGGTGGGTTGGGTCATTGTCCTGTTGAAAAACAAATGATAGTTCCACTAAGCACAAACCAGATGGTATGGCGTATTGCTGCAGAATGCCGTGGTAGCCATGCTGGTTAAGTGTGCCTTGAATTCTAAATAAATCACTGACAGTGTCACCAGCAAAGCACCATCACACCACCCCTCCATGCTTCACGGTGGGAGCCACACATGAGACCTGCTCTGCGTCTCACAAAGACACAGTGGTTGGAACCAAAAATCTCAAATTTAGACTCGTCAGACATATTTCCACCGGTCTAATGTCCAACGTTCAAGTTTCTTGGCCCAAGCAAGTCTCTTATTATTGGTGTCCTTTATTTATTTTTTTACATTTAACTAGGCAAGTCAGTTAAGAACACATTGTTATTTAGAAAGACAGTCTACCAGGGAACAGGGGGTTAACAGCCTTGTTCAGGAGCAGAACAACAGATCAGCTCAGGGATTTGATTAAGCAACCTTTCGGTTACTGGCCCAACGCTCTAACTACCACTAGTAGTGGTTTCTTTGCAGCAATTCAACCATTAAGGCCTGATTCACGCAGTCTCCTCTGAACAGTTGATGTTGAGATGTCTGTTACTTTGTTTATTTGGGCTGCAATCTGAGGTGCAGTTAACACTAATGAATTTATCCTCTGCAGCAGAGGTAACTCTGGGTCTTCCTTTCCTGTGGCGGTCCTCATGAAAGCCAGTTTCATCATAGCGCTTGATGGATTTTGCGACTGCACTTGAAGAAACGTTCAAACTCTTGACATTTTTTGACTGACCATGTCTTAAAGTAATGATGGACTGTTGTTTCTCTTTGCTTATTTAAGCTGTTCTTCACATAATATGGACTTGGTCTTTTACAAAATACCCTACTTTGTCACAACACAACTGATTGGCCCAAACGCATTAAGAAGGAAAGAAATTAACTTTCAACAAGGCACACTTGTTAATTGAAATGCAATCCAGGTGACTACCTCATGAAGCTGGTTGAGAGAATGCCAAAGTGTGCAAAGCTGTCATCAAGACAAAGGGTGGCTACTTTGAAGAATCTAAAATATATTTTTGATTTGTTTAACACTTTTTGGGTTACTACATGATTCCATATGTGATATTTCATAGTTTTGATGTCTTCAATATTATTCTATAATGTAGGAAATAGTAAAAAATAAAGAAAAACCCTTGAATCATACACAGAATGAGCAGTATGGCTGGAGGGCCACGTCAGGATGAGCCTCCAGGAAGGGTACCACAATAGGGAGGAGGATGTCTTCCCTGTAACACACAGTGTTGAGATTGCCTGCAATGACAACAAGCTCAGTCTGATGATGCTGTGACATACCGCTCCAGACCATGACAGACCCTCCACCTCCAAATCGATCCCGCTCCAGAGTACAGACCTCGGTGTAACGCTCATTCCTTCGACGATAAATGCAAATCTGACCATCACCCCCGGTGAGACATAACCGCGACTCGTCAGTGAAGAGCACTTTTTGCCAGTCCTGTCTGGTCCAGTGACGGTGGGTTAGTGCCCATAGGCGACATTGTTGCCAGTGATGTCTGGTGAGGACCTGCCTTACAACAGGCCTACAGGCCCTCAGTCCAGCCTCTCTCAGCGGACAGACTGAGCACTGATGGAGGGATTGTGTGTTCCTGGTGTAACTCGGGCTGTTGTTGTTGCCATCCTGTACCTGTCCCGCAGGTGTGATGTGCAGATGTATCGATCCTCTGCAGGTATTGTTACATGTGGTCTGCCACTGCCAGGACAATCAGCTCTCCGTCCTGTCTCCCTGTAGCTCTGTCTTAGGCATCTCACGTATGGCAATTTATTGCCCTGGCCACATCTGCAGTCCTCATGCTTCCTCTTTGCAGCAGCATGCCTAAAGCACATTCACGCAGATGAGCAGGGACCCTGGGCAGCTTTCTTTTGGTGTCTTTCAGAGTCAGTAGAAAGGCCTCTTTAGTGTCCTACGTTTTAATAACTGTGACCTTAATTGCCTACCGTCTGTAAGCTGTTAGTGTCTTAACGACCGTTCCACAGGTGCATGTTCATTAATTGTTTATGGTTCATTGAACAAGCATGGGAAACAGTGTTTAAAACCTTTACAATGAAGATCTGTGAAGCTATTTGGATTTTTACGAATTATCTTTGAAAGACAGGGTCCTGAAAAAGGGCCGTTTCCTTTTTTGCTGAGTTTATATAAGGAATGGCTCTCCATGAACCAAACAAAGTATGTCTGTTCACAGAAGAATGCTATCTTTTCGTTCTGTTCTCTCAGACTAACAGAACACTGCAATCATTGGTGAACATAAAATTGGACCAAATACCAGGAATAGCAACGTTTTCTGCTGTTACAATATTTGAAGACGTTATCCAAGAGTCTGCCGACATTTCACGATGACAACAAAGCATCAAGCTAAATTGTTGCCACTAGCCACATTAGTGAAACTAGCTACATATTTAGAGGGTGCCTGCCCCTAGGCTACTCCAGTAAAAGAAAGGCAACAGGGAGCTAGAGTAAAGTACAGTAGGGTGTGTGTTTGGCTTACTCTGCACAAAGCCTCCATGTCCTATAAAAGTCCCCTTAAGCTTATTAGCAGCTTAGCATTACCTCAGCAATTACCTCATCTGTTTAGTAACCAGGAAGTGGTGGGTTAAGGGTCATGGGCCACTTGTCAGAGGGTGTGTTGCAGATAAAGTATTTCCGGGTCAGTTAATCAGCTGAGGCATTTTCTTATAGGCTCACATTCCAGCTTGGATCTTTTGAATAGTTTGGATATTTTATCCGTCACTGATAATTACGCTTAAAGTGTTGGTCCCATGTTTCCTGAGCTAAAAGAAAAGATCCCAGAAATGTTCCATACGCACAAAATAGTAATTTCTCTCAAATTTTGTGCACAAATTTATTCACATGCCTGTTAGTGAGCAATTCTCCTTTGCCAAGATAATCCATTCAAGAAGTTGATTAAACACCATGATCATTAAACCTTATGCTAGGGACAATAATAGGCCATTCTAAAATGTGCAGTTTTGTCACACAACACAATCCCACAGATGTCTCAAGTTTTGAGGGAGCGTGCAATTGGCATGCTGATTGCAGGAATGTCCACCAGAGCTGTTGCCAGAGAAGTGAATGTTAAGTTCTCTACCATAAGCCTCCTCCAACATTGTTTTAGAGAATGTGGCAATACGTTCAACCAGCCTCATAACAGCAGACCATATGTAACCACGCCAGCCCAGGACCTCCACATCTGGCTTCGTCACCTGCAGGATGGTCTAAGACCAGCTACCCGGGCAGCTGATGAAACTGTGGCTTTGCACAACTGAAGAATTTCTGCACAAACTGTCAGAAACCGTCTCGGGGACATTCATCTGCGAGGTCGTCGTCCTCACCAGGTTCTTGACCTGACTTCAGTTCGCGTCATATCTGATGTCAGTGGGCAAATGCTCACCTTCGATGGCTGCTGGCACGCTGAAGAATTGTGCTCTTCATGGATGAATCCTGGTTTCAACCGTCCCGGGCAGATGGCAGACAGCATGTAAGGCGTAGTGTGTGTGAGCGGTTTTCTGATGTCAACATTGTGAACAGAGTGCTCCATGGTGGCGTTGGGGTTATGGTATGGGCAGGCATAATCTATGCACAACGAACACAACTGCATTTTATCATTGCCAATTTGCAAGTGTACAAAATATTAGGAACACCTTCCGAATATTGAGTTTCATACCCTTTTGCCCTCAATTCGTCGGGGCATGGACTCTACAAGGTGTCGAAAATGTTCCACAGGGATCCTGGCCCATGTTGGCTCCAATGCTTCCCACAGTTGTGTCAAGTTCAATGGGTGTACTTTGGGTAGTGGACCATTCTTGATACACACAGGAAACTGTTGAGCACAAAAACCACAACAGCGTTGTAGTCCTTGACACACTCAAACTGGTGTGCCTGGCATCTACTACCATATCCCGTTCAAAGGCACTTAAATATTTTGTCTTGCCTATTCACCCTCTGAACGGCACAAATACACAATCCATGTCTCAATTGTCTCAAGGCTTAGAAATTGAAGAGGACTTAACAAGTGCCATCAATAAGGCATTATAGCTTTCACCTGGATTCATCTGGTCAGTCTATGTCATGGAAAGAGCAGGTGGTCCTAATGTTTTGTACACTCAGTGTATATCCAAAACAGACATTACTACAATAGTATGTTCAGATTCCCACTCCCTCACCGGTTTGAGTCAAGAACTGCAAAGCTGCTGGGTTTTTCACGCTCAACAGTTTCCCGTGTGTATCAAGAATGGTCCGCCGCCCAAAGGACGTCCAGCCAACTTGATACAACTGTGGGAAGCAATGGAGTCAACATGGGTCAGCAGCCCTGTGGAACGCTTCCAACGCCTTGTAGAGTCCATGCCCCGATTAATTGAGGCTCCTCTGAGGGCAAAAGGGGTGCAACTCAATATTAGGAAGGTGCACCTATCTTTTTTTTACACTCAGTGTATATCTTTGGTCCTGTTGACTGTTCGAACTGAAGGAGCCATTCAGATATGAGAGACTCCAACAGCTGCCTCAGTCCTGGGAGACAGGATGCAACAAGGTCTGCCTCTCAGGCCGAGGCCATTAATGGAAAGCAGAGGAGGCTGGTGGGAGGAGCTATAGGAGGACAGGCTCATTGTAATGGCTGGAAAGGAATAAATGGAACGATATCACAACAAACATATGTAAACCACATATTTGACTCTGTTCCATTTATTCAATTCCAGCCATTACAATGAGCACGTCCTCCTATAGCTCCTCCCACCAGCCTCCTCTGGTGAAAAGTGGTCTACTTGTCACAGACCAAGACAGGACAAACAAGAAGAGTCCAGCAGGTCAGAGGTGTGTGTGTGTGTGTGTGTGTGTGTGTGTGTGTGTGTGTGTGTGTGTGTGTGTGTGTGTGTGTGTGTGTGTGTGTGTGTGTGTGTGTGTGTGCGTGCGTGCGTGCGTGCGTGCGTGCGTGCGTGCGTGCGTGCGTGCGTGCGTACGTGCGTGCGTGAGTGAGGGGTATGTTGCAATTACTGTAGGTGCATTGTATTACCATTCTAGGGTTAGGGTTAGTGTTAGCACTTATATCCTACTTTCTGTCCTAATCCTACCACTCTTTGGACCCGTAAGGCACTGGATTCGGCTCAATCTGGCTTTCTCTTTGACCCAAGGGTCAATTTAGCCACTGATGTGGTTCGCAAGAGGGAGTGAGAATCTGACCCCCCCCCAAGTCATTAGGTTACATATTTAAAAAATAAACAAACATGTATACACTTTAATGCCGTAAAACATACTATAGCCTAACATTTCCAGGTGATTGGGTGATCTCAAGTGCTGGGGGTGAGGTAAAGAATCGGGAGAGGTTCGAAATAGTCTACCATCGGGCAGTAATGTGTGTTTACCAGTAGAGAGCAGTACTGTAATCTGTTACTACTGGGTGTTGTAAAAGCGCATTACGGACATATTTAAAAGCCGTTGGTCCTTTTGGCTGTAAACAAACTATGTTGTTTATTACATCATATATATTCCATCGCTGAATGTTTTAGTACGTGGCATATTTTTTGTTCAACGACAGAAATAGGACCCATCTCTGAGTACACATTCTCACTTTGTATACATGGCCACTGGGTGGCAGTCCTTTCCAATATTTTGTTTAATTTAGAACGCTGTACATTATCACAGCTTTTTCATACCTTGTCACTTGACACGATAAATATAAAATATAATATAATTACATCAAGGAAAGTACTTTAGGTCTGTAACACAGATTTGAGCAATATGAACAATCTATCTAGTTACACTCCAAATTATATTCCACAATGACTTTTATCGACTTTGTAAATTGGCTTGCAGTTATTTGATGTTATGACACCTTAACCCAGCAGAGCAAGGGATAGAAATAAAACATTACCAAAGCTAGTGTATCATCAGCTGTTCCAGTGACTGTGAAACAAAGCGTGGGGAGAGTGGACTTCTCCCCTGGAGAATGGTGGTCAATAGCTGTAAATTACATATGAGGTAAACTGTTGGTGAAATCCCCTAACTCCTTGTAAATGCTGTTCCCATAAGGATATTTCCTCAGTCATGGACAGAAGTGATGAGTCTCATAAGACAGAGGCAGTGTGTGTGTGTGTGTGTGTGTGTGTGTGTGTGTGTGTGTGTGTGTGTGTGTGTGTGTGTGTGTGTGTGTGTGTGTGTGTGTGTGTGTGTGTGTGTGTGTGATTGAGTGTCTCTATAACAGGTCGTTCCTTTACTTCGGTGTCCCTGCAGGCCCCTGAACCCCACCAAGGTGGAGCAGCTGATGTGTGAGGAGCATGATGAGGAGAAAATATGAGGAGAAAATCAACATCTACGCCTGAGCTGTGAGACACCCACCTGCTCTAGGTGCAGTGTTTGGCCAGCACAATGACTGTGAGGTGGCCCCCTTGCAGAACGTCTACAAGCGACAGAAGGTAAGGAAGCACCCTGAGTCAGGTTGTGATCTCACTCAATATCTCTATAAGCTGTCTGTCTTCCTGTCTGGTAGTCTGTCTGCCCGCCTGTCTGTTAGATTGTCCTTACAATGAAAAGTAATTATCCAATATAACAGCTTACTTACTTTGTCACTCTCTGTTCATCATGTCCCCCAGAGAGAGATTTGAATGTTATTTAAAGTGTAGAGCCAGTGTGTGTATGTGATCTGCCTGTGTGTGTGTAGTTTGTCTTTGAGTGCTGAGTGAAGTGACAGCAGACAGATGTATTGAGTTGGAGCTGCCCTGCGGGGGTTCTCACACTGTGAGGGTCGGGTTTCATCTCACCTCACACGCACACACGCACACACGCACAACAGCTAATGTTGTATATCACACCTCTGAGTCGTGTGCAGCATTCGTGTCTGTCCTTCATGTGGACACACACACACACACACACACACACACACACACACACACACACACACACACACACACACACACACACACACACACACACACACACACACAGCGGTGCTCTGGCCTGCTGCCATTAGTCCTTACTTCTAATTTCTACTCCCTCTAACTCATTCACTATAAACTTGTCATCTCACTCCCCTCTCTCTTAGATCTCCTCCCCCTCTGTCCATGCTGTGTACTGTGGGCCCAAGCAGAGAGGGACATGCCTGACCATTAGCTCCCATAGTTCTCTCTCTCTCTCTCTCTCTCTCTCTCTCTCTCTCTCTCTCTCTCTGAGTGACTCATCCATCCACAGCAGTGGGACTTGAGTCATTCTCCTCTGAGCTCAAGTCACAGGCTCAGCTCCTCCCTCGCTGCTGGCTGCCCGCTAACTAGCTCTCCTCTCCAGCATCCAGGTGAACAGTGACTAATATCAAAGTGAGAGTCCCACCATACCAGCATGGTGGACACCATATGGTGGGACTCAACTGAAGGTCACTTGTTAAGGATGGACAATGTGTCTGGCTATTAAGTAAAACTGAAGGGGAACGCCACCCACACAAACATGACACATAGGGTTTACATATGTACTGTATCTACTTACATAAGCTAAAACAGTACGAATGGACCATAGCGACAGACATGTTATTGAGCAGATGCCATTTTTCTTTGCACAACGTTGCTCACTCACTCTGTAAATCACTCAACATTACAGATGCAGATGAGAAACGTTTGGGATCAACTTCACCTTCACCTGATGTTTTATGCTTTGTTAAAAAACAACACTTTTTCACTCTATCATCACAGTTGTGTGAACTACCACATTAGGTTAGGGTTTCCCATCCCTCTACTCGGCCCTCCCAGACGTTTCACATTTTAGTTTTAGCCCTAAACTGGCACACCGGATTCAATTAGTCAACTAATCATCAAGCCTTTGAGTAATTGAATCCGGTGTGCCAGATGTGAAACATCTGGGGGCGAGGAGAGGGTTGGGAAGCCCTGACTTAATGTGTTAGTGCAGGGTTGGAACAAAAGCCTTCTTATCCTGTATTAACCCAGGACCAGGGTTGATGGCCACTGGTGTAGTAAGTACAGACATTGACCCATCATGCTCTGTTGTGATTGGCTCTAGACGGTGCTGAGCGACAGCATCGCCATCTTGGTGGCGGGGAACAACCGTATCCAGGCCCTCCTCTCGAAGATGGAGGAGATATGCAGGACCATCCAGGTGAGAATGTCACCCACTACAACCACTCACACTTCTCACCTCAAAGTCACAAACACTCACTGTGGGGTCACAACACACATTACTCACATCACTGTGAAGAACTTGTTATATTGTAATAACTAGCATGAATAAGCAGTAATACATTATTTATTAACTATTTCTACACTGAACAAAAATATAGCGTTGGTCCCATGTTTCATGAGCTGAATTAAAAGATCACAGACATTTTCCATATGCACAAAAAGCTTATTTAATAAGCTTAAAGCTTATTGTTAGTGAGCATTTCTCCTTCGCTAAAATAATCCATTCACCTGACAGGTGTGGCATATCAAGAAGCTGATTAAACGGCATGATCATTACATAGGTGCACCTTGTGCTAGGGACAATGAAAGGCCACTCTAAAATGTGCAGTTTTGTCACACAACACAATGCCACAGATGTCTCAAGTTTTGTGGGCGTGTGCAGTTGGCATGCTGACTGCAGGAATGTCCACCAGAGAAATGTTCTGAAACAAACATGAAAATGTCTTAGTTCTTTCATGGCCTGCATGTCACCCATTCAGAATGTTTGGGATGCTCTGGATCGACTTGTATAACAGCGTGTTCCAGTTCCCGCCAATATCCAGACTTGCCTAGTTAAATAAAGGCTCAAATTTAAATATATGTTGTTAGTTTTATAAGAAATAACTTTGCACAGCCATTGAAAAGGTGTGGGACAACATTCCACAGGCCACAATCAACAGCCTGATCAACTCCATGTCAAGGAGATGTCGCTCTGCATGAGGCAAATGGTGTTCACACCAGATACTGACTGGTTCTGATCCACGCCCCTACCTTTTATTTAAGGCATCAGTGACCAACAGATGCATATCTGTATTACCAGTCATGTGAAATTCATAGATTAGGGCCTAATGAATTCATTTCAATTGACTGATTTCCTTATATGAACTGTAACTCAGTAAAGTCGTAGAAATTGTTGTACATTGCGTCTGTATTAAGCATTTCTAAAGGCTTATTCATGAAAAGTCATTCTAAAGTGTTCAATGGGTGTCTGTGTGCAAGAGAACGGGCATCATCAGAAGCAGAGTCGGTGTGATAAGTTTAACGGGCTGTATGCCATCCTGGAGGAGAGGAAGGAGGAGCTGGTGGGGATGATCAGCCGCCAGCAGGATGACAAGCTGGACTATGTCGCCACGGAGACCACCTGGAGTGCCCGGGCAAGCTTGTGGGGACAGCCATCCAGTCTATGGAGGAGCCACAGATGGCCGTGTTCCTACAGGTAGGCACTATGGATGGAACACGAGCCCTGAACCTGGGTGCACGGTCTGGCCTCAGTAACTGGACCTGGGTGCACAGTCTGGCCTCAGTAACTGGACCTGGGTGCACGGTCTGGCCTCAGTAGCTGGACCTGGGTGCACGATCTGGCCTCGGTAACTGGACCTGGGTGCACGGTCTGGCCTCAGTAACTGGACCTGGGTGCACGGTCTGGCCTCAGTAACTGGACCTGGGTGCACGATCTGGCCTCGGTAACTGGACCTGGGTGCACGGTCTGGCCTCAGTAACTGGACCTGGGTGCACGGTCTGGCCTCGGTAACTGGACCTGGGTGCACAGTCTGGCCTCAGTAATTGAACCTGGGTGTGTACCAGTATGTTGTTGAATGGAATGGAATGATGGTCATTACAGCACAACTGTAATATGTTAAGATGTAACTTCTTGAGCAGAAAACGTTCCTGTTTCAGCCCCTCGGAAACTGCACTAGGATCAGAGTTCTTGCAGGTGTTTCACTGTCTTATGATCAGTATCCCTACAGCTAGCATACGTGTATGAGTCAGTGGGCCCTCAACAACTGACTGTAATATGATCAATTGTTTGATCAATGGCTCTGGGTCAGTTGTGAGCTGGCCCCAATCCACATGAGACATGATAAGGCATAAAGTAATAACAGTGACGATGAGTCACAGACACCATAGAGACTGTAGTCCCCCCGCTCTCACCCCTGACCTGAACAAATAACAGTCTACTTCACATCCTGTACATGCTGGGACCAGGCTCAATGATATGCCCAAAGACACAGTAAAGGATCCTTTCATCCTTTAGAGAAACCTTCACTATCGATGATCAATGGGGTGTCATGCAGTGCTTCGCCGTATTGAGCAGGGGAGGAGTGATGAGCAGAAAGCCCAGCAGGGGAGCCTTATCGGCGGGGACGCTGCTTTTCAAAGCAGCCCTAGAAACTCTGGTCCTGTGATTCTCTGATAACTCACACTGTAACCCTGTGGAGGTGATTGACACCTCTCTCCATCAATACACTAGAAGCATTCTCTGAGTTCCAGTCCCCAGAGGCCAGGCATTGCTCAACTAGTGACAAACCTACACATAGGTCTACACACACACACCTCCCCTGCGGGGGACACCTGCCTCATCCTTTGACCGCTGGCCTACTGGCCATAAATATTGTCCTTGTAATAGAGCCAGGTGGGATGATGTGCCCCTGCTGCAGACCACAGGTAGTTTAAACCCCCGCCAGGCGAGAGATAGATGGTGCCATTTATGCCATTCATCCGACACTCCTTTCCTCCACTCAGGTCCCTTGCTTTATAAAAAGCTACAGTTTGAGTGAAGGCTCGCAATTTAAGTGTCTCTTTATTCAACTCCTTCACCGTCCACGCTTGCAAGCACTTTGTTTTGTCAACCAGTTTAGGGCTCTATTCACTCTGTAAACCTGAGTGATACAGATTCCACGATAGAAATGTAAAAGTAATTTCCGATTGAGCCGACATTTGCAGCGTTTACTGTGAATGCAGTCTCCGCTATAGCGGAAACGTTGCCTTTAAATGTAAATTACGCTGTAAATCTGAACTTCCGCGATGCGGATTGAATAGGGCCCTAACTGTTAGCGCTAGCGTGAGTGTCAGGACGGTGGCAGGTGCACGTTTTATGAATGACTCAAACTGAGCGAGTGATTCAGAAGATTGAGAGAAGAGGAGGCTATAGAAATTAAATAAATTGTAAATGAATAAAATATTATATAAAACTCAAAAAACTTATTCTAGAGTATATATAGCACTAATTTACCTCAGAAATTGAAGTGCAGGAATTGAAACTAAACGCAATAGCCTATTGATAATTTATTTTCTCCACAGAGCATCAAGGATATATTTAAACAGAAAGTCAAATTCTTCTTTTCATCTGTATAGTGTTCCATTCTGCTTCTTATGGGGTGTTTAGCTGGAAAGTCACAAATTACATTACATTCACTAACACAAGCACTAAAATAAACTAACACACCAATTGCAATGACTGTAAACTGAAAGTAACTGCATGAGAGATGTGTGTGGTTGGCAGTAATGTGTGATTGCTGGCTGCTGATAGCTAATGCATTATAATGAAGCTCTCCACTTGTAGAGTTATCGAGCAAACCCACCCAGCCTGCGTCACTACCAGCCACAGGGGGACAGGGGACGCTGCCATCCATCGCTGTCCGTCATCTCCTATTTGTTTGTCTCTGAGCTGTGACCTCCCCACTGTGTCCTTGTCAGGATCTCTGCCACTGCCAAGGCGTCCAACATGGAGCGTCCAGAGCCGGGTTATGAGAGCACGGCCCATTTTGTTACCAACACAGAGGATGTGGCAGACATGCTAAGGACCATTGACTTCAACACAAGTAGGGCCTCAGGTAGCTGTACAATACATACATATATGGAGAGTTTGGCCATTAACGTTTCTCTATATTTGACTCTAGCCTCAGGGAAGTGACGTCAGCTCCAAACATTACCCCTGAAATCGCATGTTCAAGAACAATTCCCTTGTTTTTGTTGGTCTGTCTTAATGTGCTGTGCTGTATGTGGTCGCAGGTTCTCACAGAGAAGACGGTCATGATCTGGATGAGGGGGCCAGGACCTGGCATCACTGCAACGGTGGACGTAGGCTATGGGAGATACCAGTAGTTGAAAAGGATCCCTCAGGTTAATATCAAAAGACAAACCAGCATATAGTATGCTGCTCCTCTGATTTATTCCTGTACCCACATTTACAACGCTTAGGCTACAAACCCAATGGCTTTTATATATAGTTTCTTATGAAATTAGTAAAAAATATTGCCATAAAGGCTGAAATCAAGTGTTTCATGTCCAGAATATGGATCACTTGTCTTGTTTACCTGACAGCACACTCATTTCAAATGGAAAGACAATGCATTATATTTCCTCTGTGATGAATCTATTCCATATTCCCCTAGCTACCTACAAAAGGTATAACGAAGCTGCTTAAAACCAGGGGACCCTTCAGCCTCACTGTAACATTCCAGAGATTAATGAACTGGAAGCACACATTTCATGAATGACCACGATCAGATAGTCCAGGGAGAGATTGGGGGGGTTATTTACTGGGCTGTCGTTTATACATGATTATGGGTTCATCCAGAAACTCCCAAGTGAAGAGTTTGATGTAGCCTGTTGATTGGGCTTTACCTTGTTGTACTGACTATAACAATTCTTGTGATTTTGGCTTAATATACAGTACTAGTCAAACGTTTGGATACACGTACTCATTACAGAGTTTTTCTTTATTTAAAAAAAAACTATTTTCTACATCGTAGAACAATAGAGAAGACATCAAAACTATGAAATACACAAAAAAGTGGTAAACAAATCAAAGTATGTTGTATATGAGACTCTTCAAAGTAGCCACCCTTTGCCTTGATGACAGCTTTGCACACTCTTGACATTCTCTGAACCAGCTTCATGAGGTAGTCACCTGGAATGCATTTCAATTAACAAGTGTGCCTTGATAAAAGTTCATTTCTGGAATTTCTTTCCTTCTTAATGCGTTTGAGCCAATCAGTTGTAACAAGGTAGAGGTGGTATACAGAAGACAGCCCTATTTGGTAAAAAACCAAGTCCATATTATGGCAAGAACAGCTCAAATAAACAAAGAGAAACGACAGTCCATTATTACTTTAAGACATGAAGGTCAGTCAATAGGGAACATTTCAAGAACTTTGAAAGTTTATTTAAGTGCATTCGCAAAAACCATCAAGCGTTATGATCAAACTGGCTCTCATGAGGACCGCCACGAGGAAGGAAGACCCAGAGTTACCTCTGCTGCAGAGGATAAGTTCATTAGAGTTTACCAGCCTCAGAAATTGCAGCCCAAATAAATGCTTCACAGAGTTCAAGTAACAGACACATCTCAACATCAACTTTTCAAAAGAGACTGCGTGAATTTGGCCTTCATGGTCGAATTTCTGCAAGGAAACGACTACTACTAAAGGACACCAATAATAAGAAGAGACTTGCTTGGGCGCCAAGAAACACAAGTAATGGACATTAGACGTTGGAAATCTGTCCTTTGTTCTGATGAGTTCAAATGTTTGATTTTTGGTTCCAACCGCTGTGTCTTTGTGAGACGCAGAGTAGGTGAATGGATGATCTCCGCATGTGTGGTTCCTACGGTGAAGCATGGAGGAGATGGGATGTTGTGGGGGTGCTTTGCTTTATTTAGAATTCAAGGCACACTTACCCAGCATGGCAACTATATAATTCTGCAATTATACGCCATCCCATCTGGTTTGTGCTTAATGAGACAATCATTTGTTTTTCAACAGGACAATGACGCAACACACCTCCAGGCTGTGTAGGGCTATTTGACCAAGATGAGAGTGATGGAGTGCTGCATCAGATAACCTGGCCTCCACAATCACCCAACCTCAACCCATTTGGGGTGGTTTGGGATGAGTTGGATGAGTTGGATCATTACTTATAATACATAGTTAGAAATAACTACTTCACCACCTTGCGTGTGATGGGTGTTTTTAGGTTGTTGTAGATATATGGACCTGACCCTGAGTCCTCACAGGAGCTGACCTTGTCACTGGGGCTGTCGACCTCTCATTGATTGAAGGAAGAGAGAGAAATAAGTAAGGGAGAGGAAAGTGAGGGGACACACACGACGGGAGAAAAGGAGCCGGGACAGGGAGTAATTGAACAAGAATTCTGGTGGGATGATGAAGATGTCTGTGTGTGCGTGTGAGAAGACCACAGTGAGAGTTTCTGACTATGAATGGAGACAGATCATTGGAGGCCGTCAGACATGTATCAGAGTTTGACGCATGCCGTTTTCTGGCAACAAGCTGTTCCAACATTAACTCTTCACACTACAAGAAGGATAAGTCAGAACAGAATGGCCAATTCCATGGTCCGTGACATGTACATGAATCTAATCAAATCAAGCTTTATTTATACAGCACATTTCAGACATGGAATACAACGCAATATGCTTTACAGGAAAAAACGAATAAAAAAACAATGAAAATACAAGCTGAAATATTTACTACACAACACATATAATATAAACAACTAAAGTATGACAAACTGAACTACTAGAAAGCACCCTAAGGAAATACAAAGCTAAAAATATGTTTTAAGATCTCTTTTAAATATGTCCACAGTTTCGGCCCTCCTCAGGTTTTCTGGCAGGCTATTCCAGAGGCTGGGGTCATAATATCTAAAGGCTGTCTCTCCATGCCTATTGGTCCTAGAATAGTTAAAACACCAGTGCCAGAGGACCTGAGGGACCCACTGGGTACATCATTTAAAAGCATGTCTGACGTGTTGGGGTGCACAATCGTGGATAGGTTTAAAGTGGGGTTTCTCATGGAATCTAAGGGGAAACCATTGTCTTGCTCATATTATGATTTTTGGCCTCCGAGATCTGTAGCAGACATAGCTGAAGACTACACGGGCAAATGTAACATTTCGGAACAGAGCATAAAGCTCAAACATCACACAGTTGAAGGTCTCCCTTGCCACCCACCAGATATACTGTATGTACAAAAACCTGTGTATAAATATGATAAACTAAGAATAATCAAATTAAATGTATACCACTGTTGGTTTGAATTGCGCATGTTGTGAAGTAAGAAGAATACATTGTTGTGTCGTGTTTTTATCTCACCTCACACTCCTACTAGTGCTTTAACCGAAAGGCTGCATGTTCGAATGTCTGAGTCGACTAGGTGAAATCTGTCTATCTGCCATTGAGCAAGACACAACCCTAATTGCGCCAGGGTCGCCGTCAATAAGGGCTGATCTCTGGCCGTGACCCCACTCTCTCAGGTTCTCAGGGGGAGTGGGATATGCAACAACAACAAAAATATATCATTCACACACCACACACTTGTACAGGTTACACACTTGTACATGTGTGAAACAGGACATTTTGACTTCCTCTTCATCTTACAACAACCTTAACTTTGACGAGTTCCACAAGTATGACTAATATTGTAGAGGCCGAAGCAGCTGAAAGACTACTCATGAAAGTGTAAGACAAAACTAAATGATCTGACTGTATAGCATATGCACATTTTCAGCTTCAGCTTACAAAATTGTATACAAAAAGAAAATCTCATTATGATATCCCCTCTCTCCTTGTTTAGCAAATGTTTGTGTTACCAACCCTGACCTTGAGCTACAGCTGCTGCTTTGATCTCCAGTGGGATTGGAGGTGGTGTTAACCACAGAATTAATCATTGAATGCATCGCTATGGTGTTAACACAGTGAGGAACAAGGCAGTAGGTCCACCACCATACTGACAGTCTGAGTCATAGAAACACCAGGCTTGGGGGGCATTTTGATGAGTTCTCACAAATTCACAGAGACTCTCACCAACCATTACACCATTCTCTAAGCTTCCACATGTTATTCATTTAAAAAGAAGACGGGCAACTGCTGTTACATTTAATGAGAGTTAAAGGCAATAACTGCAATGATTGTTTGGCCATGGAGGTTAGATATTTGGCCATAGGGGTTTTGCAATGAGTGTTTAGCCAGAGTTTAAGTAAATCTGCAAGGAGTTTATTTATATATCAATAGGCAATAAGAGATTCAGCAGCATCTGTTTACAGATGTAGGAATAAATTATTTTGGTAGACAAGTCAGCAGAATAGTTTCCTTTATTACATTCACTACTGTACGAGACTATGACAAACTCAATGGACATATTTTCAGAACTTTTTTAAATAAAAAAATATAAATGACAAAAAAGCTTTTCTTTACTGATAAACCATGTGATCATATGATATGTCCATGATTGGGGCTTTGACAAAACAGTCAACATAAAATGAACCATTAAATGTTTTTCTTAGTTTAAGGTAAGCATGCTAGGTACAGTACAGAGGATAGTGTACTTGCTTGGATGGAAAGATAATAAGGAGAGTGGAAGTGGCGTTAAGTGTAGGATATGTTCACTTTGTCTCAGATTAGATTGGAGATGAGTTGTATCACAGAAACCTACGGGCAATGCCAGACCCCATACCTGAAACAATGTGAAAAGGCTTCTTCTGCTGGCTGGATGGCTGCCTGCCAAGTGAGCTAACAAACCAAGGGCAAATGGATAATCACTATAAATTAAACAATTGGCATACAGCAAAACAGCAATGAAATGACAATATTACACGAGTGCTTTACCTGATTTGTTTTAATCTATGCCGGTGATAAGGCCCTAGTTCAATCTTTTTCAGTTGTTGAACAAAAATACATCTCAGGAAAAGGACACAATGTATCTATATTGACAGAGCCTTGTCCCTTAAAGTGAGCAACAAAATGAGTCACACAACTAACCATTGAAAGATCACATATGGGTAGCCAATATCAATTTGCACAACATTATTTTTCTCCAATGTGTTATAAAAGGCCTATCCGGAAACAATGACTAGCCTACCTGCCTTTGTTATTTACCTAGTACCAACCATTTAGACTACGACTAACAAAACATGTTGCACTTATTCCACATGAGGGCAACTTGTAACTCAATTTGTGTCTGGCAATATTATTGTTGTAGGCCAACTACAATGCTCCGGACATCCAAAGGTGAGAATACACTATAGAGGTGTGAGATCCGGAGTATTCACACTATGCCATATGTTAGGGAATAGTTGTCAAGGCGCCTCACTATGATTCCATTGTAGATGGGGTCTTCTTGGCAGTCAATAATTTATTGCCCGTTGATTTTTGAAAGGCTTTTTGGACAGGTGGGGAAGTTATTTTTATGCATCTTATGATGAAGAATGGCAGAGAAACCAACGGTTAAATCAAAATCTAAACTATTTCGTGGGTCTGAGAGTGCCAGGGGCTTTGCTGTTTTCTGTGAGATGTTTTATCTGGATTTTTTCTCACTTGTTGACGACACTTGCTGTATCATTTTCCAACTTCATCCAGATACTTGCGGTTTAACTCCGCTTGCTCCTTCTGGCTCTCGATCCTCGCCATTTCGATCATATTTCTCAGAAGGTGGAAAGTGAGGTCGATGGAGATCGGGGGGTCGTCGTTTCTCTTGGTCAGCTCCACGAACTCTTCCAGGCTGTTGCCCTCCTCAGGCGCGCGCTGCTCCTCCAAGAGCGGCAAACTGCGCGCCAGGTGACCAAGACCCCTCGAGCCCAGGGGCGTCACCTCAAAGGGAAACTGTGGCGGGAGACCTGCCTGCAACCGGGGATTTCTTTGCAAATACCTCAGTATCTTTTCTCCTATAAGGTAGGAAATGGCGTTATCACCAGCCTTCAGCAACACCTCGTCCAGCTGACTCTTGTAGCCGTGGCCGTCGAACATTGCCAGGTCCCGTGGTCGACAGACACTGGGGGGGATGTGAGAGCTGAGGAGAACAGTGGCAAGGAGCAGGATCAGGGGAACAGGCTTCATAGTGCTGGACAGACGGACAAAACGGTGCCCTGTTACGGAGAGAGGTGTACAAATGTTAGCAAAAAGCACTGGAACTCAAAGTAGACTCAAACTTTAAATTGCACGTATTTAACAATTGTGTTCAAAGCAAAAACAAATAGGCTATCACATTTTTTACAAAAATTAGTCTAAAGGAAATCGTAACATAAACAGTAATAAACAACAAACGTAACAAAATAATATGTTTCTCTTTACATTATAAACATATGCATGTGAGTAGGCTATTTATAGGCGTGGTTAATTGTCACACAATGGATACATACATCGTTGAGTGACTGAAACAAGCATGCACATGCTTCTTCAGCTTTGTAAAGAAGTAAAATAAACATACATTGTTTTTATGATACAAAAATGACCAACGAATTGCTGTGTGTACTTGATATTCTCAATTCAGCACCAGAACTCTCAGCACCTCAAACTAAAAAGGTGAAACAAAAGAAAGCTAAATAAACCACTTACCGGTACTTTGTCTCCTTAATGCTGAAAAAGTTGCACACCGGCTAGAAAAGTGGCAATTGAGACCCCGGTCCGAAAAGTCCCGCTAAATGTCGATTGGAGAATAACGCCTCTTTCTTAAGGGTTATATATACATCCAACATCGTTCCATTGACGTCAGTGCAAGTGCATAAACTGCTTGTAAATGAGGCGACTCCGTTTGAAGTAAAGGCAAGTGTTTTGAGGGACAGCTGATTATGCTGCAAGCCAAGGTCTGCTCAATAACATTTCAAATGTTTCCATTTGAGTCATTTAGCAGACGCTCTTATCCTGAGCGTCTAACAGCAGTGAGCGCAAACATTTGAATATTTTTTTTCAGGACAGTTTGTCGATCTGATATTCTATTTTTCCATACAATTCTTAAGTTAGCCTACCTCAACCTGTCACATTATCCCTAATTAAGTCCGCAAGGCAAAACCAGTTCTTGTTTCACACGGTGTTGGTACGCCTCCAGTGAAACTAAAATAACAGAACGCACCGCAAAAAAACAACACATTTACTTATTAAAAACAACCAATTGTGGAAGTTATAACAAAGTGATTCGTCAAAGTATAAAGCTGCTCCATGTACCATGAATATGGACTCTGAATAAACTAGTCTAGAAATGATGAACTGTTGTCGTGATGCCTTTATGCATGGTTTAACATCTAAGCGAGGCAGAGCAGAAGTGCACAGCAGGGAAACGTGCTGAGGGCGCAGAGAGAACTGTCCATGGTACTGAAAAGGTTTATGCCCGTGATGCAAGTTCATTCTAAATGAAAACTACACAAAATAGAGGAATATTTCATATTTAGCTGATACAATCCGAGAGCTGTACAGGCTTCACTTAATATGACTGTAGGCCTATTAATGCAGTGAAAACGAATTTAAAGCCACATTTAGTTCGTTATAGAAAATATTCCTCTTTTCAGAAATAGCCAGACTAATGGATTTGTCTGTTTGGTCCCCAACTATTTTTCTAACACACTTTTTTTTTTCGCTTGGAGAAGAGTGGCATATTCAACAATGGTACAAAGTTGAGGTCAAAGCCACTCATCATGTCACCTTTTAAACAGAAGTTAAATACATAATTAGATATTAAAGAACAGGCAGATATGGCTTTAATATTACAATTCCTTGTACATTTTAAAAGTATAGTGTATACAATTGAAGCTTAATACAACATTTGAACATTGTATGTTTAATACTGCTGGTAATGTCATACATTGAAATGAGAACACAGAAATCAAGTAAGCTACTGTTTAACCGCAGAGTAAGTCACTGAACAAAAATATAAATGCAACATGCAACAATTTTGAAGATTTTACTGAGTTACAGTTCATATAACGAAATCAGTCAATTGAAATAAATTCAATAGGTCCTATTCTATGGATTTCACGACTGGGACTAAAGATATGCATCTGTTGGTCACAGATACCTTAAAAAACAAGGTAGGGGCGTGCATCAGAAAACCAGTCAGTATCTGTTGTGACCACCGTTTATTTGCCTCATGGATTTGCATATCGGCCTGTTGATTGTGGCCTGTGGAATGTTGTGCCCCTCCTCTTTAATGGCTGTGCGAAGTTCCTGGATATTGGCGGGAACTGGAAACATACACGCCAGAGCAATCCAGAGCATCCCAAACATGCTCAATGGGTGACATGTCTGGTGAGGAAGAAGGCCATGTAAGAACTGGGACATTACCAGCTTCCAGGAATTGTGTACAGATACTTGTAAAATGGGGCTGTGCATTATCATGCTGAAACATGAGGTGATGGGTCGGATGAATGACAACAATGGGCCTCAGGTACTCGTCACAGTATCTCTGTCCATTCAAATTCCCATCGATAAAATGCAATTGTGTTCTTTGTCCGTAGCTTATGAATACCCATAGCAGAACCCCACCGCCACCATGGGGCACTCCGTTCACAATGTTGACACCAGAAATCAGCTCGACCACATAACGCCGTGGTCTGCGGTTGTGAGGCAGGTTGAAAGTACTGCCAAATTCTCTAAAACAATGTTGGAGGCAGCGTATGGTAGAGAAATTAACATTCAATTATCTGGCAACAGCTCTGGTGGACATCCCTGTAGTCAGCATGCCATTGCACGCTCCCTCAAACCTCGAGACATCTGTAGCATTGTGTTGTGAGACAAAACTGCACATTTTAGAGTGGTCTTTTATTGTCCCTTGCACAAGGTGCACCTGTGCAATGATCATGCTGTTTATTCAGCTTATTGATATGCCACACCTGTCAGGTGAATGGATTATCTCGGCAAAGGAGAAATAACAGGGATGTAAACTAATCTGTGCACAAAAATATTTGAGAGAAATACACTTTTTGTGCATATGGAAAATATCTGGGATCTTTTATTTCAGCTCATGAAACATGGGACCAACACTTTACATATTGTGTTTATATTTTTGTTCAGTATATATGTCAACTACAGTCTGCCTGACTATAAACTTTTCATAGCATTAATAGTAACTTTATATACGCTACCGGTCAAGTTT
Organism: Oncorhynchus nerka; assembly: GCF_034236695.1. Lineage (NCBI taxonomy): Eukaryota > Metazoa > Chordata > Actinopteri > Salmoniformes > Salmonidae > Oncorhynchus > Oncorhynchus nerka. The sequence goes on from NC_088408.1 coordinate 32,296,790, forward strand.
TAGAACAAGGGTTTTTCTTTATTTTACTATTTTCTATACTGTAGAATAATAGTGAAAACATCAAAACTATGAAATAACACATATAGAATCATGAAGTAACCAAACAAAGTGATAAAGAAATCAGAATAAATTTTATATTTGAGATTCTTCAAATAGCCACCCTTTGCCATGATGACAGCTTTGCACACTCTTGGCATTCTCTCAACCAGCTTCACCTGGAATGCTTTTCCAACAGTCTTGAAGGAGTTCCTACATATGCTGAGCACTTGTTGGCTGCTTTTCCTTCACTTTGCGGTCCGACTCATCACAAACCATCTCAATTTGCTTGAGGTTGGGGGATTGTGGAGGCCAGCTCATCTGATGCAGCACTCCATCGCTCTCATTCTTGGTAAAAATAGCCCTTACACAGCCTGGAGGTGTGTTTGGTCATTATGCTGTTGATAAACAAATGATAGTCCCACTAAGTGCAAACCAGATGGGATGGTGTATCGCTGCTGAATGCTGTGGTAGCCATGCTGGTCAAGTGTGCCTTGAATTCTAAATAAATCACAGACCGTGTCATCAGCAAAGCACTCCCACACCATAACACCACCTCCTCCATGCTTTACAGTGGGAAATACACATGCAGAGATCATCCTATCACCCGTTCACCCACACCGCGTCTCATAAAGACACGGCTGTTTGAACCAAAATTCTCAAACTTCTTATTGGTGTCCTTTAGTAGTCATTTCTTTGCAGCAATTCGAACATGAAGATGTGATTCACAGTCTCCTCTGAAAAGTTGATGTTGAGATGTGTCTGTTACTTGAACTTTGTGAAGAATTTATTTGGGCTGCAATTTCTGAGGCTGGTAAATCTAATGAACTTATCTTCTGCAGCAGAGGTAACTCTGGGTCTTCCTTTCTTGCTGCAGTCCTCATGAGAGCCAGTTTCATGATAGCGCTTGATGGTTTTTGCGACTGCACTTGAAGATACTTTCAAAGTTCTTGACATTTTCCGTATTGACTGACCTTCATGTCTTAAAGTAATGATGGACTGTCGTTTCTCTTTGCTTATTTGAGCTGTTCTTGCCATAATATGGACTTTCTGAATACCCCCCTACCTTGTCAAAACAAGCTCAAACGCATTAAGGAAAAAAATTCCACAAATTAACTTAAGAAGGCACACCTGTTAATTGAAATGCACTCCAGGTGACTACCTCATGAAGCTGGTTGAGAGAATGCCAAGAGTGTGCAAAGCTGTCATCATGACAAAGGGTGGCTATTTAAAGAATCTCAAATATATTTTGATTTGATTTGACACTTTGTTTTTTGTTAAACACTTTTTTGGTTACTACATGATTCCATGTCATATTTCATATTATTCTACAATGTAGAAAATAGTAAAAATAAAGAAAAACCCTTGAATGAGTAGGTGTGTCCAAACTTTTGACCAGTCTTGTAGATGTGACAAACTTTCACAAAAATCTTTCACTATGCAAAAGTTTGAGTTTCAAGTTTCTTTTTTTTCTTTTTAAAGTTTGAATATTTCATATTGTTTGTTAACAATTTTTTTCCTGACCGCTAACTTAAGTGTGCGATTCACAGCTTTCTGGATTCAGTGTATCACACTATTTGCAGGTGTAAAAGTCTCATTGATAGTCCTATATGTGTGAGGTAGGGCGGGTCCTGAAATATCCATCACATCTTATTGGCTTTCCAGGACAAGTAGGAATTCCAGCCGATAGCTACAATCTGGACCACAGCCAATCTGCAAGACAAGAGTTCAATACTGACACATCACAGCTGAATAAATAGATCAATGCCATTGAATAGATCAATATGGAAATAAAATGTATATGGACTACATTGATGTCACTAAACCATCCCTGGTGCTCACCGATGGTGTAGTGGAATAAAATAGAAGTTTGCAATCTGGACTGCAGGCCATAGCTGAAAAAGAGCAGAACACATTCAATGAAACATTACAGAGTGGTTCAAACCGTAAATAATATTTTAAGCCTTTCACAGGGATAACTTACATAGTAATTTGAGATCAAGGCATCTGTGTAGTCCTGCAGAGAATAAGATAGACACAGAGACCTTTACGTTAGAGCTTAGAATGATTGTGTATTTCTAATAAAAACATCTTCACTGACCCTCACCCGGATGCCTTCTTCCAGTTCACACCTGTGTTGACCTCTAACCCTGACCAGGTAGGTAGGGGCTATCAGTCAAGCTGTGAGGGGTTACAGTATGTGTTGGCCCCCATCTGGGCCAGTCACAGTGACAGCTGACAGCTCAACACCATAGTCTCAAAGTTAACAACTGTGGGTCAGTGTCTTGCTCCCTCACATCACATGGCATATAAAACAACCAGCCATCTGGAACAGCCAGGACCCTCACTAAGCCTGGCCCATCTCCCTAAAGGTCAATAATGTCTTTATTGGGAAAGACTAGGTGTGTAAAATAATCCAATGTTCCCAGAAATGTTGTCTTTGGCGTAACAGTTCCTAATTACTACAAAAAAAGGCACCAGCCACCTGGGGTGAAAACACCGCAGTACTACAACATCAGAGACACACGGTGGCGTTACCAAAATCCTTCCCCTTTGGAGAGCGGACTTCTTTCATTCTTCTTCTAGGGCTGAAGAGACAACGAACTTCTTTGAGCTCACGAGGCTGCAGTTATGCGTCCATGGAACTGTTTGGCCAGCGCACACCATATGCTCACTTAATTATGACACACTGAGCTCTGAGCATGTCATAAAACCATCAAACTGTCACATAATGAAAACGGTAATAGGTAGACTAGTTGTTAGTACTTGTTTTTGTGTTCCCAGGAGGCAGTGTGCGCTTGACCTTTTTGCTTCAGTGTCAGCATTCAGCAGCGCGGAGCAGAGCGACTGACCGCATGTGTAGAAGAATGGCTGCACTCAAAATGGACATCTCCGACCTTCACGTTTCCAACTCATTCATCGTCTCATAAAGGAGGGAGGTCAGAGCTATGACATACATTTTGATCTAGCTCTACAGGAGCTATAGAGGAGGTAGGTACTGTAGCATCTGATTGGCCATCAAAATAAGCCACATTAATAACCAAGTGTTCCCGGGGGAGAGCTTGACCCACACTATAAGATGAGGTGAAGTGAAGTCATAGTTGGGATGGGCTTGTGACGTGATTTGACACCAGAGCGGCTTGCCACTAGCTATTGAAGAGCAGGGCTGAGGACTGAGGAGGATGCTGCATATGGAAGATTCCACGCCAGGAAGGCACCAAAATATTTTTGGTATCTCAGATTGTTCTGGCAATTCTCACATAGAAACTTGATTGGAAGGAAGGATGTTTGTTATTCTTTTTACATTTGTATCACAAACCATTTTTGAGAAAATCATGATGAAAGTGGCCATTTTAGGCCCTTTTTTATACATGTCTCTTGTAAGACTCCATGAGCCATGAACCGCACATGATACAGACAACATCTTGGTGTCCTTATACTCCTTACAGTATGTGCTAAAATATGGAGCGTCTAGATAGTGAAATACAATTTTTCACATTAATTTATTCAACATTAACATCTCATATCTCATTATATTTGGAACAATATTCTCTTCAAACACGTCAAATTTCCAGACTGGGTACTCTTAAAGATATGACCCATTTTATACATAGACATTGATATCATGGTCATTAACTAATTACATTCAGCAAGTCACCAGCAGAAGAAAGTGTGCACTAGAAAGTGTGTGCCCTCAAGCCTAAAGGGAAGCAAAAGTAATTCCACTACCCAAGAATAGTAAAGCCCCCTTTACTGGCTCAAATAGCTGACCAATCAACCTGTTACCAACCCCTTTTGGAAAAATTGTGTTTGATCAGATACAATGCTATTTTACTGTAAACAAATTGACAACAGACTTTCAGCACGCTTATAGGGAAGGACATTCAACAAGCACGGCACTTACATAAATAACTGATGATTGGCTGATAGAAATTGACAATAAAAAGATTGTGGGAACTATATTGTTAGACTAATGCAGCTTTGGACATTATCGATCATAGTCAGCTGCTAGAAAAACATATGTGTTATGGCTTTACATCCCCTACTATATTGTGGATAAAGAATCTAACAGAACACAGAGGCAGTTCTTGGAAGCCTCAACAACATAATCCAGGTAGAATCAGAAATTCCCCAGGGCAGCTGTCTAGGGCCCTTACTAATGACATGCCACTGGCTTTGAGTAAATGTATGCAGATGATTCAACACTATACATGTCAGCTATTACATTAAGTGAAATCACTGCAACAATTAAAGATCTGCAGTTAATTTCAGAATCGGTGGCAAGGAATAAGTTAGTCCTAAATATTTTTATTACGAAAAGCATTGTATTTGGGACAAATCATTCACTAAACCCTAAACCTAAACTAAATCTTGAAATAAATTATGTGGAAATTTAGGAAGTTGAAGTGACTAAACTGCTTGGTGTAACCCTGGATTGTAAACTGTCATGGTCAAAACATGTTGATACAACAGTAGCTAAGATGGGGAGAAGTCTGTCCATAATAAAGCATTACTCTGCCTTCTTAACGACACTATCATCAAGGCAGGTCCTACAGGCCCTAGTTTTGTTGCACCTGGACTAATGTAAATGTATACGGAGAGCTAACATTAATAAAATACATGTAAATCTCTCCTGGCTCAGAGTGGAGGAGAGATTGACTTCATCACTACTTGTTTTTGTAAGAAGTGTTGACATGTTGAATACACTGATGTGTCTGTTTAAACTACTAGCACACAGCTCAGACACCAATTCACCTCCCATAAGACATGCCACCAGAGGTCTCTTCACAATCCCCAAGTCAAGAACAGACTATAGGAGGCGCACAGTACTACATAGAGCCATGACTACATGGAACTCTATTCCACATCAGGTAACTGATGCAAGCAGTAAAACCAGATTTAAAATCCAGATTAAAAATACACTTTATGGAACATCAGGGACTGTAAAGAGATGCACACAAACAGGAACATGCATACGCACACACACGCACGCACGCACTCTAGACACACGTACATTCTAATATTGTTGTATGGTGGTATCATACATTTTGTATTGTAGATATGTAGTGGTGTAATAATGTTATATGATATACTGTTTTATATTTGTTTTTCCATTCATTGTGTTGGTGGTGCGCATACAATTAATCATAACTTCAACAGTAGGAGAGCACCAACTCTGACAATTTGATGTACTTTGAATAGTACAAACTTTTGAGGTAATCATATTCATATTTTTTTATGTTGAATAAATTAATGTGAAACATTTTATTTCAGAATCTAGACATACTCCATATTTTAGAGCACACTATAAGGAGTATAATGACACCAAGATATTGTCTGTATCATGTACGGTTCCCGGATCATAGGGTTTTACAGGAGGCATGTATAGGTCTGAAAAGTGCTTAATATGGCCACTTCCATCATGATATTCTAAACCATGGTTTGTGATAGAAATGTAAAAAACATGTCAAACACCCTTCCTCCCAATTCAGTTTCTATGCGAGAATTGCCAGAACAATCTGAGACACCCAAAATATTTTCGAGCCTTCCTGGCGTGGAATCACCCATATGTCTGTGAACATTCCCACGTGTCACTAATGTCCATTTTAACTAGTACTGTCTATCAGACTAAGTTCCATCTGGCTTTAGATGGGGAAGGTGTGGTCACATTATTGCCTTTCATCAAACATTTATTTCACATCACAGTCTTGCCTAATGAGCACAATTGCCATTTGTTTTCTGTCTATTCTGACATTTTGGTGACTGCCCTTTCGGCCTCATTTAAACTCAAGAGCCTTTCTTACATAAATATTTGATGGTCCGCCGAGCAAGAAGAACGGTGGATGAAACCCCCCCACACAAACACAGAACCTTCTCTAAGACATGAGTCACCAGCGCTATTTCAACCCTCCTTCCCTTCATTCCTTCATGGGAGAAAATAGCTTTAATTATACTGGGGCAGAGATGGAGGTCACTCAGCTTGTTTCCTGGAGAACACAGAAGAGGAGAGGAAAGGAGTTCCTTTCAGTTTGGGAGCTACAGGGGTAGCTACAGGGGTCTGACAGTCCCTGGGCTCCAAGGTCAACACCACACACCTCTGTCTCAGACCACATGGTGATTTTTTTGTGATTACAAAAATCAGCATGTACAGTTGGAGTCGGAAGTTTACATACACTTAGGTTGGAGTCATTAAATCTCGTTTTTCAACCACTCCACAAATTCCTTGTTAACAAACTATAGTTTTGCCAAGTCGGTTAGGACATCTACTTTGTGAGTGACAAGTAATTTTTCCAACAATTGTTTACAGACAGATTATTTCATTTATAATTCACAGTATCACAATTCCAATGGGTCAGATGTTTACATACACTAAGTTGACTGTGCCTTTAAACAGCTTGGAAAATGTCATAAATATGTCATGGCTTTAGAAGCTTCTGATAGGCTAATTGACATAATTTGAGTCAATTGGAGGTGTACCTGTGGATGTATTTCAAGGCCTACCTTCAAACTCAGTGCCTCTTTGCTTGACATCATGGGAAAATCAAAAGAAATTAGCCAAGACCTCAGAAAATAAATTGTAGACCTCCACAAGTCTGGTTCTTCCTTGGGAGCAATTTCCAAACGGCTGAAGGTACCACGTTCATCTGTTCAAACAATAGTACGCAAGTATAAACACCATGGGACCACGCAGCCGTCATACCGCTCAGGAAGGAAACGCGTTCTGTCTCCTAGAGATGAACGTACTTTGGTGCGAAAAGTGCAAATCAATCACAGAACAACAGCAAAGGACTTTGTGAAGATGCTGGATGAAACAGGTACGAAAGTATCTATATCCACAGTAAAACGAGCCCTATATCGACATAACCTGAAAGGCCGCTCAGCAGGGAAGAAGCCACTGCTCCAAAACCGCCATAAAAAAGCCAGACTACGGTTTGCAACTGCACATGGGGACAAAGATCGTACTTTTTGGAGAAATGTCCTCTGGTCTGATGAAACAAAAATAGAACTGTTTGGCCATAATGACCATCGTTATGTTTGGAGGAAAAGAGGAAAACTTGCAAGCCGAAGAACACCATCCCAACCGTGAAGCACGGGGGTGGAGGCATCATGTTGTGGGGGTGCTTTTCTGCAGGAGGGACTGGTGCACTTCACAAAATAGATGGCATCATGAGGTAGGAAAATTATGTGGATATATTAAAGCAACGTCTCAAGACATCAGTCAGGAAGTTAAAGCTTGGTCGCAAATGGGTCTTCCAAATGGACAATGACCCCAAGCATACTTCCAAAGTTGTGGCAAAATGGCTTAAGGACAACAAAGTCAAGGTATTGGAGTGGCCATCCCATCCTATAGACAACTTATGGGCAGAACTGAAAAAGCGTGTGCGAGCAAGGAGGCCTACAAACCTGACTCTGTTACACCAGCTCTGTCAGGAGGAATGGGCCAACATTCACCAAATTTACTGTGGGAAGCTTGTGGAAGGCTATGCGAAACGTTTGATCCAAGTTGAACAATTTAAAGGCAGTGCTACCAAATATTAATTGAGTGTATGTAAACTTCTGACCCACTGGGAATGTGATGTAAGAAATAAAAGCTAAAATAAATCACTCTCTACTATTATTCTGACATTTCACTTTCTTAAAATAAAGTGGTGATCCTAACTAACCTAAGACAGGGAATTTTTACTAGGATTAAATGTCAGGAATTGTGAAAAACTGAGTTTAAATGTATTTGGCTAAGGTGTATGTAAACTTCCGACTTCAACTATATATATTTGCAACTCATGCTTAATGTATGTTATTTAATGATCTTATTCTTTGACGTTTAATGTATGTTTGATTGAAATCAGTGGAGAAAAGCCACGATGAGATGAGCCTTACCCTCTTGAGCTTGGCAACGTTCTCCTCCACAGTCAGTCCATTCAAGGTTCCAGAGATCCCCAGGAAGGCACCCAGGAAACACGGTGCAAAGCCCAACTGTTGATACATGACAAGAACAAACACTGTTTTATCGGTCTGTGTACATGTGTGTGTCTGTGTGATGTTTTTGTGTGTGTGAATGTACATGTTTATATAAATGTTAATGTGCGTGCAAAACGAGTGGGGAAAAAGCTCAGTGACTTAATGGAAGCATAGCTTTTTCCATGGACACTGTGCATAAAAATAAGGATGCACACTGCCCACTATTAAAAGGTTTCAAAAGAAAATTGGATAATTGCAATGATTATGATGAGTCCAGTTTGGCCCTGAAAGTAGAGGGCCTGTAGGATGTTGTTACCTCTGCAGGGTTCTGCATATAAGCCAATGACGTCATAATACATATTTACGGAAGTGAAAATGGCCATTTTTAAAACACAGACCCAGGTAGGTTTTTATTGATCTTTGAGGCAACATTTCTCAAACCAAAAGCATAGTCACTGAGGCAATGGTTATACAATGTCTTACTTGTATAACATTCTCTATATATACAAAAATATGTGGACACCCCGTCAAATTGGTGGATTTGGCTAGTTCAGCCACACCCATTACTGACAGGTGTATACAATCGTAAAATCGAGCACACCGCCATGCGATCTCCATAGACAAACATTGGCAGTATAATGGCCTTACTGAAGATCTAGCTCAGCGACTTTCAACGTGGCACTGTCACAGGATGCCAATTTTCCAAAAAGTCAGTTTGTAAAATTTCTGCCCTGCTAGAGCTTCCCCGGTCAACTGTAAGTGCTGTTATTGTGAAGTGGAAACGTCTAGGAGCAATAACGGCTCAGCCATGAATTGATAGGCCAAACAAGCTCACAGAACGGGACTGGCGAGTGCTGAAGCGCGAAGTGCGTAAAAATCATCTGTCCTCAGTTACAACACTCACTACCGAGTTCCAAATTGCCTCTAGAAACAACATCAGCACAAAAACTGTTTGTCGGGAGATTCATGAAATGGGTTTCCATGGCCGGCAGCCGCATACAAGCCTAAGATCACCATGCACAATGCCAAGCGTCGGCTGGAGAGGTGTAAAAGCTCACCCCAATTGGACTCTGGAGCAGTGGAAACGCGTTTTTCTGGAGTGATGAATCACACTTCACCATATGGCAGTCCGACGGATGAATCTTGGTTTGGCGAATGCCAGGAGAATGCTACCTGCCCCAATGCATAGTGGCAAATGTCAAGTTTGGTGGAGGAGGAATAATGGTCTGTGGCTGTTTTTCATGGTTTGGGCTAGGCCCCTTAGGGAAATCTTAACGCTACAGCATATAATGACATTCTAGACAATTCTGTGCTTCCAATTTGTAGCAACAGTTGGGGAAGGCCCTTTCCTGTTTCAGAATGACAATGCCCCTGTGCACAAAGCGAGGTCCATACAGAAATGGTTTGTCGAGATCGGTGTGGAAGAACTTGAAAGGCCTGCACAGAACCCAGACCTAAACCCCATTCAACACCTTTGGGATGAATTGGAACGCCGACTGCGAGCCAGGACTAATCCCCCAACATCACTGACCGACCTCACTAAAGCTCTTGTGGCTGAATGGAAGCAAGTCCCTGCAGCAATGTTCCAACGTCTAGTGGAAAGCCTTCACAGAAGAGTGGAGGCTGTTATAGCAGCAAAGGGGGGACTAACTCTATATTAATGCCCATAATTTTGGAATGAGATGTTCGACGAGCAGGTGTCCAGATACTTTTGGTCATGTAGTGTATGTTGTGAGCAACTATGTTGTTAGCAAACTCGAGGACCCTACCTTGCACTGTTGTATAATTAAGAGGGAGAAATTACTTTTTTTTTTTTTTGAAGTACTCGTACAACTCTGTTAATGAATGACATTAAGGTCCTGCCTCTGTCACTTACAGACCAATGTGGGCATCCATAAAAAGCCTCTATGAAAGTTTCATCACACTAACCAACTGGGATGACTGACAAAAAATGTCAGAGGAAAAGAGGAGGATAAGATAGACGTTGACAACTCAGACATATTTGATTGACAGAGAAATGAACTTGACTGTGACTTGGGGCATGATTTAATTAAGCAATAAGGCAATATACTATGGCTAAGGGATGTTCTTAAGCACGACGCAACGCGGAGAGCCTGGATACAGCCCTTAGCCGTGGTATATTGGCCATATACCACAAACCCCCGAGGTGCCTTATTGCTATTATAAACTGGTTACCAATGTAATTATAGCAGTAAAAATAAAAGTTTGGTGATACCCGTGTTATACAGTCTGATATACCACGGCTGTCAACCAGCCAGTTCCTAATGAGCTTTATACAGACAGGGGCTTCCCTTACCAACTGTACTATTTATACCTTTCTTTCAGATCACTGAGTAAATCATCTAAGTCAGGGAAGACCCTGTTTCTTAACACCATCCAGCTTTACCGATCAGTGACCGTGATAAATGGAGATGCATCACTGTGGTTACGACTCCCCCTGTAAAGCTTACCATAATGTCATCGCCTGACTTACGGCAAATAATGAACTTCATCTAGACAAGAACCACCAACATTAAATCCCCAGGTTGTTGATGAGAGAGGTTAAAGGAGAATGGCAGGAAACTTGCAAGCTAACAGGCGGTCCACAAACAGGCAAATAATGGAGCAGTACAACAGTGGTGCGTAGAATGGCATCTCGGAATGCACAACTCGTCGGTCCTTGTCACGGATGGGCTAGTGCAGCAGATGACCACACCGGGTCCCACTCCTAACAATTGAGGAGTGGAAAAACATCACCTGGTCCGACGAATTCCGGTTCCTGTTCCGTCATGCTGATGGAGTCAGGAATTGGTGTAAGCGGCATTAATCCATGGTCCCATCCTGCCTGGTGTTAATGGTAGCAGGCTGGTGGCGGTGGTGTAATAGTGTGAGGAATGTTTTCCTGGCACACGTTAGGTCCCTTGATACTAATTGAGCAATGTTTGAATGCCACACCTTGTAGAATCCGTGCCCCAAAGAAGTCAGGCTGTTCTGGAGACAAAGGGGGGTCTGACCCGGTACTGGATGGGTGTACCTAACAAACTGGCCACTAACTGTATAGTGACAGGACATATTTTTGGGGGGAGCGGTGGGGGTCTTTAAGATCACAAATTTGCCCTGGAATCGCTGTTTCGTGTGTGAAAATAGCTGTGCAGTGAAAGGAGAGCGTGGAGAGTGTGCATCCTTCAGAGTGTACACTAATCCCTCCTCCAGGAGAGGGCCGTGCGGTGCTCGCCTCTCATTGTCCTCTCTAATCCTGTGCATTCACAGATCCCAAATCATGTTAGCTGCGTATTATGCAAGCAGGCGTTTGTTCCCCCGTCTGTCAATGCAGGGATTGGTTGACAGACGCTGAAGGGGGCTTCAACCTTTAGGGGAACAGGCAGAAATAGATTCCTCTGATGCATGTCACACCTATTCACTCAGCTCTGGCTGGCACCACAGTGACAGGCATTTTTGATGGTGCCTTAACCTGGGGTCCATTCATATTTGGAATGTTTGTTGATGTAGCCAGCAGCATACCACCCTGCATACCACTGCTGGCTTGCTTCTGAAGCTAAGCAGGGTTGGTTCTGGTCAGTCCCTGGATGAGAGACCAGATGCTGCTGGAAGTGGTGTTGGAGGGCCAGTAGGAGGCACTCTTTCCTCTGGTCTAAAAAATATCCCAATTCCCCAGGGCAGTGATTGAGAGTGACACTGCCCTGTGTAGGGTGCCGTCTTTCGGATGGGACGTTAAACGGGTGTCCTGACTCTCTGCGGTCATTAAAAGATCCCATGGCACTTATCGTAAGAGTAGGGGTGTTAACCCCAGTGTCCTGGCTAAATTCCCAATCTGGCCATCAAACCATCACGGTCACCTAATAATCCCCAGTTTACAATTGGCTCATTCCTCCCCCTCCTCTCCCCTGTAACTATTCCCCAGGTCTTTGCTGCAAATGAGAATGTGTTCTCAGTCAACTTACCTGGTAAAATAACAAAAAAATAAAAAAAATAAAATGAAAGTAAGATTTGTGAGTAGAGGAGTCATATACAAGGGTTAATAACCAGCCCATTAGAGGACAGAGAACTTACCTAAAGCAATATAAACCATGTTAAATGATCTATTCATGTAAACTGGCTGTCTTTTTACTTAATTGCAGCCACCCAGATGCCCCTCACCTGATCAACAAGCATTTTCTTCATGGCAGCACTTTTAGTCCCCCCAGTGACCAGCTTGTCCAGAACCTTGTACCAGCTACCTATTGCAGGGCCCTGGGGTTGAAAAAAGAACAATCAGGATACTTCACACAGATTCATCATGAAAAGACTGATGGCATAACAGCAGGAATCAATCATGAAAAATTATTATGCTTTCAGAACATTCCGGAAACAAATATGTTAGACAACAACAGGGTTGGTGTCAATTCAAATTGAAGTCAAAAAGACACACACACACACACACACACACACACACACACACACACACACACACACACACACACACACACACACACACACACACACACACACAGTGGTGAGGCACAATAATAGAGTTTCTCAGCTTTCTGTCATGTCAGTCATGTCACCGAGTCTGTGAGAAGGAGTGTTTGAGAGGGAACATCTGTGTGTGGCGTGTCTAGGAACCTTGGTGCTGTGGCCTGGCCTTGGGTGGTCCTTGGGTCAAATCAAATTAAATCAAATTGTATTTGTCACATGTGCAGAATACAACAGGTGAAGACCTTACAGTGAAATGCTTACTTACAAGCCCTTAACCAACAATGCAGTTTTTAGAAAAATAAGTGTTAAGAAAAAAATAAAAAATAAAAATAATAAATAATTAAAGAGAAGCAGTAAAATAACGGTAGCGAAGCTATATACAGGTAGTACCGGTAGAGTCAATATGTGGGGGCACCGGTTAGTCGAGGTAATATCTACACTACCAGTCAAAAGTTTTAGAACACCAACTCATTCAAGGGTTTTTTCTTTATTTTTACTATTTTCTACATTGTAGAATAACCGTGAAGACATCAAAACTATGAAATAACACATATGGAATCATGTAATAACCAAAAAAGTGTTAAACAAAACAAAATATATTTTATATGAGATTCTTCAAAGTAGCCACCCTTTTCCTTGATGACAGCTTAGCACATACCCCAACCATAAACCATGGATTACAGGCAACGGCCGCACTGAGCTAAAGGCTAGAGCTGCCGCTTTCAAGGAGCAGGACACTAATCTGGATGCTTATAAGAAATACCGCTATGACCTCCCACGAGGCATCAAACAGGCAAAGCATCAATACAGGACTAAGATCAAATCCAACTACGACGGATCTGACGCTTGTCGGATGTGGCAGGGCTTGCAAACTATCACAGATTACAAAGGGAAAAATATCAGGGAGCTTCCCAGGGACCCAAGCTAACCAGAAGAGCTAAATGCCTTCTATGCTCGCTTTGAGGCAAGCAACATTGAACCATGCATAAGAGCACCAGCTGTTCCATACGACTGTGATAACGATCTCCGTAGCCGACATGAGTAATACCTTTAAGCAGGTTAACATTCACAAAGCTGCAGGCAAGTGTCTTCACTGACATTTTCACCCTCTCCGTGACCCAGTCTGTAATACTTACATTTCAAGCAGACCACCATAGTCCCTGTGCCACCATAGTCCCAAAAACGCCAAGGTAACCTGTAGCCAAGGTAAATTAAATGACTATCACCCCGTAGCACTCACATCTGTAGCCATGAAATGCTTTGAAAGGCTGGTCATGGCTCACATCAACACTATCATCCCAGACACCCTGGACCCACTCTAATTTGCATACCGCCCCAACAGATCCACAGATGACGCAATTTCTATTGCACTCCACACAGCCTTCTCCCACCTGGACAAAAGGAACACCTATGTGAGAATGCTGTTTATTGACAGCGTTCAACACCATAGTGCCCTCCAAGCTCATCACTAAGCTAAGGTCCCTGGGATTAATCACCTCCCTCTGCAACTGGAGGCTGGACTTCCTGATGGGCCACCCCCAGGTCGTAAGGGTAGGCAACAACACATCCACCAAGCTGACCATCAACAAAATGGCCACTCAGGGGTGTGTGCTTATTGTCCTCCTGTACTTCCTGCTCGCCCACGACTGCGGCTATGCATGACTCCAACACCATAATTTAGTTTGCTAACGACACAACGGTGGGAGGCCTGATCACAGACGACGATGAGACCGCCTATAGGAAGAAGGTCTGAGACAACAACCTCTCCGTCAACGTCGGTAAGATAATGGAGTTGATTGTGGACTACAAGAAATGGAGGGCCGAACATGCCCCCATTCACATTGACGGGCTGTAGTGGAGCGGGTCGAGAGTTTCAAGTCTAAGAATCTATAAATGGTCCACACACATCAACACAGTCGTGAAGATGGCAAGGGTCCTCAGATCCTCAAAAAGTTCTACATCTGAACCATTGAGAGCATCTTGACTGGCTGCATCACCGCTTTGTATGGCAACTGCTCGGCATCCGATTGCAAGGTGCTACAGAGGGTAGTGCGAACGGCCCAGTACGTCACTGGGGCCAAGCTCCCTGCCATCAGGACCTCTATACTAGGTGATGTCAGAGGAAGGCCCTAAAAATGGTCAAAGACTCCAGTCACACAAGCGGTACCAATGCCCCAAGTCTGGAACCAACAGGACGCTGAACAGATTCTACCCCCGAGCCATAAGACTATTAAATAGCTAGTTAAATAGTTAGTCCGGGAGGCAATTTGGTTATCTGCATTGACCGTTTTAGCACAAACTTTTTTTGAGACTCATCACATACGCTGCTACTGCTTATTATCTATCTTGTTACCAAGTCTTTATTTCTAGTTATATGTACATATCTACTTCAATTACCTTGTACCCCTACACATTGACTCAGTACTGGTACAGTGCATTCGGGAAGTATTCAGACACTTGACTTTTTCCACATTTTGTTAGGTTACAGCCTTATTCTAAAATGTTTTAAATAAAACATTTTCCTCATCAATCTATACACAATACCCCATAATGACAAAGCTAAAACACCTTATTTGTTTTTTATTGTTATTTATTTTATGTTTTATTTTTTCATGTAATTTGTACTTGTACCCCGTAGGTATTGAACCCACAACCCTGGCGTTTCAAGTGACATGCTCTACCTACTGAACCACACAGGAGCTAGAAAATACCTTATTTACATAAGTATTCAGACCCTTGGGAGACTCAAAATTGAGCTCAGGTGCATCCTGTTTCCATTCATCCTAGAGATGTTTCTATAACTTGATCGGAGTCCACCGGTGGTAAATTCAATTGATTGTAAAGGCACACACCTGTCTATATATGGTCCCACAGTTGACAGTGCATGTCAGAGTAAAAAACATGCCATGAGGTCGAAGGAATTGTCCGTAGAGCTCAGAGACAGGATTGTGTTGAGGCACAGATCTGGGGAAGAGTACCAAAACATTTCTGCAGCATTGAAGCTCCCCAAGAACACAGTGGCCTGGAATAAGTTTGGAACCACCAAGACTCTTCCTAGACCTGGTCACCCGGCCAAACTGAGTAATCGAGGGAGAAGGGCCTTGTCAGGGAGGTGACCAAGAACCCGATGGTCACGCTGACAGAGCTCTAGAGTTCCTCTGTGGAGATAGGAGAACCCTCCAGAAGAATAACCATCTCTGCAGCACTCCAATCAGGCCTTTATGGTAGAGTGGCCAGACGGAAGCCACTCCTCAGTAAAAGGCACATGACAGCCCACTTGGAGTTTTCCAAAAGGCACCTAAAGGACTCAGACCATTAGAAACATGATTCTCTGGTCTTATGAAATCAAGATTGAACTCTATGGCCTGAATGTCAAGCGTCACTTCTGGAGGTAACCTGGCATCATCCGTACGGTGAAGCATGGTGGTGGCAGCATCATGCTGTTGGGATGTTTTTCAGCGGCAGGGACTGGGAGACTAGTCAGGATCGAGGGAAAGAGCGCTCAAGACCTCAGACTGGGGCGAAAGTTCACCTTCCAACAGGACAACGACCCTAAGCACACAGCCAAGACAACGCAGGAGTGACTTCGGGTCAAGTCTCTGAATGTCTTTGAGTGGCCGGACTTGAACCCGATCGAACATCTCTGGCGAGATGTGAAAATAGCTGTGCAGCAACGCTACCCATCCAACCTGACAGAGCTTGAGAGGATCTGCAGAGAAGAATGGGAGAAACTCCCCAAATACTGGTGTGCCAAGCTTGTAGCATCATACCAAAGAAAACTCAAGGCTGTAATCGCTGCCAAAGGTGCTTCAACAAAGTACTGAGTAAAAGGGTCTGAATATTTATGTAAATGTGATATTTAGGTTTTTTATTTTGAATGAATTAGCAAAAATATCTAAAAACCTGTTTTTGCTTTGTATTGTGTATAGATTGATGACGGACGGACAATGTAATTCATTTTAGAATAAGGCTGTAACCTAACAACATGTGGAAAAAGTCAAGCGGCCTGAATATTTGTGAATGCAATGTATAGCCAAGACATCATTACTCATTGTGTATTTATTATTACGTGTAATTACTTTTCTATTATTTCTCTATTTTCTTTCTCTCTGCATTGCTGGGAAGGGTCCTTAATTAAGTAAGCATTTCACTGTTAGTCTACACCTGTTGTTTAAGAAACATGTGACAAAGCAAATGTGATTTGATTTGAGCCCACGCTTCCCAGCTGTTCTCTCACTCCTTCAGAGACCTACTCATACCTACTTGTGGTGGCTGCTATTGACGCACAGTCACAGATCTGTTCCCATATAACAGCTGGCCATTGGAGTGTTTGTGACAGCACAATGATCCTCTCCATTTAACATGACCACAAACAAACCTCCTCTCCCGTGTGTGTGTGTGTGTGTGTGTGTGTGTGTGTGTGTGTGTGTGAGAACAACCCAATATGCATGTGTGTAGTAAAAGTGAAGTCAAGACTGATACACTAGAACTAACCAGTCCTTTGAGGTTAGACAGTGAGTTAAAAGAGAAGAAGAGTGAGGAAGAGGAGGACTCACGACGAAGAAGAATCCGATGCTCATCATCTTGGCCGTCCGTGTCACGTTGTGATTGGCCAGACCCCGCCTCTCAAGCACCTGCTGGGAGATGACATCACCCACCCCCACCAGCGTGCCTGTAGGAGAGAGAGGGGAGAGAAAAAAGGGAGGGAGGTGAGAGGAAGTGAGCGAGAGTGAGTAACAGAGAAGATCATTGGGATGTGGTCATCTGCCGCTCTGTGCCAGCAGCCAGGGGACACGTGCTTAGACAGACACATGCCAACCTGTGATGGTGCCAACAACAGAAAAAGCAGTAGAAGCCCATTCAAAGACATCAGCCCCCATTAACAATTAATACCCTGTATACCTACAGACCTTCACATGGTTCAAAGACAAGCCCCCTGCCTCTCTGCTTTACTGATAACATCAGACGTCACAGCTGATGATTATCAAACATAATGTACCTAAAAAGAATCAACATTGACTCACCACATACACCACTACTGTTATAATTGTTTTAACGAGTGTACTATAAAAAATCTCTATGGTTTTGAGACCTAAATATACTGTAGTTACACTGGTGCAGAGGAATTGTTGACTGGGCATTTGTCCTACTCTACACATGTCCACTCCTTACAAAGATTGTTACATTTACATTTTAGTTATTTCGCCTACGCTCTTCTTTATTCTGTATCAGCAAAAAACAACATTTTTACCACCCATTTTTACCATTTAGCATGCAGGCTTTTAGCATAGTCCCTTTCACAACCTTGATGGATTACGTTACCCCTACTAGCTAACCACTAACCGCCTTGAAACACATCACTTATTATGAGTTCAGCACATCAGCATTTGTTTACTGTTACACAAAATCAAGATAAACCTTTACCCTCACAGTAGACACTGAAAGTCTATAACCAAACTGGCTAAAACTCTGTTGTTGGCCAATAGTAGGTACAGCTAGCCACATGCTTACCTGAGTGCTACTATTAGCTAGCAGCAGTAAATCCAGGTAAATGGCTAACACAAACATTGGCTACCATGATATCCTGCAAGTTATAACGGCCAATGAAGATCAGGCAATTCAGCAAAAATATAGACATACCTTGAAATAAACAATGACATTAATCCGATTGGCATTTCACCATTAATTTCCACAAAACGTGCAGTATTCTGTTGATGGAGTTGTTGCTTGCTAGCTAGCTTATTCCCAGCCATTGATCATGACTCTTAGATCCATTACATTACACATAAAAGTAATTGGACGAGGCCTCTCAAGTGATGCAGTGGTCTAAGGCACTGCATCGCAGTGCTTGTGGCATCACCACAGACCCGGGCTCGATCCCAGGCTGTTTCACAGCCGGCCGTGCTCAGGAGACCCATGAGGCGGCGCATAATTGGCCCAGCGTTGTGCGGGTTAGGGGCAGGCCGGCTGGGATATCCTTGTCCCATTGCACTCTAGCGACTCCTTGTGGAGGACCCGGGAGCCTGCAAGCTGACTTCAGTTGCCAGCTGGATGGTGTTTCCTCTGACACATTGGTGCGGCTGGTTTCCGGGTTAAGTGAGCAGTGTGTCAAGAAGCAGGGTTGTGTTTCGGAGGACGCATGGCTCTCGACCTTTGCCTCTCCTGAGTCCATAGGGGAGTTGCAGCGATGGGACAAGACCGTAACTACTGTTTGTTGAGAGCCGTGACTGAACAATAACATGCATCTCTTTCTGTACCGTATCTTAGCTGTTTCAGCACTGCCTGTCACCAAGATAGGCTCCACGCTCTTCTCAATTTACATCAACAACATAGCTCAGGCGGTAGGAAGCTCTCTCATCCATTTATATGCAGATGATACAGTCTTATACTCAGCTGGCCTCTGCCTGGATTTTGTGTTAAATGCTCTACAACAAAGCTTTCTTAGTGTCCAACAAGCTTTCTCTGCCCGTAACCTTGTTTTGAACACCTCCAAAACCTCTGAGGGTTTAGAGATTACTACCTCTGAGGGTTTAGAGCTTGAGGTAGTCACCTCATACAAGTACTTGGGAGTATGGCTAGATGGTACATGTCAGCACAGTGTACCACACATCAAAGCTGCAGGCTAAAGTTAAATCGAGACTTGGTCTCTATCGTAATCATTCCTCTTTCACCCAAGCTGCCAAACTAACCCTGATTTAGATGACCATCCTACCCAAACTAGATTACGGAGATATAATTTATACATCGGCAGGTAAGGGTGCTCTTGAGTAGCTTGATGTTCTTTACCATTCGGCCATCAGATTTGCCACCAATGCTCCTTATAGGACACATCACTGCACTCTATACTCCTCTTTAAACTGCTCATCTCTGTACACTCCCCTCTATCTGAGATATCTACTGCAGCCCTCATCCTTCACATACAACAGCCATTCTGCCCAGTCACATTCTGTTAAAGGTCCTCAAAAGCACACACATCCCTGGGTCGCTACTCTTTCAGTTCACTGCAGATAGCGACTGGAACGAGCTGCAACAAACACTCAAACTGGATAGTTTTATCTCAATCTCTTAATTCAAAGACTCAATCATGGACACTCTTACTGACAGTTTTGGCTCCTTTGTGTGATGTACTGTTGTCTTTACCTTCTTGCCCTTTGCACTGTTGTCTGTGCCCAATAATGTTTGTACTATGTTTTGTGCTGCTACCATGTTGTGTTGTTACCATGTTGTTGTTATGTTGTGTTGCTACCATGCTGTGTTGTCATGTGTTGCTGCCTTGCAATGTTGTTGTCTTAGGTCTCTCTTTATATAGCGTTATGTGTTGTCTCTTGCCGTGATGTGTGTTTTGCCCTATATTTATTATTTATTTATTTAACATTTTTAATCCCCCTCCATGCAGGAGGCCATATGCCTTTTGGTAGGCCGTCATTGTAAATACAAATTTGTTCTTAACTGACTTTCATATTTAAATAAAGGTTAAATAAAATAAAAAATAAATAAAATGAAATCTTTCATATCGGCAAGAAATAATTTTCAAAAAACAAAAGATTAAATTCTATCACACCTTTATATGGTTAGGGTTCCCACACAACCATATTTCCAAGTTACAGAGCTTGTTTACAGAAAACAGACAGAAGACAGAGTGGACTACCTGTGCTAATTAGCTATCTGTCTCCGAACATCTGTGTGTAAACGGAAGACTGACGCCACAAACGTGTCGTCACTGGAAAATGCTATCGGTTGCAACTGTGTTAAAACAGGTTAAAACAGTCTACAGTACGTATTTCGCATTTGGGAAATTATTTTGATGTGATATGAATGTAGTTGGATTTTTGTTTCTAGAACCTTACCACATTTAGATGGAGTATTTGGCTATTTTGGCTTCCAGACCCAATTCAGCCTTTAAACAGAACATGTAAGGTCATTGGACTAAGGAGTAACATTAGCCTCCTTTAGTACAATATTGGGCAAGCTTATTCCATCCTCAAACACCATGCTAGATCCGTGTGACTGGGCCAGTTCATTTTGCATGGCCCGGTGCACTTAGATAGCTGGCTATCTTCGTGCTTTATAATCTACTAGCGACATAACATGACAACTCTTTGGGAACTTTAGTACCTGCTTATCCGATTCACATCCATCACCGAAGCCGCCAGCCGTGGTGCTGTAAGTAACACCGGCGGCATCAGTGGAATTGGAGCCTATATTGATTGTGGCCAAAGAACCGATTTTTCAGCTTCATGTTGAACCCACGCTTCCACTGTTGGTCACCGTTGTAATTGTATAAGTGAGGTCCGCATATGACTGAAGCTCCCCTGACCCAGTCTGCCCAGAAAGCGGTAGGACTTCCTTCCCATCTAGCTACTCACATTTCGACCAAACACGCATGCCGGTAAACAGTGCACTCCCACCACCACCAGTTCTTCTCTTGCGCCAAACCCGCAATGTATTGTTGGTATATGAGTTTTTGATAAATGTCATTCAAATTGTGAAAACAGAAGTGAAATTTTAAGGGGGGATACATTTTTGCAAAAATAATTTTTAGAGGGAATATCATCAATCTACGTTGTTAGATTTGTAGAAATATATTGTGCAACCTTCCCTTTAAGATAGCTAGGTGGGACAACCACATATCAGTAATAGTAAGAACATTTTTCCTCAATAAAGTAGATATCAGCAATGTCAGTGGGAAACAAAATTGTCAAGTGCGAGTGTTAGTTCATAAAAGGCAAGGGATTGACAAAACTTTTTTAGCCACTTGTATATCAGACAAGCAGGACTGATCTTTTCTACTTGTCCAAAGTACAAGCTCAAGTCGCTCTTCCCCCCCAAAATTAAATAATCTGTAACACCATGGGCCAAAACAATGACGTAAAATTGTATTGTATCATGCAAAGAATGACTTATTATCACTGGTACTGACAACGGAAGACTGCTGGTCTCTGATCCCAAGTATTATATCTCCTGCCGTTGTGGCCTTGAGCAAGGCACTTAACCCCCCACAAAGTCAAATACTGCACTGATAGGCTACTGTATAAAACAGTCAAAATATACAGTGAGTGCCAAAAGTATTGAGCCAGTGCCACATTTTTGGTTGTTTTGGCTCTGTACTCCAGCACGTTGGATCTGAAAGGATACCATGACTATGAGATTAAAATTCAGGCTGTCTACTTTCATTTGAGGGTATTTTCATCCATATCGGGTAAACTCCTTAGAAATTACAGCACATTTTATACATAGTCTCCTCATTTTAGGGGACCAAAAGTATTGGGACAAATTCACTTACATGTGTATTGAAGTAGTCAAAAGTTTAGTATTTGGTCCCATATTCCTAGCATGCAATGACTACTGTACATCAAGTTTGTGACTCTACAAACCTGTTGGATGCATTTGCTGTTTGTTTAGGTTTTGTTTCAGATTATTTTGTGCCCTATACAAATTCATAGTAAATCATGTATTGTGTCATTTTGGAGTTACTTTTATTGTAAATAAGAATAGAATATGTTTCTAAACACTTCTACATTCATGTGGATGCTACCATGATTATGGATAATCCTGAATGAATCGTGAATAATGATGAGTGAGAAAGTTACAGACGCACAAACATCATACCCCCAAAACATGCTAACCTCTCACCATTATAATAACAGGGGAGGTCAGCATTTTTTGAGGTGGTTTGATATTTATGCCTCTAACTTTCTCACGCAACATTATTCACAATTCATGCTATAACTGGGCAAATAACTCACTAACTAGCAATGAATATCAACAATCCGAACACGCAGCTTGCTTTGATCTCAAAAACGTATCTCGCGACTTCATGATTGAAAGACCACTCCTGCCTGTCAATGCAGGCATATAATAATTATACTGCGGTGCGCTCTGCAGAGATTGGGAGGACATTGGGCAATACATCACATCCGGAGAACAGTTTGATCCAATTCTGATCAGAGTAGCCTAATTGTTTGATATTGTGATTTTTGCCTGATTAGGACCACTTAAATCTATAATCTGCTAGTCCGACAATTAGTTGTACTTGCCCTGAAGGGTGTTTAAGATAATCTTTGAAGAGGTAGGGTTTCTGATGTTTTCAGAAGATGGGCAAGTGTAATTTGGATTGTAGTACATTTTTGTAGTACATGTGTGACAATGTGTAGATTCATGTGAACAAGTGTCTTGCGGTCACAATGATATGTCAACAAGATGAGACCACATCTAATAGGCTAATATCATTAGATAGAGGCACTAAGCCAATTTAACAAATATAGCCATTAATATACATTTATTTTATACATGCACTGAAATCCAATAAAGACAATTTTCCTACACCTTCACAACCAAAGAGATGTGCATCTTAAAAATGTATAATTACACAATTTAATGTTTTTTTATCTCCAAATCCATTGAGGTGATTTAGCCACGGCACATTATCCTGATTTAGAGTTACATGCAATAAAACAAAACACTTAAAAAGTTAACTTTTGTCCTCTGGCCTCATCAACAAAGCTCTGACTGAATGAGTCATCCTAAAACACACTGGTCCTGTAGGTCATTGTCTTTGGAGGGCCTTACTGCCACACATAGGGATTACTGACGCACTGAAGTGTGTCTGCCCCGGTCACACAGGATAGGTCAGAAGCTCCTTGCTCTGTAAATACTTCTGCACTAGGGGGGCTTGTACGGTGTCATTTTATCAATGAGAGTGAAAAAGAGAGAGAAAGAGAGGAGTCAATGGACACTGGCCTCAGTGACTGATGGAAACGTATGCCATTGCTAGATAGGCCTCAGTGGGACATGATAGTGTCCTGCGTGTGTGTGTGTACGGTGCTTAAAGAAAATTATTTTGGGGTATCTCAGATTGTTCAGGCAGTTCTTACATAGGAGGAAGGATGTTTGACACTTTTTACATTTGTATCACAAACCATTTTTGAGAAAATCATGATGAAAGTGGCCATTTTAGGCCCCCCCTAAACCTATACATACCTCCTGTAAGACCCTATGATCCGTGAACCGTACATGATACAGATACATTATAATCCTTATGGTAGCGGTTGGCAACAGGTGGCCCGATGAGCAAATTTTGGTTTTGGGTTTAAAAAAGTACTGGAAATTAACAGAAATTCAGCAACAAAAAAAATTATATTAAGAGTCTGTTCCCAAGTATTCCCACAAATAAATAAAACACCTCAAATACAATCTCTTTTTGGGCTTAGTTGTGGTCAATTTGAAGTTGTGGTCAATATCTCAAAAGTATCTTTTTTGATTGTGTTCATTTTAAGACATTTTGTTTGGAACAATATACTATACACAAAGATTGTTTGATCATCATTATCCCTGTTTTCCTGAACTTCCAATCCCTTTGATGCATTTGAATCACTCCAAAGCATACCTTCTTCAGACTGAAATATGCCATTACCTGATCTTACATATCTTTGTACTATAACTTTTATTGCGATAAATGGCAATAAGGTCAGATTAAAAAATGCATCAAATGATTTTTTACATATTTGTTGCTGATAACCCCCAAGTGACATAAAATAGAGAATCAGAGATTCAAATAGCTCGATAGTCCATGTTAATAGTATCTTAAATATCATGCATGAATCCATTTGAGATCATGTAGTAGGCCTATGAATCAATTTGACTTTCTGACCCCCCCAACCCCCATTCTCCGATTGTTATGGTGGCTCGCCCAGTGATTTTGTTTGACAAAGTGGCTCCTTCAGAAACATTAGTGACTACCACTGACTGACCTATAATGTCAACTTCTATGTATAAATGGGTCATATCATTAAAAGTACCAGAGAGGGCATTCTGGAAATTTGACGTGTTTGAAGAGTAAAAATAAGCTTTCGATACATTCATAATATTCTGAATGTTGAACAAATGAATGTGAAAAATTGTATTTCAGAATCTTGACATTGTCCATATTTGAAAGCACACAATAAGGACTATAATGACACGAAGCTGTTGCCTGTATCATGTACGGTTCACAGATCATAGGAGGCATGTATAGGTCTAAAAGGGCCTAAAATGGCCACTTCCATCATGATATTCTAAACCATGGTTTGCGATACAAATGTAAAAAGCATGTCAAACATCCTTCCGCCCAATGAAGTTTTTAAACGAGAATTGCCTGAACAATCTGATACCAAAAATATTTTGGACCTACGCTGGCATGGAATCGCACGTGACCGCGAGACCTCCTGTCAACACACACAGGGAGTGCCAATCAAGAAGACAGAGCCGTCTCCTCCAATCTGTTGGAAATGTCACGGGTCCCATTCCCTTCCGCTGTCCAGAGTCTGGCTGGGCTTGGGGGCATCGATCCCCTCGCCCCCACGCAGGAAGGAAGGAGGGGGGAACAAACATACACATGCATTATTTATACATGCTTAAACAAACAATGGCCTCGCGTGTCTCTACGGAGATCTGCTCATATGGGAAATCTACAGCAGAGGATGCAAACATTTGATTTAGGAGATGCATTGATGAATATGACTGAACGAGATTGGTTGATGATAAAAACAAACCTATTGACTACATATCAGCCTAAAAGTATGGTTTCTTTGCGTGGGGGGGGGGTCCTAACTAAAGAGTTGCGAAAAAGATGACTCCTCTCCACCATGTCTCTGACTAGAAAACGTCTGAGAGGAAAAACATTTCCATCAATACTCTGCACAACAAACAATACAGGCACAGACCAATGTTTTCTAGCCTTTGTTGACATCACGACAAGAGACAAAGCAACACAAATTTGTTCTCTCTGCGTAAGCAAAAATCGCCAGTATCTCGTTAGATATGGGCACAAGCCAATTTCAGGCTCAAAACATTCCTCTTTGTGACACTCTCTCACTGGCAGATCTGAAGAGTCAGACAAATGCCAGCTCTCACCGAGCAGTTAATGAACAGAGTCATACAGATACAACACATGTGGCGAGAGAGCGGGTTTCATGGAGGTTCATAACAGAGGAAATTGTGGATTCTTGTAAACAACTTTTGGCAGACACTAGGCCTGCTAGATAAAGGAGTAAACAGTATGTATGTGTATGTGTGTGTGGTCTGTTTGTGTGTGGTGTGTATGCTACTTATCAGGAGGAATAGAGATGAGCAGCCCTGACTGTGGACAATGGGACAGAAAGATAACAGGAGAAAGGGGTGATGAGACACCATGGAGAGGGAGAATCCCCTCCCCTACAGAGAGGGAGAGATGGGAGCGTATTAGACCACTGCCCAGTGCCCACACCTCCAGTCTGTTTCTAGGGAGCGCTGCCTGGGCCATAGCTTACACCTCTAAAATCCAGAACAGCATCCTGTTTAAGATGCAGGATGACCAGGCTAGGCGTTGAGATGCATGACTCGGTGAGGTGTGAGAATCATGGCTGACACAGACAGCCCATCCAGCCACTGACGGCAGAGCTCCAGATTTAGTGTGCTTCTGTTTTTAGCTTGGCCGTTGTGAAATGATGATGCTGCGTGGTGCGGCGGGGACTAAGGAGTGAGCAGAGAAAATGACTAGGTTTAAAAACAGTTTGTTCTGGGCAATGTGAGCTTGACTGGCCCCTCAGGCCACTCCTCAAACGACACACAAACACTAGAGCACGCACACACATACACACACAGGGCCTGGGTCAGATGACCTTCACCTCTCTTGGAGGAAATGAATGGAAGGACAGAGAGATGGAGGAACACAACCTGAGTATCATAACTCAGGATAAGACCCAGATGCAGACAGCTAGAGTCACAGATGTTTATTGACCCAAACAGGGGGCAGGCAAAAGACAGGTCAAAGGCAGGTAGAGGTCCATAATTCAGGGCAGAGTCAATAAGGTACAGAACAGCAGGGAGGCTCAGGAAAGGCAGAGGTCTGTAGACGGGTCAGAGTCAGGCAGGTACAGAACGGCAGGCTCGGAGTCAGGACAGGCAGAATGGTCAGAACCAGGGAAACAGAACTTGAGAAAGCAGGGAGACGGGAAAACACGCTGGTAAGACCTGACAAGACAAGCTGTCAACAAACAGAAAACACAGGTATAAATACACAGGGGATAATGAGGAAGATGGGCGACACTTGGAGGGGGGTGGAGACGAGCACAAAGACAGGTGAAACAGATCAGGGTGTGACACTGAGGGGGACATTGATGGACAGGGGACACACTCACCCCATCAAACCATGGAGAAAACTGAGTGGACCCTATGCTCTCAGATCTGCAGGGAGGAGGTAGTGAAATGTGGCTAGATTGGTTTGGAATCAGGCCATGGTGGAGCCCCAGTCTACAAACCTCCAGCTGCATCAGCAAGAGGATGAGGTGTTGTGGTACTCATGTTTGACACACTGAGCAGGGAACTTTCACCTGAAGTCAGCTCAGACCTGCCTCTACCCCCACAGTCAAATATCATGTTTTAAAAAGGACATTGGGCCTTAATAATAATGTAGGCAGAGAAGCCCTCTTTGTATGATCTGTTTTTCTTAAAATGTCATGGAATAACTAATAAGGCAGTTGGGAAGAGGGTGGAACCTTTTATGTGCTTTTACTGGAGCATCTACAACTCGACCTTAACATAACACGCGTGCACACACACACACACCTTGACTGGAGTGTGTCCTTCATTGTAAACCTTTATTGTAATAACTGGTCCTTTAAGAACAGAACAGAGCAGCCATAAACCCTTGAGAAACCCGAGGCTTATCAACACTACATGAGCTCATCCTTAAACACAGCCAGACACTACCCTCTTACAGCTACCATTTCTCTTTTGTAAGGTCCTTTGTGAGTGTTCAGTGATAAAACCACAGGACAGGTGCAACAAAAACATCTTTCCTCCCAACTTTAATACCATATCTATCTAGCTGGTAGCCACCATCTGATGCCCACTGAGACATGGTCCCGTAGCTAGTCAAGAGGTGCCAACGAGCTTTCTCTCCCCTCCTTTATTGAGAGTGCTGATGTCAGCACTAGCTAGCTTGGCAGGCTGGCTGCGGCTCTAGGGGCCCGTCCTTGAGGGAGAGCCAGAGCCTATAGAGGCTAATGGGGCTGATGGTGATTGACGTGGCCCAGGCTAAGTGAAGTGATCTGGGGGAGAGTTGGCAGGCGTTCCCCCCGGGGCCTGGTGGTTGTTCCACTGGGGAGGGAGTGGACCCACTGAGCCCTCAGATGCATTTAACTGATGAAGTCAACCCAGCCTGACCCATCCCCTCCAGGTAGGAGTGCCTCTCAGGATCCACACTCACAACTTAACTTTGGGATTCAGCTACTGCTACTGTAGCTCACTGGTGTCCTGAGATCTCCCTTTTTCCTCATTCATTTTGTTCGTTGTTCAATCATTCATCCATTGATCAATTCATTCATTGACTGACAGACTGATGTCAGGTACTGAATTCCATGTATCATACAGGCTATAGGTAAGCAGACCTAGAGCTAAGCTAAACAAGAGGTCAGAAAAGTTTGGATTTGTCTGCTGTGTCTCTGCCTTTTTAGAGCAGATCTTCATTTGTCTGTGAGGTCTGGTGGTCCCCTCAGTGGGGAGAACACACACACTCGTTATCTCGCTTTATCAGGTGTCCTCTCTCGCTCTTCTGAAGGTCTCCAGTGCACTACAGTAGATACAAACAGCATTTCCACACAGCTACAGTAGCTAAATGTAAAACAGTATACTTTCTCCCTTCTCTCTCTCCAGTGAAAACTAAGATGATGAGTCACTCTTCAAGTCAGACATCTTAATTACATAAAATGCTCACTCTGCCTGCAACCCCTTAACCCAGCTGCCTAGGAAGGGCACTAATGCATTCTTATTACAACCAGTCTTCCCTGTACCGGGTATCTCCTTCAAATCTACGTGGACACATTCCAGAAGAATATCAATAATCAATTAAATTGTAATCTCATAGCACACCTTTGTTAATAATGGCAAAGAGAGAGGACCGCTTTGCCACTGCCAGGCTTCTGGGCAGTTTGACACTGGCACTCCTTATGCAATCAGTGAGGTAATGACTAAGGCAGGGGTGTGGCCCTTCCCTAATTAGCCAATTGTTCCTCCTAGTAAAAAGACAAGTGTTGAGGCATGAGATCAGATTTGGAAAAAAGGAGTTAGGCCTACTTACTGTGGAAAACAAAACACTCATAACAGCGTCCAGTTTTCATCATCCCATAAAGGTTGATATGGCAGGCAGTCTCATGTAGCCGTGGCAGCACATTGTCGCGTGGTTGTATAAATAGGGATGTTGTTGACGTTTCCACTCTGAATCGTTATCGGTCACACAGACACAGCTTTGCCTCCGAGAGGAGAAACACCAAGGTAACAAATTAGGGAAATATCAAAGCCTTTTTACACTGACAGTGACAATATAGACTTGGGTTACCACTGAAGTACAAGTTATAGAGGAGCGAGTCAGCCACATATTCCTATCAAATCAGGGTGAAATATCTGAACAAATATTGATTAGATTTAATTGGCTATCAAAACAAGGCTGGCACCTAATCCTGACATACGCATCATCTCAAGGACCTACAGTATAGGCTAGTGATGGTAGTGAAAAGACTGTTCTTCACTGCCATCTTGTGTTAACAGTAAAAAAGA
Source organism: Oncorhynchus nerka (assembly GCF_034236695.1). Lineage (NCBI taxonomy): Eukaryota > Metazoa > Chordata > Actinopteri > Salmoniformes > Salmonidae > Oncorhynchus > Oncorhynchus nerka. Next base: position 32,325,833 of record NC_088408.1, read on the forward strand.
CAGTGTGGGCATGTAAATGTTGGTTAATGAGACACTTCAGCATTATAGGAGGAAAAACACTTATATTCTACAAGAGGACATAATAAAACTATATAGAAGGAGAACATTATGATTTACCTGTCTTCAAGGCAATTTCCACACCTATATAAAAATAAAACCTAATCAAAATATTGATGAAGTCATATTGGCTTGGATCCTCTGATTAGTAGTCACAGTGCTTCCTATGTTTGCAACCAATCTACACTGTCACAGAATCAACAGGAAACATGTCAAATATTTACAGAATACAGACAGGGCTCCATTTTAGGGTACAGCACAAATTGAACAACCCCATTCAGACCACGAGCTCTCATCCAACAACCCCATTCAGACCCGAGCTCTCATCCATAAACCATGGAATAGGGGGATTGCATTTGTAAACATTTGGACAGACACAGTCTGTGAGATGGATTTGATATCAGAGCTGAAAAAGTTGAAGCAGCTGAAATCAGGTGAAAGCCTAAGACAACATTTTGGGGGAAATTGACTATCATTGGTGGAAATTATGGCGGAGGCTTTGCTGTAGAGGTGGACAGTGGACACAGTGTAGTCACTGTAATGTAACCTAGTGTTGTGGGTGTTTTCATACCGGCTGTGATTATCTGGACAGTCCATGGATTCCTGGTCATAAGAGCCTGGTAGGATCTCCACAGTCCCGCCATTCTCCGCTCTATGCTGGAACACAGACGATCTAGTCAGAACCGCTTATAACCAGTCATAACCCATATGCCTTGCCATCAACTGATTGTGTGTGGACATTGGTAGTTCAATATAGAACTTTAGATATATGAGACATGACTATTTTCATTATGACAATATTCTGACTTTTGAAAACAGCTAATGGTTGGGTGATATCTGTACAGTTTCTTGATATCACGAAGTAGACAACCAAACGTTTCTTTACACAGACGAAGTAACTGCGGCCATATGGGAAACGTAGGCTAGCCTACTCTGCTGCTTATGCAATGGAATGTCTGACGCGTGCTGCCGCACATAACGTTCTCCACATTACCTGATCACGGGGGAGTCAGCAAAATTGGATTTGGACAACTTTACTACACTGTAACTAGTTACTGCTACAGCAGTCATACTTGCCGTACTTAATGTAACCCTGATAGTGAACATATTATTTATTCAACATAGCCCTGTTTCCTAGTCAACCAAACGTAAAGCATCCTAATCCTAGCCTTGTAACCTCATTAGCTAACGTTAGCCGACTTAGCTACTCTCTGGAGTTCTGCCACCGACGTTACTCTGCCACCAATAAGAAACTTGTCATGCAGCTCTAACATTACAGTCAAGTCGGTCATTTCTACATAATAAAAACGGTACAACTAGACAATGAAAGTGTTACAAAGCGAAGAGATAGAACACAATTGTTACATGCCTTCCTTAATACAGCTCCAACTGAGGCACACAACACAGACTACTCTAACCGACGTCACTTCCACAACAGCATCAGATGGATTATGTCACCCTCTGGTGGTGCAAGGCTAACCCTATGACAAGTAACCAACAGTGACGATGAACTTCTGTCCTTGATTTCTATTTTCCAAGCACTCAGTTCTCTCTCAGGACAGTTGAACATGAACAGGGTAACACAAAACTAAAACATTCAGTTCGCATTATTTTATTTGTTTCTTGGACATGAAATGATAGCATGAAATATTGCAGTGATTTGTGTGCGAAGATTCCTTTTTGATAAGGGAACACACACACCAACAAAAAAGCCCAATCAAGCATTGTCCTTACATCATGCTTTAAAAAAAATGTCTAATCAACAAAAGGAACACAAAAAAAATCTAGATTCATGGAACATTGTTGAGCATATACATGTAACCAAGCTGTGTCAACCACACAAGCAGATATACAGTAGTAAGCAGACACCCATGGACAGTTCAAGCTATACAAAACAGAAATGCAGGTGAGGTAACGAATATAGCTAAAGCTGATGCCCTATAGAGAAGCCTTATTTGACACATGGAGAACCAGCAAAGACAAACACTCTCCCTAAGGGAAATAGATAGATGTTTTTATTATATACACACACACACAACTGGACAAATATGTAACACTATGCTTACCAAATGTCTCTTAGCTAACAATATGCATATGCATAGTTTTGGCAAAAAAATGCCTGAGGATATCTTGGGTATCCTCTTTTTTTAAGACACTATATTTAAACACTCAAAGCCACGGAATCCTCAAGGTTCTGTCTTGCAATCCTGTAACTATGAAGGCCAGAAAACAAAATATGTACATGGTCAAGCTGGTCAGCCTATTAAAACAAGATACAGATGATCCATGATGGTTTCATTTGAGTAGTTTTACAGTCAGAGCCACCTCTCCTGTTGTAAGTTCTTAATTATACTACAACATACATTGTACGGCCTTTGTGAACTAATCAGGGGTATCAATTTAAATGAGAAAACATTAAATACACAAGGAAATAATTTACACAGGAAAAATATTCAAGTATAGATAGTGCTAAGTAGTTCAAATCGTTAACAAAATAATTAAACTGACTATCTGCATTGACCATTTTTGCAACAACTTTGATTCATCACATTTATTATCTATCTTGTTGCCTAGTCACTTTATTCCTAGTTATATGTACATATCTACCTCAATTGCCTCGTACCCCTGCACTTCGACTCGGTACTGGTACCCTGTGTACATAGCCAAGTTATCGTTACTCATTGTGTACTTATTATTACTTTTCTATTATTTTTTTCTCTTCATTGTTGGGAAGGGCCCGTAAGTAAGCTGTTAGTCTACACCTGTTGTTTATGAAGCATGCGATAACATTTTATTTATTACCCAGAGAAATGTCTGCAAAGTTTAAAAAAATAATTTTCTGCATCAACCAACCTATAATATATAAGTGAGAGGAAACCAAATAAAATCCTTATAATAAAAACAGCCTCAAGTACTAAATAATGTTAAAAAAAAGCCAATCATCTTAAACCATAAAAAAAACTACTTTTTTTGCACGAGACTTTTGTCACAGCTAAGGCAACAGCACACAATCTCCAGAGAGGACAGTCCATAATGTCCATAGATGTATATTAAGTAATACTAAGGCTATGTTGAGCTTAAAGCTACCCATGAGCTATACGACCTTATATTTTCACTACCTACCTGGTCCATTGTACCCTCAGTCTGTAACTTGCTCCTCTCAGTTATAATACAAAGTCTCCCTGTGCATAACATTGGTCATCACCATTATATTCACACGTTATTCAAGCACAGCTGAGATCTGGCACTAACAGCCACAGACTGTCCTACTCTCATCTTCCCTGATTTCATACTGTGGTGTGATTTGTCATCTTAACTATTTATATGGGTCAACTCAACAGGAAAACATCAAAAGGACTTGAAAATGGTCATCCTTCAACCCAAAAGAGGCTTTTTATTTCTCTTGATTCTTTCTCCAACTTTACAGGTCCTGCTGAGTCAACAAAAATCAAACAAGCAAAATCACAAATCAAGTATTTTTTTATCAGTGGATAGATAGATATGTATGGGCTAATGGGCATCGCTAGCAAAGCTAGGCTAATATCACATTTCCTCCTCAGGAGGGTAGGTAGCCTTATGACCTTTCACCCTGATCAGAGAGGGTAGAGTTGGCACAGGGGCAGTGCCCAGGACATCATGAAATGATAAGCAGCAGAGGGGCGCTGACTGAGGGGGAATCTTTAGCTCTTAGGAGCTGATCAGTGGTTGGCTGGCATGGCTAAGTGCTTGTGTGATATCCCCCCCTACTTCCCCCTCAGCAGTCCATCCTTTAATCACTCTCGGTCCAGTCCGAGGGAGTGTCCGTCCCAAAGTAACGGTCCCCGAAATTACCTGGAAGAGAGGAGAAGAGAGAGCCGTCAGTCATATTGTCATTGTGAATACATGAGTTGGACTAGCGTCAGTGAGAATTGTGTGATCAGTGGCAGTGCTGATGGAACATATGGGTTACCCCAGCTATCAACTGGCTCATTCACCCCCCCCCTCTCCCCTGTAACTATTCCCCAGGTTGTTGCTGTAAATGAGAATGTGTTCGCTATCAACTTATGATAAAAAAAGCCGTCAGTCTGGGGTGATTCATAACAAAGCCCATCCACTTGGGTCTGAGTGGCTGTGGCAGCAGCTACAGTGCATTCGGAAACTATTCGGACCTCTTTACTTTTTCCACTGTTATGTTACACACCTGTCTATATAAGGTCCCACAGTTGACAGTGCATGTCAGAGCAAAAATCAAACCATGAGGTCGAAGGAATTGTCCGTAGAGCTCTGAGACGGGATTGTGTTGAGGCACAGATCTCGGGAAGGGGGCCAAAACATTTCTGCAGAATTGAAGATCCCCCAGTGGCCTGGAATAAGTTTGTAACCACCAAGACTCTCAGGGAGGTGACCAAGAATCCAATGGTCACTCTCCATCATTCTTAAAATGGAAGAAGTTTGGAACCACCAAGACTCTTCCTAAAGCTGGCCGCCCGGCAGCAATCGGGGGAGAAGGGCCTTGGTCAAGGAGGTGAACAAGAACCTGATGGTCACTCTGACAGAGCTCTAGAGTTCCTCTGTGGAGATCGAACCTTCCAGGACAACCATCTCTGCAGCACTCCACAAATCAGGCTTTTATGGTAGAGTGGCCAGACAAAAGACACTCCTCAGTAAAAGGCACATGACAGCCCGCTTGGAGTTTGCAAAAGGCACCCAAAGATTCTCTGGTCTGATGAAGCCAAGGTTGAACTCATTGGCCTTAATGCCAAGCATCACGACTGGAGGAAACCTGGCACCATCCCTACGGTGAAGGGTTGTGGCAGCATCATGGTGTGGGGATGTTTTTCAGTGGCAGGGCCTGGGAGACTGGTCAGGATTGAGGGAAAGATGAATGGAGCAACGTACAGAGAGAGCCTTGATGAAAACATGCTGCAGCAATGCTCCCCATCCAACTTGACAGAGAGGATCTGCAGAGAAGAATGTGAGAAACTCCCCAAATACATAAGTGCCAAGATTACAGAGTCATACCCAAGAAGACTTAAGGCTGCAATCACTGTCAAAGGTGCTTCAACAAAGTACTGAGTAAAGGGTCTGAATACTTATGTAAATGCGAGCAGTTTATTTTTTATAAATTAGCAAAAACTTCTAAACATTTTTTGTTTCGTCATTATAGGGTATTGTGTGTATATTGAAGTGGGAAAAAACTATAATACATTTTAGAATTAGGCTGTAACCTAACAAAATGTGGAAAAAGTCAAGGGGTCTGAATACTTTGCGAAGGCACAATCTGACAACCTGGACGTTTTGAACTTGTGACGGTCATATCACTAATGATCATTCACACCACAAACCGCAGACTCACTAGATCTGCATTAGGACACCGCTTTGAAGGGAAACCCACATTAAGTGAGAGTGACTGAGAACAATGTGTGTGAGAGAGCGAGACAGACCGATAGATAGCAGAAGCACCCACCAATGCCAGGGATGATGTGAAACTCGTTGTTGACCTTCTTATCGACGGCGGTGGTGATAATGCGGACCTTAGGGAAGGCGTAGGCCACAGAGTGGACGCCCATCTCAGCCATCAGTAGAGACAACAGGAAGATTTTATCCTCCTGGACATCATGGTCCTACAAAAGGTGACAGACATACGCAAATGGTGGCCTTCAATCACGATTGAAGAAAGAGTGGTGGTTAGTGGGGAGTTTCTGTGACAGTAGCACAATATGTAAGGAGAGCGAGGCAGCCACTTCCAGACCGGTTGGGATCTCAAGCTCTTCCCATTCCCACTGCTACCTGTCAAAAGGGACTCCTTAGTCTGATAGGTCTTCTGCACTCATCACATACACACACCCCCGTGACAATCTTTTTAAAGCTACAATCCTTATTCGAAACATTAACAAAGTGGTCACCCCAACCTCTGTTTTGGTAAGAAGTGGAGGGATGGACCTGGAGAAATGTAACCATTCAAATCCAGAGACTGAGCTACGGATGCGAAGACTGACCAGCCATGATATAAATTGTAGTTTTAACCATGTTGTGAGGCTATACAGTGTTTGTTTACGTTTACATCGTTTACAAACATTGGTGTAAAACAGGCTTATATATTTTGGGTTATGATGGGGTACGACAGTTGAACTAAACTCATGAGGCATTTATAGAAGTTAAATTCTTCAAGAATCAATGGGTATGTATAACTACTTTATAAGCCCAAAAATGTATGCAGTAACTAAGGACTCTAGTTTTAAAAAGAGATAGTCATGGAGGCAGTAAAGTTTGCTTTTGGAGGACAAACAAAAACCACTGACTTTGGCCGCCATAGTGGATGGCGATAATTCTCCCCAGATGTTTACATTTCACAAGGGGCGAAGGCTAAAAGCACAGGACCTGTACATTTAGACCTCTAGTCTTATCACAATGAGGAAAAAGGACCTCAAACTCGCTGGACTCAAACTGTGTTTTATGACGGCAAACAAGCATCCCGATCTCTCCTTAATCTCCTGCTGCTGTAGCCGTCCAGTCTCCACTAGCAGAGCTGCTGCCCTGCCATCTCAACCACCAACAAGGACAACTCTGCCATCTCAACCACCAACAAGGACAACTCTGCCATCTCAACCACCAACAAGGACAACTCTGCCATCTCAACCACCAACAAGGACAACTCTGCCATCTCAACCACCAACAAGGACAACTCTGCCATCTCAACAACCAACAAGGACAACTCTGCCATCTCAACCACCAACAAGGACAACTCTGCCATCTCAACCACCAACAAGGACAACTCTGCCATCTCAACCACCAACAAGGACAACTCTGCCATCTCAACCACCAACAAGGACAACTCTGCCATCTCAACAACCAACAAGGACAACTCTGCCATCTCAACAACCAACAAGGACAACTCTGCCATCTCAACAACCAACAAGGACAACTCTGCCATCTCAACCACCAACAAGGACAACTCTGCCATCTCAACCACCAACAAGGACAACTCTGCCATCTCAACAACCAACAAGGACAACTCTGCCATCTCAACAACCAACAAGGACAACTCTGCCATCTCAACCACCAACAAGGACAACTCTGCCATCTCAACAACCAACAAGGACAACTCTGCCATCTCAACCACCAACAAGGACAACTCTGCCATCTCAACCACCAACAAGGACAACTCTGCCATCTCAACCACCAACAAGGACAACTCTGCCATCTCAACCACCAACAAGGACAACTCTGCCATCTCAACAACCAACAAGGACAACTCTGCCATCTCAACAACCAACAAGGACAACTCTGCCATCTCAACAACCAACAAGGACAACTCTGCCATCTCAACAACCAACAAGGACAACTCTGCCATCTCAACAACCAACAAGGACAACTCTGCCATCTCAACCACCAACAAGGACAACTCTGCCATCTCAACCACCAACAAGGACAACTCTGCCATCTCAACAACCAACAAGGACAACTCTGCCATCTGTCGTATTCAGCCATGTCTCAGGGGTAAACAACATTATCTGGATGCAGAACCATAGATAAACCCCCCAAGCCCGAACGTCTCATCAACATAGGTGTGTGGTGGAGAAGACAAACATGAGAATATTAGACTTCTACTAGAAACTACTATTATATTTCGATTGAACTATAATACCCAACTAATGCTGAATAGACTAGACCAGAGGAGTAGAATGAGGTAGAACTGACCAGCAGCACTCGGACGGCCATGAGAGCAGCAGCCCCAGTGGACACAGTGCTGTCCATCAAGATGACATAGTCCTCACTGATGTCCTTAGGCAGACGCAGGTAGTGGAGCTGGACAGGGGCGATAGGAAATGTTAAATATAATGGGACGTTTTATACAATGGTTTTCATTTGGGCATTTCATTAACTTAAAATGTCACATTTTGAGCATCTGTGGTGAATGAAACCAGTAAAGCTGAAGAAAAAAAGGTGCAAAGCTTGAAGGCTACAGCTGGCATAGACATCACACACATAGTATATCTCCCAAGTATGGCTGGTCTGCGATTCTAATGAGGCAGTGAACCCGAGGTCAATGAGGCCAGTGTGTATCAGTTAGCCCAGAGACTGACACCTAGCCTTGAATGAAGTCACTAAGCAAAAAAAGATGACCCCATCCACTCCTTGTTGATGATCTTCGCGTTGAAGAGTTCATGTCTGGGTGTGTTTCTGTGTGTTACCTCAGGCTCTCCAGTGTCATGGTTGGTCTGGATGAGGATCTTCCCCAGCCTAATGTCTTTACACACATGCATCAGCGCCTGCTCCATGGTCTCCCCTGCTCTTAGTATGGACACACCTGTGATCTACACACACACACACACACACACACCACTTTTATACTCCTTCACAGTTTAGTTTATAAGTAAACTTCCATTGAGCAACCTGAAGGACCAGCATAGTGAGAGCTCAATGTTACCGATCCTGATGGTAGGAGATATGACTATTACTCTACTGCAGATGTCTAACAACCCTGCTGCCTAACAGAGCTGCTCCCACTGAGAGCCACTCAAACACATCACCATAAAAAGACTGGAATGAACGATCCTCTCAGGCCTATCCACACACTTTATGACTCGAGGGTTTTCACTGCAGGCGTCTAGTAAAACGAATGTTAACAATGCCTATAGTGCTTTATGTATGGTGATGAATAAAAGGACTGGAGAGATAAACTAGTCTAATCACTGTACAATCTTCAGCCAATAGTTACAAGTAGCAATCAGAGTAATTGTGACAATTTAGCTGCAATGTAGTATTGGGGATGACATTGATACTTTATTGCAGTTTAGGGCCCAAAACCCTCTGTGAAAGTGGGGAGGTATCTGCATAGAGCCTTACCCTTTTACCACTGAGTCTCTTCCCTTCATAGATGGAACCTTGGGGAGTCTCCACTTGCACAGGCTAGAGAGGATGAGAGGAAAGGACGAGAGAAGAGACCAGTGTTAGTGTATGATTGTGTACAGGGCGTAGAAGGCAATGAAATATTGGTCATGCGTCTGCAGGCATGCAGGGCCACTCACCTTGAGGGGCAGAAAGGAGAGGGCATGTTCTATCAGGAGCCTCATTAACCTCTTAGAGTAGAAGATGAACTCATCACGATTAGTGTCCTTATTCCTGCAGGCAGGCAGGCACACACACCAGGGTTAGGGGACAGGGAATGAGCGTGAGGGCTGTGTGTGTGTGTGTGTATATATATTCATTATAAACTTGTGGCAATGCAGAGTCAGTGTTGAGAGGGTGAGAAACCGGCCCCCAGCGGTCAACCAGAGCTCTACGACCTTACCTGATGATGGTGTGCATGCCGCGGACCTGTGGGGTGCTCTCCAAGACGCTGAGGGTCTTGGGTAGGGGCTGTCCCTGGTGGGCCGAGGCCAGAGCAGACCTACACAACAGAGAGACAGTCAGACCACTGTCCCCTGCTGGAGTGACCACAGTACAACAGACAACACTGCCCCCTGCTGGAGGGACCACAGTACAACAACACAGACGTCACATCAAACCAGTGGGACAAAGGTAAGATACCACTGGGATATTTTACGTTCCTCCTCGTAAACATGTATTGCAGTATGGTGGTCACAGATGCACAGCCAGGCAAAGTTGGGTGGGGGAATAGTGTACAGGTACTGGCAACAGCAATGCTTTAACAGGCTCCTCTCGCACTGTCTGGAGCATATGGTGCTATACCGGCAGACAATTCAACGTGACATCACTAGGACCATTTCAAATCTAGAAAATAACTATTACGTTGTACTGTTCTAAACAGTGGTTCTGTTGATAAATAGAAATGCCATAAAGCAATTGAGCACGTTGCTATGTGTTCTGCATTGTTGTTGCCAATACTCGAAGCCAAGACAACTCACTCTCTAAATAATGTAGTACTGCACTGAAATTAGCCTTTTGAACGTATATATCTGGTACCAAAATACAGGATAGTTAAGACTGTAGAAATCATAGCGAAAACTAAAAGAATCAGGCAAATTGGTTAAGAAGTAAATGAAAAACAATATCTTGGAAAAATAGCAATGACAGCAAACAAAGGTTGTTAGCTTTTTTTGTCAGGGGGCTATGTTACTAAATCATAAAAGAGGAGCAGATGAGAGGGGCGATAAAACTTAAGAGAAGGAGGAAGATGCAGGAGTTTATCCTCACATATCCCAGCGGAGCTTCCTCTGGAGAAGGTGACAAATATTCATTTTGCGAGAACAAGAGTGATGACAAAGAGGAAAGAAAGAGGAAAAGAAAGAAAATACATCCCAATTAGACAGCAACAGGACAGAGTAGGGGCCCTATGATATCTGTGGAGGAGAAGCTGAGAGGTGTGACGGCCAGGGGCCAGGCTGAGAGGGGCCCCTGGGAGGGGGAGGGGGGTCAGGGCCCCTGTTCAGCTCAGCGAGGGGACGGCTTCAAGACCAGACGACATCACCATGGTTATGAGCTCTGACTAGGCGTAGTTAAAAAATAATCATCTTTGCAACGGCCTTAGCGAGCGGTCCTATGATAAACATGTAGGGCTAAACTCAAGGTCATACTCTGTCCTTGGTTAATGTGACATTAGCTTTCTGATCTTTCGGTAAAAAGGAATTCATGACATCAGCGACTCCCAGCTGTCTTTTTTTTTTTTTAGGCCTTAACCAGAGCTCAGTGGAACCATAGCGATGTCATCCTTCTGGTGTTAGCGATAGCTTTCATGACTGACGGTGTGGAAGAAAGAGAAAAGGAGCTGCACAGCCTCATTTAGCTTTACACAAAACATTTTCCTGGGCACCTTGATTAGTTGATCATGTCAACATCAGTGGGGAAAAAATAAAAAAAAGCCAAAATGCTCAAATAAATAGTAACATGAGTATTCTGTCAGACTGGGCATATCTCCTTTTGTCCTTCCTGTGCTCTCTGAGCTTCTGCTGAGAGGAAACAGAATGAAAAAGACAGAGGCAGCACGAGACAGAGACCGGTAGAGATATGAGGGGTGTGGCAGTCATACCTCACTGTGATTTCACGCTGAGACGGTTAGAGTGCATTATTCGGTCAGGGTTTAGCAAGTATTTGATTACAAACACACACACAGGGAGGAGAGAAATAAAAACAAAACTCATGAAATGAGACAAGCCATTCCAACCCTCCAAACAAAGCCAAATGTCCCCAGTCCCCACCGCCCTTTTAAATAAACACAAACACCAGGCAATGATATTACATTCCCCTCCATTTTGCCATGAATCAGACAGACAGTGTTCCATCAGATAAGCTCAGTGCCTAAACCGGTACCTCTTTCTCTGTACAGGTTCTACTCCTGCATTAGATCAGGCTAAATTATGGTGCTCTGATCTCACAACAAGGCCCAGTGCACAGCATGGGAATTTAATTTCAAATGTGAATTTTATGGGCAATAAAAAAATTAAAAGTCAAGTGTTCTGCTCCTTTTCCATAAAAACCCCATGGAGGTGCATCATATTTGATTTACTCGTTTTATCCATTAGTCTGATAAACTAAATCGTTCCTACATAGTATCTAGTACATATCAAACAGAATGCCCCAAAGCTAATGGCAAAGTGTGGCATCCTAACCAAACCAGGGGGTTTCCTAACCAGAAGTACTATAGTGGGCCCAGTGGTAGTAGTCTTGCCATATGGAGGGTGCGATGGTTCATTAGGCTACAACAGGCCCTGTCCTCATCAGTCACTCACTCTATGGAGGACGAGCTGCCGCTGTCTCCCCCCACTCGACACCATTCATTACTTGATCCACACAATGGCCTTTTATTAGAGATCCCTTAATCCACAAATCCTCACACACACACACTATCTGCTTTTGCACACGCGGTGGCCTCTCTCAATCTCTCACACACACACCCCGACGGGTGAGACTCTGAACGGGAATGGCGTACACTTTAGACAGAAGTCACATGATCACGTGTCACTCCCCACACAACCCTCTCCAAAATAAATCAAAGTACAGCGAGTCTGTTAAATAGAGTGTAACTGAGCACCTTTGAGCTTGTCTTTGAAACCCTCCAAACTTATCGCTCTCTGTGACAGATGGTTTGTCACATTACAGTGATGATGGATCAGGACACCACAGGGCCACACACACTGAGTGGGAAAAACATTAAGAACACCTGCTCTTTCCATGACAGACCGACCAGGTCAATCCGGCTGAGCGCTATGATCCCTTATTGATGTAATTTGTTAAACCACTTCAAAATCAGTGTAGATGAAGGGGAGGAGACAGGTTAAAGAATGATTTTTAAGCCTTGAGACAATTGATACATGGATTGTGTATGTGTGCCATTCAGAGGGTGAATGGGCAAGGCAAAATATTTAAGTGCCATTGAGCGGGGTATGGTAGTAGGTGCCAGGCGCACCGGTTTCTGTCAAGAACTGCAACCCTGCTGGGTTTTTACAAGTTCAACAGTGTCCCGTATGTATCAAGAGTGGTCCACCACCCAAAGGACATCCAGCCAACTTGATACAACTGTAGGAAGCATTGGAATCAACATGACGCATTGGACACCTTGTAGAGTCTATGCCCTGACAAATTGAGTGTTCTGAGGGAAGAAAGGAGGTGGGGGGGAGGTGCAACTCAATATTAAAAGGTGTACTTAATGTTTGGTGTACTCAGTGTAGATCATGATTTGTAGGGACTTAAAGGGGCCGTCTGACAACAGAAAGCACAGTGTTAACGATGCCAGTTAGGATTTATGGGTCATGGAACTGACAGATAGGTTGGGTGTCCTTGACGCATGCATGTCCACACACAGGTGTGCCTTTCAGTTATAAATCCTTTCTTGTTACGTTCCCTTGGTGTACAGAGGGATGGGTTCAGCCTGATACCAGAGACAGGCAATGTACATGTCAAATTCATAACCTATGGTGCTAAATCCCAGCCACTAGATGGGAGAAGTGAGGTGGGCAACTGGTTGGGTCAACTTCTACGTGGAGACCAGCCTCTGGGAATTCAGGATTACCTTGGAACTACCAGATTGAAACAGTAGATAAGATCAGCAGACTCCTATAGCTGTCCTAATAGGACATATAGTCTTGAGAGATCCTATGAGAATGAGACTCGTCGTTGATCATTAATCCAGTACTGACCCACCCATGTTGAGAGATAGGACAGGGTTCAGAGGTCATGGGTTAGGTCAGGAGTTTTTCCTGGTAGGGAAGGTGGTCAGGAAAAACTCCTGGCCCAAATCATGAACCATGGGATAGGGGGTCATGCAAAAACTGAGCATGGTGTGAGCCGAAGAGACGACACCATGTACAGAGATAGGTACATGCTTTTAGGTTAGGGTCTATGGGCAGAGATATAGGAGATAAAAGCCTATTATTTACACATACCTTTTCAAGCTGACTGTGAACATGCTGCACAATCAGATCCAAGGCAACAAAGTTCTCGCCCCCTAAAATAATCAAACACACACGTATCTTTTATAGCAGAATCACTACAGATATCATTTGTAAAAAAGTTTTTAAATGTTCTGAATTGAATCTAAAGACTCTATACATAGAAACACTGCTTCTAACACACTGGTAGTATGCATCTACCTACAAGCCACTCACCCCTGGGGACCACAATATCCGCCACCTGCACGGTGGGTTCGATGTACTGCTCAAAGGACGGCTTGACAAACTTGTTGTACTGCTTGATGACCCCGTTGATGTCCCGGCCACGGTCCGATATGTCCCTCTTCAGACGCCTGACCAGACGGATGTCCGAGTCGGTGTCCACAAACACCTTCATGTCCAGCAGCTGAGGGAGGAAGATGGACAGAGAGGGAGAGACAAAAGGGTTAAGAGAGGTCATGTACATAACCAATGGCAGAAGTTCTCAACATGACAGATCTGACTTTTAATAGGGCAGTATTTCCCGAAGATCATTTCAAGGACGGGGTGCTGGGTAAATGCCCCCACAGCAACATTCAGGGTGGCCCACCTTCATGATGGTTGGAGAATCAATGTCCTAGGGTCAAAATAAGTTCAATGGGAATCTGACGGCCTATTGGGTCTTTGAAGCTCTTTTCCTGAACACACATCAACAGAGATACAGCTAGCCAGCCAGTCAGGGGAAACTAAAGCCAGAACTCAAAGCTCTAACCTCAGCAAAAACTAAAGTGAGGAGGATTAATGGTCAAGCAGCACCACTGTATGTGACGGAAACACAAGAATAGGCAACAACTCAAAAACAAGAGCTATTGATGACAATCTGGCCATTGAGTGTTGGGAGCGTAAACTCAGAGAACCAATGAGACTGTCAGTCATTGGAAAAGTAAATCTGCTTCTTGACCAACCGGGCCATCACAGCTGTCACCCTATAGGAGGAGGGGATGAGGACTGGGGCTCCAGCCGCTCCCCATGATCAGACTCAGCCTTCCCCTCTATTGCTCTCTCTCTTACTGGAACCTCTGTCAGTGTGGGGAAAAACTAGAGCAGGGCAGTTTAGCAACGTTTTACACCACTGCAGCTTAAAGATGGCAGGTCATTGCCGTGCCAGAGAGGACCTGACTCTCGGTAATGTTTGTTGGAGTCATGACAAAGGGTTGAGAGGGAGCCAATTTATAGCCAATTTATAGGAAAGTAAATCAACCGGTTGATAAAAACATTTAGTACTAAGTGAGCCACAATTACAACAAAAATAATACGACACTTCTATTGAAAGAATGAAATTGAAAGTACATCCTGCATTGTTTGTTTGGCTTATCATCCTAGCCCAGCCTCTCTGTACAATAGCCGAATTGATAAATCACCTTCCTGCAACACTAACTCAAAAAAGTTCTGGGACACTGTAAAGTCCATGGAGTATAAGAACACCTCCTCCCAGCTGCCCACTGCACTGAGGATAGGAAACTCTGTCACCACCGATAAATCCACTATAATTGAGAATTTCAATAAGCATTTTTCTACGGCTGGCCATGCTTTCCACCTGGCTACCCCTACCCGGGTCAACAGCACTGCACCCCCCACAGCAACTCGCCCAAGCCTTCCCCTTCTCCCAAATCCAGTCAGCTGATGTTCTGAAAGAGCGGCAAAATCTGGACCCCTACAAATCAGACGGGTAAGACAATCTGGACTCTTTCTTTCTAAAACTATCAGCCGAAAATGTTGCAACCCCTATTACTAGCCTGTTCAACCTCTCTTTCGTGTCGTCTGAGATTCCCAAAGATTGGAAAGCAGCTGCGGTCATCCCCCTCTTCAAAGGGGGGGACACTCTAGACCCAAACTGATGCAGACCTATATCTATCCTACCCTGCCTTTCTAAGGTGTTCAAAAGCCAAGTCAACAAACAGATTACCGACCATTTCGAATCCCACCGCACCTTCTCCGCTATGCAATCTGGTTTCAGAGCTGGTCATGGGTGCACCTCAGCCACGCTCAAGGTCCTAAACGATATCTGAACCGCCATCGATGAGAAACAATACAGTACAGACGTATTCATTGACCTGGCCAAGGCTTTCGACTCCGTCAATCACCACATCCTCATCGGCAGACTCGATAGACTTGGTTTCTCAAATGATTGCCTCGCCTGGTTCAACAACTACTTCTCTGATAGAGTTCAGTGTGTTAAATCGGAGGGCCTGTTGTCCGGGCCTCTGGCAGTCTCTATGGGGGTGCCACAGGGTTCAATTCTTGGGCCGACTCTCTTCTCTGTATACATCAATGATGTCGCTCTTGCTGCTGGTGATTCTCTTATGGGATTTTCATGAATAATGAATAAATTATGTATACGTTTAACGTAGAACTATAACTAACAGAATTCTACCCTGTCTTTATATAATGATAAATAATGTTTGTTCATTAGGAAGAGGTTATGTAGCATAGACCTAGGAAGAAAGGAATGTATGTGTGTGTCGAAAGAGAACGAAGAGGCCCATTAACCTATGTTTGAACCGACCCGGCTGTAACTCTGGGGAGATAAGATAGGACAGGGAGAGCCCCTCCAGAGCTCTCGTATCTGGGGGAGACTGGAACTGTCAGCTGAGTGGTAATAAACTGTGGTGAGACTTCATGAGAAAATCCCATGGTTGGTGTGTATGTATGTGTGTAGGTTAAGAGAATATTATAAAAGGAACATCTTTGTATATACAGTGGGGCAAAAAAGTATTTAGTCAGCCACCAATTGTGCAAGTTCTCCCACTTAAAAAGACGAGGCCTGTAATTTTCATCATAGGTACACTTCAACTATGACAGACAAAATGAGGGGGGAAATAATCCAGAAAATCACATTGTAGGATTTTTTATGAATTTATTTGCAAATTATGGTGGAAAATAAGTATTTGGTCACCTACAAACAAGCAAGATTTCTGGCTCTCACAGACCTGTAACTTCTTCTTTAAGAGGCTCCTCTGTCCTCCACTCGTTACCTGTATTAATGGCACCTGTTTGAACTTGTTATCAGTATAAAAGACACCTGTCCACAACCTCAAACAGTCACACTCCAAACTCCACTATGGCCAAGACCAAAGAGCTGTCTAAGGACACCAGAAACAAAATTGTAGACCTGCACCAGGCTGGGAAGACTGAATCTGCAATAGGTACGCAGCTTGGTTTGAAGAAATCAACTGTGGGAGCAATTATTAGGAAATGGAAGACATACAAGACCACAGATAATCTCCCTCGACCTGGGGCTCCACGCAAGATCTCACCCCGTGGGGTCAAAATGATCACAAGAACGGTGAGCAAAAATCCCAGAACCACACGGGGTGACCTCGTGAATGACCTGCAGAGAGCTGGGACCAAAGTAACAAAGCCTACCATCAGTAACACACTACACCGCCAGGGACTCAAATCCTGCAGTGCCAGACGTGTCCCCCTGCTTAAGCCAGTACATGTCCAGGCCCGTCTGAAGTTTGCTAGAGAGCATTTGGATGATCCAGAAGAAGATTGGTAGGATGTCATATGGTCAGATGAAACCAAAATTGAACTTTTTGGTAAAAACTCAACTCGTCGTGTTTGGAGGACAAAGAATGCTGAGTTGCATCCAAAGAACACCATACTTACTGTGAAGCATGGGGGTGGAAACATCATGCTTTGGGGCTGTTTTTCTGCAAAGGGACCGGAACGACTGATCCGTGTAAAGGAAAGAATGATTGGGGCCATGTATCGTGAGATTTTGAGTGAAAACCTCCTTCCATCAGCAACGGCATTGAAGATGAAACGTGGCTGGGTCTTTCAGCATGACAATGATCCCAAACACACCGCCTGGGCAACGAAGGAGTGGCTTCGTAAGAAGCATTTCAAGGTCCTGGAGTGGCCTAGCCAGTCTCCAGATCTCAACCCCATAGAAAATCTTTGGAGGGAGTTGAAAGTCCGTGTTGCCCAGCAACAGCCCCAAAACATCACTGCTCTAGAGGAGATCTGCATGGAGGAATGGGCCAAAATACCAGCAACAGTGTGTGAAAACCTTGTGAAGACTTACAGAAAACATTTGACCTCTGTCATTGCCAACAAAGGGTATATAACAAAGTATTGGAATAAACTTTTGTAATTGACCAAATACTTATTTTCCACCATAATTTGCAAATAAATTCATTAAAAATCCTACAATGTGATTTTAGGGATTTTATTTCTAATTTTGTCTGTCATAGTTGAAGTGTACCTATGATGAAAATTACAGGCCTCTCTCATCTTTTTAAGTGGGAGAACTTGCACAATTGGTGGCTTACTAAATACTTTTTTGCCCCACTGTACATGGCAGAGCTCTCTAAATAAACATTCATGACTTTGCAGCTGGGCCTCCATTTGATTCATTCCAACCAGTTTCCTACAGTTTCAGGCCGAGTAATCAATTCAATTGTGTTTATGAACACTGAGAACATAATTCTCGTGACAGTCTCTGATACACCTCTACGCAGACGACACCATTCTGTATACTTCTGGCCCTTCTTTGGACACTGTGTTGACTAACCTCCAGACGAGCTTCAATACCATACAACTCTCCCTCCGTGGCCCCCAACTGCTCTTAAATACAAGTAAAACTAAATGCATGCTCTTCAACCGATCTCTGCCTGCACCTGCCCGCCCATCCAGCATCACTGCTCTGGACAGTTGTGACTTAGAATATGTGGACAACTACAAATACCTGTGTCTGGTTAGAGTGTAAACTCTCCTTCCAGACTCACAAACATCTCCAATCCAAAGTTAAATCTAGAATTGGCTTCCTATTTCGCAACAAAGCATCCTTCACTCATGCTGCCAAACATACCCTCGTAAAGCTGACCATCCTACCGATCCTAGACTTTGGCGATGTCATTTACAAAATATCCTCCAATACCCTACTCAATAAATTGGATGCAGTCTATCACAGTGCTATCCATTTTGTCACCAAAGCCCCATATACTACCCACCACTGTGACCTGTACGCTCTCGTCGGCTGGCCCTCGCTTCATACTCGTCACCAAACCCACTGGCTCCAGGTCACCTACAAGACCCTGCTAGGTAAAGTCCCCCCTTATCTCAGCTCGCTGGTCACCATAGCAGCACCCACCTGGTGCTCCAGCAGGTATATCTCTCTGGCCACCCCCAAAACCAATTCCTCCTTTGGCCGCCTCTCCTTCCAGTTCTCTGTTGCAAATGACTGGAACGAACTACAAAAATCTCTGAAACTGGAAACACGTATCTCCCTCACTAGCTTTAAGCACCAGCTGTCAGAGCAGCTCACAGATTACTGCACCTGTACATAGCCCATCTATAATTTAGGCCAAACAACTACCTCTCCCCCTACTGTATTTATTTTGCTCCTTTGCACCCCATTATCTCTACCTTGCACATTCTTCCACTGCAAATCTACCATTCCATTGTTTTACTTGCTATATTGTATTTACTTCGCCACCATGGCCTTTTTTTGTTTGTTGCCTTTACCTCCCTTTTCTCACCTCATTTGCTCACATTGTATATAGACTTGTTTTTCTACTGTATTATTGACTGTATGTTTGTTTTACTCCATGTGTAACTCTGTGTTGTTGTATGTGTCGAACTGCTTTGCTTTATCTTGGCCAGGTCGCAATTGTAAATGAGAACTTGTTCTCAACTTACCTACCTGGTTAAATAAAGGTGAAATAAAAAAATAAAATAATAAATCACCCGGAACAGAAGTGCTTTCATCACGATTCTTAGTTGCTGATACTATATGCATTGCGATTCGATGTTCCAAACATATTGCACACCATATGTCTGCTGCAGAGAGACAGAGCCATGAGAAAACGAGTTTGCCAAAAACAAAATGGTCTCCCTATGTAAAAAGAAGATGGAGAACAAGCTATGAAAGAAAAATACTGGAGTGTTGTTTCACGTACAGCCAACTCACGCAAAAATAATATTGCGACATCGTCAAAGAGATACATCGGCAAAAATAATATCCTGATGTTTAACTATCGATTTTTTTTTTTACCCCATCACTACCAGACACACACCCTCTAGTTCAGGGGTCTCCAACAGGTCCACCTATGAGTTGCCTGCCAAACAATTCAGAAAGTATATGTAATTTTTCCATTGCATGTGTTCGATTGCAAACTGTCATAAACAAATCTCACAAGTATCAGACACCGCAAGCTCCAAGGTACTATGTAATCAACGCAACATAGACATTATACCAACCCTGGTTAACCACTATTGGCTTAAAATGCCAAACCTAACAATATCTGCCAATTAATTTACAGCTATATTGCCTGTCTGTCTGTGTGGTGCACATAACAGTCTTCTGGGTTGGCAGAAATGCTTTCCACAAATCCTTCATTTAAATATTAACTGCAAAGTAGGCTTACCTGGCAGAAGTCTATCATGAGTAAGTATACTGTATCATTTGCATCTATTATTTGCTAACTTTTCCATGAAATGAGCAGCAGCAGTACAAAACCGTCGCTAGACCGAGATATTAGACACATTCCTTGCGCTCTAGAAATTAAAAATGTTAAAAAGCAAAGTCCCGCTCAAGGTTGGAAACCCCCTGCTCTAGTTATAATGAAGAGGCAAAGAGAGTCCAAGGCAGGCCACAAGTCCAGGACAAATGTGATTGGGTCTATCTGGTCACCTCATGGATCATACTTGTCTAGTTAGTTCATGGATTTAGATGAGCCAACATGGTCTTTGTGAAAAGTTGTTTACCTACGTTGTAATAAAGAGGACCACGATAATCAAAGCTGACAAGGGCTGCCTGAAGAACTGCCATCAATTCTACTACAACAGTACTAGTAGTATTGTTGCTTTGTTCTAAAGAGAAATGATTCATGCATTCTTCTCTGAAGAGAGCTGGGCTTCAGGTTAGTTATGTTTTACTCTAGCCAAGACTGCTGCAGCACTGGGTTCACAACAACACCCCACCCCCTCCTTTTCTATCAGTCATTCTCCAGCCCAGTCACCCATAGCCAGCCCCTGCCTGAAACCTAATCATAGCAGATAGCTGTGAGCAGGGGAAAGTAGAACAGTGAATACAGAGCCATCCAGCAGAGAGAATCCATCTAATTTCCCTGAATCTGCTTCAGGATGGCAGCGGCACTCCATTAATCAGCCTGGCTGGCATCTCTACAGCATGGCAGAGTAATTCATCAGGTCTGCTAGGCTGGTGGGGTAAGAGGGAGGGAGAAGAGAGGAGCAGGAAAAAGAGAGCAGGGAGCGGGGGATGACTGGAGACCAAGTACTGTAGAAAGGAAAAGTGAGCATTTCATCTTCTTACACTCACCTTAAAAGTAGGTTAAAATAACAGTCTCACCTTCAAAAGCTCCTTGTTGGCAAACGCCAGAATCCCCTCAAATATGACAACATTGGCACCGTAGACAGTTTTCTGAAGAAGAAGAAAAAAAACACCATAAAAAAAAAAGAGTTTCTCACCACACAAAGCGGATTATTATGTACAGTGTACATAATTAGACAGACAGACAGCATATGGCAGAACGGGGACTGGGCCTTATGATAGATGTGCCCACCAGGTGTGCCAGGTAAATGCGTGGGCAAATGTCTGGCAGAGGGAGACCGGTGGGTTGACGAGGTGTGAGGGGCACAGCGCCTTGGCAGCACCCGTCTGCTGTCCTGTCAGCACCAAATTCACAGCTAATCTAAAATGTTTGTGCGCCGCTCCAAACCCCCCCTCCCATTCCTCCGGCCTATCCCCCTCTGATTAACAGCCCTTTGTGTGCTGTAATTACCACTGCAGCTATCTGATGTGATTTTGTTTTTTGCACCACAGAAAGTAGTCCCTGAGGTGGCAGAGCAGAGCAGGTCCAACTGACTCGTCAAGATCTGATGTTATCAGAATTAAACATTAAGATGTCCAAAACAAGAGATGGACTGTCAGTGACTCAAAAGGCCCAGATTTAACCGTGTGTGTGTGTCGGATACGGAGCATAGACATGTATCACTCAGGTAGTACTGCCTAGTCAGGGAGCTACAGACTGTCACGATCCCATTCCAGGAGTCTGACGAGTTCGGAGCTGCAGTGAATGACCAGGCTACGTCTGTATTGATCAGAGAAAGAGGATCTCATACAGAGAGAGAGGTTTAGTGTTCATGTTTCATTCATTTATCACATTATTACCCCCTGGTGATAAAAAACAGTTTTTTTTGTTACAAGTAATGTTATTGTTTTCCTGGATAGATGTACTTCTTTCAGCCGTGAAATTACATTGAGTCTTGAAAGTAAACATTAAAACGCAAAATGCAATTCTCATAACAACATACTCATTGTTGATAGTCAATACATGCAGTGGTTTAAAATTCATACAAGCATTTTCTTTGAGATTACTGCCGAGACACAAAAGACAATCATTGAAAGTGTCTTGACACTCCTACTCATTCCAGGGTTTCTCTTTATTTTTTAAAACTATTTTCCACATTGTAGAATAATAGTGAAAACATCAAAACTATGAAATAACACATATGGAATCATGTAGTAACCAAAAAACAAATCTAAATATATTTTATATTTGAGATTCTTCAAAGTAGCCACCCTTTGCCTTGATGATAGCTTTGCACTATTGGCATTCTCACAACCACCTTCATGAGGTAGTCAACTGGAAATGAATTTTAATTAACAGGTGAACCTTCTTAAAAGTTCATTTGTGGAATGTCTTTCCTTCTTAATGCCATTGAGCCAATCAGTTGTATTGTGACAAGGTAGGGGTGGTATACAGAAGATAGCCCTATGTGGTAAAAGACAAAGTGCATATTATGGCAAGAACAGCTCAAATAAGCAAAGAGAAATTACAGTCCATCATTACTTTACGACATGAAGGTCAGTCAATGCGGAACATTTCAAAAACTTTCTTCAAAAATGTTCTTCAAGTGCATCGCAAAAACCATCAAGCGCTATGATGTAACTGGCTCATGAGGACCGCCACGAGGAAGGAAGACCCAGAGTTACCTCTGCTGCAGAGGATAAGTTCATTGGAGTAACCAGCCTCAGAAATTGCAGCCCAAATAAATGCTTCAGAGTTCAAGTAACAGACACATCAACTGTTCAGAGGAGACTGCGTGAATCAGGCCTTCATGGTTGAATTGCTGCAAAGAAACCACTAATAAAGGACTGCAATAAGAGACTTGCGTGGGCCAAGAAACACGAGCAATGGACATTAGACCGGTGGAAATCTGTATTTTGAGTCCAAATGTAAGATTTCTGGTTCCAACCGCTGTGTCTTTGTGAGACGCAGAGTAGGTGAACAGATGATCTCTGCATGTGTGGTTCTACCGTGAAGCATAGAGGAGGTGTGATGGTGCTTTGCTGGTGACACTGTCAGTGATTTATTCTGTAGCAATACACCTCCAGGCTGTGTAAGGGCTATTTTATCAAGGAGAGTGATGGAGTGCTGCATCAGATCAGAACCTGGCCTCCACAATATCCCGACCTCAACCCAATTGAGATGGTTTGAGATGAGCTGGACCGCAGAGTGAGGGAAAAGCAGCCAACAAGTGCTCAGCATATGCGGGGACTCCTTCAAGACTGTTGGAAAAGCATTCCTCATGAAGCTGGTTGAGAGAATGCCAAGAGTGTGCAAAGCTGTGATCAAGGAAAAGGGTGGCTACTTTGAAGAACCTAAAATATATTTTGATTTGTTTAACACTTTTTTTTTTACTCCAGCAAGAGCAGACTTGAACCCGATCGAACATCTCTGGAGAGTCCTGAAAAAAGCTGTGCAGCAACGCTTCCCATCCAACCTGAGAGTTGGAGAATCTGCAGAGAAGAATGGGAGAATCTCCCCAAATACGGGTGTGCCAAACTTGTAGAGTCATACCCAAGACTCAATTTAGTAATCGCTGCCAAAGGTGCTTCAACAAAGTACTGAGTCTGAAAACTTAAATGCGATTTCATTTTTTTATTATTAGTAATTCATTTGCAAAAATGTATAAAAACCTGTTTTTGCTTTGTCATTATGGGGTTTAGATTGATGAGGGAAAAAAATAATTTAATCAATGTTATAATAACACTGTAACGTAACGAAATGTGGGAAAAGTCAAGGGGTCTGAATACTTTTCAAAGGCACTGTATTGCCATAGCAATGTCTGAATGCACACAGACAAATAGCAGGATCAACTTGGTGAGATTGTAGACTCCTACATTGATAGTGCAGTTTGTTTAGGCGATTTTACAGCTAGCCAGCTACTTCATATGCTGATATTGACTTTGGCATTATTGTGTGTAGCTACTTTTGCTAGCTACCTAGCTAGCCAGCCAGCCCAGAGAGAGAACATTGCATTGTGGGTTTTGTAGTCAACTTGAGTATCAATAGATTTCCAGTGGCGTAAAGTACTTAAGTAAAAATACTTTAAAGTACTACTTAAGTAGTTTTTGGGGGTATCTGTACTCTACTTTATTACATTCCTAAAGAAAATAAATGTACTTTTCACTCCACATTTCCCCCCCGACAAAAAGCACTTGTTACGTTTTGACAGGAAAATTGTCAAATTCACACACTTATCAAAATAACATCCCTGGTCATCCCTACTGCTTCTGATCTGATGGACTTAAACACAAACGCTTCATTTGTAAACTGTGTTGGAGTGTGCCGCTGGCAATCAGTCAATAAAAAATGTTTAAAAAATTGTGCCACCTGGTTTGCTTAATATAAGGAAATTGAACTGATGTATACTTTTACTTTCGATACTTAAGTACATTTGATCAATTCCATTTACTTTTGATACTTTAGTATATTTAAAACCAAACACTTTGACTTTTACTCAAGTAGTATATTATTGGGTGATGCACTTTTACTTGAGTAAAAGTAAAGATACCTAAATAGAAAATGACTCAAGTATGACAATTGACTACTTTTTCCACCAATGTAGACTTCCACAACATTTTTCACGTTGCTAGTAAGGTTGTTATAACAACAAAATGAAATATTTGTTCCCCAAAAAATATTGTTCTCACATATTACAGTTATTTAACACTGTAAATCATAAGAATCATAAGTCATAGACCGTTCTACCTGCTACCGCATGGCAAGGTACCAGAGCGCAAAGTCTAGGTCTAAAAGGCTTCTTAACAGCTTCTACCCCCCAAGCCATATGATGCGTGAAAAGCTAATCAAATGGCTACCCAGACTATACTGCTGCTACTCTCTGTTTATTAGCCATGCAGTCACTTTACCTCTACCTATATGTTAACTCGACTAACCGGTGCCCCTACACATTGACTCTGTACCGGTACCCCCTGTATATAGCATCACTACTGTTATTTTTTTGTTGCTCCTTAATTATTTGTCATTTGATTTACTTTCTCTCTTAAAACTGCATTGTTGGTTAAGGGCTTGTAAGTAAGCATTTCACTGCAAGCTTATATTCTGCGCATGTGACAAATAACATTTGATTTGAATGCGTGGTTTAGGGTGGATTATTGCTTTAAGACAATTTACTGAGTCTGCCTTACCCACTCCTTGCGGCGGCAGTGAGAAGTGAAGTCGTAGACGGGTACTTTGATGCTCTTGCCCTTCTTCAGCTTCCTCAGAACAGTCACCAGCAACTCAAAGTCAAAGGCCTCTGGGTGATCAAAGTTATACTCATTCTTAGCTGCCAGCTCCTGCTCATCTTTGGTCAAAACCTGGGGGGGAAACAAGGTCACAATTCAGGAATTCAATTACACTCTTGCCTGACCTGCATTTGTGTAGATCTGAGAGGATTGGATTGGTTGAAGCAATATGGCAAACATTCCACCTAGCCTATCAAAGGGCAAGATGGAGCTATTTAAATACTCCTACTGTCCATGCCTTTGCGATGTGCACAGGTACCTAGGTGTGGGGGCCTATTTGGGCAACAAAGCATGAGTTGTTAAGAACCATTCCCTTGTCACATAAAAAAAAAACATGGCCGCTACAGTAAAACATACTTAAAAGCCATCGACTTTTGTTTCCAACACAGCTAGGGACATAATTGACATGAATGATTCCATTAGTTCCCTTATTGGTTAGGGGTTTAAAGCTAAATAAAAGCTAAAATAAGGGTTAATTACTGACCGTTTGGAGGGTTGAGGACAGCGCAGGGTACACACAACTGCTTCACTGATCAAGTTAAGCAGAGGCAACTTTCTTTAACAACAGGGAACCAATTCAATCAATCTATTGGAGCAGCTGCAGTGGTCTCAGAATGCGATTGAGTTGAGTGGTTCTGTCTGGGTAGACTGAGGATGCCTCTAGAGGGTACTGATAGTTCTGTGCTCCCTAGGTGTTGCTGCCTCTATACTAAATCAGAGGGGGAGCCAATAAAGCATTCAGCATGAAGCGGGTCATGAAATGACATTCATTGGCTAGTTTACCTTCAACAGAATGTCTTATAAGTATACCCAGGAGTTATTCCTGAACCTGTGACCTCACCAATGATAAACTCCAGGCCATACTTATAAACATAGCTTATTATGCAAGTTTACCTTATAGAACAAGCCCTATAGTTTACCTTATAGAAAGAGTCCATGGAGAGGAGGACCACCCAGGGAACATCTAGAGCCTCGATGATCTTATTGGCCACCGTGGTTTTTCCAGAAGCACTTCCTCCACAGAGGCCTCCAGGAAGAAACATGAGGGGGTAAGACAGGGCTCCTGACAAACGTACACTAGGAACCCAAAACAACAACCCTGGGAGTAAATCCAACAATACATGCTGTGGTTGTGAAAATCTGGATGCAGTGCTTGTCGTGTTTGCTCCTGCACAGGCAGTGGAACCCCTATCATAATGTACTGAATACATAAACCAGAGAGGTGCACATAACACAGGGTGCAGTTCAAAACTGCGGAGTTAGGCTATAAACGTGCACAGACAAAATATTCAAGATAACAAAATGGAACTGAAAACTGTCTGGATAAGCTGTTTTTCAAAATATTTTACTTCGAATTGAGCTATGTTGACACAACAAATGAAACTCGGCCATCAGACTAACTGACACAGAACATGAAGCAACCCATCCAGCAAATTAAATTAAATCCGTCGAATTGTTGCCTAGAGACAATAACAAACAGCTCTGGCTCTGATGATTCAGGGCTCCTTTTATGTGCTTACCATCTCTCCTCTCCCTCGGACCTCTGAGGCAGGTTGGTTATTCTACATGAGCAGACTTTCTAACCTTCAATCAACAGAAGCAGAGTGTTGGCCAGAGCAGAACAGCAGGATGGCCTTTTTACAGGAATCATCAACCAAAGCACATCCAAGTGTGAAACGTAACCAGTCAAGTCCGGCTCATTGAAAGTAACAGATTGCGTATTAAAGATAGCCTTTGCCTCAGTCAGCAGCACTCAAGCCAATCAGATGTATTTAAACAAAGTATGGTCCGGCTGGGTAATTCATACACATGGTTAATTTCATTATGGTGTGTAAAGTGTACAGGGGTGCCTTACTGGGATGACCAGAAAGACCCCGGCCAAATGTAGAATATAAGCTACAACCTAAGCTAGCATGGAGGTTGCCCTGAGCACTGATGATGAGATCCTATTATTTTAGGATGTCTGAAAACCTTTTTCAAAATGTCTCTTCAATTTCCACACTGCCTATCAACTCTCCAGGACAATGTCTGGTGACTGACCATTGCCGTGCATGTCATTTCTGTTCATTAAGTTGAGTTTGAGGTTGCAGGTAATGAGTCATGACAATTAGAGCCCTGCACGGACATGAATTTTCAGCAACTACAGTACTACCCATGCCTACCACTTTCAGGCTCTACCCTACCTAAGCCTGATTTCTTCTGTTAAATTTGAGGCCCTAGCCGAAACAACTTTCTCCATTAGTAAAACCATTAACTGCTCCTCTCTGTCTGTCACTTGCTCCATGTGCAGGCAGCTCGCTCTTCATGCGCACTGCTAATGGAGGCACTGAGTCTGAGTAACCATAGCAATGGATCGCTTGGGCTGCTCTGCCAGAGATATTAGAGAAAGGAGATATGAATCCCATTGGGCAATGTATGGAGAAACGTATAACACCACACCCAGCAGACTGTCAACCAATCTTGTTCACGGTGCCATGTGATTGTTAAGCTAATCGTCACGCAACCCCTTCTCAAAGTTAGGGTATGAGTCAAGAAACCTGCCTACTTTCCTCAAAAGTACGTAATGTCACAATTCGAAAGCTCACAGATAAGTTACTTCTCACACTTCGGATAAGATTTGTAATGGTGTACTTACTGTTGACAAAATTCATGCTAATATTGGGTTATCCTTGAGAGCTCTCCTTGTCCCAGAGTCGCCTAGAATGCACCGTGCAGCCCATTGCCGTACCATGGGCAACGTACACAATGGGCGTTGATACGATTTCAATGGAGTTTCAATGGAGTTTCCCCATCTCCTCAAAAGTATCTCTGGCTCAGGGCGCAGTGGTCTAAGGCACTGCTATCTGTTCCACTAGAGATCCTGGTTCGAGTCCAGGCTCTGCCGCAGCCGGCCGCACAATTGCCCGTGTTCGTCCGGGTTGGGGGAGGGTTTGGCCAGGAATGCTTGAGGAATGTCTGTGCTGACACGGTCGCCAGGTTGACCCAGCAGACACACCAGCGACTTCTGTGCTGACACGGAACAGCCACCAGGTGTGCATCTAGGATGTTTCCTATCTGACTCTGACACGTTGGTGCGGCTGGCTTCCGGGTTAAGTGGGCATTGTGTCAAGAAGCAGTTGGGTTGTGTTTTGGAGGACGCACGGCTCTCGACCTTCGTACGGGAGTTGCAGCGATAAGACAAGACTGTAACTACCAATTGGATACCATGAAATTGGGTAAAAAAATAAAGAATATATATATATATATATTTTTTTTTTAAGTATCTCTGGCTCTGCTCAACAATCAAAGAGATTTGATTTAGCTGTTAGCTTCTTTTGGTCACTCTAAACTCCGACAAAACTCAAGGAACATTATAATTTGAAAAAAAGAATTTATCCTGTCTTATCTTTGACGAGAATGAAGCACTTCCGACACCATGTTATGATCTTAGTCATATAGGACTGTAATGCGCAAGAGCAAATGGCTCAGCTTCAAAATGTTAGTGATCAATTTAGTGATACCCGAGCCCTACCCGTACCCTGGTTATTGTTGAAAAAAAAACAGGCCCTACCCGACCCTAACTCAAAGTATAATGTTGGGGCCTTCCGGGCTCGGGTAGCCGAGCACTAATAATAATGTCAAATGACAGCTCTCTTACCAATAACGAAAGCCTCTTTGAAGGTGGTCCCAGTGACATTGTACCAGGGGGGCCTTCCTGCAGTGTAGATTGTCCTCTTGTTGGTCCTCAAGAGAGGTGGCTCAGTCTTGCTCTGGCTGGTGGTCCGTTTCCGTGGAGACAGTGAGGGGGTCAGAGGGCAGCGGGGGTGTTTCGGAAGACTGCCCAGAGAATCATCTCCACTGCCACTGGTGAACAACAATAACACAAGGGACAAAAAGGTTAGTTCCGCTCAAATTCTGCCTAGTCATTATTTAGCGCTCTTCACTGGATAACCCATAACCCAGATTTTCCATTGAAGAGGATTGTATTATAGCTATTAACTTTGATTCATCTGTGACATGAATCACTACAAACATCCACTCACAGAAGCCATCATATCCATATATACCATCAGAGATGCCGTTTAAGCTCATAGCTGCCCCATGATTATGATCAGGACAATGATCTGGGCAATTTGATTACAATGTGTCTGTCCTGTGGAGAGAAAAGAGAGGGGGTCCATACACTCAAGGAACCCTCATCAGTAGCGCTCCGCAGTTCTGTACTGTCTGTGTAGGTGAGGGAGAATGGGGGAAAACTTGACCACCCTCTCCAGGAAATCACACAGTTGCTGGGGGGCATGGGGCAGGCACTCGCATGAGTAAGGCTGTCATCATTTGGACAAAGAGAGTAGAAAATCGAAATGTGTGACAACAGCAATGTCTAAAAGTGATTTCCTTACCTACTTTTCCTCTTCACCTGCAGTGATCTGAAAACACAGGACAAGTGAAAAAATGTTGGTAATTCAAATAGGCGAAAGAGAGAAATACACTTTAGACTATTGAAATGAACACCTGGATGTTCATTTTCACTGTTGCTACTCTGTTATAATGCCAACTCGGCATCTGAGATCTGAATCATTGCACCCACATTCACTGCCACGTCTATGTGACTGTGCATTAGCTAACGTTTGCTAATGTAGCATTAATGAAGCGTTATTCTAGCCGGCTTGCTAACTTATTCATTGAGTACATACACCATAACTAAGCAACATACGTAGCTTGCTTCCATCATTGTAGCTGAGATATTGAGTATAAGCGATCAGAAATAATTTATTTCAAATAAATATTAGCTTTGCCTGGCTAATGATAGCTGACTGGTTAGCATGCCAACCCACACGGCACACTCTGTATTGCTATCTTTGTTAGCCTGAAACATATAAATTATTTATACATACCTGTCAGATCTAGACATCGACCGGTCTTCTTCTTTCTCCCCCTCTTCTTGTTGTGGCATCTGGACATCGTTTTGGTTAATTTTCATTGCCATGTTTCCATCTCCTACACACCGGAGACGCGCGTAAACAAACACCGGATGAAGCGTCCTGACGTCACCTTTTGTGTACATGTGCGTGCGTGGAGTGCGCTCCATCCGCACTTCACCGTGGTAAAACCAGCTTCTAGTTAGATATTCGCGCATTCAAACCTCAATAGCTTTCAAACCACTTGATTTGTAGTTTTGCATGTCTACTTTGACGCTAAATAGAATTTTCGAATATGAGAGTAAATAGAGCCAAGACACCTTGTCCGAGAGAGATTTACATGGTTATCAAAACGTCACATCAGGGCAAGGCTACACGAAACACAGCCCTTATTTGAAGTTTTTCTAAAATACCTTTTGGAAAAAACTATTGGGACCGTTTTCCTGTTTGACTGCTAGGTTTTATAGGTATTGTAATGACCTGACTAGATCATAAATGAACAATTGTCCAGACAGAGGCTTGAGTTTGCGAATTGACGGTTTATTAAACCAACTTTACACAGGCTACTGTTTGGGCCGTAGCACACGCCAAATAGATGACAGATAACCCACAAGCCAATCGTGACCTTCTCTTGTGAAGCCCAGACGTAAGAGGGAGAGAACAAAGGCTGAACCTGGTCTTAACTTCCAATGCTCCACCCCCCTGCCCAACCCCCCTCCACGCCACTCCGCCAACCACCAGGATGCCCGGCATCAGAACATTCCAGGCATTGGCAGATAGCAGGTTGATTGACATGTCGGACCCCGCGAACACCGGGTACTGGTCAGTACAACACAACCACCTCCTAGCCTAGCACATAACACACAGCTGTCTGTGCGGGTCGCTACACAGCCCCCCCACCACAAAGTCCCTCGTCCCCGAGGGAACAAACAAAGTCTCTGAAGCGACCCGGAGGTCTCCTTTGCCTGCGTGGCCGTGATGGTCGCAGAGTGCCCCTCTGGGAACCAGGGGATGAAGGCAGGGATATGGGGGACAAGGAAGCGGAACGGGTACTACAGTCCGTGGCTCTGGGGAACCACGCGGTGACACAGGGGGAGACAGGGGAGTGGGCTGTCTGGAGCCTTGCCTGCGGCACCTGAGGGTGGGTGCCTGGAGAATGTCATTGCCAGAGAGGGGAATTGTGGGGGTTCCTGGGGTTTGGGGAGAAGAGGCCCCTCTGTATGGGGCTAACCTGTCCCGGTGCAGTGCCACCTTTCTCCCCCTGGGAGGAAGCTGCACCCGGTACACAACCTCCCCTACCCTCTCCAGGACACTGCAGGGTCCCACCCAGTGACTGTCCAACTTGGGGCATCTGCCTTTTTTCCTTAGGGGGCTGTAGACCCAGACCAGCTCCCCAGCCACAAAGTGCCTTCCCCAGGTGTGCACGTCATAGTTCCTTTTCTGCCTCACACCTGCATTCACCAGCTGCTCTCTGGCGAAGGTGTGGGCTGTCTCCAGGCGGTCCTGGAGTCTCCGGGCATACTCCGGCCCCGGAGGAACATGAGGGCTATCCAGGGGCCGACCAAACGCCATCTCCGCAGGGGTGCGGATCTCTCTCCCCAGCATGAGAAGGGCAGGCGTGCAGGAGGTGGAGTCTTGGACAGCGGAGCGGCATGCCATGAGGACCATAGGCAGGTGCTTGTCCCAGTCACGCTGGTGTTTGGAAGAGACGATGGCCAGCTGCTGTCCAAGCGTTTTGTTGAAGCGCTCCACAAGGCCATCACTTTGAGGATGGAGAGGAGTAGTGCGGCTCTTGTGCATACCCAGCCTCTCACACATGGTGGCGAACACACGGGACTCAAAGTTTCTGCCTTGGTCGCTGTGGATGGACTCTGCAGCTCCAAACCTGCTGAACATCCCCGCTGTCAGGGCGTCGACGATGGTCTCTGCCTCCTGGTCAGGCAGAGCATAGGCCTCGGGCCATTTTGTGAAATAGTCCATGGCCGTGAGCACCCAGCGGTTTCCACTGTCTGTGGTGGGGAACTGCCCAACTACATCCACTCCCACCCTCTCCATGGGAGCCCCCACTGGGAACTGTTGGAGCTGAGCATGAGAGCGGCCTGGGGGCCCTTTCTCGCTGTGCAGTTGTCACAGCGGCGACAAAAGTCCTCCACATCCCTCTTGTGCTGCCCCCAGTAGAAGCCCTGACGGAGACGGCGCAGTGTTTTTGTGACCCCAAAGTGTCCAGTCCCCACCCCCCATGAGTACTCTGGAGCACAGCCTCCCGCAATGCTTTTGGGACCACCACCTGCCACCTCTCCTCTCCCGTAGCTGACTCCTTCCATGCCCGCTGTAGCACGCCATCAGCCAGCCGCAGTCTCTCAAACTTCGACCACAACCCTTTGGTCGCGAGTGAGAGCGCTGTCACCTCTTCCCATGGTGGCCTCACCTGCGCCTCTACCCACTGTAGCACTGGCTGTAGGTCTGTGTCCCGTCCCTGCTGCTGCCGCCATTCAGCCACGTCGACAGTCTGCAGCTCACAGCAGACAGGCCCGCTCGCCCGACACACTGTGGCACAGACACCCTCCTCTGCCCGCAGCTCTCTCTCCCGTCCCTCTCTCCGTTCACAGTGGCGGCAGCCGTCTGCAGTACAGGGCCGACGGGACATGGCGTCGGCGTTGGAGTGGCGTGCCCCTGCCCTGTGCACCACCGTGAAGTCATACGGCTGAAGCTCCTCCAACCAGCGTGCCACCTGCCCCTCTGGCTCTCTGAAAGACATGAGCCACTGGAGAGCAGAGTGGTCAGTCCTTACAGTAAAGGGCAGACCACCCAGGTAGTACTTGAAGTGTTTGACGGAAGCCACAACAGCCAAGAGCTCCCGCCGGGTGACACAGTAGCGGCGCTCATGTTTGTCAAATGTTTTGCTGAAGTACGCCACCACTCTCTCCCCTCTGGCCCCACCTGGGCCAGCACCCCACCCATGCCCACATTGCTCGCGTCTGTGTCCAGGATAAAGGGCAAGGTGAGGTCAGGGGGCGAGCACGGGGCCTCGATCAGTGCACGTTTGAGGGTGTTGAACGCCTCCTCACACTCCACTGTCCAAGTGAAAGCCTTGTCCTTCGGCAGCAGGCGGTTCAGTGGAGCAGCAACGCTTGAGAAGCCCCGTACAAACCTCCTGTAGTACGAGGCCAGGCCCAGGAAGCTCTTCAGCTGACGCTGGTCGGTGGGGGTGGGCCAGTCTCTGACAGCCCCTACCTTGTCCTCCATGGTGCTGATCCCCTCCTTCCCCACTCGGTGGCCCAAGAAGGACACCTCTCTCCTCATGAAGTGGCACTTCTCGGGGTGGAGCTTCAGACCTGCGGCAGCCACCCTCTCCAGCACACGCCGTAGCGCCCCCAGGGCTGACTGGAAGGAGCTGCCATGGGCCAGGATGTCATCGAGGTATACCAGACACTGCTGTCGGGGGATGCCATCCAGCACCCTGTCCATCAAACGCTCAAAAGTAGCTGGAGCGTTGCACAGGCCAAAGCACAGGACCTTGAACTGCCAGTGTCCTCTGTTAGTGGAGAACGCAGTTTTGGCTCTGGCCTCTGGGGAGAGGGGCACCTGCCCTGCCAGTAGCCGCTGCGGAGGTCTAGTGAGGAGAACCAGGAGGACCCCCTAACCAGGTCCAGCGACTCATCGATACGTGGTATGGGGTATGAGTCCTTCCTGGTTACCTCATTCAGCCGCCTGTAGTCCGCACAGAACCTCAGCTTGCCCCCCTTCTTCGGAACCATGACGACTGGCGCCGCCCAGGGGCTGTCTGAGGGCTCAATGAAGTCTGCCCGCTGCATCTCCAACACAGCCTTGTCTGCCGCCTCCTGGCGTGCCAGCGGGATACGGCGGGGACGCATCTTGATGGGTCGAGCATCACCTGTGTCGATCTCATGCTGCACCAGATGGGTCTGACCCACCTCTTCCTCACTCAACGCAAAGCTGTCTCTGAATTCAAACAGCAACTGCCACAACCGTCCCTGCTGCTCGGGGTCAAGACCAACACAGTTCCTCCCCATATCTCCCTCACTGCAGACAGTGTCCTCTCCTCTCCCATCTGGGGTAGCTGGGCTGGGGGTGCGGCCCGGGCTCACAGAGGGCTGTGTCATGGAGGTAGCTGGGGGAATGTAACACACCGCCGTAGGTGACAGGGGGACTGGGGAAAAGTCACACACAGCTGTGGGGGAGGTGGCGCAGCCATGAGTCTCTGCTGCTTTAACTGTTGGAGTAAAGGGTTTGTTGGGTTGAGTGAATGTGACATTAGGGGGGGCCATGGTGACTTCCGTCCCTCCCTGGAAGCTCAGTGTGCCCCTATTTAGGTCTAACTGGCAGCCTGTGCAACTAAGAAAGTCCAACCCCAGGATACAAGGGTCCTGCACAGCCGCCACCCACACAGGATGACGCACAGTCCTGCCCCCTACTGTCAGAGTCATTATTCCCTTCCCTTTCATGGGTGCCAGCTCACCTGTGACTGTGCGGAGCTGCACAGTTGTAGGCTCACACTGAGTCCAACCTGGCACAATATCTGGCCTCACCAGGGTTACTGTGGACCCAGTGTCCACCAGGGCGGAGCAGGGCACCCCCTCCACAGTGACAGGGACATGACAAAAGTCCCCAACACAGGTCCGGCCCACCACAACAACAGGCTCCATCCGCTTGCCCTCGTCTGCTTCTGGGGGAAGTGGAGCCTTGCTTCCCCGTCTGTGCCGGTGGGCTCCTCCTGAAGATGATGGTGGTTGGGATAGAAAGCCAGGGGTCCGCACTACCCGGTCTATGCGGACCCCGAGCCGTTTCCCTGAGCTCTGGGGGACATGGGGCAATCTCGGCGCAGATGGCCTGGCTGGCCACAACCCCAGCAGACCCTGGGACCAGGGCTTGTGTTTCGTGCCGCCTGTAGCGACACAGCCCGAATGAGTTCTGTCATTTCGGCCACCCAAGCAGGCTTTTCCGGCTCCAGGCTGCTCTGCCCCCCAGCTCGCACAGAGGGTGTGTCTCCCTGCACCCCCACCAAAGCCCCAGCCCACACCAGCTCCCTCTCCAAAGCCATCTCCAAGGCTGTCTGCAATGACTCAGGATGAGCCAGCTGGGTCTGTATGCGCAGCTCCGTAGGGGAGAGCGCCTGTATGAACTGGTCCCGTGCTAGCTCGCTCTGCACGGAGGGGGGCATGTGAGCATATGCCCGCCGAGAGAGGCTCTCAATGTCATTAGCTAGCACCCGTAGAGGCTCTCCAGGCTGCCTGCGTCTATTACTCAGTTCGGAGCGCAGTAGCCCGGGCTGTACACACTGTCCATAGCGCCTCCTCAGTGCTCCCACTAGAGCACCATAATCATGCCTGTCCTCGGGGCTAATCAATATCAAACAGGCCAGAGCTTCATCCGTGAGGCATAAAGCCAACTGCAGTGCCCTTTCTTCATCCGACCACCCCTAAAATGAGCTAACAGTTCAAACTGAGCATGAAAAGCTTCCCAATCCGCCTTACCGGAATACTTCGGGGTCTTAACAGATACGGACGCAGCCGGGAACTGGGCACCGCCATGTTTGTTTACATCCTGAGCCCCAGATTCCTCGTCACGCCGCGTCGACGTCGCCACTTCGGTCCGCCCACCAGAATCCGCGCGAAATACACTCGACGAAACACTCATGCCCGCTTCAGCCGCCATCACTCTAACGTCCTCCCTCAAGCGGCCTCTGCGCTCCGACGCCCTGGCGATCTCCTCAGACAGAACCCCCGACGTCCATTCACACGCACCTCCTTGGCCATAATCGTCCCCTACCTCCACCTTCACTTTCGGATTCCCTCGAAGCATTTTCAATCCCCGTTCTCACCTACGGTAGCTAGCCACATAAGTCAGCTAGCTAGCTGGCTAACTTGTATCAACGTTTTTACTTCTGACACCAATGTAATGACCTGACTAGATCATAAATGAACAATTGTCCAGACAGAGGCTTGAGTTTGCGAATTGACGGTTTATTAAACCAACTTTACACAGGCTACTGTTTGGGCCGTAGCACACGCCAAATAGATGACAGATAACCCACAAGCCAATCGTGACCTTCTCTTGTGAAGCCCAGACGTAAGAGGGAGAGAACAAAGGCTGAACCTGGTCTTAACTTCCAATGCTCCACCCCCTGCCCAACCCCCCTCCACGCCACTCCGCCAACCACCAGGATGCCCGGCATCAGAACATTCCAGGCATTCCCGTGATTGGCAGATAGCAGGTTGATTGACATGTCGGACCCCGCGAACACCGGGTACTGGTCAGTACAACACAACCACCTCCTAGCCTAGCACATAACACACAGCTGTCTGTGCGGGTCGCTACAGTATTATGACACCTACACTGTGGGGCTCTGTCGTCTGTTTGTGTTGTTGGTCTTGGCTAGTTTAATATTCCTGTTGGTTGTTGCAAACCTGTCGCTCAAATTGCGTGTATACAGTGCAGAAATACTTTTCAAACATCCTGAAATACACACGCCAAAATCACATTTCACGTGCCCATAGTACTCCCCACCCACTACAACAGGATAGGAAAAGCCTGTCTAAACTGCATTGGGGACGTCGATGTCCAAACAAAGATTTTACAGAGGAGTTCCGAAATTTAACGAAGACTGGATTACTATCAAGGTAAAGTTAGCCTAGCACAAACGAGCAAATGCTTAATTTACAGTTTATCTCCCTATATGTTCACTATTTGAATTGCAGCATGAGTTGAACGTTTCTCAAAATGTTTCACTGGTTCAGCTTGGTTACAACTTTATTTATCACTAGAAATCAGATCAGCTAAAATTAACGAGGAAAAACATGAAATAATGGCAATAGGAAAAATAACTCATGATCTACAGCAATTCTTTAAGTGGACCACAAAAAAATGAAATACTTAGGCAGCTTAATAAGTGACAAACAAAAAAAAGAAGTTTACATACACCTTAGCCAAATACATTTCAACTCAGTTTCCACAATTCCTGGCATATAGTCCTAGTAAAAGTTCCCTGTCTTAGGTCAGTTAGGATCACCACTTTATTTTAAGAATGTGAAATGTCAGAATAATAGTAGATTGATTTATTTAATCTTTTATTTCTTTCATCACATTCCCAGTGGGTCAGAAGTTTACATAAACAATTCTACCAAATACTAATTGAGTGTAACTTGGGTCAAACGTTTTGGGTAGCCTTCCACAAGCTTCCCACAATAAAGTTGGGTGAATTCTGGCCCATTCTTCCTGACAGAGCTGGTGTAACCAAGTCAGGTTTGTAGGCCTACTTGCTCGCACACGCTTTTTCAGTTCTGCCCATACATTTTTATATAGGAATGAGGTCAGGGGTTTGTGATGGCCACTCCAATACCTGGACTTTGTTGTCCTGAAGTCATTTTGCCACAACTTTGGAAGTATGCTTGGGGTCATTGTCCATTTGAAAGACCCATTTGCGACCAAGCTTTAACTTCCTGACTGATGTCTTCAGATGTTGCTTCAATATATCCACATAATTTTCCTACCTCATGATGCCATCTATTTTGTGAAGTGCACCAGTCCCTCCTGCAGCAAAGCACACCCAAAACATGATGCTGCCGCCCCCGTGCTTCACGGTTGGGATGGTGTTCTTCGGCTTGCAAGCTTCCCCCTTTTCCTCCAAACATAACGATGGTCATTATGGCCAAACGGTTCTATTTTTGTTTCATCAGACCAGAGGACATTTCTCCAAAAAGTACGATCTTTGTCCCCATGTGCAGTTGCAACCCGTAGTCTGGCTTTTTTTGGCGGTTTTGGAGCAGTGGCTTCTTCCTTGCTGAGCGGCCTTTCAGGTTATGTCGATATAGGACTTGTTTTACTGTGGATATAGATACTTTTGTACCTGTTTCCTCCAGAATCTTCACAAGGTCCTTTGCTGCTGTTCTGTGATTGATTTGCACTTTTCGCACCAAAGTACATTCATCTCTAGGAGACAGAACGCATCTCCTTCCTGAGCGGTATGACGGCTAAGTGGTCCCATGGTGTTTATACTTGCGTGCTATTGTTTGTACAGATGAACGTGGTACCTTCAGGCATTTGGAAATTACTCCCAAGGATGAACCAGAGTTGTGGAGGTCTACAATTTTTTTCTGAGGTCTTAACTGATTTCTTTTGATTTTCCCATGATGTCAAGCAAAGAGGCACTGCGTTTGAAGGTAGGCCTTGAAATACATCCACAGGTACACCTCCAATTGACTCAAATGATGGCAATTAGCCTATCGGAAGCTTCTATAGCCATGACATAATTTTCTGGAATTTTCCAAGTTGTTTAAAGGCACAGTCAACATAGTGTATTCAAATTCTGACCCACTGGAAATGTGATACAATGAATTATAAGTGAAATAATCTGTCTGTAAACAATTGTTGGATGACATTACTTGTCATGCACAAAGTAGATGTCCTAACTGACTTGCCAAAACTATAGTTTGTTAAGAAGAAATGTGTGGAGTGGTTGAAAAACGAGTTTGAATGACTCCAACCTAAGTGTACGTAAACTTGTGACTTCAATTGTATTTTGAAAAGTTGATTCTTCTTGGCTTGACTATATGTCCTTTCAACTTGCCATAGACCAGCTGGGAGAGACAACTCTACCAATGGCCCAAGTAGCCTATGGCGATATTTTTTAATTAAAAAAAAATCTTTATCGAAGTAGGCAAGTCAGAACAAATTCTTATTTACAATGACGGCCTACCAAAAGGCTAAAGTCCTTCTGCGGGGATGTGGCCCTGGGATTAATTTATTTTTAAATACAATATAAATATAGGACAAAACACACATTGCAACAAGAGAGACACAACACTACATAAAGAGAGACCTAAGACAACAACATGCCAGAAATACTCATCATAAACTTTGATGAAAGATACAAGTGATATGCAAAGAATTAAAGATAAACTTCTCCTTAATGCAACCGCTGTGTCAGATTTCAAAAAAACTTTACAGCGAAAGCACACCATGCAATAATCTGAGTACAGCGCTCAGCCACCAAAACAAGCCATACAGATACCCGCCATGTTGTGGAGTCAATAAAAGTCAGAAATAGCATTATAAATATTCACTTACCTTTGATTTTCATCGGAATGCACTCCCAGGAATCCCAGTTCCACAATAAATGTTTGTTTTGTTCGATAAAGTTAATCTTTATGTCCAAATACCTCCTTTTTGTTTGCGCGTTAGGTTCACCAATCCAAATGCACAAGGCGCAGGCACTAAGTCCAGTCGAAAAGTTTCACTATAAGTTCCATTACAGTTCGTAGAAACATGTCAAAACGATGTATATGTAGCTCCCTCCAGTAACCACGAGCACAACCGCTCCTTGATTTTAACTGGCGGCTTTATTCTGTAGATTTAGTCAGAATTATCACCTTCCGTGAGAACTATAAAGTAAATTAAAATACAGTTAAGCACACTCTTACAACCTTATCTTACGAGTGACTTATTAGCATCGTATAACTCTGAAGTGCTTGCATACATGAACAGTTTAGCCGGCGCTATAACAGTATCAAATTAAACGCATGAATAAAGGAAAAATACCTCATTGGCTGCTTATTACAGAAGGGATTATTCCTGGCATGAATTCACACTTCATCCTTAATTATTATAACTTTACCATCCTAACATACACACTTCAACCTTTACGAACTACACCCGATGACATGAAAACTTAGCTAACACAGCGTGGGATTGCCTTCCCTCCAAAAGTGTGTTGCTACAATAAGGATCCCCGTTACAACAGTTATCAGCTACGTAGTTCCGCTTGTCTTATCATTTCCCCCGTACATCAAACACGTAAACAATTTTAAAAAACAACAACGACATAGACTTACAGGTTAACTGTCAGTTACAGTATATAATCAATCTTTAGGATATTTTTATCATAAATCTTCAATAATATTCCAACCGGACCATTCCTTTGTCCGGTTGGAACGGAGCTCGTGCTCACGGCCGCACGCGATAAACAACTCAAGGCTTTCTGCCAGATCCCTGGTTCAAACAGCTCTTGTTCGCTCCCCTTTCACAGTAGAAGCCTGAAACAACATTCTAAAGACTGTTTACATCTAGTGGAAGCCTTAGGAAGTGGTATATGACCCCAGTTACACTGTATATTGGATAGGCAATCACTTGACAAACTACAATTCTCAGATTTCCCATTTCCTGGTTGTATTTTTCTCACGTTTTTGCCTGCCATATGAGTTCTGTTATACTCACAGACATCATTCAAACAGTTTTAGAAACTTCAGAGTGTTTTCTATCCAAATCTACTAATATTATGCATATCCTACCTTCTGAGTAGCAGGCAGTTTACCCTGGTGACGCTTTTCATCCGAATGTGATAAATACTGCCCCCTATCCCAATGAAGTTGTTTAACAGAATGTGACTGGCAGAACGGGTGTTGTATGTGGAGAATGAGGGCTGCAGTAGATATCTCAGATAGGGGGGAGTGAGGCCTAAGAGGGGTTTATAAATAAACATCAACCAGTGGGTCTTGCGACGGGAATACAGAGATGACAAGTTTACAGAAGAGCATAGAGTGCAGTGATGTGTCCTATTTTATTTTTTATTTTTTTATTTCACCTTTATTTATCCAGGTAGGCAAGTTGAGAACAAGTTCTCATTTACAATTGCGACCTGGCAATTAAGGAGCATTGGTGGCAGGTCTGATGGCCGGAATGGTAAAGAACATCTAGATTTAGATTTAGATTCAACTTTAGCCTACAGCTTTGATATGTGCTGAGAGAAGGACAGTGTACTGTCTAACCACACTCCCAAGTACTTGTATGATGTGACTACCTCAAGCTCTAAACCGTCAGAGGTAGTAATAACACCTGAGAAGAGGGGCATTATTCTTACCAAACCACATGACCTTTGTTTTGGAGGTGTTCAGAACAAGGTTAAGGGTAGAGAACTTGTTGGACACTAAAAGTTTTGTTGTAGAGCATATAAGACACAAAATCCGGGAGGGCCAGCTGAGTATAAGACTAACGTCTGCATATAAATGGATGAGAGAGAGATTCATACTGCCTGAGCTATGTTGTTGATGTAAATTGAGAAGAGCGTGGGGCCTAAGATTGAGCTTTGAGGTACTCCCTTGGTGACAGGCAGTGGCTGAGACAGCAGATTTTCTGACTTTACACACTGAACTCTTTGAGAGAGGTAGTTAGCAATCCAGGCCAAAGATCCATCAGAGACACCAATACTCCTTAGCTGCCCCACAAGAATGGAAAGGTCTACCGTATCAAAAGCTTTGGCCAAGTCAATAAAAATAGCAGCACAATATTGCTTAGAATCAAGGGCAATGGTACATCATTGAAGACCTTTAAGGTTGCAGTGACACATCCATAACCTGAGCGGAAACCAGATTGCATACCTGAGAGAATACTATATTCATCAAGAAAGCCAGTCAGTTGATTACAGACAAGTTGTTCCAACACTTTTGATAAACAGGGCACAATAGAAATAGGCCTATAACAGTTAGGATCAGCCTAATCTCCCCCTTTAAATAAAGGACAAACTGTGGCTGCCTTCCAAGCAATGGGAACCTCCCCAGAAAGGAGAGACAGGCTTTGCGATGATAGGGGCAGGAACCTTAAAGAAGAAAGGGTCTAAACCATCTGACCCAGATGTTTTTTTAGGGTCAAGTTTAAGATGCTCCTTTAGTGACTGCCTGCAGGGAGGAACTTTGTAGCGGAGCAGGGGGAAAAGAGGGAGAAGCATCGGGGATAGTCACATTAGAAGGAGTGGGAGATGAGGAAATGTTGGACGGGCAAGGAGACATAGCTGAGTCAAATAGGAATCTGCCCAAGGACCAGGTTAGAAGAACCTCATGGTTTAAGGCTATTACGCCACACTGGTGGAATCTCCAGGTTTGCATAAATATCCAAATGCAGAAGAATATCATAGCTGTTATTTGGACGGACACAGCTCACTAGTCCTTACTACAAGCGAACTAGCAACTAGCGACTTACCGGTGATGAAGTGCTTAAAACACACAAATATATTGAGTAACCAGAGCCCACAGCTTTCAGTGCTGCTCAATAGCCTGAAACCATGAGGTTCTTCTAACCTGGTCCTTGGGCAGTTGATTACACTTAATGTGGTGGTATTTTTCTCCTACCATTGTTACAACAAAATGGTACACAACAACAAATCGGCATCTTAAAAGCAGGGTTAGCTAGCTAGCTAGTTAAGAAAGTCAGTTGGAATCGTCTCTTTGGCTGATAATCTTGCGGAACATTCTGTACAACCGTCTATCTGTTCATGCTAACATTTTTTTAGAATTTGTGTTTTTAAGTATGATGTTATTTGTTGTTAAGACAGCATGGAAGTATGTTAAAAATGTCCAAGCAAGTATATCTAAAATATTTATAGATTTTTTTTTTTTTAAATACAGCCATTGTCGGTTATGAGTAAAGTAGGCAATTTTAACATAAGAGTAACGAGAGTACCCTACTCTGGGGCATGGTCACGTTAAGCCCTGCTTTGCCAAGCCCTGCTTCTCTTCTTCCAAGATGGCATAGCAGTCAGATGTCTTCGTCTTGTCGTGTCCCCATGCATATATCTTTTTATATATTTTTTCTTCACATATATTTAAAAATATATATTTTTTTTTCTTAACCTCAACTTCAACATATTCTCCTGCAATCCACCTCACCCATTGTGCTTATGGATCTGTTATTTTCTTTACTTTTTAACTGGAACCCCCAACAGAAGCCAGTCTGCACAGCGCGATTCAAACC
Source organism: Oncorhynchus nerka (assembly GCF_034236695.1). Taxonomy (NCBI): domain Eukaryota; kingdom Metazoa; phylum Chordata; class Actinopteri; order Salmoniformes; family Salmonidae; genus Oncorhynchus; species Oncorhynchus nerka. The sequence continues at coordinate 32,368,486 of NC_088408.1, forward strand.
AGAGCATATCGGACTTATTTTTCTCTAAATGTTTCTTCGGATTCCTACCACATGCTCTGAACATTTTCACCTGGATCATCGCAGCTAGCTAGCTGCTATCTGAGTGGCCACTCCTGGCTAACATCTATGTCCCGAAGCAAGAACCAATTAGCCTGGAGCTAGCCTTTGCTAGGCCCATCTCCCGGATAGCCGAAGAGGTCCATCAGCCACTACTTGGGATACAATACCTATTTTGCCAATTGGACTGGACCCCTTTAACTGCCGAGATGGAGCCCCGCCGATCCATCACGACTGGTCTACCGAAGTAATCTGCCCGAGGGGGTTTTTCAACTGGCTCCTCCATCCCTGCTAGCCGTCTAGAGCATATCGGATTGTTAGCTGAAAAGGCCCATCGGACAATTCCTTTGGCCACTATACCTATTTTGCCAATTGGCCTGGACCCTTTTACCACACGTAGCCCTGCTGATCCATCACGACTGGTCTGCCGACGTAACAGCACGAGGGGCTACAACAGCCTTCTTCTGTCGCGACGTTCCTTTAAGGCCCTTCTGCTAGCTTGCTAGCCCCGGCCTACTAGCTGTCTGAATCGCTGTGTCTCCAGCCCGCCGAGCTACTCACTGGATCCCTATGATCACTCGGCTACGCATGCCTCTCCCTAATGTCAATATGCCTTGTCCATTGCTGTTTTGGTTAGTGATTATTGCCTTATTTCCCCGTAGAGCCTCTAGCCCTGCTCAATACGCCTTAGCTAACCCCTTAGTTTCACCTCCCACACATGCAGTAACCTCACCTGGTTTAAATGATGTTTCTAGAGAAAATATCTCTCTCATTGTCACTCAATGCATATGTTTACCTCCACTGTATTGAATCTATTCTACCGTGCCCAGAAACCTTCTCCTTTTACTCTCTGTTCTGAACGTACTAGACTACCAGTTCTTATAGCCTTTAGCCATACCCTTACCCTACTCCTCCTCTGTTTCTCTGGTGATGTAGAGGTTAATCCAGGCCCTGCGGTGCCTAGCTCCACTCCCATTCCCCAGGCGCTCTCATTTGTTGACTTCTGTAACTGAAAAAGCCTTAGTTTCATGCATGTTAACATTAGAAGCCTCCTCCCTAAATTTGTTTTATTCACTGCTTTAGCACACTCTGCCAACCCGGATGTCGTAGCCGTGTCTGAATCCTTGATTAGGAAGACCACCAAAAACCCTGAAATTTCCATCCCTAACTATAAAATGTTCTGACAAGATAGAACTGCCAAAGGGGGCGGAGTTGCAATCTACTGCAGAGAAAGCCTGCAGAGTTCTGTCCTACTATCCAGGTCTGTGCCCAAACAATTCGAGCTTCTACTTTTAAAAATCCACCTTTCCAGAAACAAGTCTCTCACCGTTTATTTTATTTAACCTTTATTTAACCAGGAAGATTTAAAATCATTTTTTCAAGAGCGTCCTGGCCAAGATAGGCAGCACCAAATCATTACAAACACAGACAAACAACATTACAGACAAACAACATAAAAAACTACAAGTAATCTAGTAAAAACCATAGAATTCACAATAGTATAACAAAATCAAAAACAGCAAATTAAAAACATTGACAGGTCAGGGAATCAGTCTCAAGATCATTCATCAGTGATTTAAAAATACCAATCGGGACAAGTTCTTCCAGTTGAAAAGTATTTTGTAAGGCGTTCCAAGATGATGGTGCAGAGTACATAAAAGCCATTTTACCACATTCAGTTCGGACATTTAGAACAGTTAGCAGGATAAAGTCCAGCGAACGAAGAGAGTACCCACCACATTTCGTCGCTGTTACGACGCCAGGACAGCGGAGTCAATCACCACCTTCTGGAGACACCTGAAACCCCACCTCTTTAAGGAATACCTAGGATAGGATAAAGTAATCCTTCTCACCCCCCCCCCCCTTAAAAGATTTAGATGCACTATTGTAAAGTGGCTGTTCCACTGGATGTCATAAGGTGAATGCACCAATTTGTAAGTCGCTCTGGATAAGAGCATCTGCTAAATGACTTAAATGTAAATGTTAAATGTAAGAATAAAAATGCCCAAATAAAAAGGTAGTAAACCCAAAATGGCTTTGAAAATAAAAGTATACCAGTGCCTGAGCCTACGAGTGACTAAAGAAGGCCAGCCAACCCTGGTATACAAAGTGCAGTGTTACGTAAGGGTTGTGCCATGGTAAAGGGTGTCAATTGATCTCAAACACTGAGCGGAAGCATTCATATATAAAATATCCCCATAGTCTAGTAAAGGCATAAATATAGCTGATACTAGCCTCCTTCTGGTTTCAAAAGAAAAACAGGCCTTATTCCTAAAATAAAATCCCAATTTCAGCTTCAATTTTTTGTAAATTGTTGAATATGCAATTTAAGAGAGGCCGTCATCAATTAAAATTCCAATATATTTATATGAGGTTACAACCTCAATCTCCTTGCCCTGACAGGTAGTAATAGGTGAAAGGTTCAGAGGTCTATTTCTTTCTTTAGAAAACACCATTTGTTTAGTTTTGTCAGTATTTGAAGATAAGCTTCAATTGACACGCGGTATGTTGAACAGTATAAAAAGCAGTTTGCAAGTTCTGGAAAAGCTTTTGTAAGAGACGAGGCACAACAGTAAATAACAGTATCATCAGCATAACATTCTTATCGGCAGACTTAACAGCCTTGGTTTCTCAAATGACTGCCTCGGCCGGTTCACCAACTACTTCTCAGACAGAGTTCAGTGTGTCAAATCGGAGGGGCCTGTTGTCCGGACCTCTGGCAGTCCCTATGGGGGTGCCACAGGGTTCAATTCTCAGGCAGACTCTTTTCTCTGTATACATCAATGATGTCGTTCTTGCTGCTGGTGATTCTCTGATCCACCTCTAAGCAGACGACACCATTCTGTATACTTCTGGCCCTTCTTTGGACACTGTGTTAACTAACCTCCAGACGAGCTTCAATGCCATACAACTCTCCTTCCGTGGCCTCTTAAATGCTAGTAAAACTAAATGCATGCTCTTCAACCAATCACTGCCCACACCTACCCGCCCGTCCAGCATCACTACTCTGGACGGTTCTGACTTAGAATATGTGGACAACTACAAATACCTAGGTGTCTGGTTAGACTGTAAACTCTCCTTCCCAACTCACATTAAGCATCTCCAATCCAAAATTAAATCTAGAATTGTATTCCTATTTCACAACAAAGCATCCTTCACTCATGCTGCCAAACATACCCTCATAAAACTGACTATCCTACCGATCCTTGACTTCGGCCATGTCATTTACAAAATAGCCTCCAACACTCAGAAAATTGGATGCAATCTATCACAGTGCCCTCCGTTGTGTCACCAAAACCCCATATACTACCCATCACTGCGACCTGTACGCTCTCGTTGGCTGGCCCTCGCTTCAAATTCGTCGCCAAACTCGCTGGCTCCAGGTCATCTATAAGTCTTTGCTAGGTAAAGCCCTGCCTTATCTCAGCTCACTGGTCACCATAGCAGCACCCACCTGTAGTACGCACTCCATCAGGTATATTTCACTGGTCACCCCCAAAGCCAATTCCTACTTTGGCCACCTTTCCCTTCCAGTTCTCTGCTGCCAATGACTGGAACGAACTGCAAAAATCACTGAAGCTGGAGACTCATATCTCCCTCACTAACTTTAAGCACCAGCTGAAAGAGCAGCTCACAGATCACTGCACCTGTACATAGCCCATCTGTATAATAGCCCATCCAACTACCTCATCCCCATGCTGTTATTTACTTGATTTATTTTGCTCCTTTGCACCCCAGTATCTCTACTTGCACATTCATCTTCTGCACATCTATCACTCCAATGTTTAATTGCTATATTGTAATTATTTCACCACTATGGCCTATTTATTGCCTTACCTCCCTTATCCTTCCTCATTTGCACACACTGTATATAGACTTTTTCTATTGTATTATTGACTGTATGTTTGTTTATTCCATGTGTAACTCTGTGTTGTTGTTTGTGTCGCTTTGCTTTATCTTGGCCAGGTCACAGTTGTAAATGAAAACTTGTTCTCAACGAGCCTACCTGGTTAAAGAAAGGTGAAATAAAAAATATATAAAAAACGTGTATCTCTACCAACTCTGTTTATCCTCACAGCTTGATGTGCGCCAAAGATATAGTGGATATGACCAATGACGTATATAAACCCTGGATTGCTGATGCTATGTATTTGCCATTGAGAGGCTTTGAAGTCCCAGTCCAGCCATATTGGCACTCCCTAGTAGGAGCAATCCTCAAATAGGAATTAATTGAATTCTACAGTATTTCAATTAAATGTAATACAAAAACAAACATTAGTGCTTTCAACAAAAATACTTCAATCTCTATGGGACGGTTGTTGCTAACGCGCTGATGTGACTAGAATGACATTGTATACAACAGCCAACTTTCTGGGACATAGACATGTCTTATTTGGGCAAAAGCTTAAATTCTGGTTAATCTAACTGCAGTGTCCAATTTACAGTAGCTATTACAGTGAAAAAAATACCATGCTATTGTTTGAGGAGAGTGCACAACACAACTTTTATTGACAACTGGTTTGAGACATTCAGCTCTGAATGTCAGCTCTCAGGTCCTGAGCTACAGGCAGTTACATTTGGGTATGTCATTTTAGGCGAAAATTGGAGAGAAAAAAGGGTACGATCCTCGATGGAAAATGTTTTTTATTTTTTATTTGTATGTTTAGCTCACATAATATAATTAAAAACTATGCATTAAGGTGTATGTAATAGAATAAACGTGTCAAAAACGAATGCAGACATTAACAAATGCATTTCTATAGCTTCCAACACACAATTGAGGAGTACCAAGGTGGCTGCATGGTGGCTTCAATACAGCGCCACTTGTCAGTCATCCAGAGTTTATACACGTCATTGGATATGACTCAGAATCTTTTTCTGGACACAGCATTAGAAGAAAATGTCGCATGGTTTTACTGTGGTGTGCTCCTGTCACTGGCCTAGTTGCAACTTGAAATTGAATTAGCAAAAAAATACGTTTTTTTAATCCTTTGAATGTCTTATGCTATTTGCATGTCGTGACAATGTCGTTTAATTTGGAAATCGTTGTTGAATAAACTATAGGCTATGGTCAATATCCACGACGTTAATTGAGCTTTCAATAATAGGTAGCCTACTTGTAGCTACAGGCCGTTGCACCGCACCGAAGCACCCAATCACAATTCTGAACGTGCTGTTCCTCTCAATTAGCATAGTCTAGCTGCAGAAACATCTTGCACATTTTTTGACGTCGACACGTGCTGTCGATACCTTTATGGGCTTGGCTGTTTCCAGACAGCTGTTACTTGTAGCTGCACCAAAGCAAAGCCTGCACATCCAGAGCCAAGTTTATCATATCCTATACTACAGCAGTAGAATTGAGAGCAGACTACTTACTAGTCCGTATCGGATCCCATATTTGCAAACGGTGATACTTATTGCCATGAATAATTTAATTAGTTTTATTAGCACAGTTGGAATGGTTTGGACGAATTTTATCCGTGTCATTTAAGATAAAGTAAGACTGATCTCCCTGAAACTCGTGCGCATCTTCAGATTCTGTTTCATTTGCCAGATACAACCGTGACAAGACACAGCCATGGATACCACTGTGAATTCAGAAATAAATTCAGAAAAGTCTCACCTCGTTAGCGAGAAGAATGGCAAAATGTATTCACTGAAAAGGTAATGCAATTTTTTTCCCATGTTTGAGCAGTGATAATTTTATATCAAACTAAATAATCTTCAGTAGATATATCTTATAGGTTTTAGGTTTATTGTAGATGACATGCTGATAGGTTGTGCATTCTATCAGCATTCTTCAGAGGGAGTATTTAATTTTAATTTATAAATACAATTATACAGCCATAATTGTGTAGACCTCTCTCTATATATTTTTAAAATGCAGACAAGGGTTTATTAAACTGAGAGCATGTATAGGCTAAGGTGTAGGGCAGTTGGTGTAAACTATGTATCTTGTGCTGCTAGTGTAGCGTTTTGTAATTGTTGTAGATCTATATGTAGGCTACCAAAATCAAACCGATAGAATGAGTACATAGAATGAAACAATCGGTATTGCAACGAAAATGTATCTTACCATGAAGTAACATGCTGGGCAAAGCTCATGCAAATAGAAGACATTCACATAGCCTACAATTTCCAAGGACTCAGCATAATTGAACTGTATATATCTATAGTAGCCTAACGTTGCTTTATTCACGCCGAGTCTTTTATTATGTTGTCCGTGTGTGGAATGTTTTATGGGAATGAACAAATGCATTTCCATGCTTGGCTTCGTTTTGGACAGTAGGCTATTTGACGGATGGCCCGAGGGAAGTTCATTGAGCACTGGCAAAAACTCATCTTTCATTACGAGATCTGATGGGGGGAATGGTGAAACACCCCTGAATAGCTACAGACTATTTTATTGGCTATATTATTCGAATGAAAAAACGCATAGCCATTACCATGTGCTGCCAAAGAGAACATACAATTGATTTAAGAACGTCAAGTTTAAAAAATAAATAAATGTTAATTGTAATACTACTTATCTAATTATCTAATCGTCTTTTCATATTTATTTAATGGGGGGGGGGGGGGGAGTCCGGTGTAGTTAGTTATATTCAACATTTAGGCCTATATTGAAAATAACAAAGCACCATACATTACATTTAGCTATTATAATGAGTCACGTTTGTTTAATTTAATCTAAAACTACCAGTCTATTCTCTGAGTATATCGTGTTTGATAATCGATTCCCTAAATCAAGGCAAATTAATTGTAAAGGCGAAAACACAAATGAGTGAAGGGTATTCGATTTCGGCACGGACAGGGAAGAAGAACATTTCTTTGACAAATGCTCGTGTTTTGTGGCACTCAAGTTCACTATTTTACGTGAAATTAAAGAATGCACCCCTGTCACAGCAAGTCATATAGAATCCTTGATGTTTTATTGATTTTGGAAATGTATTACAATACAATGAATAATAACATTAGGCGTACGTTATGGAAGTTCATGTGACACCCGGATCATCACAAGGGTTATTAAGGCCTATCCTGGATTGGGCGAGACCTGACTATGTCCAATTAGATGTGTTAAACACTAGCCAAAATAGATATCTTAATCATATCATAAATATCTTAAATGCCCCCGATATTAATATATTTTCCTTGTGTGAATGCTGTCTAGCCTACTTAGTTAAATTGCAGTAAAGAATGGCAATATGCCTGCGCTTAATTAACCCCGTAGATGCACCCATCATGTTCCCGCCTACAGCATTTCATTTCCAATAATGTAAAAATAGCCAATAATAGCCTTATATGCCGAGGTCGCAGATTTGATATAACCTAATAACGATTTCAATGTCTGCAATTACTTCAAAATACGTGTAATGACCCGAGACCGAAACTATTTGGAAATACGACATTTTAATAACATGAATTTCATTTTAATTGTTTTAATGGTCAAAGTTATTGATTTCGACCCCCATATGCACCAGCACATGTGCCATTCTGCTCGCTCTTACTAAACAAGTGTCAAAAACTGTGCAGATGATTATACTAATTGGGTCCTGTTAGGAAAACTACCAGTGAGCGCAGTGTGCATTCAACAATGACAAGAGGACTTTGAAACAATCTTTCTGAGCTTTGATTCAATTATTTGCAAGACAGGAGTACAAATTAAAGTTAGGTTGTTTGTCAACGCAATGCATGCCATGTCTGATGTAATAGCTATGAGAGAGACTGATGATTCAGGAACCAACAACCCCTGCAAAGCATTGCAGCATGAAATGGAGAATGTTTATGGCATGTTTGAGTGTGCAGACCCTATCATCTCATTCTAGTTATTTGGTGCAGACATTATGTGGGGGTGGGATGGGTTTGTTGCAGTGTCACCATGACTTCATGCCAGATCAGCAAAGCAGGATGGTCGGTCTACAGCCACAGAGCCACCCATACATTGGAAATCATCGCTGCAAGCTGTGCATGTAGTCTATTCTTGAAACCAAGAAGACCATTTGGAAGAGGATGGAACTGGAGTCAATAATCTGTTTTTAAATGGACGAATTAACACGATACTCGAATAAATCGAATTAGGAGAGAACAATTTTAGCCTATAAAATGTTGAAAGCAACAGCAGATCCTTGTTGCAGTGAAGGCTATACTGGCGGGGATCCAGCATCAGACTCGGGTTTGTAGGCAGGCTGAACCGGGCAGTATTGTGTCTGAGAAATGGTAGATTATAACTATTTTTGATTAATCACTCATGAAAATGGGCCTCGCTAGTCTGTCTAACAGTAATGCTAATTGGCCTTATGATGATAGACCTATTTCGAACATCCCTCTCAATAGAAGGCACTAAGGTTACATGAAGCCTATATAGAGGGCTGGGTAGGTTACTTTTGAAATGTAATCCGTTACTAGTTAGCTGTCTAAAATTGTAATAGTAACGCTACTTTTTTTTATGGCTAAACTCAGTAACGTAATCTGATTACTTTCAGTTACTTTTGGATTACTTCACCGTAAAACACAAAAGAAGAAAAAAGAATAATTACTAATTTAACAACATTTATTGCACGACACATCACAAAACATTACGACAAAAATTATTTAAGCCCTGTATACAGTACCTGCCTCTAACATGCGTCCTTCATCCCGATCTGGTCCATTTACACCTATAAGATCTGATCACAGTCAGACCTTTGGCTCCCAAGGCACTGCATCTCAGTGCTAGATGCGTCACTACAGAACCTGGTTCGATTCCAGGCTGAATAGGAGTCCCATAGGGCGGTGCACAATTAGCCCAGTGTCGATCGTGGTAGGGTTTGGCCTGGGTAGACTGTCATTGTAAATAAGAATTTGTTCTTAACTGACTTGCCTAGTTAAATAAAGGTGAAATATATATATATATATATATATGTCAGATATGTGTTTACATCCCAATATTCATAATCATAATATACATCATAATATACATTATGAAACGTATAACATGAGACCTGAAGAGGACTGCAGGAAATGGGGTACTCCTATTCTGACCACCACTGTGAACAACACGGCACCATCTGATATATTACACAATGTAATAGATCACATTTATTGATTTAATAAAACATGTATATTCTCTAACCTGACATGTGATGTGCCAAAGCATCTAGTGTCGTTGATCTAGTGGCAACAGCTCAGAATGAACAGAATGAACAGGAACTTCGCATTAATATGAAAACCGTATACTAAAATACTACATGTATTGTGTCACAATCATTATGCATATATCTAATCTCCATAACGTTTTATGAGAAGAAAGATGACGAATTGTAAAACCTGTCCGGAGTTTTAATTCTCTCACAGCATCCAGCCTAGATTACGAGATGCTATTTTCCTGATTTATGACAAAACATTTTTGTCTGGCCTCCATGGATTTAGTCGCTCTAATTTTGACCAACCTACAAAGGTAAAAACTCAATCCAATTCATGAACGGATTATGATAGAGACATGAGGTTTGGACCATTGGTTGTTTTTAGAGGATTACACAATTAACATATTATTAACCCATTGGTAAATATAAAAAATATAAAAATAAGATGCGTTTTTGATTAGACATCCTCCTCCTTCCCCCCCCCTTTGTTTCACCTTTATTTAACCAGGTTTATTTGGCTGAATAAATTATAATGAAAGTCAACATAAATATTTTTTCCTTGCTCATAGCCAATGGCCAACTCTGTAATAATGTAATGTTTTTGAAGAATGCTCATACATTTCGGATAATTTCATGCACTGCGGAGTCTCTCCTCAGGCAGGCCCTTTAGTCTGCTTGTCTTGAGCACAGAAACCTGGAGATACATTTGCTCACGTTATTCTACACCAAATACATAATATTTTTTATCTTTACTTAAAAAAAACTATTGCATGATGATTTAAAGGAGCAAGAACATTTATTGAATTGAGCCAGGGAACGTTTATGTAGAACTCTATACAGTGTGAAAGTTACTATTTAAGAGGTACAAGATACCAATGTTGTACAAGACATTGCTTTATTTCCCTTGAGGAGTACATTGAACCCACTTGCATTCATTCTAAATCTTTGTTATAAAATGGTTCCAGATAGGACAAGATGTAAATATTGGTTGTGTATAAGACCATCCATGTTTTAAACAGTAATGAGCCAGTGATGCTGATTTGTCAAATCTTTATTTTCTTTGTAGGACAAAGAGGTTTTGTCAGTGTAGCCTACAGTATGGTGTAATGCCAAGAATTACATGATACTGCACTGAATCAGAAAATATCCTGCAAATGGACGAGTTCACATGGCTGTGAAAATGGACAGGTCTCATAGGATTTATCCTGATTTGAAGATGGCAACAAGCTAGATTACGTAAAGCGTTTTATTTATGACCTGGGCAAGGACACGCCAACTGATTGAAATTGGAAAGGTTTAACCTGACATAGATCCCTTATTTGAGAACTGCTGTATAGAAATCCCCAAAACATATTCATTCAAGACAAGCCCTCCATTTGTTCAATTGAATGGAGTCGATCCTGAGGTTAACCAATCATGTTTGCTCTGCAGTGTTAGGCTGATGTGTTGATGTAAAGTGTGTGTGTGTGTGTGTTCACAGCGAGGGTTTATGTTATGTTTGTATATATTCTCTCTGTGTGTGTGTGTGTGTGTGTGTGACAGACGGACATTTTGAATAGCCTCTGCGTTGGGTTAGGATGGGAGGGGGTGTATTTGCTCTCGTCTCCCCATGGTGTGATTAAACAGAAGCAGTTTTCCACTCGGCCGACTCCATTCAGCCTTCGTGTCCCTGGGCTCTGGACTGATGGAGTCGCGGCCCAAAGCTGGGTTATCTCCTAGAAGCCAAAATTGCGTTTTTTTCCACCTCATTAGTCTCATCATCCTGCTTATCCTCATTACACATGGCGAGAGAGAGAGGGGGGGACGGCCTACCCAGCATTTGTTATACTGGTTTAATTTGAATCTGATCTCATACGGTGACGTTGGAGTGTGCTATTTATGTAATTCTCAGGTGATACAAACACAGTTGGGGAATATCAAACCTACTTCATAAAAAACGTTATGTTGATGAATTTATTCATACTATTTCATCCTTCCACAACATACAGTCCCGACACAAATCTAGGGTTGCTACCCAAGTCGCCTGGTCGTTCGCTCTATCTGTTCTGACAGAGACAGGACCCATTAGTTCAGTCTTTTTGTTCTGTATTTATGGACGCGACCCAATCGTTCGTTCAAAATGTTCCATTGCCATACTGGCTGGCAACGTTCTTCTCCCTTTCTTGCTAGCCAACCACGTCTAACTTAGTCATGTCAAAAAGTGCAGCCAAAATAATAGCAAAGTAGCTGCATTTGTTTAAGCTGTTTTCTAGTGACATTTATTTGGATACATCCATAACAATAAGTTAATGAGGTTCGATTTCGCCTGGCATAGAAAATGTGCTCACTCATCAGGACACTGTTGTTCAGAGGAGCTAGCCAACAACGCAGCTAACACAATCACTTCAAACTGAAGCTGGAAAGACTGCAAACTAGCTGCACTTCGTTGCGTGACCTTTTTTCACTTGGCATTTCTTTTGTATATATCCATGAAAATGATGACAACTGATTCATGATTTCAACTGTCTGAGAAACGCTGCCTGCTTGTCTGTCTCGTCCCAACTTGTTCATTACTATGGGGCAGCTGGAGATTGAATTTGAATATTTAAACAATGTTGCAAATGTTGGCAGACAATAAGGTTTATACAAATCTCCACTGTTGAAAACAAAATGTTAGTCTAAAAGAAATGTAAGATAATGTCTAGATGTGTTTTATAGTGGAGATGAGGTGTATAAATTGTCTGGCTGGGCTGATGAGACTGATGAGTGAATTGCACAGTCAGATGGAGGAGAGTAAATAGACGTTTTAACATAATTGATTTAGCCGGTGGTAATTAGTGAAGTAGACACCGGCTGGAAGATTTTTAACCAATCACCATTCAGGATTAGACCCACCCATTGTATAATACATATATATTAAAAAAGCCATTTCCACTGCAAGTCCATTCTATAGCGTATAGTCTACATGTTGTTATGCAGCATCATCTTTTATGAAAATAGGATTCTATGACGGGGCAGTAGACTTACTGTAAGTATGCTATATAAATGCTATATACAGTGCATTCGGAAAGTATTCAGACACCTTGACTTTTTCCACATTCTGTTATGTTACAGCCTTATTCTAAAATGTATGACTTTTTTTTTTCATCGTCAATCTACAAACAATACCCCAAAGCGAAAACTGGGTTTTAGACATTTAGCAAATGTGTTACAAATAAAAAACTGAAATAAATTATTTACAAAAGTAATCAGACCCTTTGCTATGAGACTTGAAATTGAGCTCAGGTGCATCCTGTTTCCATTGATCATCCTTGAGATATTTCTACAACTTGATTGGAGTCCACCTGTTGTAAATTCAATTGATTGGACATGATTTGGAAAGGCACACACACACCTGTCTATATAAGGTCCACAGTTGACAGTGTATGTCAGAGCAAAAACCAAGCCATGAGGTCGAAGGAACTGTCCATAGAGCTCAGAGACAGGATTGTGTCGAGGCACAGATCTGGGGAAGGGTACCAAAACATTTCTGCAGCATTGAAGGTCCCCAAGAACAATGGCCTACGTCATTCTTAAATGGAAGAAGTTTGGAACCACCGAGACTCTTCCTAGAACTGGCCGCCCGGCCAAACTAAGCAATCGGGGGAGAAGGGCCCTGGTCAGGGAGGTGACCAAGAACCCGATGGTCACTCTGACAGAGCTCCAGAGTTCTTTTGTGGAGATGGGAGAACATTCCAGAAGGACAACCATCTCTGCAGCACTCCACCAATCAGGCCTTTATGGTAGAGTGGCCAGATGTAAGCCACTCCTCAGTAAAAGGCACATGACAGCCCACTTGGAGTTTGCCAAAAGGCACCTAAAGGACTCTCAGACCATGAGAAAAAAAGATTCTCTGGTCTGATGAAACCAATATTGAACTCTTTAGCCTGAATGCCAAGTGTCACGCCTGGAGCAAACCTGGCACAATCCGTATGGTGAAGCATGGTGGTGGCAGCATCATGCTGTTGGGATGTTTTTCAGAGGCAGGGACTGGGAGATTAGTCAGGATCGAGGGAAAGCTGAACAGAGCAAAGTACAGAAAGAACATTGATGAAAACCTGCTCCAGATCGCTCAGGACCTCAGACTGGGGCGAAGGTTCACCTTCCAACAGGACAAAGACCCTAAGCACACAGCCAAGACAACGCAGGAGTGGCTTCAGGACAAGTCTTTGAATGTCCTTCAGTGGCCCAGCCAGAGCCCGGACTTGAACCCGAACAAACATCTCTGGAGAGACCTGGAAATAGCTGTGCAGCAACTCTCCCTATCCAACCTGACAGAGCTTGAGAGGATCTGCAGAGAAGAATGGGAGAAACTACCCAAATACAGGTGTGCCAAGCTTCTAGCGTCATACCCAAGAAGACTTGAGGCTGTAATCGCTGCCAAAGGTGCTTTATCAAAGTACTGAGTAAAGGGTCTGAATACTTATGTAAATGTGATATTCATTTTTTTTATTTTCAATTTCTTAAAACCTTTCCTACGAGTATTATTTATTGACTGACCAATGCTTTCCAAATCGCCCAACACTGCTATTTGTAAGGTTCATTTTAAGTGCACGTTGTGATTTTATAAAATCATTCCTGAACCTGTGACCAGAAACAAGCTACATAGGGGCAATACCAGAATAAATTATCTATTGATTCTGTTTCATCGCAAACAAAATCTACAGAGCTGAGATTGTTGTATGCCCCATATATATATATATATATATAGCATTACGTTGGTGGCAAGAATGTTATATAATAATTTAAATTGAAAAACTCTGTTTTGAATCAAGTGTAGTTTTTTGTACCAGTTCATAAACCATGTGCCATGCAATTGGTACATCGAAAATCTCCCATTTATTTTGCAACCTGTATGGCACAGCTGTCAACATTTTTGTCCTCAGAGGAAACTGGTATATTTTTCTATTTATGCCAGTTCCTTTCAGCCAATTTGTATCTTTAATATATGGCAGGCAAACAAGTTCCCAACCTTCTCCCTTTTCCACTTGCCTCCTCTATTTTGTGGTTGTGCTGCAATCAGTTGGTTGTAAATTTGTATTGAGCAGATATTACCATATATTTTCAATAACTGCATATGTGACAACTCCTCCATTTCTATTCATAAAATCATTAAGAAATATAATACAATTTTAAAACATTTTTTCATAAAGAATGTTTTTTTATTTTATTAATCAGTATATTTGAATTTAACCATAACATTTGTTCTATCTTTTCTGGAGGATAAAACTGAAATTGTAACTGCTGTGTATGGCTTGTTTAAGAAAGGGCGAAACTTTAAACAAATGTTCAATTAGTCGGAAATGAGAAGTTATAATCTGTATAAATGCCATTTTTGAACATTTATTTAACTAGGCAAGTCAGTTAAGAACAAATTCTTATTTACAATGACGGCCTAGGAACAGTGGGTTAACTGCCTTGTTCAGGGACAGAACGATCGATTTTTACCTTGTCAGCTCAGGGAGTCGATCTAGCAACCTTTCAGTTACTGGCCCAATGCTCTAACCACAATTATTTTTGGTAGAATTTCTATGTTGAAGATTCAAGAAACAGTTTGTGCATTTTTCACAATTTTCCATTCAATTCGTTTTATTTTTGTCATACATTGATCGACCTTGAATAAGTAACTCCATTTCTTTTTGTTTTTCCTCTAACCTATTTTGTGCCTCTATAGTACAGTTTCCAATACCACCTACCTGCGCTGTTACTTCCTCCATTTCCTTTATTAGTCTAATCTCTTTTGACCTAAACTGCTTTAGTTTTAACGATGAGCATTGTATTGAATGGTCTCTAAACGTACATTTGAAAGTGTCCCATACAACAAGGGGATCTGCTGTACCTATGTTGTACAAAAAAGTAAATTATGAATGATTTTATCTTAGTTAAGAACAAATTATCATCCAATAGGTTTAGATTAAATTTCCTATATCCCCGTCCACATGGAAATTCTGTAAGAGTTATATGGAGGCCAATTAGATGGTGGTCCGATCGCATTGTCTCCTATTAATACTTTTTATACTTTTGATGCCAGCAAGAACGAGACTAGGAAGTAATCAAGATGGCTAGCTTGGTTAAGCCTCCTCTATGTAGATCTCACTAGGTCAGGGTTTTTCAACCTCGATATATACACTAGTGCTAATGTATTCATAATCTTTGATCTTTTTCAGTTCCTTTCCAGACTCCAAAGAAGACTATCCCAACTTCCCGTTTGAAAACGGAGATGCGACTGGTACCACCAAGCTGAAGAAGCAGCCTGTTGGTGCCCATTGTCATGGTAACAAAGCAGTGAGTGAGGAGAACCATGACAAGCTTCTGGCTAAGAAGAAGCTGTACGTCGCCTCCATTGTGTGCCTCATCTTCATGATTGGAGAGGTCATAGGTAAGGCTGGAAGATAGCATTTTAGACTGATTAATACTATTTCATACCTAGGGCCAGGAGCTTTTCCTGACCATGTGACGTTGCCACCAACTATAAATTGTAAAAATGTATATACAAATATTGAAAGCATTTAATGAGAACTTAGAGGTGTGCAACATGAAAATATTGTCTCATTTACATTGTGCAATTTATTGACAACCCCTAACTAACCCTGGAGATAGGAAATCCAAAGCCAAACCAATTTTGCCACAGTCACCAGCCAGTTAATTTATGAACACACAAGAGACACCAACATCAAGCCACACCCTGAAACCAACTCACGTTTGAATTCAGACATGGTCACTAGCATTTCTTAATGAAATAAATGTAAAATTAGGCCAAATCAGGAAGTTCAGCCGCCCTTTAAGTGAAATTCAATTTAGCTGTCATTGTAATCAAAATATAATAGTTTAGTTGTTCAAAAACACAGTCTGTATTTTCCATTCATGAGACCTAGTCATCATCAATAGCATCTAAAACATGGACCTGATGTGCGCCTGCCTCTGAGACATCTCCATTGTGTCAATATGTCTATAGGTGGCTACCTGGCCCACAGTTTGGCTATCATGACAGATGCAGCTCACCTCCTGACTGACTTTGGCAGCATGATGGTCAGTCTCTTTTCCCTGTGGATCTCCTCCAGACCGCCCACCAAAACCATGACCTTTGGATGGCACCGCTCAGGTTAGGCCCATGACATATCACTTTAAAACATCTGTGAATGTACTTTCTCTTTTACCATTTAAACTCCAGATTACATGGCGAATGTTGAAATAGCTGAATGATAATAGCCACGGTCACAATGCTCTAAAATTACCTTTCCAGGAGTCATTGGATGTGTGATACTGATCGCCACTGTCTCCAACCCCCACAGAGATCCTAGGAGCCCTGGTGTCAGTGATGTCCATCTGGATAGTGACTGGGGTGCTGGTGTACCTGGCCATCGAGAGGATAGTCAGGAACGACTATGAGATCAACAGTCAAGCGATGCTCATCACCTCCGGCTGTGCCGTCATAGTAAACATCATGTGAGGGGTTCATTATCACGGCTTGATCTGGAAAAACTACACAAAGTGATGCAAATAACAGCTGAAGTCAGACATATATTGCATTCAACTATGCTGTCTTTTCCCCCCAAAGCATATGAATTTAAGAAAAACTAAGAGGAGGAACTTTAGACTATTGTCATGTAGCATTCTCTATTCCCTCTGTCCTGTAGCATGGCGTACATCCTCCACCACTCTACCACTTTCCACGCCCAAGGCTCAGGCTACCAGCAGATAGACGAGAACGGGCAGAGCCCTGTGGGTCACAGCCACTCCCATATGAGTCACAGCCACTCCCATGTGGGTCACGGCCACTCCCATGCTCTTCTGGGTCATGGCCATGGCAACACCAGTGTGAGAGCAGCCTTCATTCACGTGTTGGGAGACCTCCTACAGAGTGTTGGGGTCCTAGTGGCTGCCATCGTCATCTTCTTCAGGGTCAGTAACAAATACTAGTGTTTACATACATCTTACAGTACAAATTACATTATGGCATATTGTTATACTGTATTTATTTACAGTGCAACAAGTGTATCCCTTATATATTTATATTTACAGTCTCAATAGGAAGGGGTTTAACTCATTTCATCACCCTGCTGGGTAAGACAGAATTGGCTGGGTATATATTGCTCTTCTGTTAAAAACCCTCCCTGTGATCTGACTGGCCTAATGTGTTATGACATCAGTAGAGCAGCACCCCATCACCACTTGATACCACTCCCCTCTGCTCTCCTCATACTCTCTCCTGTGGACCTTCTGTTGCAGCCTGAATACAAAGTAGCAGATCCCATTTGTACCTTCCTCTTCTCCGTGTTTGTCCTGGGGACCACGATCACCATCCTCAGGGATGTCTTCAGGGTACTCATGGAAGGTAAACTCAACTCAACAGCCTTTTCTGTTTCTCTTGCTCTGACCTGAGTCCAGGTGAATTCAAACAATAAAATTTTCCTCAGTTTGTAAAAATCATTTATTTAAGGAGAAATACATCAGTAGAACATGGCCGTGAGTTCCATGAAGTGAATGAACTATTGATGCAATACTCATCTGTCCTCAAATCTTTTACAGGGGCTCCTAGGGGAATAGAGTTTGACTCCGTGAAGGAGGTGTTGCTGTCTCTGAAGATGGTGAAGTCTATGCACAACCTGCGCGTGTGGGCCCTGACCGCAGGACAGACCCTGGTCTCTGTCCACGTAGCCATCGGTCAGAAACCAACTTTACTCAATCTGGCACATCCATTTAGATTGTGCACATACAGTCTAGCATGTTCATTCACACACATTGCCAATTGTGGCCAAAATAAAAAAAATATCATACATAACTTCACAGTTAGACATTATGGTATGGGGCGGCAGGTAGCCTAGTGGTTAGAGCGTTGGGCCAGTAACTGAAAGGTTGCTGGATCGAATCTCTGAGCTGGCAAGGTAAAAAAAAATCTGTCGTTTTGCCCCTGAACAAGGCAGTTAACCCACAGTTCCTAGGCTGTCATTGTAAATAAGAATTTGTTCTTCACTGACTTGCCTAGTTAAATAAAGGTTAAATAAAATAGATGATTTTTGACATCTGTTATGGTCATTGTTGTTTTCCAGAGAAGAATGCTGATCCCCAGAGTGTCCTTAAGGAGGCTACAGAGATCCTCCAAACCAAGTTTGGTTTCTATAGCACCACCATCCAGGTGGAGTTGTACTCTGACGACATGGCCTACTGCACACACTGCCAGGACCCTATGGGCTAAGACACACGCAGTCACCATGGGGACAGGAGAGTTTGAAAGGGAGTGGGCCGGGTTTGGCTTCTTGAAAACGTTGCCAGTCGATATAAAGAACATACAGCACACATACACAAGCATCATTGAGGACGTAAGCTAGGAATGGAAACACTGTGGAAAAGCCTCACCATGAAACCAAGAAACATTTTTGATCCATCGTCAGCTTTACAGGACCCAAACAAATGTACGACTGTACCGTGTGTATATTCACCACATCATGCCAAAGATTCCCACATAAACACCATTCATTCAGGAGATATTGATACTTAAAAAAATAGTTTCCATGCCCTAAGAGGGCTGCCAATTATCATAAAACTATCACAAGAAACTGCATTTTAGGGAGACAGACAGACATGAAAATACAATGTTACATGTATCAGGACATGTTTTTAGTACTGTATTCAACCACTTCACCAGTTGGTGCTGATGTGCGACAGCCATTTGGCTTTGTTTGACTTTAACACTCCCTCACTGGCACTGTGCATTAGGGCAGCAGCACCGTGTAATGGCTTGTCTCGGAGTTCTTTGGCGTAATACATTGATATTGACGTGAGAACCTTAAAACCAATTCTGTCTTACCCAGCCTTTTATATGTGCTTCAGCGAGGGTGTCTGCCAAATGGAAGCATTGTATTATTCACAACTGAAAAGAGTTCGGGTACAAATAATGGATTATGTCAGTGTGAGAAAGCATCCTACAAGCTCACTCATCTCACTCAGAAGAGGAAGCCTCAAGACAGGCCAATTTACAAAAGGAGTTGGTCGATTAATTTCAGCATTGTGGGCTGTATTAATCTATGCCCCATGATATGCCCTGAGCGGAGCAGGCAAATAGACTGGCTAAGACTCAGACAGTGCTCTGTCCCTAATTTGAAACTCACTGACGATAGGCTATAGTGGAACGTGTTGTTAAGTTACACTTCTAGTCATAGCCCCAGGTCGGACATTTTCTTGCACTGTTATGGGTTTTCAGAAGAGAGAGGTCAGATAAATGAACCCCATCTCTATACTCTCACCTATCCACACTCTCCAAAACCACATCCATACACCCTCCTCACCCACTCCCACGCTGTCATAGGCCTACATGCCGTGGAGCTTTGCACAGGGTTTCTGTTTGTTGTACCAGTAGTTTGTTAGTTCCATCCAGTTCCTCCACACGGCCTCCAAACAACCTTCCTAAATTCTGGGGAGGCTCAGTTGGTCAGCTTTCTACTCCATAACTGTCCCCTAACACCACACGCATGCTCACACACCTGTCAGCTTCATAAAAAGAAATGCACCAACAAATAAATGTAGTGGAAAATCTCCTCAAATGTATAGTGATAAGTGTATTGTACAAAAAAAGTCTGTGTGAGATGCTGACACAATGAAATATAAAAGGCACTCGTCCTGCTTGTCGTACTTTGATGCCTACAGTGAAGTCTCAATGTTGTAACCTGCACAGAAAATGAGCAGAAATTGACACATTCTTTATCAAACACTTGCATGAGTGTTGTTTATAATTCAGATGACGTAATAAGGATATCTTCATATGCTGCCAATACAAATATTTGAGACGAATTCTACTTCTTAATGTCACCAAAATCCTCATTTAAACAAATCTATATTTTGATCACTTTTGATAACTTTGGAAAGTATATATTAAATGTAAATATATTGTCATTTGTAAACCATATGGAAATTGAACAAAGAAAGATCCCACTGTAAGGACTTAAAATAACAGTTATGTTACAACCAATGTATTACAGGCAAGAGTCTACTCAATTATTTGTTCACCAGCTAAGTGTAATGTTTCAGAGTGCTGTCTTGTACTGTATGAAAATTGTAAATATGCCAAATATCAGTATTTCCTGTAGATTTTGTGTAAACGTGTAAATACATTTGATTTATTGTATAAAATAAGTAAAGTGTGTAAATGTTTGTTTGATATTTAATTTCTACGTATGGTACGTTTTTTGTAAAACTGAAATAAAAGTATGCAGATAACTGGTGGATTATTTAATTATTTTCAGAGGTCTAAACTTGTACAATATTTCAAGGCTTTGCGTTGAAATCTCGCTTTACCAATAATTCTCAGTGATTCCAGATAATGCAGAGACAATCTCATGGGCTGTTAATCTCCAGTCCCAATCAGAGACAACTAATTACATCCGCAGTAGTGCACAAGGCAACAGCAGGAAATATGACACAACAGATTATCACAAAGCTTTGTCGTTCTAGGGCACATCCATTTGACTGCAAAAATGATCAGCAACCACAAAAAATGGATAAAGCCAAGTAATGTTGGTGCAAAGTATTCGGAAAGTATTCAGACATCTTCACATTTTCTTACGTTACAGCCTTATTCTAAAATGGATTCAATTGTTTTTTTCCCCCTCATACACACAAAGTGTAAAAAATACAAAATGATCACATTTACATAAGTATTCAGACCCTTTACTCTGTACTTTGATGAAGCCCCTTTGGCAGCGATTACAGCCTCGAGTCTTCTTGGGTATGACGCTACAAACTTGGCAATCCTGTATTTGGGGAGTTTCTCCCATTCTTCTCTGCAGATCCTCTCAAGCGCTGTCAGTTTGGATGGGGAACTTCGCTGCAACGCTATTTTCAGGTCTTTCCAGAGATGCTTGATCGGGTTCAAGTCCGGGCTCTGGCTGGGCCACCCAAGGACATTCAGAGACTTGGATGGTGCCAGGTAGGGATGGTGCAAGGTTTCCTCCAGGTGTGATGCTTGGCTTTCAGGCCAAAGAGATCAATCTTGGTTTCATCAGACCAGAGAATCTTGTTTCTCATGGTCTGAGAGTCCTTTAGGTGCCATTTGGCAAACAAGCGGGCTGTCATGTGCCTTTTACTGAGGAGTGGCTTCCGTCTGGCCACTCTACCAAAAACGGCCTGATTGGTGGAGTAATGCAGAGATGGTTGTCCTTCTGAAAGGTTCTCCCATTTCCACAGAGGATATCTGGAGCTCTGCAGAGTGACCATCGGGTTCTTGGTCACCTCCCTGACCAAGAACCTTCTCCTCGATTGCTCAGTTTGGCCGGGCGGCCAGTACTAGGAAGAATCTTGGAGGTTCCAAAATTATTTCACAGTGGAGGCCACTGTGTTCTTGGGGACCTTCAATGCTGCAGAAATGTTTTGGTATCCTTCCCCAGCTCTGTGCCGCGACACAATCCTGTCTCGGAGCTCTACGGACAATTCCTTTGACCTTATGGCTTGGTTTTTGCTCTGACATGCACTGCCAAATGTGAGACCTTGAAAAGGCACACACCTGTCTATTTATGGCCAATCAAGTTTTAGAAATATCTCAAGGATGATCAATGGAAACAGGATGCACCGGAGTTCAATTTCGAGTCTCATAGCAAAAGGGTCTGAATACTTATATAAATAACGTATGTTTTTATTTGTAATACATTTGAAAAAATGTCAAAAGAGTAGTTTTTGCTTTGTCATTAAGGAGTATTGTGTGTAGATTGATGAGGAAAAAATCAATTCAATCCTTTTTAGAATAAGGCTGTAACATAACAAAATGTGGGAAAAGTCAAGGGGTCTGAATACCTTCCGAATGTGCTGTATATAAAGCAGGCAGACAGGCATCCAGTTACTGTCCGCTTGAATGTTAAAATGGGCAAAATGAGGGACCTAAGAGACTTTGAGTGTGGTATGATCGTTGGTGCCAGATCCAGTATCTTAAAAACGTCCGCCTTCCTGGGCTTCACACACAACAGTGTCTAGGGTTTACTGAGAATGGTGCAACAAACAAAAAACATTGTATCAGTGGCAGTCCTGTGGGCGAAAACGGAGAATGGCAAGACTCATGCAAGCTAACAGGCGGGCCACAAACAGACAAATAACGACGCAGTACAACAGGGGTGTGCAGAATGGCATTTCAGAACGCACAACTCGTCAATCCTCGTCACAGATGGGCTATTGCAGCAGATGACCACACGGAATCACATTCCACAATCAGATGAAAACAAGAAGTGGCTACAGTGGGCATGCGATCACCAACACTGAAAAATTGAGGACTGGAAAAACACTGCCTGGTCCGACAAATCCCAGGATTTGGCGTAAGCAGCATGAGTCCATGGAACCATCCTGCCTGGTACAGGCTGGTGGCGGTGGTATAATGTTGTGGGGAATGTTTTGTCTGGCACACGTTAGGTCCCTTGATACCAATCGAGCAAAACAAACTTTTCTCTCACCTTGTAGAATCCATGCCCCGGAGGATTCAGGCTGTTTTGGAGGCAAAGGGGAGTTCGAGCCGGTACTAGATGGATGTACCTAAAAAACTGACTGGTGAGTGTATCTAAGTATAACCATACAAAATGTGGTGAATGCAGATGATTCTGAAGCTGAAAAAATGAGTTGGCGTGTGGGAAGTGACTTTCAGGAAATGGCAATTAAAGACAGAATTTAGACCACCAAATGCCAATTTATACCCAATCACCATCTCTCCAAAGAAAGTTACTAAATATAGTTCAGTTTGTAGCTTTATGAAATGGGTTTTTCAATTGTAATTCATGTAGTGACTTTGAAATCATTGATGCAGGTCCACTTTAAAAGTGGTCAAATTCATCAACATTTTCACAACACTAGTATGGTAAACTAAAGAACATTGTGTCTCCATTCTATCCGCTGAGAACAGATCAATGCTTCACCGCTGCTATGCTGCAGTCGATAAGGCAGTACTGCTAATAGTCTTTTACTGCTGCTGCTTTCTTACCACCGGGTCCCATCCTCTCTGGACTATTTTCCACCATCATCAGCTCTTAAATAAGGTATAAGTCACATAGAATGGAGCCTCTATCACACAGGGATGGATCACCGCAGCGATAACCCACGATTAGTTACACACATCAGGCTTTTATCACAGTAACCAAGTCCACGCTTAACAGACGTTCAGTACATTTACTAACTACAGGAGGCCTTGAGACTTGGGGGGAAAAAACGGGGAATATGAGATTTAGGAAAGACTGAAATTATAATTTTAATAAACAGACATTGACAGACAAAATACTTAGAGACTCATTGGCTCAGAGACAAATACATCTAAAACATGGTTTATACCTGATATACAGAAGTCATGGACCTGAAAGTGTGTGATAGAAAAGGAACAGCGGCAAGAAAGGCAGAATATAATCAGAATGAATGAACAGAAAAACCCTAAAGTGCTATAGCTTTGCAATGACGCCAAGTCTGGGTTCTATAAGAACCCTTCAAGTCAGTCCTCAGTTCACAATGTATTCACACCAACAACAACAAAAATGTTTATATCAAAATAATAGTGAAACATTTACAAGTTCTAGCAAAATAGCATGGATTTTTTCCGTCTTGAAATAAGTTAAATATAAAAACATTGTGGTCTTGCAGAAGATAAAAACACAGTGGGCTTACTGTCCAAACAAAGCAGCCAATCACATTCCTTGGGAGCTGGATCCTACCATGAGATCCACTCCTGTAACTCAAACTTCCATGAAAATCTCATTTTGACATGGATGTTCTAATGGGTGGATCCAAAGTTAGAACGAAGCCCTAATTGGAGTCTTTAGGAAGTTGGGAGTGGTGTACACTGCAGTACACTGAGGGAGCGCTACAGGGAGCAGACCTCCAGGAACCTACACCTACAGCTTTTCTGTGGTGTGTCTGACGGCACTGGCATCCCCCTGGCTGTCTGTCGTGTCCTGGGGGAACATGGTGCTGAACTGGGCCTGGCTCTCCTGTACCATCTTGTTTATGTGAGAGCTGTTCATGGCCCTGAGGCAGTGGGCTCTTACCAGGCCCGCCTGGCCCCCAGACAACACCCAGCTCTGGGCACACAGGTTGGGGTTGAAACGGACCTACAAAGAAGAGAAGGAGAACAGGGTGGGAACAGTCAGAGAACACAGATGATGGTTTAGGATTATTTACAGATGGCTCAGATGTTTGAAGCATGGTGTTTGAGACACCAGACATGTAGGTTTGATTCCTGCATGTGCAACTAACTGGATACAAATGAACATGTTTATGTTTTATGTTCATGTCCTCAACTCAACAGTCACACATCCAAAACTAGAAATATCACTCTCCCAATAAAACATACATGACATGTTTAAAGGGAATCGGCAAGGATGAGGGAAGAAGGTGAGCCTGTCAACCAATAAATAACCGTGCTTGTACTTGAGACAGTGGAGATTGAGCTTGTCAACCAATAAATAACCGTGCTTGTACTTGAGACAGTGGAGATTGAGCCTGTCAACCAATAAATAACAGTGCTTGTACTTGAGACAGTGGAGATTGAGCCTGTCAACCAATAAATAACAGTGCTTGTACTTGAGACAGTGGAGATTGAGCCTGTCAACCAATAAATAACCGTGCTTGTACTTGAGACAGTGGAGATTGAGCCTGTCAACCAATAAATAACAGTGCTTGTACTTGAGACAGTGGAGATTGAGCCTGTCAACCAATAAATAACCGTGCTTGTACTTGAGACAGTGGAGATTGAGCCTGTCAACCAATAAATAACAGTGCTTGTACTTGAGACAGTGGAGATTGAGCCTGTCAACCAATAAATAACAGTGCTTGTACAGTGGAGATTTGAGACAGTGGAGGAGATTGAGTAAGTGGAGATTGAGCCTGTCAACCAATAAAACAGTGCTTGTACTTGAGACAGTGGAAAGCCTGTCAACCAGTGAAAATTGTCATATTGTGTTAACTCATGTTAAAACAACTGTCCAGTGAAAATCTGTCCAGTGAAAATTGTCATATTGTGTTAACTCATACCCATATTATGTTGTGGACTCATCCTATGCTGTTTTTGTAGCCCATAAATTGGAGAACACTTAACAAATTCAAAAACACCTCAAAATTAGGATATCATCCTGCTGAGGAGAATGAGCTGGCCAATCAGCGGTATACTCATGAATATTTCTTTATGACCAGTATACGCCCACACCATTCCAACACAGAGAGTACGCTTTTTAACATACCTATTAATCACAATTTTGGGGATGGAAAACTATTTAACTCATAGAGTAATTAAATTATAGGTTATATTTCATAGAAATCAGAGACACTGGACAGCTACTTTAACTCGACCAAATCCACAGCTCTGCTCTCTGAAGCCATGCCTGCCATTACTTACTTAACTAAGCAAGTCAGTGAAGAACAAATTCTTATTTTACAATGACGGCCTACCCTGGCCAAACCCTCCCCTGGCCAAACCCTCCCCTAACCCGGACGACGCCCGGGATCGAACCAGGATCTGTAATGACACCTCTGGCACCGAGATGCAGCGCCTTAGACCGCAGCGCTATTCAGGAGCCCTGTTAAGAGAGGGCTAATGTTAAGACAGGGCTAATGCACTCTGACACCAACGTTGAGCTCCAATGCAACTCTATACCCAGCTGATCAATTCCCAATCAGGAGATCTGCTCAATCCACAGCTTAATTCTGCCTGGCCAGCATCATTAGACTAGATAACAACACTACTGATATTTCTATTAGCACTAATCTAGAGTCACTGCCTGGCTCCATGACCAATCCATGGGCTGCTATCACTGTTATAGCATAGTGCCTCAATTGGAAATGTTTGTCAACGAGTCGCTGTGGCCCTCGAAAAGCGATTTCTGTGAATAACCAATGAGTTCTGCAATAGTTCTAAGTTCAAATAGTTGCCTAAAACTTTTACTTTACTGAACATACGAGAAAGGCACAAGAAAATGCATTTCAAATAAGACTAAAGGCTCAGTGGTACAACAGGCTGGTTTAAGAAGTGACTTTGCCATGATGAATAGTGGCCTCCGGTTCTCCTCCGTATCACCTGGGAGAATCCCACCCGTTTCCATCACTCCATAGTGAAACGACAGATCATCCCTATGGCACTCTTCTCCTCGCATCCCTCCAATCAAACCCGGGGTGACACATTCCTCATTTTACAGCTCATTACTTTCTGTCTTTATCGCTGCCTGGCCATCAGAGTCTCTCCCTCTATCCCAGCTGGGCCTAATGCAGACTGGGGGGGGGCTGATGATAACTTCCGTCAGAAGAGATCACATTCACACAGCTTTCAGCTTGGCTGCTCCAGCAAGTAAAAACATTAACTACGGAAGAGCTGTTGAAGGTGGAATGCAGTCAGAGAATCATGTTTTTTTACTCTTAGACATACCTTAGTTAGTGAAGCCAAAGGCATTAGGTCCAGACACGGTCCCCCTTTGGCCTCTGCAACCTGCATGTGCTTCCACGGAGCTCGGCTCTGGGCATTCTTAAACGTTCTCTGGAAGAGAAAGAGTTCAATCGTCTGATTACAAGCTAAAACACCACAAAACGGACACACCCAAATACAGAGCTGTATCACAAATTAAGAAAATTTAGAAAACATTTTTTTTGGGACCATTTCTTCTATCTCTGTGTTGATGTTCTTTTTATGTTCTTTTTATACGAAACATTAATGTGTTGAAAATCCCAAATTGTTTGCATAGTCACTTACACACAGCTCTGACACACACACTTACCCCACCAGACATGCCACCAGGGGTCTTTTCACAGTCCCCAAATCCAGAACAAAATCAAGAAAGCGTACAGTATTATATAGAGCCCTTATTGCATGGAACTCCCAACTCATATGGCTCAAATGACCAGCAAACCTGGTTTCAAAAAACAGATAAAGTAACACCTCACGGCACAACACCTCTCCCCTATTGGGCCTAGATAGTTTGTGTGTATGCATTGATATGTAGGCTAAGTGTGCCTTTAAAAAAATGTATGTAGTTCTGTCCTTGTCTACTGATGTTCTGTATTATGTCATTCTGTATTATGTTTCATGTTTTGTGTGGAACCCAGGAAGAGCAGATGCTGCTTTTGCAACAGCCAATGGGGATCCTAATAAAATACCAAATGCTCCTCATCTATCTCTACTGACCTATGCTGTAGCAGTGGCCCATGGTAAAATGCCACAGCCCTCTGAACCCTCAAAGAGTCAACCCTAGCATGTTGTTTCCCACACTGGACAGCCGGGGAGACAGATTGAGGCCAAGAGAGCGCTTCTCTCAGGGGTTGAGTAAGTGGAGCGTTATGTCAAGCAGCAAGAATAAACTCCACTGCCCTGGCCATGACATCCCCCGCCCTTCCCTCCCTAACAAAAGGCCCTAGTCAGGTGACATACGTCAAAGGTAAGTGGGCAGTGGCGCGATGGGTTGTGGGAAATGGACGTGCTTAGGCCACGGCGACTCGGGGTGGTGTGTGTGCAGGGCAGTGACAGGGCCGGTGGAGCGGAAGGCAGGGGAACAGATGGAGGAGTCCTAGAGAGGAGCGGTGGCGAGGGAGAGGGGGAAGGAGGGTGCGGTATAAATTAATGAAGGGTGCAACACTTAATCAAGTCCTAACCCAGGAGTCGGCCGTCGCTAAGGCCACGGCTGGGTGCACTTCTGGGTTGTTGTGGAAACTGACGGCACCAGCGTGTGAGCAGGGATGGCGTTTTGCAGATGCGCCCTGGCCCTTCGGTTCCCCTAGGTGTGTCAGATACAACTCATCTAATAAATCTATTGGGTCTAGCAGACCACATGTGCTCTGTGCATAAACACACCGGGCAGGTTTATGTCATCAGCTGCTCATGGACTGCAGTCTGGTCCTGACACACAAACACACAATCCCCTACAATGCAGAGCTCAGTCAGTCTTGTGCTTAGAGAGAGCACAACCAGTATCCCATAACTTAACACACACTCAAACAGCCGAATGTGTTTGTGCGTAGACATCTCCTTCCTCTGTATTAACCCTAACCCACCATGTCCATGTCGTGGTAGTGGAGGTAGTACTTCTGGGCTGTCTCTCTGTAGGTCTGAGGTGTATGATGGGATGTTCCGTTACTGGTGGAACCACTTCCTTCCTCTCCAACTCCTCCCTCATTCTCCTCAACTTCTTCTTTCAATTGGACCATTTCGGTTCTGAACACCGGCTGAAAGAATAGAACAAATGTGATTGAAGAGAAAAGATGGACCCATTTCGATTAACATTCATACTGCATTCTTTAATGTGTAAGTCAATGTCATGAAATATGTGTATAATTAAGTAATAAGGCACCTCGGGGGTTTACGGTGTATGACCAATATACTACGGCACGACACAACGCGGAATGCCTGATACAGCCCTTAGACCCCCGAGGTGCCTTATTGCTATTATAAACTGGTTACCAACATAATTAGAACAGTAAAAATATATGTTTGGTCATACCTGTGGTATACTGTCTGATATAAAACGGCTTTCAGCCAATCAGCATTCAGGGCTAGAACCACCCGGTTGGTAATGGCGACTTTAGAATTGCTAATTTTGGAGATATCTGTGTGTGGTGCGAGGCCGGTCTGGACAGGGTACTTACGAATCTGCGATCGATGGATCGTTTGAGGTAGCAGGGGTTGTTGAACAGGTTGGGTATTAGGACCATGATCACGTCTCCCACCGAGTCCGCCGTCACAGCTGTGTTCAGCCAATCAGAGATCGACAGGCTCTGCAGAAATACCAAGATGGACCAATCAACACGAGGAAGGGGGTTGGACCAAGAAATGGTGTGCAGCCCAAAATCAGCTCAACCCCTCGTCCCTCTACACTAAAACAGATATGGAAGGATTTGAGAGGTATCAGCAGTCTACAGAAGTGAATAGTGGTAGGGACTACAGTGGAATTGGTCGTGTTTCTGTCCCAGTTTCCCCACCTACCCACATGGTCCCTTTCCGTGGCACCAGAAAGAGTGGCTTGAAGCCCAGATACCCTGAGTCAAAGTAATTGAGTCCATGTTGGCCAAACCTGAAGGAGGACACAAAAAATTAAACAGGTCCCCTGACAAAACAGACCAAGAACAAAGCGCGATACAATAGAACACCCTTCACAAGCACAAGGTATCGATTACACAAGACACACGGAGGGGAATGAGGGGTGGGGGGGTAGGAGACGACAATGGAGAGGTAAGATGTCGATTGAATTGGAAGGAGGAGAGGAGAGAGGGACTCACGTGGCGTAGGTGCTCTCCTGAGAGATGAAGACCCCAGCCCAGTGCAGGGGCCAGGCCGCCTCGGTGGAGAGGAAGCGCTTGAAGGACTGGCAGGGCTCCCAGGTCCTCCTCAGGTCCCACATCTTCACCAGCCTGTCATCACCCGCCGTCACCATGAGGTCTCTAGGAGGAGGAAGGGCAGAGGAGAGGGAGGAGAGAGGAGACGAGATGAGGGGATAAGGAGAGGAAAGAACAGCAGGAGGGAGGACAGGGAAGACAGCGGAGCTGATGGAGAGTAGAAAAGGCAGAGAGAAGATGGCAGACAGTCTCACCACAAAAGAGAGGGAAATGGAGGTGGAAGAAACGTGGGAGGGGACAGCTCCAGTCAGCCAGCCCAGTGTCCTGTACAGTAGCTCTTCATTATCCCTCATTAAAACCCAGCCAGCCAGATAAGATGGATGCCTGCAGTCTGTCCCCTACCAAACAACCCAGCGGGGCCCCCCAGAGTGTCTCCATAACGCCAGCCCATAGACTGGAGAATAACCCGCTGCTACGGTTGCACTCTAACCCGTGACTCATGATACTGCTGCAGATCTTTACAGCTTTCTAATAAACCTGGTTTAGAAGCCGCTGGTGGTTGTTCAGTATGCAGCCGACTGAGGAGTGAAATAAGAGGAGGAATACCTTGCCTTCATACTCTACTAGCTAGCCAATTTGATTTCTCTGCTCTGTTACACAGGAGATGCATGGCCTGGGAGGCTACGCTTCTTCTACACCTTACTACAGGGCGGTGCTAATGAGAGGGAGGGGCAGGCACTGCGCACTAGCCAGTAAACTGAGTGGTATTGTTTGGGACCAGACCAGGGGTAGATCCCATCCCTTTCGTCCATGATAGGTGTGAAACTTCCAGAGGCTGTCTTGTATGGCGGATTTCTGGAGCTCAGTTTGTGTGCTGCCACTGCCTTCATGAGACTATATGACCAGGATGGTAGGCCCCTGGCCAAAAGGACGTACCCTCTAGAGTCTGTACCCGACAGAGCATCTGGAGTGGGGCAGGATTGACAGCTGTGTGCCCATCTCCCCTCCCTACCTCCACCCTCACACGTCGATATGTTTACACGAGTCGCGACATCACAGAGCGTAACATCTTCCTTCCCCTCCTCTCTGCCCGCAGATCCACCATCTGTGTACCTCTCCGCTCCCCCTCCATCCTCCAATAATGGGAATGTGTTTTAGACATTTACATTTAAGTCATTTAGCAGACGCTCTTATCCAGAGCGACTTACAGAGAGAGTGTTTATTAGAAATCCGGAGAGGTAGCGAGATGCGACGTGAGCTTTCTACTTGGCTTCATCCACCACCCACTGTTCCTGCTCTCCCTTCCTCTCTCCCTCCCTGACCCAGCCAGCTAGGAAAACCAACTTTGCTGCTTACCTTCCAGCAGACTGCATGCCGCAGCGCGGAGGTCACTGCCAAAAGGTCACTGCTTATTACATCCTACATGCTCAGAATGGTAATGGTGGCTCTGGTCTCTGAGCTTGATGCAGTCTCATACTACGGATTGAAGTCATACTGCATGGTGTTTTTTCCTACAGCTTTAGTGCAGTTGGTCGTGATGCTGGGCAGGCTTTCAGAACCTAGTGGTTGGAGACGGGCCCTTGAATCCTCAGCTCTGATCGGCTGCTTACCTGGATGCGTGGCAGAAACTGAGGGCGCGGGTGGCGTTGTCGTGGGCGATGAAGCAGTGGTAGGGGTAGAGGGTGAAGGAGCGGTCTGGAGCACGCACCCGCTGCAGAATAGACTTACTGGACAGGTTCCACAGGGCCACTGTACCTGCAGGGGGAAGACAGCAGGACATGGATACGAGTCTATGGGGTAGAGTCTGTAGGCTCAAGAACAAGGGCAACGGTGACGGCAACGGTGACAGTCACACCACATGGACTATGATGTGTTGTCGTCATACCGTCATAGAAGCCAGCAGCCAGGATATTGTGAGGTTTGACAGGCAGCCAGTCCATGGAGAGAACCTGGTTATTCTTTTCATCGTGGTTGGTCTTGAAGGAGCCCCGCTTCAGAGTGATCACACCCTGTACCTACACACACACACGGACGAATGACAATTAGATTTGTACACACCAGCAGGACAAGCATCTCAAAAGATTTCAAATAAAACATTTTGTGTGTGGACAGTGTTTTCTCTTTCTCATAATTGCTGAGAGTTGAAGATGACACTTGGGCTAAATTAAAACGCCACCCGCATAGTCTTCTCTACGAAGAGGTGAGATCAGATATTAGCCTACCTGGCAGATCATCAGTGTTGGGCAGGCTCCACCTATTGGGAAACACATGAATATTATTTATAAACTCTAGGATTATTAATGGGAACTCATACATGAACACAGATTTATTACGGATTGTAATTTAACAAACTGGGCTGGGCTGTGGAGTGTGAACACACACTTAAATCAACAATCTCATTCACCCTGCGATCAGTGCAGTCAGACAACACAGACAGAGAGAGACAGAGACAAGGAGCTGAGCAATCACAGTCCCTCTCCAAAGACAGTCTGGTGTTAAAAACCGTCTAGCCGTCAGAATCCCAGGCCATGTCTATCTGCTCTGCGAGATTTATTTTACCTTTATTTAACTAGGCAAGTCAGTTAAGAACAAATTCTTATTTTCAATGACAGCCTAGGAACAGTGGGTGTTCAGTGGCAGAACGACAGATTTGTCAGCTCGGGAATATGAACTTGCAACCTTTCGGTTACTAGTTCAATGCTCTAACCACTAGGCTACCCTTCCGCCCCAGATGGATGTGTCCCGGGGCCATTCAATCACTGACTGGACATGGCACTGTCTGTCCATCTGACTACTGTTTTTCAATAGAAGCAGACACTCAAGAGTCTGAACCTTCTTCTCCTGGCATTACACCAGATCTGACTGGCCACTCTGCTGGCCCAGACCCAGAGAACCAGTCTCCTCCCCTGGATGTGTCCAGAGATCTGGCTACTGTTAGGATCCTGCGTCTGTCGGTCTATTAGCTCAGCCACGTAAACTAGCCTGATACCGAGGCATTTGTGGCTGAAGATTTATTTATTTATTACAAAAGGCTGTAATAACAACATGGCGTTGGAATATGTACAATACTGGAATGTTCACGACACTTTATATCTAACAGGAGGCATACGGCAAAGGTTGGGTGTCTGACAGAGTAGTGTTAGTATGTGGAGGATTTCAGGTCCAGCTACCTCTCCTGTGGTCTCATCCCTCTCTACCCCACCTCTTCCACCCCCTACAGGTCGATGGGGGTCGATACAGCATCACGCCTCACTGCCCCCCACCCCATCTTCGACCCCCTCCACCCAAACACAGCAGCCTCCCTTCCCCATAGGCTGATTGAGGCCTGTGTGAGTGACAGGTTTGGGGGAGAAAGGTGTCGGGTACTAGGCTGAAATTCATGGCTTCCAACACTAACAACTGCGTAGCGATGCATCTTCTTTGTCATTTCAATTATAGATCCTTGTCTGATGGAACGAGCTAGTAAATTATCTTCATTGAGCAAGGAGGAGATAGGCCCTTTTTGTTTTACCCGGCAGGTTTTTTACAGGCACTCTCACGCACACCAAAAGCTATTTGTAATTATCTGCCCCAAACAGTCTCGCAGATAGTGAGCACACGCACAAGCATCTGATCCCTTAACCCTGTCACTTCTGAACAGAGACTAGGCTGGCTCACATTAATGCTAAATTACAGCGACGGCATTACAGAATGGGTATTTGATGATCTAATTTGCATTTCATCCAGCCGATGTGGTGCGTTTTCTATCAGTCTGTTAAAAGCCCCCCCCCATCTCTCTAGCTCCATGGCTAAATGTAGACAACTCACTACATTCCCTCTCCTAGCCTCACACCTGGCCCTCCAGAAAGGCAGCACAAGGTGCCCTAAATGTCACTCGTCACAGGTGTGGCTGTCCCGTCCTGCTGTGACTCTGAGGGTTTCATAGTTCAGTGTAGTGACCCAGCTCTCCCAGACTAGCTCTTGGCAGGACATGAAGGACGACTAGCCAGGGCCCAGCGTTCCCCCTCAACAGTCCAAAAACCGAAATGTAACTTCTCAGGGCACTGACCATAAACTGTAACCTTTCATCCCCCAGCTCGGAAACCTGGGGGATGGGGAGAGGCTGCTGTGGAACTGTGTACAATGGGGCATGACAACAATTAACTGATAGAAAGGGCACTAAAAGAGGAAAAGAACAGTCAGTGATTTTGGGCACTGAAAAAAAAAAAAAAAAAAAACTATGCTGCATCCACAAACTGCTCAAAAGGAGCACCGTAAAATTTGGCCCCAACCTGATATACTGAAGGGAGCATTCTGACCTTATAGTGAATGACTACAGCTTTCTGAACTGCCTGTATAGGACCGACAGACACTTACAAGCTGTGACTCTATAAATATAAAACCTTTGAGGCAGAGTGATAAATTAAGACCGGTGCTATAGAAAGAACAAGGCTAAAAATGCAAGGTCCTGACGCTATACAGGTCCATGAATCAGACCCTCTCTGCAGTGCTGCTCTTATCTCCTGGAGTGAGCCCTGCCCTGCCCGGCTGGCTACCCTGTGTCATATATATATATATATATACATTCAAGTTAACTTCAAATTGGCACAACTATGAGGGATGCAGCAGGTATTTTCTAGTGTAAATGATGGATGGGCCAGATAAACATCATCAACCTAATGACCATAGTCTTTATCACATCACCCCCAAGGCTGTTGAGCCTCATAGGGGAGGAGACTGTATGGCAGGTAGCCAAGTGGTTAGAGAAGCGAGTCAGCAACTGGAGGGTAGCCAGTTCGAATCCCGGGTCACATGGGAAAACTCTGTTGGGGAATGAGCTGTCAACCTGAGGGTTGCTGCTATCAAATCATGACAGCGCCCAGCATGGCAGCCTCCCGCACCTCTCCAAAACAACTTGTATCTGTATGCATGTGCATTTGACCAATGTTGTGAGCTTAATCTTAACAGGACAGTGCAGTGTCATCTGTAAGAGATACAGCAAAACACTCAGACATTTACCTCTCCAATGCTACGTCAAGTCACTCCTTACAGTCTATGGTATATAATAAACTGGGTGGCTCGAGCCCTGAATGCTGATTGGCTGACAGCCATGATATATTAGACTGTATACCACGGGTATGAGAAAACATGTATTTTAACTGCTCTAATTACATTGGTAACCAGTTTATAATAGTTTATAATAGCAAAAAGTTACTGGTCTAATTACATTGTTAAACCATTTAGAATACAAATAAGGCACCTTATCGGCTTATATATAAGTCAGTTAAGAACAAATTCTTATTTACAATGACGGCCTACGAGGGAACAGTGGGTTACCTGCCTTGTTCAGGGGCAGAACGACAGATTTTTACCTTGTCAACTCGGGGATTCGATCCAGCACCCTTTTGGTTACCGGCCCAATGCGCTAACCACTAGGCTACCTGCTGGTTACTGACCCAATGCTCTAACCACTAGGCTACCTGCTGGTTACTGGCCCAATGCTCTAACCACTAGGCTACCTGCTGGTTACTGGCCCAATGCTCTAACCACTAGGCTACCTGCTGGTTACTGGCCCAATGCTCTAACCACTAGGCTACCTGCTGGTTACTGGCCCAATGCTCTAACCACTAGGCTACCTGCTGGTTACTGGCCCAATGCTCTAACCACTAGGCTACCTGCTGGTTACTGGCCCAATGCTCTAACCACTAGGCTACCTGCTGGTTACTGGCCCAATGCTCTAACCACTAGGCTACCTGCTGGTTACTGGCCCAATGCTCTAACCACTAGGCTACCTGCCGCCTCTTATGGCCAATATACCACAGCTAAGGGCTGTATCCAGGCGCTCCGCCTTGCGTTAGCTGTGGTATATTATTGCTTAGTTATACATTGTAACCATATTATACAGCTGATCTATCGGTATCTGTTGTAACTGCCAAGCGCTCACTGTTGCTACACACTACTAAAAACGTCTACAGCTCCAGTCACTGAGGTGTAAAAGTCTTCAGAATTAGAATGTTGTGGGTGAAGTCCTTTCATCTTTAAAACCCTGTGAATCCATTATGATGGGAGTGGATATCGATGTCTCATTAAAAGTATGCGCCTCATGATAAACTAGAGAAAGACTGCCTCTCTCATTGAAGCCACGGAAGGTCATGGCAGACCGCAGTACTGCAGGTATTGTTATCAGAAAACAGGATCCCTGTCCTCCCGGGTGGTGCAGTGGTTAAGGGCGCTTGCGCCAGCTGTGCCACCAGAGACTCTGGGTTCGCGCCCAGGCTCTGTCGTAACCGGCCGTGACCGGGAGGTCTATGGGGCGACGCACAATTGGCCTAGCGTCATCTGGGTTAAGGAGGGGTTGGCCGGTAGGGATATCCTTGTCTCATTGCGCACCAGTGACTCCTGTGGCCGGCCGGGCGCAGTGCGCGCTAACCAAGGTTGCCAGGTGCACGGTGTTTCCTCCGACACATTGGTGCGGCTGGCTTCCGGGTTGGATGCACGCTGTGTTAAGAAGCAGTGCGACTTGGTTGGGTTGTGTATCAGAGGACGCATGACTTTCAACCTTCATCTCTCCCGAGCCCATACGGGAGTTGTAAGCATTGAGACAAGATAGTAGCTACTAAAAACAATTGGATACCACGAAATTGGGGGGTCAAATTCAACAAAAGAAAGATTTTTTTTTTTAAGAAAACAGGATCCCCTAGCTTTAGGACACAACATTGGGAGTCTGTGTATTGGTTGGGCATTGTTCTGGTGGTTGGCGACGGAAAATAACCATATAGCCGGCTTTCCTACAAATAAAAGCACATGTGTAACTTCTAGGAACGTCAGAATACAACTTTTGTCTGAACCGCAACATATTGCTGCTAAATTAGACAGCTGGCTGCTATTATAACATGCACTTCAAGCGAGACTTCCTACAACGAAATCTACCACTGTTTACACAGAAGGACTATGGTGTGCCCCCCACATTTAAGCAAACGGGAAAAGTGCAATTTTTATGCTTAATCTTCGTGTAAATAAAACACACTTTTAGAAGACAATCATCGTACAGTTCAAATGGCAGCCTGCAGTACCCCAGTCGACCTTCAACTCAAGTTACTCAATGAGGGGGCATCCCTGAGCTAGCCTGCCACGTCACTTCCTGGAGTTCAAACTGCCTGGATTTAATTTGGCTTTAATTCACTATGGAGTCTTCACAATGAATGGTGTCACGTGATCCATGGCTTTGTCCATTCATATATAGGTCACTGTGATAAACGCACTGTAATGCAGTTTGATACTGCTATGTCGATGGCACGTTGGAGTGCATTACCTTGTAGACAGATTTGTACACTCCAGTAAAATGTGACAGAGGGGGAAATGGGAGCACTAACTGCCAGACTGTAAGAGAGGTGAATCCGTGAAGGATGACTTCAGGCAAGCAACTCTCTCTTTTTTCTCTCACCCTCTGTCTACCCCTATACACCCTACCATCCCCTCCATTCCTTTTATCACCTCCCTCCATCTCTCTCTCTCTCTCTCTCTCGACCTACTGCAGAGATGAAGGATGAGCACACGCTCACACAAACATACGGAAGCAAAAGGACACACAGTGTTAGTTGTCTGAGGATGCAGTGGTCGTGGTGTGGACAGTCCATGCATCAGCAGAACAATGGGAGAATAATGCGGTGTGTGTGTGTGTGTGTGGGGGGGGGAGCCCAGCCCCAGCAGAGGGACTATTAACTTGGTCAAAGATCATGTGATCCCAAGGGAGATTTGGAGAGGCAGGAAGAGGGGGACAGAAATGTGTAGGGCCATACAAGGAAAATTAAAACATGCGCACAGACACAAAAACATATCCACACACACACACACCTATTACGGAAGATGTCAATAGATTTTTATGGTAAATATCCTAAGGCATATGATTTAATAATAACATGATGTTTATGTGCCCTTACATAAAAAATATAAAAAATGAAGTGAATATGTACTTATGTGACTTGGCAACAAAATAAATGGCCACTTCAATGAGCAGCATGAAAACGGATTTTATGAAGACTTTTCTGCAGGACCAAGTTCAGGCTGTTGAATGACAATACTGCTCCCTTCTGGAACAGCACATACAACCACAACACCAGAGTAGGTTCGATTCCGACACGGATTACTGTTATAATATATCTATCACAAATGACTAATATATGTCTTAATTGTCAGTTGCTTTGGTCCTATCATGTGTTCATGTGGAACTGACAGCGTTTTAGCAACATTAAATCGTCTATTCTATGCCTTTTTAAATATTTTTGACAAGCGATCATTTTCACATTTTCACAGAATGTTTGGGAATGACAGAGTAAGTCATTAGTGAAAAATCTATAGCAATATATATATATAGTGACTATGGATAGATAATAAACAGCGAGTAGCAGCAGTGTGGAAACAAAGGGGGGGTCGTCGATGTAAATAGTCTGGGTAGCCATTTGGTTAAATGTTCAGGAGTCTTACGGCTTGGGGGTAGAAGCTGTTAAGGAGCCTTTTGGACCTCGACTTGGAGCTCCGGTACCGCTTGCCGCGTGGTAGTAGAGAGAGCAGTCTATGACTTGGGTGACTGGAGTCGTTGACAAATTTTTGGGCCTTCCTCTGACAACGCCTAGTATATACAGTACCAGTCAAAAGTTTGGACACACCTACTCATTCAAGGGTTTTTCATTAGTGTTAAACAAATCAAAATATATTTTAGATTTTAGATTCTTCAAAGTAGCCACCCTTTGCCTTGATGACAGCTTTGCACGCTCCGTGCCAAATCTTTTCAGTCTCCTGAGGAGGAAAAGGTGTTGGCGTGCCCTCTTCATGACTGTCTTGGTATGTTTGGACCATGATAGTTTGTTGGTGATGTGGACATCAAAGAACTTGAAACTCTCAACTCACTCCACTACAGCCCGTAGATGTTAATGGGGCATGTTCAGCCCTCCTTTTCCTGTAGTCCACAATCAGCTCCTTTGTCTTGTTCACATTGAACGAGAGGTTGTTGTCATGGCACCACACTGCCAGGTGTCTGACCTCCTCCCTATAGGCTGTCTCATCGTTGTCGGTGATCAGGCCTACCACTGTTGTGTCGTCTGCAAACTTAATGATGGTGTTGGAGTCGTGCTTGGCCACACAGTCATGAGTGAATAGGGAGTACAGGAGAGGACTAAACAAGCACCCCTAAGGGGCAAGAATACGCATGGCAGATGTGTTGTGCCTACCCTTACCACCTGGGGGCGGCCCATCAGGAAGTCCAGGATCCAGTTGCAGAGGGAGGTGTTTAGTCCCAGGGTCCTTAGCGTAGTGATGAGCTTTGTGGGTACTTTGGTATTGAACACCGAACTGTAGTCAAAGAACAGCATTCTCACATAGGTGTTCCTTTTGTCCAGGTGGGAAAGGGCAGTGTGGAGTGCGATTAAGATTGCGTCATCTGTGGATCTGTTGGGGTGGTATGTGAATTTGAGTGGGTCTAGGGTTTACAGGATGATGGTGTTGATGTGAGTCATGAACAGCCTTTCAAAACACTTCATGGCTACAGATTTAGGCAGGTTAACTTCGCTTTCTTGGGCACAGGGACTATGGTGGTCTGCATAAAACATTTGGTATTACAGACTCAGTCAAGGAGAGGTTGAAAATGTCAGTGAAGACACTTGCCAGCTGGTCTGCACATGCTCAGTACACGTCCTGGTAATCTGTCTGGCCCCGTGGCCTCGTGAATGTTGACCTGTTTAAAGGTCATGCTCACATCGGCTATGGAGAGCTTGATCACACAGTCGTCCAGAGTGGGAAAGCAGACATGCGTTTGGACAATTAGTAGACACTGAAGTATATAAAAACCTAATAAAAACATATCTTATCCAGGACCGGACTCTACACAGACCGGTGCACCATAGCCAATCAGAGCTACAGTAGGCTTTTATGCCAATAAGCCATTTGCCACAAGGCAGTGTTGCCAAAAATATTTTGTGAGTATTCAGACTCTTCCAGTGACTTTTTTGGTAAACGATTCTAGTGACAAATTCAGCTGCTTACACAGGCCCCACTGTGTGTTTACAGGCAGCAGCAAACAGCGCGACTTTAGATCGGTAGAAAGCATTTTCCAAAAGGCACAAATAAACCTGAATGCAAATATTTAAATACCGCGTTTTGGGAACTTTACAGTCCTATTGATCAAATCAAAGTTTATTTGTCACATGTGCCGAATACAACAGGTATAGACCTTACAGTGAAATGCTTAATTACAGACTCTAACCAATAGTGCAAAAAAGGTATTAGGTGAACAATAGGTAAGTAAAGAAATAAAACAACAGTAAAAAGACAGGCTATATACAGTAGCGATGCTATAAAAGTAGCAAGACTACATACAGACACCGGTTAGTCAGGCTGATTGAGGTAGTATGTACATGTAGATATGGTTAAAGTGACTATGCATATTTGATGAACAGAGAGTAGCAGTACCGTAAAGGGGGGGACACACACAATGCAAATAGTCCGGGTAGCCATTTGATTACCTGTTCAGGAGTCTTATGGCTTGGGGATAAAAGCTGTTGAGAAGCCTTTTTGTCCTAGACTTGGCACCCCGGTACCGCTTGCCATGCGGTAGTAGAGAGAACAGTCTATGACTGGGGTGGCTGGGGTCTTTGACAATTTTTAGGGCCTTCCTCTGACACCGCCTGGTGTAGAGGTCCTGGATGGCAGGCAGCTTAGCTCCAGTGATGTACTGGGCCGTACGCACTGCCCTCTGTAGTGCCTTGCGGTCGGAGGCCAAGCAATTGCTGTACCAGGCAGTGACGCAACCAGTCAGGATGCTCTCGATGTTGGAGAGGTAAAACCTTTTGTGGATTTGAGGACCCATGCCAAATCTTTTTAGTTTCCTGAGGGGGAATAGGCCCTCTTCACGACTGTCTTGGTGTGTTTGGACCATGCTAGTTTGTTGGTGATGTGGACATCAAGGAACTTGAAGCTCTCAACTACAGCCCCGTCGATGAGAATGGGGGCGTACTCAGTCCTCCTTTTCCTGTAGTCCACAATCATCTCCTTAGTCTTGGTTACGTTAAGGGATAGGTTGTTATTCTGGCACCACCCGGCCAGGCCTCTGACCTCCTGCCTATAGGCTGTCTCTTCGTTGTCAGTGATCAGGCCTACCACTGTTGTGTCGTCTGCAAACTTAATGATGGTGTTGGAGTCGTGCCTGGTCATGCAGTCGTGGGTGAACAGGGTGTACAGGAGGGGACTGAGCACGCACCCCTGGGGGGCTCCAGTGTTGAGGATCAGCGTGGCAGGTATGTTGCTACCTACCCTCACCACCTGGGGGCGACCTGTCAGGAAGTCCAGGATCCAGTTGCAGAGCGTGAGTGTTTAGTCCCAGGATCCTTAGCTTAGTGATGAGCTTTGAGGGTACTATGGTGTTGTACGCTGAGCTGTAGTCAATGAATAGCATTCTCACATAAGTGTTCCTTTTTTCCAGGTGGGAAATGGCAGTGTGGAGTGCAATAGAGATTGCATCATCTGTTGATCTGTTTGGGCGGTATGCAAATTGGAGTGGGTCTAAGGGTTTCTGGGATAATGGTGTCGATGTGAGCCATTACCAGCCTTTCAAAGCACTTCATGGCTACGGACGTGAGTGCTACGGGTCTGTTGTCATTTAGGCAGGTTGCCATTGTGTTCTTAAGCACAGGGACTATGGTGGTCTGCTTGAAAAATGTTGGTATTACATACTAAATCAGGGACATGTTGAAAATGTCAGTGAAGACACCTGCCAGTTGGTCAGCACATGCCCAGAGCACACGTCCTGGTAATCCGTCTGGCCCTGCAGCCTTGTGTATGTTGACCTGTTTCAAGGTCTTACTCACGTCGGCTACAGAGAGCGTGATCCCAAAGTCATTCGGAACAGCGGATGCTCTCATGCATGCCTCAGTGTTGCTTGCCTCGAAGTGAGCATAGAAGTGATTTAGTTTGTGCTGTGCTTCCCTTTGTAGTCTGTAATAGTTTGCAAGCCCTGCCACATAAGACGGGCGTCGGAGCCGGTGTAGTATGACTCAATCTTAGCCCTGTATTGGCGCTTTGCTTGTTTGATGGTTCGTCGCAGGCATAGACAACCATGAAAAGGTAGGCTCTCTCCCTCAGTTGCCTATGCACAAGATCAACAACTAATGCTAGCCAGAGCGAGATGAGCTAAAATCTAACAAGGGAACAGTAGATGAACCCTCAAACATTTTCAGCTTGTAGTTGGTCGTACAAATTCCACTGATAAACGATGGGGAGTAGTATCCTGCTCGTCCTTCTGCAGCTTGCCTGCCAATGCATGCTTGTCCCAACCCACGTTTTGACAACTGAATGGGAACTTGCCTGCCTGTCCACACATTTGATCGATGCCAAATAGAATAAACTGGGAATTTGATATTTTTTTTAACTTATAGTATGATTGTCTGTTTGTTTCATATCGGCAAAGTAGTTAAAACGCTGTCAGTTCCACTTTAAACGAGCATGCTAACCTTTAGCGGTGTGTTTCCTGCGGGCCATTAGTGTGTCGGGGTGAGGCAGGCTGTAGATAGTGATGTGACCATCTGATGTGGAGGCAGCCAGGAGACCCAGTCTGGGCATATGAGGGGCCTGCCAGAGAGAGAGAGGAGACAGAGGGAAAGAGAGAGACAAAGAGAGAGGGACAGAGGGAGTCGTACATTTTTCTATTTTGTTGCGTGTGTTTTATACAGTTCTCTTTTACAGTCATGTGGAGCCATTGTGCATTACTGACATTACTGATGTTGATTTAACACATCAGTTCTTTGTGTATTTCTGTGTGCTGCTGTTCCTACCTTCCTGTTAGTGGTGGGCAGCTCCCAGGCTCCTCCTGGACACCACTTCAGGTTCCACACAAAGCCTTTATCCTGGGCAATACCATAGGCCAGCCGTGGAGAGGACTGGGGACTGGGGAGAGATGAGGAGGGTGAGAGTGAAGGGATGGAGCAGAGAGATGTTGGGGGGAAATAGCCCAGAGAAAGGTAGAAAGATCAAGACGATTGTAGCGGTAGATAGAGAAAGACTGATATTACACTGATCCCCATTAGCTGGCCATTGCCATGGTTCCTACCTGGTGTTGTACTGGAGTTGTCCCAGGTCCCAAATCTGGATGAGTCCAGGTTTGGTGTACAACTCGTTCATCCTGTGTTGGTCGTCCAGGTTCCTGTGGCAGTAGATGGCAGCGTACTGGCTGGCAGGGGCGCCATCGGGGGAGGGGCACCAGTCCATGGCCCACACTGGGCCGCCCGTATAGAATAGCATGTCCCAGCGCTCAGGGTGGGGTGGCAGGCACTCAAACCTGGACAATAAACAACAGTAAGATACTTATATATATATATATATATATATCTCAAGGCCTTGATCAAGACCTTGGTGTTGCTAATTGCTAATTGCGCTACAAAGGGTCTACCTCTTCATTCTGTGCAGAGGAGTCTCCTCCCTGATGCCCTCTCTTGAGAAGGTGAAGGCTGTTGACATCATCTCCTGCGGTAGATACTTCTCAGCCTCACTGGGAGGGGAAACGCATAGCAAACGTTTGATGTATTCCTGGGTTACTCGGTATGTGAGATGCATGTAATATTTTTCCCTGGGAGATCAAGTATAAT
The DNA here is from genome assembly GCF_034236695.1 of Oncorhynchus nerka. Classification (NCBI taxonomy): domain Eukaryota; kingdom Metazoa; phylum Chordata; class Actinopteri; order Salmoniformes; family Salmonidae; genus Oncorhynchus; species Oncorhynchus nerka. Next base: position 32,411,555 of record NC_088408.1, read on the forward strand.
GTAATAATCAAATTTGTAATGATATTTCTACCTGTCCGACAAGCAATGCCAATCCTTCTCTGAAGGCATCCACTCAGCAAAGACCCATTCGTTACAGTGTTCATCACGGCTGTCAAACACACAGAAAGAGCCAGGACCAAAGACCCAGGAGTGAATAATGTAATGCATTGAGCACCCCCTACTGGCAGTAAGCAATAAAACATATATTTTTTTATTGCTACATAGAAGACAGGTGAGCAACTTACAAGGTCTTGGTGGTTTTGGTGCACATCCAGATGGGTCCCATCATGTTGTTGGACAGTCCATTGGGGGAATTACCATGGTATCGAACTTGACTTGACTGAGTGACAAAAAATAGAACATGACAACGGTAACACAAAAGTCTTAATTTAGCTTGTCATTGGTCTCAGCCTGTGGTCGCCTAGTGGGCAAAATCCCTCACAATATCTCTCTGTCTGCTAGTCCATTTATCACAATCTACTGTAAAAAATAAAAAAATGCCACTCACAAGACCTCTGGAAATGCGTCTGGATCTAAGGTCTTTCAGTGGTGTGTGCCTCTTCTCCAAGTCTAAGTCTTCTTGAGTATCTTCAGCCTCACTTTCCTCCTCAGTGTCTTGATTTTCTGGAACAAAGTCAACATCCTCTGCGGCGTTGTCACTGTCAAAATCAGGGGCCTTCCTCTTCTTGCCCTTGCCTCTGGTTCGTTTCTGGGGCTGGGTTGAGCTGGGGCTGGGGACTGGGCTAGACTCCCAGTCGTTCTTAGTACCATTGTCAGGTTGGTTGAATACCTCCTTGGCCAGGGTATGGAGGTACTGCAATGCACTGAGATGGAACAGAAACATACAACAATGGGTCAATTGAGCATGACCTTTTCCAAACTGAAATTGCCTTTGATGTGAAGAGATAAAGTTTGATTTGATGGCCATTTCTGATTGTTTTATAATCATGACAATCAAACGTGAATGAGATAGTGAAAAAGCATAGGGAGTCAAAGGTAGCTGTATAAAACACAGGCCAAACAAGAATAATACTACTGCTCATTCACTGAAATCCCCACTAATAGGCATACTGTATAGGATCATCTCGTTACCATCAAAGACTGCTTACTTGCTGTAACAGAATCAAAATGATGGGGGACTAGATGATGTCACATACGCTTTTGCTGCCCTCCGCTTGGGTCTGCCACTAGGGGTGGTTTCAGGCTCCTCTGGGGTCTCCCTCAGTTCCGGGACTGCAGGGGCGGGCGTGGAGTTGACCTGTGGTGTTTCCTTTTGTATCTTCTTGGCAGAGGTCTTCTTGGCAGGGGTCTGTTTGATAAGCCCCTTGTCACTGTCTATGCTCGAGACCACTGGCTTTTTCTGTGGTGCCTTTTTCTGTGGTGTCTTTTTGGCAGGTGTCTTTTTGGGGGGTTTTGGGGTCTTTTTGTCAGGCTCCTGCTGGTCAGTTTCTGTGTTAGAGACTACGGATATTTTCAGGCCCATCTTTTTCCTTGGCTTTTTTGTTGAGTCAGGACATTTTACTATGCAGAAAGAAATTACCAAAATATAAAATCAGAGCAACAAAAGAGGCAAGTTGGTTTGCGCTATCATCTAGGCATATATTAGGCTACTGCTAGTACACAATATTAATAACCAGTTTATTTAAGTTCAGACACTCACGGTTGGTCGTGTCTGGTTCTCTCCGATATTTCGGATTGGGGACTCTTTTTCTCTGTAGACGATTTCCCGGGGTGGAAGATGGTACAGGAAGCTCTTCTGGAGGCACATCCTGGCCTGGGGAAACATAGGAACATGGTGGGGTCTGTACTCCACTACATGAAGTATGGAATGCAAAATTCCCTAAAAACACACCACTTCGATACAAATATGACAGGAAGTGACTGTTTTTGTAGTAGGTTAGGAGAATTTGCACAGCAGGTTAGGTGGATTATCGTTGCAGGTTAAGAGAATTAGGTCAAGGTTAGTTAAAGGGTTAGTGAAACGTCACTTCTGCTCATAGCTGTATTGAAGTGGCACGTTTTTAGGGAGTCCTGGGACACTTCACTTTATTAAACAGTGTCACTCTCTCTCTGCTGCTTACCTTGTTCAGATGAAACACCGACAGCCTCCCCATTGGTGTCCTGTGGTTTTTCATGTGGATTGGTCTGCGCTTCTGCCTGAGGTTTTTCGTGTGGATCAGTCTGCTGATCTGTCTCCTCTCCATGGGGTAAGCCCATGGATTCGCTACCCTGTTTGCCCAACTTCTGGGCAATGGTTGCCATCAACAGCCTAGACAACCTTACTGAGCAACGCTTTTGCGTCACAGGCAGAGTAGATAACTTTACTGAGCACCACTTTGTCACAGGTAGCCTACACAACCTTACGGAGCACCAATTATCTGTCACAAGAAGCCTTGACAGCCTTACTGAGCACCTCTTCTTTATCACAGAAAGCCTAGACAAGTTTACTGAGCAACTCTTTTTGGTGAGAGGCAGCTTCAACAGCCTAACTGTGCAACTCTCTGTCACAGGCATACGTCCTACAGTATACCTGAGAGAGAGGGAGGGAGGGAGACTTCATCAGTTGAAACATGTGACAGTAGATACCGTAGTTGATTTGCAAATTTCACAGAATGACTGCAGTGTATATTGCATGATACAATTTCTTGCTAGTTAGCTAAACTGGCTATTGGCTAGTTAATCACACCACTCATATTTGGCAGATGACTCGAGGGCACATGTAGTAGCCAACTAGCCTACCCAAATGTGGGAGAATGGGCCACTGACTGATTTGCATTGACTGATTGATTGATTCAAACCGATAATCGACTAAAAGTAGTAAAAAAACGGACAAATTGATAGTGATGACAAAGCTAACGTTAGCGAACTGGACTTTTATGGCATAACTAGCTACAGTTGCTAGTTACACACTTGCTACAGCAAGTTTATGTAGGAAGTGTCCGGCGTTAGCTAGTTAGCTAGCTAATGTCAATATGCTACACGATAGCTAGCTATGTAGCTACCTACTGTACATAGATTTTCTTGAGACGTCTGTCATAATACCGACTAAGACAGCGTCTGTGGTAAAAATGAGCTAACCGCGCAGACTCGTACAACACAAAAGACATCGGACATTTCTTCCAAGGGTCTATACTATCCCGTGGCTCATGGTTTGTAGACCTCGTTTCCCAGTTGGCCTGACTCGCGCCTCTACTCTAACCCCCGGTTCGAATCCCCATGTCCGTGCCAATATGGTTAGGTTACGATGGAATACAGATATACGGTGACATAAATTAGAAACTATAGTTACCGATTAAACCTTCTTCAAAGTCCTTATCGCCGCTAACAGCAATAATAACGTATTTCATCTGTAATATTCTCAATCGGTATTCTGTAGAGCGTGGATCTAGCTGGAGACCGCCTAATTTGTTGTGACGATATTGGCCGGTAGACTGCTGCCCCCTTCTGTTCGAAACTAAATATTGCCTTAGTGCATGGCTGCGGTACACCTTTCCTGCCACAGGTGGGGCCCGAAGTGGATACAACAAGAGCTCATTCAACACATGCAGGCATTAGTAGAACAATGTTTACTGTGTAAGGCAAGAAGGGCGAAAATGAGTAGCATTATGTTAATATTTTATTTCACCTGTTGATATAGCGAACACTCCTGGTAGTTAAAAATAGCAGCGAATTAGGCCTACAGTACTTCTAAAAAAAAAAAGTATAATGCATTTTGTTTTCTAAAACTTGAAACAATAGATTTTCCATGAATACAAATGTACACAAATGTGGAATTGAAGTGTAATACTTTTCATTTTTTGACAAACAACAGTTGGTTCAAAACAGTGAAGACTGAACACGATATTGGCCGGTAGACTCAAGAAGCAGTCTAATGCCAGACAACAAATTAGGGCACACTTGTCACCCTTCACAAGGTTGGGTTATGGGAATGCCTATCGTTAGACTGAGCACTTAATTTCATTCAATATAAAAGTGCATGCGTAATGCCTCTTGTTTTGGTCACAGGAATCATGGACCTGAGCAGAGCCTTTGAACTGAAAGACATTGGTTGTCTAACTTATCTTACGTCGATTTTAAAAGGCATCAAATAGAGAAAACCTATCGTTAACATCATGTGTTAGGGATCACTTAAAATGTCCAAGGGCCAGTTCATTATTCAATACTAAATAAAATAGATATGAATCTACTCAAAACCTAACTTGAACAGAAGTGTGTGCACTGACAGAAATATCAACAGAAGAATAAACTAAATACATTCATACATCTGCAGAAACCGTACAGGGCCACACAGGAAGTAAATGAAATGACAACTGCACCTATTTCCATCTGGACTGTGTACATCAACAAACAATGCAGTGTTAAAAACATCACGGACAACTATAACCGACAACCACTGTATCTCAAATGTATCCTGTGTTATCATATCACTATCCAATATATAAAATACACACTACATTAACACCACATGCTATTGGTTAAATATGCATTGTAAAGAAGAGGTCTGATAACAAGTAAGGTATAATAAAGGAGTCGTATGAAATAATAGATCCATACACTAGGCACAGTCTGAATCGAGGAACACAAGCCAAAACATAAGCACTTGTCAAAATAGGGGTTAAAAGATTAGTCGAAGTAAACATGTCAGAAAACAAAGAGTTATCAAACTTATTCAAATAATAAAACACATTAAACGTTGGCTAAGATGACCTCATAGTTACAGTTGAAACACAGACTACACATCCCAGGACCAATGCACTTCTATCTGAATGTTCTGTAACGTTGCACCCTCCTGAACAGACCCCTGATCTGAAGTCAGGTGATTGGACGAACTAGGGGTTGCTTCTGTGTTGCTTGGCGACATCGGGGTGGGTCTCGATGATACTGGGTCTCTGCAGTGCCCATTGGTCAACGTCGTGTCTCTGGCCATCAAGCTCCTCTGTCTCTGAATCGCTGCTGGAGCTGCCGCTGCTGCTACTGCTGGAGTGGTCACTGCCAGTGAAGTCATAGCAGTCCTTCTCCTTCCCTCTCCCCTTCCCCCTCCTCTTCCCCTCTGCTGCCTCAGGGTTGGCCTGCAGGGCTGGCTCGGGCACCGCTGGTGGAGGTCCAATCGGCATGTCCTGCCAGGGCTCCAGGACAGGGGTGAAGACATGGAGGGTCTGGTGCTGGACAATGGGGTCGTCCACGGTGCTGTTCTCCTTGGTCTTGGCCTTCAGAACCTTAAAGTTCTTGGATTTTGAGGTCACCGCAAACCAGTCCTAAGAAAACACAGGACAAAGGAAATGAGCATTGTGTGCCACCAAAAATCACTACAATGTATTTTTGCAATACTGTATTCATATGGCAAACAATTATAAATTCATATGATAGAGTAGGTCATCAAGGTGGTGAAAAGTCCTAAATACATTTCTGACCTGGGAGTGGACAGAGTTGATGTGGTACTTCACCCCACTCTCAGAGTTGAACTCTTTCTTACAGATCAGGCATTTATATTTCCCTGCTTCAAAGTCCCCCTGCATTGAGAGAGACAACATTTGGTTGAATTAGATGCTTAATAATGGGTTACATTTCTGCTAAAATTAGGTTTGAATGCTAAAATCAAATGTAAGAATTGACTCGGTTTCAGCTGAATAATTTTCACAGTACTCTGGATACGTTGCAGTACTTGGAAGTGAAAGAGAGGGGAGCAGTGTGGGGAAATCTATTCCGTTACCCTTCCGCAGAGCCCAAGGTGAGCCTTCAGTCCAGACACGCTGGTGTACACCGAGCCACAGCCCTGAGGGAAACCAGAAAGCTTCCCAGTCACAATATAAGCAAAGTATAGTACAGAGAGTAAAATCTCTACTATAGGCAATATGGGATGAAAGATCATTTAGAGACGTATGGTTCGTACCAGGTTTGGGCACTGCACTTTCTTTTGCAGCTTCACTTCATTTTTCCACTTCCGAAGGACCTCCTGACTGAAGGCAGGCAGCCCTGGGCGTGCATATCTCAGCTGTGGAACCCAACAGAAATAATGGTTAATCTGGAGGTCAATGTTCACACAGGAATAGATACATGAGCACAGCTCTAAGACCATCTTAGTGTTGAAGATCCCTCGCCTTCTTATCGTCGGGGACCAGGTCCCCGATGACCTTCCTCTTGGGCCACTCCTTGGCCAGCTCGTCATTAGCAATCTCTTGTAGGTGGAAAACAGCCACCTGGGCTGACATGCGTTTGACCCGGCCGCTGGGTGTCCTCTCAGGGTTGGGCTCTCTCTGGGCCTTCACCTCATCCTCCTCCACATTCTGGGGCACCTGCGGGGGAGAAGGAGACAACTGTCTATCATTTCCCACTCAAGCAAAGTTCAAATAAATGAGACTAAAAAGAGGCTCAAAGGAATGGGGTCTTCTGGGAGAATGAGAGGGCGGATATACTGAGAACAATGTGACATTGAAGTTGCAAGGATGTAACTGCTACAGATTGTATGCACAATGGCATGTTGTGTGATGGAACGTCTCCCAGTGAATTGTAACCTTGAAAGACCAACTGTCTTACTAGTGGAGAAGTGTATACTGTAAACGCAGTGCAATGGAAACTCACTGGTGCGTGCTCTGACTTGAGGTGGTACTCCAGGCCTGCCTTAGACTTGTAGACCTTGCCACAGTGTTGGCAGTTGAGAAGCAGCTTCTCCAGCTCAGACTCCTCCTTCCCACATTTCTTCATGTGGTACAGGTAACCCATGATGCTGGTGAAACTACCAGTACAGCCCTGTAATGTAACATAGTCTTTAGAATGGAACAAAATCTTTAGTTCCCCTGCACCAACAATGTAGTCTCAGAAATCCCTGACCCGTTAGAAGATTGTGGGAGGCAACCCATCTGCCTAGGAAGACTACCAACAATGGGTTAAGGTGAAATCTGTACTACAGTTTCAGATACAGACGCCAGCAAGGAATCATACCTCTTTCGAGCATTTTAATTTGCCCATCCGTTTCAGCACCTTCCTCAGTTTTTCCTTCATGGACTGGTCATCCAGGCCATTTATGTCATCTGGCGAGGGCTGGAAAAACAAGACAGTTAACACCAATGTCAACATGAAACACACCAAAACCAGCTTCAGATGGGAGAATGGCCTTACCAGGTTATTGTGGTCTGCCATGATGTGGTACTTCATTCCAGTGGAAGATTTCAGTTGTTTCCCGCATTGCTGACACGTGAAGGGATTCTACAAAAAACATATTCGTTTAGTTTTTGAAATTCAGTTGAACCAATGTGAGTGCAACATGAGAGGCTGTTATTGTGAGGATGGTGCAGACTCACCACTCGGCAGTTCTCCATATGTTTCTTCAGTCCCTCCACAGTCTTCCTGCTCACACTTTTACACTTGGGGCACGTGACTCGCCCTTTCCCCAGGATCATCAGCTGCCACCTCTCCTCTTGACTTCCTGTTCCACACAGGAAGTAGTTAAAAAATAAATAAACATAGGATAAGGAACAATCCCTACTCCATTACTATGCAATTCTCAAAGAAAAACGTAACATCATGCTAAAACAAAATTTTTACTAGAGTAATTACAGTGTTATTACACAAGCATATGATCAACAACTAAAGTGTTGCCAGAGATTATATCTATGGTGACATTGCATTTGCTAATCCTTTGTCCTCTCACCTGGGGGGTAGACAGGAGGTTCTTTCTTGGTTGTGAAGGTGAAGACTTTAGATTTCTCTTCCTCGGTCGGCTCTGCTGGGTGACTGTGACTGCTCTGGATAGCTACACCTCCAATAGAGTGACTGCTATGGACATGTCCACCTACAACAGAGTAACTGCTCTGGACAAGTCCACCTCCAATAGGGTAACTGCTCTGGAGATGTCCACATCCAATTGAGTGATTGCACTGGACATGTCCACCTCCAATCGAGTGACCGCTTTGGACATGTCCACCTCCAACCGAGTGATCGTTTTGGACATAGCTATGGACATGTCCACCTCCATGCAAGTGACCGCTGTGGATGTGGCTATGGACATGTCCACCTCCAACCGAGTGACCACTTTGGACATGGCTATGGACATGTCCACCTCCATGCAAGTGACCACTTTGGACATGGCTATGGACATGTCCACCTCCATGCAAGTGACCACTTTGGACATGGCTATGGACATGTCCACCTCCAACCGAGTGACCACTTTGGACATGGCTATGGACATGTCCACCTCCGACCGAGTGACCACTTTGGACATGGCTATGGACATGTCCACCTCCGACTGAGTGACCGCTATGGACATGGCTATGGACATGTCCACCTCCAACAGGAACTGGAACTGCATCAAAGGAAACATTCAGCATGAACTAAAACTTGAATACCTGTATGTAAGAGAAAGAGTCATAAAAGAAGAGATTGATGGTTGCAAGATACAATAACTACCTGTGTGTCTCACTTCCGGAGGGAAATTTGTAACAGAAGGTGCTCCGTTGTCCACCTCCACTCTCCGCATTTTCTTCATGGCAAAATCGGAGGGTGGAGGTGGTTCCTGACCCCGGCCCTGGGCCCTGCCTGTGTCTGGAGCCTGGTTGGGCCAACAGTCTTTAGCCACCAGCCTGTGAGGCAGTCTGGCAGAGGGAGGTGGAGGGGGAGGCAGCTCCCCATTGGCTACAGCCAGGCTGGAAGACACCACGGAGCAGCAGGACGTCTCACTGGTTGAATCCTCCACACCAGAGCCCAGGGAGACATTCTGCAGATCCTCATACCTAGAGGGTTGAAAAGGTAGGAGTTGATTTCATTACACTGATGGGTGGGACAATTGATAGAAATGGACAATAAAAAATAAAAAAGGAAACTCATTTACCTTTTTCTGCCATATGTTCTTTTCATTTTTTGAGTCACCTGGGCATGGGGGTCATCATTCTAGAATATTCAATTAGAGAACTGTAAAGCAGATACCCAGTGTCCTACAGTACCTTACATGGTTGTATTGTGAAAACTGCAATAAGTACCATCGTACTGGAAGTTAATGTAGAAGTGCTTAATGCTCAATCATTTGTCGATCATCATATGATTGTCGTTATTTCAGTTTCATATTGAGGACTGGAATAGTGCACCCATTCTTTGGCCAGAACACCCATAATGGCCAAGTAGAACTGAAACAAAATACTGTATTATCCTAGTCAAAATCCTACAGGGTTCCAATAAATAAATCCTATTAGAATCCAATAGAAAATACTATCAGATTTTGGAACGAATCCTATAGGATTTCAATAGGACTGGTTCCAAAATCTGATAGGATTTATTTATTGGAACCCTGTAGGATTGTTTGACTAGGGTACATTTTTTATTTTATTTTATTATTATTTTTATAGGACAGATGCATGTACATATATGGAGACAGATATAGAGAGGGGTAGAGAGTGGTTAAGGTAACAGTCGACGGAGGACATAATCCTATAGGAGTTCAATAGAACTGGTTCCAACATCTGATAGGATTTTTCTATTAGATTCTAATTGGATCCTTGCATTAGAATCCTATAGGATATAAATGTTTTTGTCTCCTATAGGATTTCTATACATTTTGTAGAAGGAATTGTATAGATATGTACATTACATTCTAAAGGATTATCCTCAAAACTTGGCTATATATTTGATTTACACTATAGCTAACTTGGCTGCTTAACATATGGAGCACCGACCCTCCAGCTCATTCATAGCTTGTTCTCCATCTTCTTTTTAAATAGGAAGCCAATTTGTTTTCAGCACTTTTATTTCCATGACTGATCTAAACTCATTTTCTCATGGCTCTGTCTCTCTGCAGCAGACATATGGTGAGCAATATATTGGGACTATGGAGTCGCAATAAAAGGTACAACCCTGGGAGCGAAGGAGTTGAGGGGGGGGGGGTCCCCTTTAATGTTTGTTTTTCTTTTCATTTCCCAACATAAAGATGTCAAGGGAACATTCTCTGTTTTGTATGCATAGCTGACTATTATATATCAAAGTAAAGAAATGCTCATATATTTGTGCCCCGTGTAAAGCGTGGCACTTGCAAAGCCAGGGTTGTGGGTTTGATTCCCACGAGGTACCAGTATAACTACTGTAAGTCACTCTGGATAAGAGCGTCTGCTAAATGACTAAAATGTAAATGTTACTGTACCTAAAAATGTATTTTCCTTCTACTTTTTAATTGCATATAAGCAATGTAAAGATGCTGTGCATTCTAAGGGGGAAACTCCCTAAAATCTTGTGTTATTGTAAAACTGTATATAGCATTGTATGTCATATTGTAATGTCAAATTCAAAGACAGGAAGTTGAATGAATAAGTGTGAGTTATTTAAAAAAAAAAAGTGTACTGTACTGGTGGTCTTACTGCAAATGAACACGCAACCTTGAATCACTCCCATATTGTGGTGGTGAATAAAACCAAAATGAATATAGAACTGCTGTTTCCGATCAACGAAAATGTTGTACTTAATGTTGTAGTATAGTACTGGAACAAATTACATCGAACTATAATTTAATGGGTTCAATTAAGATTTTTTTTTAAAATAATAGGCTTCTGATTGTGTTGACAAAATCCTACAATATTCATCAAAAACCTATAGGATCCAATAGCATTGATTTTGTTTTCCAAAAGGGAAAAAGTAGTCCAATTACATTCTGATAGAGGAGACACAAAATCCTATAGTGATTCCTATTGTGAGAATCCTATTGGATTCTGTTGGAAAAATGACTAATCCAAAAGGATTTTTTGACTAGGGTATTTATTCTTACCTTAGGTGGAGCACCAATCATACTCATCACACTCATATCTGACATCCTCTGGATAGCTGTTGGATGGGCACATTTTCATTAGTTAATCTCTTTTCAGACAAAACACTATTAAAAAGAGAGTTTCCGAGACAATTTGCATGGAATACATAAATGGAGACTACACAGGCAATAATAATCTAGATTAAAGACATTTGAAATTGCAACTGGCCAGAGACAGACTTGGACAGAATGTCATTTAGCATGTCATTTAGCTCTAAAGTTTGCTCAGTAAACTGACAATTTGTCAAACATCTAGTGATAATTTGGTGACATTTACCTGGTAGTGGAACACCACTTTTTTGTTTTGGCTGTGAAGCCTTCCTCTTCCTTGGAACATATGATGGTGACATGCTTCCCTGTGTGTGATGATGAAGTTGATGATGATGATGGTGATGATGATGATCATCCATAATTGCAGCAGACCTCGCCGATCAGTACTGCAACACATAACACAACACCAGGCCTGAACTATTCAAAGACATATAGTGCATGCAAAATACATCATCCCTATCACATCATTGTCAAAAGGGCTTCAATATTATTTAGTCTGGAGAACATCTATTCTGGTAGTAGGCCACTGTATTTTGACGTGCACATAGAATAAAAAAATGACGTGGCATACCAACCCTTATGAACACAGGATTAGCCCGTGTGTTAATCCAAAGGTAATATGAGCTCCTTGATTCTGTTTGATTCAGCTCAGCAGTGCAACATTGTAGCCTACTCGAGCAGTGTAGCAGTAACAGTGTGTGATCGGAGTCCCAGCCACCATCATTGTCCACCACGGATAGCCACACAAAAAAAGGGAAACGCTTGCCTTGCAGCAAATCTACACTCTGGATGCTGATACAATGTAAGCATTATAACCGTGCACTACATGCGCCCAAACAACTTGGCTACAATGGCTTGCTACTGATTTTGTTTGATACACTCACATTGTGAAATGTCTACCCGTACAGTACACTCCCATTAGCAAGGTTAGCTGCCATTCCTCCCTGTTTTAGTCCCCCCCTGTCATTTTCCCCGACAACGACCCGCCTAACAAGTCTTTGCATCGACTCGGTTATTCGAATAGATGGCTATGCTGAAAATTTCAATAGGCTATCTACTTGTGAAAAATATTGACTAGACAAACAGTACAGTACAGTATCAATTATCTATATTCCATACCCTACACGAGATTACTTCATTCCCGAAACGCCCTCTTTGCGGAGACAACAAATGAGATTCCCATTTTATTCACCACGACTGGAGCAAAGATTTTTTTATAACTAACCCAAGATAGACCACAGCCTGTCGTTTCCACCGGGAGCACATTGATCATAGTGGGCAGAACAAGCAATGAGGTGGGCAGTGACAAGCACGAGCTAGCGAGATCCTATTGGCGCGTTTTAGCACGTGTTTGCATATTTCCGTTAGGGAACAGTTGCTATTTGAAGTGCGCATGTGCAATACGTTAAACTCGCCCTTGCACTCCTAAACAAAGCATTAAAAAATACTTTGGCAAATGGTCGAGTCTACAAAACTTTGTCCATTCTGTTCGTAAGGGATTCTAGTTTTGAAAACAGAAAACTGTATTGAAGAATACTGTATTGAGATAAAATGTTTCATCAATGAGAAAATTAGCTAAATCCATCTCGCTCCATCTTCTCCCACTGCCGGCTTACTGAGCTTCCTCTTATCACCATATTTGGTGATGAGTGGAAACGCCAACCGGATGCTTCAGCATTATATATAAAATTAAACATCTGGCTCATTGTTATGTCTGTGACTATAGCCTCTGCGGAGTCGGGCCGAGTCCACAACAACCGTATGTTCCGGTTTTCAGGGGAAATGGAAAGAAAGCCTGTGACGCGACTTCCGGGTTTGGACGTCAAATTTGACCGTCTTCGAGAGGCTCAAAACCCCAATGTATCATGTGTAAATTGTGACTGACTGACTGATCTACAAATAATAAAGAGTCTTTATTTATGATGCAAGGTGATTTGTATATCAGTCAGTCAGCAGTTGCCTGCAGTTGATTTTATTCTCTCGAACACGACCAAGGCAACATCCATCTTAAATCCTCCTCCACATTTACTGGATTGGTTGAACAGCCAGAGGAGAACCTCCCCCAGCATTTTCCCCTTCTCATCAAGTCCAGTATCTCTAAGACATGGTTCCCCAACTGGCGACCTGCAGGACGAATTTGGCCCAGGGGCAGTGGCGACCTGTCATTCAGGGCAGGTGCAGCAGAGCCCCACATTTTTTGCTTGCCTGTTTTGCATGTTATTTTGGCATTAAACGTGTCACATATCACTTTGCAAACAATGTCAAAAATATATATATATATAACTGAGTTAATAAAGTCGAAGTCTCTTTTTTGTTTTCTTGAGTAAGGGAGCTCCAAAATGCAGGTGTTACAGCCTAGCTCACATTTCTGTGGTGGTGGGGCAAGCCAGCAGAGAATACGGAGCGTTGCGCCGTGATCGGCTCAGTGTTCTGTTACTCATGGGGACACTACGTCAATGCCAAGTCTAATGGTAGAGCTCGAAGATTCAAGCCCCCTGGGTGCTGCCATAGGGTTACATTAGAAGTGCCCATCCAAGAAGGCTCAAGGTCAATGGCCACAGATAAAATTACATCAAATCACGTTATATCTACAGTAGCTTTGATTGGACTGATCATGTCAACATCATACATTCAAAATCATAGGTAGCAGTCATCATCATGAATAAAGTTGACAATCTACTGGCAAATCCTTTTTAATCCTTGTTATATGAAGAGAAATAATAAAGAGAAATTCTAGATAAAACGTATCAGTGCTCATCTGCCATTGGACATAAACATTACAAGTTGGAAATCGCAAATTCAACAATTTGGGCTCCTGAGTGGCGTAGCGGTCTAAGGCACTGCATCTCGGTGCAAGAGGCAACACTATAGTACCTAATTTGAAACCAGGCTGTATCACATCTGGCCATGATTGGGAGTCCCATAGGGCAGTGCACAATTGGCCCAGCGCTGTCTGGGTTTGACCGGAGTAGGCCGTCAATGTAAATAAGAATTTGTTCTGAACTGACTTGCTTAGTTAAATAAAATAAAAATATATAATTAAAACAATGAGTGGTTTGGAAGGAATCATTGGCTAACTGGAAGCATTGAAGGAAATCATTCAGTGGAGTGGCTGTGCAGTCCCAAGTCTCAGATTAAGGGTCTCTTTTCCTAGTTTAAAATGATAAACATTCAACATTGGCCATGCAGTCAGTGAAACATGATTTGTGCCACGCTCAAAACAAATGTTGGAACGGCAAAATCTGACTTTAGTGAGTTTAAGACAACTGGGAACTCGGGAAAAATGAGTTACAACTCGGAAAATACGTTTTGAACTTTCATCCTACTTTAAATTGTAAATCGGGAACTCAGGCCTCTTTCTAGAGCTACGACCTGAAGATCACTGACCTTTTTTTCAGAGTGCCCAGTTGTCTTGAATGCACCATAAATTCAGAGAATGCCAGACTTTGATGGGAAAGTTTGATGACACAATTCTCCAACGAAGGACCGCCATGCCACCTTCCTGTTAAATTGAGGTGAGTCCAAAAATGTCTTGTATGCTGCTGCATAAATGATGTAATATACCAGGGAGATATGTATTCTGTAGCTAAGAAACTAATACTAAGTGTATGTTCTGTAGTAAGCTGTTAGTAGCCCATGTGCCTCACCCTAATAATTTGGTCCATTTTCACCTCTTATTAATTTCACCTACTGTTCATGTAGCCTATAACCTGTTTTTTAATTTAATTTAATTTCACCTTTATTTAACCAGGGAGGCCAGTTGAGAACACGTTCTCATTTACAACTGCGACCTGGCCAAGATAAAGCAAAGCAATGCAACACAAACAACAATACAGAGTTACATATGGAATAAACAAATGTACAGTCAATAACACAATATAAAAAGTCTATATACAGTGTGTGCAAATGGCGTAAGGGGGTAAGCAATAACTAGGCCATAGCAGCATAGTAATTACAAGTTAGCAAATTAACACTGGGGCGATAGATGTGCAGATGATGATGTGCAAGTAGAAATACTGGTGTGCAAAAGAGCAAAAAGTAAATAAAAACAATATGGAGATGAGGTAGGTAGTTGGATGGGCTATTTACAGATGGGCTGTGTACAGCTGCAGTGATCGGTAAACTGCTCAGATAGCTGATGCTTACATTTAGTGAGGGAGATATAAGTCTTCAACTTCAGCGATTTTTGCAATTCATTCCAGTCATTGGCAGCAGAGAACTGGAAGGAAAGGCGGCAAAAGAGGAGTTGGCTTTGGGGATGACCAGTGAGATATACCTTCTGGAGCACGTGCTACGGATGGGTGTTGTTATGGTGACCAGTGAGTTGAGATAAGGCAGAGCTTTACCTAGCAAAGACTTATAGATGACCTGGAGATAGTGAGTCTGGCGACGAATAAGTAGCGAGGGCCAGCCGACGAGAGCATACAGGTCGCAGTGGTGGGTGGTATATGGGGCTTTGGTGACAAAACGGATGGCACTGTGATAGACTGCATCCAGTTTGCTGAGTAGAGTGTTGGAGGCTATTTTGTAAAGGACATCGAGGATCGGTAAGATAGTCAGTTTTACGAGGGTATGTTTGGCAGCATGAGTGAAGGAGGCATTGTTGCGAAATAGGAAGCTGATTCTGGATTTCATTTTGGAACGATGTTTAATATGAGTCTGGAAGGAGAGTTTACAGTCTATCCAAACACCTAGGTATTTGTAGTTGTCCACATATTCTAAGTCAGAACCATCCAGAGTAGTGATGCTAGTTGGGTGGGTGGGTGCGGGCAGCGATCGGTTGAAGAGCATGCATTTAGTTTTACTAGCGTTTAAGAGCAGTTGGAGGCCACAAGAAGGAGGGTTATGTGGCATCGAAGCTTGTTTGGAGGTTTTCCAAAGTAGGGCCAGATGTATACAGAATGGTGTCGTCTGCATAGAGGTGGATCAAGGAATCACCCGCAGCAAGAGCGACATCATTGATGTATAGAGAAAAGAGTCGGCCTGAGAATTGAACCCCGTGGTACCCCTATAGAGACTGCCAGAGGTCCGAACAACAGGCCCCCCGATTTGACACACTAAACTCTATCTGAAAAGTAGTTGGAGAACCAGGCGAGGCAGTCATTTGAGAAACCAAGGCTGTTGAGTCTGCCGTCAAGAATACGGTGATTGACAGAGTCGAAAGCCTTGGCCAGGTCGATGAATACAGCTGCACAGTACTGTCTTTTATCGATGGCGGTTATGATATTGTTTAGTACCTTGAGCGTGGCGGAGGTGCACCCGTGACGAGCTCGGAAACCGGATTGCACAGCGGAGAAGGTACGGTGGGATTCAAAATGGTCACTGATCTGTTTGTTAACTTGGCTTTCGAAGACTTTAGAAAGGCAGGGCTGATGGATATAGGTCTGTAACAGTTTGGGTCTAGAGTGTCACCCCCTTTGAAGAGGGGGATGACCGCGGTAGCTTTCCAATCTTTAGGAATCTCGGACGATACGAAAGAGAGGTTGAACAGACTGGTAATAGGGGTTGCAACAATGGCGGCAGATCATTTTAGAATTAGAGGGTCCAGATTGTCTAGCCCAGCTGATTTGTACGTGTCCAGGGTTTGCAGCTCTTTCAGAACATCTGCTATCTGGATTTGGGTGAAGGAGAAGCTGGGGAGGCTTGGGCAAGAAATTGCAGGGCAAGTAGCTACAGGGGGTGCGGAGCTGTTGGCCGAGGTTGGGCTATTCTCGATTATCGTGGATTTATCGGTGGTGACAGTGTTTCCTAGCCTCATTGCAGTGGGCAGCTGGGAGGAGGTGCTCTTATTCTCCATGGACTTTACAGTGTCCCAAAACCTTTTGGAGTTAGAGCTACAAGATGCAAATTTCTGTTTGAAAAAGCTAGCCTTTGCTTTCCTAACTGACTTTGTGTATTGGTTCCTGACTTCCCTGAAAAGTTGCATATCGCGGGGACTAATCGATGCTAGTGCAGTCCGCCACAGGATGTTTTTGTGCTGGTCGAGGGCAGTCAGGTCTGAAGTGAATCAAGGGCTCTATCTGTTCTTAGTTCTACATTTTTTGAAAGGGGCATGCTTATTTAAGATGGTGAGGAAATTACTTTTAAAGAACAACCAGGCATCCTCTACTGACGGGATGAGGTCAATATCCTTCCAGGATACCCGGGCCAGGTCGATTAGGAAGGCCTGCTCACAGAAGTGTTTTAGGGAACGTTTGACAGTGATGAGGGGTGGTCATTTGACCGCGGACCCATAGCGGCTGCAGGCAATGAGGCAGTGATCACTGAGATCCTGATTCAAAACAGCAGAGGTGAATTTGGAGGGCAGGTTGGTCAGGATAATATCTATGAGGGTGCCAATGTTTATGGATTTAGGGTTGTACCTGGAGTGTTCCTTGATAATTTGTGTGAGATTGAGGGAATCTATCTTAGATTGTAGGACTGCCGGGGTGTTATATCCCAGTTTAGGTGCAAAACGTTATGTTTGGCGTAAAAGCAACACAGCTCATCACCCTGAACACACCATCCCCACTGTCAAACATGGTGGTGGCAGCATCATGGTTTGGGCCTGCTTTTCTTCAGCAGGGACAGGGAAGATGGTTAAAATTGATGGGAAGATGGATGGAGCCAAATACAGGACCATTCTGGAAGAAAACCTGATGGAGTCTGCATAAGACCTGAGACTGGGACGGAGATTTGTCTTCCAACAGACAATGATCCAAAACATAAAGCAAAATCTACAATGGAATGGTTAAAAAATAAACATATCCAGGTGTTAGAATGGCCAAGTCAAAGTCCAGACCTGAATCCGATCGAGAATCTGTGGAAAGAACTGAAAACTGCTGTTCACAAATGCTCTCCATCCAACCTCACTGGGCTCGAGCTGTTTTGCAAGGAGGAATGGGAAAAAATTTCAGTCTCTCGATGTGCAAAACTGATAGAGACATACCCCAAGCGACTTACAGCTGTATTCACAGCAAAAGGTGGCGCTACAAAGTATTAACTTCAGGGGGCTGAATAATTTTGCACGCCCAATTTTTCCGTTTTTGATTTGTTAAAAAAGTTTGAAATATCCAATAAATGTCGTTCCACTTCATGATTGTGTCCCACTTGTTGTTGATTCTTCACAAAAAAATACAGTTTTATATCTTTATGTTTGAAGCCTGAAATGTGGCAAAAGGTCGCAAAGTTCAAGGGGGCCGAATACTTTCGCAAGGCACTGTATATAGGTTTGAGGGTAGCTTGATTAACAGTGAGTAGATATACTGTAATTTCTACTGACATAAGGCATTCATCTCACAGCTGCTGAATGATTATGGATTGATAAGTGATTTGTAGTGAACCGCATAGTTTCAATTAATATATTTCGGAATACTTTTCACTTATGATTCAAACCATGGACCTCATTCCTGTAAATCACAAATGCATTTGCAAAAACCTTCCTCAACAATGAATGCTAATTGTCAGAAGAATCCATATACCTCCTACCCCTGGGCAAGATCATGTGACATCAAAGGTCACTTCCACCGACCGCTATGCTGATGAACCCAGCTCTACCTCTCCACCAAACCTACCACTCCCTCATCAGCTGCCTTCATGACATCCAGAGCTGAATGAGCATGAACATCCTCAAACTCAACAAGACAGAGGTCATGCTCATCGGCTCCAAATGCACTCCCTCCAAACAGCACAAACTCAGCATTATCATAGATGGTTTCCCAGTCCTTCTGTCAAGACAAGTCAAAAGCCTCGGTGTCAACCTGGACAGTTCCCTCTCATTCGACTCCCACATAAAAACCATCACCCGGACAGCATTCTTCTACCTACGGAATATCTCCAGGCTCCGCCCCTTACTGTCACACTCCAGCACCGAAACCCTGATCCATGCCTTCGTCACTTCCAGACTTGACTAATGTAAGACTCATCAGATCCCCACAACTCATCAATAGACTCCAACTGGTCCAGAACCGTGCTGCCAGAATCCTCCCCTGCACCAGATCAACTGAACATATCACACCAATCCTCCTCAATCTACACTGGCTCCCTGTGCAATCCCCTATTAACTTTAAGATACTGCTCCCCACCTAGAAAGCCCTCCACAATTTGGCCCCCACCTACCTCTCTGATCTCTCTGCCTATGCCCCCTCACACTCCCCCTCTGCTGGTCTCCTTATCACCCCTCATTCTGCCTCGTCACCATAGGCGCCCAGGCTTTTAGCTGCTTGGCACACAGGCTCTGGAATGCACTCCCCCCATACATACGACATCATCTCACTCAAAAACCTGAAAACACACCTCTTCCAGGAAGCCTCCGTTTGGTGGTCCTCGGTGTGTTCCCAGTATGCCTATGATCTATCCTATGTGTCCCCCCCAACCCAAACCCGGGTCCGTATCCTATCCTGTATCCTCTTTTTATCTGTCCTGTTTTGTCTGGTTCTTTTTATTTGTGATCGTTTAGATTTTTGCACTGTTGATTAATGCACTTGATTTTACTTTTAATGTAAGATGTCCTTCAGTGTCCTGAAAAGTGTCAGTCCAAAAAACATGTTATAAGTTATAATTCAAGCAGGCTTTTATAAGAATCATGCTAAGACGTAATACTACGAAAATAGACTATACTTGCCAATGCCATATTTAAGTTGTTAGAATAACTTTCCTTGCCTGTAAATAGATCACAGTACACTGCCGTTCAAAAGCTCAAAAATCTATTTTCTGCGAAACACAGGAATTTGAACTAAAACCTTATGCGAAATACACTGCTCAAAAAGATAAAGGGAACACTAAAATAACACATCCTAGATCTGAATGAATGAAATATTCTTATTAAATATTTTTTCTTTACATAGTTGAATGTGCTGACAACAAAATCACACAAAAATGATCAATGGAAATCAAATTTATCAACCCATGGAGGTCTGGATTTGGAGTCACACTCAAAATTAAAGTGGAAAACCACACTACAGGCTGATCCAACTTTGATGTAATGTCCTTAAAACAAGTCAAAATGAGGCTCAGTAGTGTGTGTGGCCTCCACGTGCCTGTATGACCTCCCTACAATGCCTGGGCATGCTCCTGATGAGGTGGCGGATGGTCTCCTGAGGGACCTCCTCCCAGACCTGGACTAAAGCATCCGCCAACTCCTGGACAGTCTGTGGTGCAATGTGGCGTTGGTGGATGGAGCGAGACATGATGTTCCAGATGTGCTCAATTGGATTCAGGTCTGGGGAACGGGCGGTCCATAGCATCAATGCCTTCCTCTTGCAGGAACTGCTGACACACTCCAGCCACATGAGGTCTAGCATTGTCTTGCATTAGGAGGAACCTGAGGGCCAAATGCACCAGCATATGGTCTCACATATGGTCTCTCATATGGTCTCTCGGTACCTAATGGCAGTCAGGCTCCCTCTGGCGAGCACATGGAGGGCTGTGCGGCCCCCCCAAAGAAATGCCACCCCACACCATGACTGACCCACCTCCAAACCGGTCATGCTGGAGGATGTTGCAGGCAGCAGAACGTTCTCCACGGCGTCTCCAGACTCTGTACGCCTGTCACATGTGCTCAGTGTGAACCTGCTTTCATCTGTGAAGAGCACAGGGCGCCAGTGGCGAATTTGCCAATCTTGGTGTTCTCTGGCAAATGCCAAATGTCCTGCAAGGTGTTGGGCTGTAAGCACAACCCCCACCTGTGGATGTTGGGCCCTCATACCACCCTCATGGAGTCTGTTTCTGACTGTTTGAGCAGACACATGCACATTTGTGGCCTGCTGGAGGTCATTTTGCAGGGCTCTGGCAGTGCTCCTCCTGCTCCTCCTTGCACAAATGCGGAGGTAGCGGTCCTGCTGCTGGGTTGTTGCCCTCCTACGGCCTCCTCCACGTCTCCTGATGTACTGGCCTGTCTCCTGGTAGCGCCTCCATGCTCTGGACACTACACTGACAGACACAGCAAACCTTCTTGCCACAGCTCGCATTGATGTCGCATCCTGGATGAGCTGCACTACCTGAGCCACTTGTGTGGGTTGTAGACTCCGTCTCGTGCTACCACTAGAGTGAAAGCACCGCCAGCATTCAAAAGTGACCAAAACATCAGCCAGGAAGCATAGGAACTGAGAAGTGGTCTGTGGTCACCACCTGCAGAACCACTCCTTTATTGGGGGTGTCTTGCTAATTGCCTATAATTTCCACCTGTTGTCTATTCCATTTGCACAACAGCATGTGGAATTTATTGTCAATCAGTGTTGCTTCCTACGTGGACAATTTGATTTCACAGAAGTGTGATTGACTTGGAGTTACATTGTTTTGTTTAAGTGTTCCCTTTATTTTTTTGAGCAGTGTATTTTGGTTTTGGCTTCTATGGTGAACATGGGCACTCAGTAAAAAAAAAAAAATCACAGTATGGCGTGTGGTTCAGAATCGCCATTCAAAATGAATGACGTACCACATATGCGGCGAGAGGAATACCACACATATGAATGGTTTGATTGGTAAAATTATTTCCACCTTTTAATGGGTTGATTGTAGTCTAATCGTGTGTTTGAGATTACTCCGAATGCAATGAAATCAACGTCGCCCCGGCTACTCAGCTCCTCCCTCCTCACTCACGCTTGCTGTTGGTTTCGCTTATTATCAAACAGATCAACTGGCAAGAACAGCTGCAAGGCAAGTGATGTTCATTTTCTCAAACACTCCGCCAATTTATATTTAGCTAAGTGATTAATATAAAAGTTACTGCAATTATTAAACATTAGGCTGTGTCTAGGGTTGTTGGCAGGTTATCCTGGCCTGGGAAATGTCGATTCAATTAGACTATGGTTCAATGTTTATACATTGTTTTAGCCGGTGGACATCCTTCAAACATCCAACATTCATTTTTTTATTCGTGGAACTGTTCCATAAATTAAACATTTATAAAGAAGTAATGTTGAAGTTTGGCGTTGAAATATAAATACAGTAATTCCTAGATAAGAGGCTAAATTGGATCTAAACTGATACTGCTTTTACGATTAATCCTAAAAGTGAAAGTGAAAGATTCTAGTTGGAAACAGTCACACAGAAACAATCACTGGTTGTTATGCAAAAACGAACACTTTATTTCTATTTGTTTATTTTTCCCTACACCACCACAATGAAACAGAGGTAATTTAACAGTACATCATTTAATGTAATAATTCAGTCATTTATACTACTAACCAATACCGTTGAAGTCAGAAGTTTACATACACCTTAGCCAAATACATTTAAACTCAGTTTCACAATTCCTGACAATTAATCCTAGTAAAAATACCCTGTCCTAGGTCAGTTAGGATCACCACTTTATTTTAAGAATGTGACAGAATAATAGTAGAGAGAATTATTTATTTCAGTTTTTATTTCTTTCATCACATTCCCAGTGCGTCAGAAGTTTACATATACCAATTGAGTGTTTGGTAGCATTGCCTTTAAATTGTTTAACTTGGGTCAAACGATTTGGGGAGCCTTCCACAAGCTTCCCACAATGAGTTGGGTGAATTTTGGCCCATTCCTTCTGACCGAGCTGGTGTAACCAAGTCAGGTTTGTAGGCCTTCTTGCTCGCACATGTTTTTTCAGTTCTGCCCACAAATGTTCTATAGGATTGAGGTCAGGGCTTTGTGATGTGTCTTCTTCCTTGCTGAGCGGCCTTTCAGGTTGTGTCAATATAGGACTTGTTTTACTGTGGATATAGATACTTTTGCACCTGTTTCCTCCAATATCTTCACAAGGTCCTTTGCTGTTGTTCTGGGATTGATTTGCACTTTTCGCACCAAAGTATGTTCATCTCTAGGAGACAGAACGAGTCTCCTTTCTGAGCGGTATGACTGCTGCGTGGTTCCATGGTGTTTATACTTGCGTATCATTGTTTGTACAGATGAACGTGGTACCTTCAGGCGTTTGGAAATTGCTCCCAAGGATGAACCAGACTTGTGGAGGTCTACAATTTTTTTCTGCGGTCTTAGCTGATTTCTTTTGATTTTCCCATGATGTCAAGCAAAGAGGCACTGAGTTTGAAGGTAGGCCTTGAAATACATCCATAGGTACACCTTCAATAGGCTAATTAACATAATTATGAGTCAATCAGAAGCTTCTAAAGACATGACAATTTTCTGGAATTTCCCAAGCTGTATAAAGGCATAGTCAACATAGTATGTCAACTTCTCACCCACTGGAATTATGATACAGTGAATAAGTTAAATGATCTGTCTATTTTTAAAATTTTTATTTAACCTTTATTTAACCAGGTAGGCTAGTTGAGAACAAGTTCTCATTTGCAACTGCGACCTGGCCAAGATAAAGCATAGCAGTGTGAACAGACAACACAGAGTTACACATGGAGTAAACAATTAACAAGTCAATAACACAGTAGAAAAAAAGGGGAGTCTATATACAGTGTGTGCAAAAGGCATGAGGTAGGCGAATAATTACAATATTGCAGATTAACACTGGAGTGATAAATGATCAGATGATCATGTACAGGTAGAGATATTGGTGTGCAAAAGAGCAGAAAAGTAAATAAATAAAAACTGTGGGGATGAGGTAGGTGAAAATGGGTGGGCTGTTTACCAATAGATTATGTACAGCTGCAGCGATCGGTTAGCTGCTCAGATAGCAGATGTTTGAAGTTGGTGAGGGAGATAAAAGTCTCCAACTTCAGCGATTTTTGCAATTCGTTCCAGTCGCTGGCAGCAGAGTAATGCTTGTTGAAGTACTAAACAATTGTTGGAAAAATTACTTGCGTCATGAACCAAGTAGATGGCCTAACCGACTTGCCAAAACTATAGTTTGTTAACAAGAAATTTGTGGAGTGGTTGAAAAATGAGTTTTAATGACTCTAACCTAAGTGTATGTAAACTTCCGACTTCAACTGTACGTGTAATAGTATTGTAATGACCCAGTGTAATGAAACGGGTAGAGAACCCTCCACCTTCTGGCCCGTGGCCCCGCGGAAATCAACAGTGCCACCAAAGCATGCTCCAGTGGCAGATTCTATCTCCCCTCTTATAAACCAGGCCCGCTACAGTATGTAACATGTAGTACGTTGCCTAATGTTTGAAGTCAATGCCAAGATAGTCTAACTAGGAAACAGGTGGCTGGAATGTTATCTAAATATGTTTATTATAAAATCTGCACATCCCTTCTTATGCGGTACTGGTCAAGAAAGAACAGTATAATAATACCAGTTCAATGGCCTGCTCACTCAAATACATAGTTGTTTTTAATTACATTAAAGTAGCCTATCAAGTGGGGTGTTCAGGAAACAAATCAAGAAAACAGAAATCATGTAACGTCTTTATCGTGATAGCCTAAGATAAGGCTTGGACATTTGGCAAGGTTATCTATGGGTGCTTCTCAACCTTTTTTTGCACCAGGGATCAGCTATGTTGTGGCTTTTTTCAACAATTTCTTTCAACAATTTAAGGCAATGCTACGAAATACTAATTGAGTGTATGTCAACTTCTGACCCACTGGGAATGCGATGAAAGAAATAAAAGCTGAAATAAATCATTCTCTCTACTCTTATTCTGACATTTCACATTCAAATAAAGCGGTGTTCCTAACTGACCTAAGACAGGGATTTTTTTACTAGGATTAAATGTCAGGAATTGTGAAACTGAGTTTAAATATATTTGGCTAAGGTGTATGTAAACTTCAGAATTCAACTGTAGGTAGAGTTAACTTCTTGTGGATCAGTGGGACACGTCCCACCTGGCCAACATCCGGTGAAATTGCAGGGCACCAAATTCAAATTAAATTACTAGAAATATTAAACTTTCATGAAATCACAAGTGCAATACATCAAAATAAAGCTTAACATGATGTTAATCCAGCCGCCGTGTCAGATTTCAACAAGGCTTTATGGCGAAAGCAAGCCATGCGATTATCTGAGGACAGCGCCCAGCACACACATGCATAACAAATCATTTTCAACCAGGGAGTTGCGACACGAAAGTCAGAAATAGCGATATAATTCATGCCTTAACTTTGAAGATCTTCTTCTGTTGGCACTCCAAAAGGTCCCAGTTACCTTACAAATGGTCCTTTCGTTCGATAAACTCCTTCTTTATATCCATAAAAACAAAGTTTAGCTGGCGCGCTTCAGTCAATAATCCACTCGTTTTCCCTCCTTCAAAATGCATACAAAATGAATCCCAAACGTGACCAATAAACTTATCCAAACAAGTCAATCAACGTTTATAATCAAAACTTAGGTACCCTAATACGCAAATAAACGATAAAATTTAAGACGGAGAATCGTTGTCTTTACCGGAGAAAAATACCAGAGAATGCGCTCTCATTGACGCGCTTGGAAACACTACAACCAAAATGGGAGCCACATAGAAAAACTAAAAATTGTGGCTCATTTTTCCAAAAACCAGCCTGACACTCTTTCTAAAGACTGTTGACATCTAGTGGAAGCCCTAGGAACTGCAATCGGGCACGAATTTGCCCTATTCTAAAAGTGCCAGCCATTGAAAGTGGTAGGATGGTAGGATTTTTGGGGGATGGTTTGTCCTTGGGATTTCGCCTGCCATTTCAGTTCTGTTATACTCACAGAGATTATTTTAATAGTTTTAGAAACTTTACAGTGTTCTATCCAAATCTACCAATTATATGCGTATCCTAGCTTCTGGGCCTGAGTAGCAGGCAGTTTACTTTGGGCACACTTTTCATCCGGATGTCAAAATACCGCCCCCTATCCCAAAGAAGTTTTAAAGTGACTGACTATGCATAGAGAATAAATAGAGAGTAGCAGCAACGTAAAAGACGGGGGGTGGTAGGACAATGCAAATAGTCTGGGTAGCCATTTGATCAGCTGTTCAGGAGTCTTATGGCTTGCGGGTAGAAGCTGTTAAGAAGCCATTTGGATCTAGACTTGGCGCTCCGGTGCTGCTTTCCGTGCGGTAGCAGAGAGAACAGTCACCGACTGTAGTCTGACAATTTTTAGGGCCTTCCTCTGACATGCCTAGTATAGAGGTCCTGCGTGGCAGGAAGCTTGGTCCCATGGATGTACTGGTCCTTACGCACTACCCTCTGTAGTGCCTTGCGGACGGAGGCCGAGCAGTTGTAGAACTTTTTGAGGATCTGAGGACCCATTTCAAATAGGCTTTGTTGTGCCCTCTTCACGAGATTGTTAGTTTGTTGGTGATGTGGACACCAAAGAACTTGAAGCTCTCAACCTGCTCCACTACGGCCCCATTGATGAGAATGGGGGCATGCTCTGTCCTCCTTTCCCCGTAGTCCACAATCATCTCCTTTGTCTTGATCACGTTGAGGGAGAGGTTGTTGTCCTTGCACCACACGATCAGGTCTCTGACCTCCCTATAGGCTGTCTCATCGTTGTCGGTGATCACTGTTGTGTCATCGGCAAACTTAATGATGGTGTTGGAGTCGTGCCTGGTCATGCAGTCATGAGTGAACAGCGAGTACAGGAGGGGACTGTGCACGCACCCCTGAGGATCAGCGTGGCGGATGTGTTGTCATCTACCCTTACCACCTGGGGACGGCCCGTCAGGAAGTTCAGGATCCAGTTGTTTAGTCCCAGGGTCCTTAGCTTAGTGATGAGCTTTGTGGGTACTATGGTGTTGAACGCTAGCTGTAGTCAATGAACAGCATTCTCACATAGGTGTGGGAAAGGGCAGTGTGGAGTGCAGTAGAGATTGCATCATCTGTGGCTCTGTTGGGGCGGTATGCAAATTGTAGTGGGTCTAGGGTTTCTGGGATAATGGTGTTGATGTGAGCCCTGACCAGCCTTTCAAATCACTTCATGGTTACAAATGTAAGTGCTATGGGTCGGTAGTAATTTAAGCAGGTTACCTTAATGTTCTTGGGCACAGGGACTATGGTGGTCTGCTTGAAACATTTTGCTGTGAGGATCGACGCTGGAGACGAGAAACCGGTACAGGGAGTGAACATTTAATGAAACACGGACATGAAACATGACAGGAACAGCATCTGGACAGGGGAAAAATAATGACATCATGCTGACACAGGGAACAAATGGGGGAGCAGACCGTAATAGATGGGGGCATACAACAAAGGGAAGGAGTCCAGGTGAGTCCAATGATGGCGACAGGTGTGCGTAATGAAGGGCAGCCTGGCACCAGCGAGGGAGAGCGGGAGTAGGTGTGAAAGTTCGTATTACAGACTCAGTCAGGGACAGGTTGAAAATGTCAGTGAAGACACTTGCCAGTTGGTGAGCACATGCTCGGAGTACACGTCCTGGTAATCCATCTGGCGCTGCAGCCTTGTGAATGTTGACCTGGAACAGCAGGTGTACGATTCAATCTTAGCCCTGTATTGACACTTTGTCTGTTGGATGGTTCGTCAGAGGGCATAGCGGGATTTCTTATAAGCTTCCGGGTTAGAGTCCCTCTCCTTGAAAGCGTCAGCTCTACCCTTTAGCTCAGTGCAGATGTTTCCTGTAATCCATGGCTTCTGGTAGGGGTTTGTACGTACAGTCACTGTGGGGACGACGTCATCGATGCACTTATTGATGAAGCCTGTGACTGATGTGGTGTACTCCTCAATGCCATCGGGAGAATCCCGTAACATATTCCAGTCTGCTAGCAAAACAGTCCTGCAGCTTAGCATCTGCGTCATCTGACCACTTCTTTATTGACAGAGTCACTGGTGCTTCCTGGTTTAGTTTTTGCTTGTAAGCACGAATCAGAAGGATAGAATTATGGTCAGATTTGCCAGGTGGAAGGTGAGGGAGAGCTTTGTACACATCTCTGTGTGTGGAGTAAAGGTGGTCTAGTGTTTTTTCCCCCTCTGGTTGCACATTTAACATGTTGGTAGAAATGAGGTCAAACTGATTTATTTCCATGCAGTAAAGTCCCCGGCCTCTAGGAGCGCCGCCTCTGGATGAGCGTTTTCCTGTTTGCTTATGGCCGTATACAGCTCATTGTGTGCGGTCTTAGTGCCAGCATTGGTTTGTGGTGGTAAATAGATAGCTAAAAACTCTTGGTAAATAGTGGTTTACAGCTTATCATGAGATACTCTACCTCAGGCAAGCAAAACCTCAAGACTTCCTTACTATTAGATTTCGTGCACCAGCTGTTGTTTACAAATATACACAGACCGCCACCCCTTGTCTTACCGGAGGCAGCTGTTCTATCATGCCGATGCAGCGTAAAACCCGCCAGCTGTATGTTATCCATGTCGTCATTCAGTCACGACTCGGTGAAACATAAGATATTACAGTTTTTAACGTCCCGTTGGTAGGACATACGTGAAATGATTTCCAATTCAAAAGACAAAATTGAACCTCTAACCACAGTAACCGCTAGCTATCAAAACAGGCAGTTAGCATTCATAAAATGTTCAATCAAAATCAGATGAGGCTTGGACCAGGATTATGGAAAACTCAGAGTTAGAGATATGGCTGGGGCTAGAGTTCACGGGCCTGCCCACCAGCTCCAATACAACTGCATTAGTTTTGCATTTATATGCAAGAATGAAAGTTGCGTTATTGGTCTGAATGACTCGATGAATCTTGCATACTCAAACATAATTGTTTTTTCTCTTTACAATAACTTTGTTATTGCATAGTAATGGAGTTGAGGGGTTTATGTTGTTAAACAAGTGGCGTAAGGAACAATACTTGTGTAAGAACTCCATTACAATGCAATTACTAAAGTATTAGTTATGTAACAACATAATACACTGTGAGGTCTTTATTTTCACTTTCTATGTGATTATACTTTTGAAATGTATACATTTGTTACCCAAGTTGAAAAAAGTAATACAATTAGACAATTCAATACATGGGTTTGTGGGAGTGTCAGAGCTATAAAGTTGCTATCGAGGGTCCCCGCCCAAAAATATCCAGTCTATGTTCATATTAGCCACTGAGCTGAAATATGGACATTTCCTTTATTTCTGTAGAACCAAGGATGAAGAAATTCTTCTCTATTTTGACTGGGAATACCCTGGGGTCTCACGAGATATTAATTCATCGTCTCGCTTCAAAAAGACACTTAACCGAAGTGACGTCACAAGAGGAGAGTGATGTCATCCTGGCTTTCTGTCCCATCGTCTCTCGTGCTGGGACTGATATTGAAGCAGCACTGGAGCAGATTCCAGGTAATCAATATCCATGAAGAACATTGTCAAAACGTTAATGATTCATTAATCAGGTATGTTTATGTGATTATTGCTACTGTTATCCCCTCTCTCTTGACAGCTGGTAAACCTGTCATCCTGGTAGTGCTGCATCACACCTTCGATCCAGACTACACTGTACCTAACAGTAGCAGACTAGTGACCAGAGGTGATGTAATACTCACAGTGGACTGTCTCTTCCATGAGAGCAAAGGACTACTGGAGTGTCAACGCAATAGGAAAGCAATCAAAAAGATTCAAGAGAGGCTAAACAAATGGCCAAAGGTAGTTTACTCTTAGTTTAATTATCATGTTTGGTCATAAATGACATACATGCCTACAGTTGAAGTTAGTCTGTTTTGTCGACACAGAATGGAACCACTTATGGACGCCTTGTTATGTTTAACAGTCATACATGGCTGTGTTTTTATTCAAAATGCATTCACAGGTGAATGTCAAAAATGACAATATATGTATTTATATTTTACAACTTTACTTTTACTTCTTATCAATCTGATGAGATGACCAACAATATCTACAGTGATAATTGGCATCTAAAGACTGGGCTTCCATATGAACACTGTTCCTGGACTAAAAACCACTTTCAATAGATTCTTCAGCATGCTTTTTAGTCCAGAAAGCTTAATCTGGATGTGGGAAAACAGCCCGAAGGGTTTTTAATAACTTTCATAGGTAAATGATACCATGGAAATGGCTGAGCCAAGGACCTTTGGGATGGTACAGATGTAGGATCTTAATTTGAGCCAGTTTGCTACAGCAGGAAAATAATCCTGCAGCAACAGGAAATGTGAATTATTATTTGGATTATAATTAATGGACATTTTTGTAGGGGTTGATATGTTTTTTGTAAGGGAAAGTCTGAAAGGCTTTTTAAACCTAAAATACACTACACGTTCTCTTAGAACATGGTGATCCAATTAAGATCCTACATGTATGTGTATTCTCATTTTATATGGTTTACTTTAAATATACATAAATAATTGACTTCTTCTGGGCTTTGCAAAAAGAGACCGTGTAATCAACTAATATATATTTTTTGGTAGGAGACTGAAGGTGTACATGAGTGACATGACAGAATAGTCATGTACTATTAGTGTTTGTCAAAGTTGATTTCTGTTGGTCAATGAATGCTTTCCAAATAAGGTTGACCTATATCCTTTCTTCTAAGGTGAGACAAGAAACAGAGGGGAAGGTCAGTTGCTGCAGCATTTGCTGATGAAGGGCCCAAGAAACAAGGCAGTGCACACTCACACCTGAAGATGAAAAGATGACGAGACCAACCTGTCTTTAGAAGTGTGTGAGACAGTGTGATCAGCAGTAATACATTAACACCACTGTAATCATTGTATGATGCAACAATTCACACATTGGCTTTTTGGAAGAGATTCTGAATGAAATCAATGGTAGGAAGTACATTTTCCAGTCATTTCTTGTTTGAATGCATATTACTTTGTCTATGAACATATTAATCTCAAATAGCAGAAATTACCACAGTGATATTTTCCCAAGTTGTTTACTTTCAAGTAGTTTACTCACCAACGAATAATTTATTAGACACATAATTTAATAAATGAGAGATGTACTGCGCCCTGGAGGTGACATTGACCGAGATGTTTTTTTTAAACAAGCTCACAAATTATAAAATGTGCTCATGATTTATAAAACGAGCTCACATATTATAAACCATGCTCACGAATTATGAATTGATATAAAACATCTGGGGAAGGGTATCAAAGAATTTCTGCAGCATTGAATGTCCCCAAGAACACAATGGCCTCCATAGTTCTTAAATAAAATTAAGAAGTTAATAACCACCAAGGCTCTTCCTAGAGCTGGCCGCTCGGCCAAACTGAGCAATCGGGGGAGAAGGGCCTTGGTCAGGGAGGTGACCAAGAACCTGACGGTCACTCTGAGAGCTCTAAAGTTCCTCTGTAGTGATGGAAGAAGCTTCCAGAAGGACAACCATATCTGCAGCACTCCACCAACCAGGTGTAACAGTGGTAAGGTGTTGGGACTGCTGTTGGGACACTGCTGTTGGGGCAGCTTTATGTAGGCTTGAACAGTTTGTGGGCACTGTTTTTTTTAACCTTTTATAGTCCAATGAATGTATTGTTTAGTGTTGTGCAGTGTAGTGGTTTTGCTGGCAGGCATCTAAAACATTTTTTTTTAGTTTGCCCTACCAAGATTTACATGCTAAAATAGCCACTGTTGAGTTGTCTAGTGCTATTCAACTGGTAATTTTCCATGGCTGTCTGGTGTTCCTCTTCTCAGGGCGCACAAAGGAGTTATTTGGTGCTGGCTCCTTATCTCTTCGGGCACCAGAGACCTTGCTCAAGGTTGAAATCTTCTTCCAGCTAAATAAGTTTTTAGGAACTCATCAGTCCCCTCTCTTAGACATATAGTCTGTGAGAACGGGTGTACAATGCTTTAAGGAAGTGGAGCCAAGTATCCATTATCTCTCATGTAAGCTTGCCACCCATTTAGGAGAAGCAAGCAGCTCTTTGTGTAAGAAGAAGTATATAATGACTGTGTTCGACTCGAACTTTGAGTGCTGGCACCTTTCCATCCTTCCCTGCTCCTTCAGTAATCAAGGTACAGGCCTAGTCCTACAAGCGAGCTACCTTGCTTTGTTTTGTGGTTGTGTCCAATGTGTGGCTCTCACTAACTCTGTGTTATCAAACAAAATAAACATGTTATTGTTCACATACACACATTTAGCAGATGCTATTGTGGGTGTAGCAAAATGCTTGTTTTCCTAGTTTCAACAGAGCAGTATTATCTAACAATACAGAAACATCTAAAAGTAAAGGAAAATATAAGACATATATGAATATTAGATTGAGCAATGTTGGAGTGGCATTGACTAAAATACAGTAGACTAGAATACAGTGTTTACATGAGATGAGTAAAACAGTATGTAAACATTATCTGAACATTATTAAAGTGACTAGTGTTCCATTATTAAAGTGGTCAGTGATTCCAAGTCTATGTATATGGGGCAGGGTTGCGTAACCTGCTCCATCACTAGCCAATGCCGGTTACTGATGGCTATTTAACAGTCGGATGGCCTTGAGATAGAAGCTATTTTTCAGTCTCTCGGTCCCAGCTTTGATGCACCTGTACTGACCTCGCCTTCTGGATGATAGTGTTTCCCAACTCCAGTTCTCAAGTGTCCCCAACAGCACATGTTTTTGGTGAAGCCCAGGATAAACTCACTTGATTCAACTCATTGAGGGCTTGATGATCAGTTGACCAGTTGAGTCAGGTGTGCTTGTCCGAGGCAACAAGAATGTGTGCTGTTTGGTGGTACTGGAGGACTGGAGTTGGGCTGTTGTGAGTACTGGAGGACGAGTTGGGAGTCACTGCTCTAACATAAGAGGTTTGTCAAATAAATCAGTGATGTGACTGACGGGGAGTAGAAATGATTAATCTGGTCCGAAATATTTCCCCTGAGGGGCAAGAAGTTATGGCAACAAAGAGGAGGAGAGATACCTTCCACTGTTCTGTTCTAGCCACAACATGCTCTTCCACACACACACTCTCACACACATTCCTTGCTGCTGCAGACCTTAGCCTGACTCCCAGTCTGTTTGTGCCATCCTGCCAACTCCTTGTCACTCACGGTGATGCCAACGGTTTGGCTTGACAATGACAGCAATGGAGTTGGCTACAGACACCTAGCCAACTCACATTGCATTATAAACACACACATTAACTGCAATACGCCCCCCCAACCGCCCTCTTGGCCCTCCTCACGGTGGACTACCACCTGGCTATATTCATCACTGTGATGCTGGCCAGGAAACTCGTGTGGACCAGAGTGTCAGAGGTACTACACCTTCTATGTATCTCTATCTCTCTTTATCTATCGCTATGGGTCAGGAGACTCGTTATTACATTTGAAAGGACAAAAAAAGCTATTACATTATTGGCAGTTATTACATTATGGACTACTCAATAATGGAGCTAAGATTGTCCACTCCTTGTTAAGTATGTCCAGTCATCAGTCTTTTACATCTTGTTTAAATGCCTGTAGATTACCTAATGACATATACACAGAGTATACCAAACATTAGGAACACCTTCATAATATTGAGTTGCACCCCCTCCCCCCACACCTTTCGCCCTCAGAACAGCCTCAATTCGTCGGCGTATGGCCTCTACAAGGTGTCTAAAATGTTCCACAGGGATGCTGGCCCATGTTGACTCCAATGCTTTCCACAGTTATGTCGAGTTGGCTTGATACACCCAGGAAACTGTTGAGTGTGAAAAATCAAGAAGCGTTGCAGTTCTTGACACAAACCGGTGCGCCTGGCACCTACTACCATGCCCTGTTCAAAGGTACTTTATTTAAAAATATATATTTAAACTTTATTTAAAACTTCTTCAGGATCGGTGGCTCCCCATGTGATGGTTGAGCTAATGTAGGCTAATGCGATTAGCATGAGGTTGTAAGTAACAAGAACATTTCCCAGGACATAGACATATCTGAAATTCTTGTTAATCTAACTGCACTGTCAAATTTATAGTAGCAATTACAGTGAAAGAATACCATGCTATTGTTTGAGGAGAATGCACAATTTTGAACTTGAAAAGTTATTAAACAAATTAGGCACATTTGGGCAGTCTTGATACAAAATGAACAGAAATGCAATGGTTCATTGGATCAGTCTTAAACGTTGCACATACACTGCTGCCATCTAATGGCCAGAATCTAAATTGCACCTTTACCAGATCTAATGTGTTATATTCTCCAAAATTCCTTTCACATTTCCACAAACTACAAAGTGTTTCCTTTAAAAATGGTACCAAGAATATGCATATCCTTTGCTTCAGGTCCTGAGCTACAGACAGTTAGATTTGGATATGTCTTTCTAGGCAAATATTGAAAAAAAAGTGTCCGATCCTTAAGAGTAAAATTCAGTTAAAACAAATCCTTATATACAATGAATGCCTACCCTGGCCAAACACTCCCCTAACCCGGACGAGGCTAGGCCAATTGTGAGCCACCCTATGAGACTCCTGATCACGGCCGGTTGTGATAAAGCCTGGGATCGAACCAGGGTCTGTAGTGACCCCGCTAGTACTGAGATGCAGTGCCTTAGACCGCTGCGCCACTCGAGAGCATAAAGATGCACTATGCAGAAATCTTTCTGCCATTTCCTGGTTGCTAAAATGTACCATATATACCAAATATATTTTCCATAACCTAAAATATTATACTTTCAGCTGTTTGAAGCTGGTTTACAAAACCAAAAGTATAAGACACAAAAAACTAAACTTAAGCACGGGAAGCAAAGATATAACATTTCTATGTGAATTTAGTTGGGTCGCCCAAAAAGTGACATACACTACATGGCCAAAAGTATGTGGACAACCCTTCAAATTAGTGGATTTTGCTATTTCAGCCACACCCGTTGTTGACAGATGTATAAAATCGAGCACACAGCCATGCACATGGCCTTACTGAGGAGCTCAGTGACTTTCAACGTGGCACTGTCACAGGATGCCACCTTAGCAACAAGTCAGTTTGTGAAATTTCTGCACATCTAGAGCTGCACCAGTCAACTGTACGTGCTGTTATTGTGAAGTGGAAACGTCTAGGAGCAACAACGGCTCAGCTGCGAAGTGGTAAGCCACACAAGCTCACAGAACGGTACCGCCGAGTGCTGAAAGGTGTCACGCTTAAAAATGGTCTCTCCTCGGTTGCAACATTCCCTACAGAGTTCCAAACGGCCTCTGGAAGCAACATCAGCACAAGAACTGTTCGTCCGGAGCGTCATGAAATGGGTTTCCATGGCCGAGCAGCCGCACACAAGCCTAAGATCACCATGGGCTATGCCAAGCGTTGGCTGGAGTGGTGTAAAGCTCACCGCCATTGGATTCTGGAGCAGTGGAAACGCGCTCTCTGGAGTGATGTATCACGCTTCACCATCTGGTAGTCCTACAGACGAATCTGGGTTTGGCGGATGCCAGGAGAATGCTACCTGCCTGAATGCATAGTGCCAACTGTAAAGTTTGGTGGAGGAGAAATAATGGTCTGGGGCTGTTTTTCATGGTTCGGGCTAGGCCACTTAGTCAGTGATGTAAAGTACTTAAGTAAAAATACTTGAAAGGACTACTTAAGTAGTTTTCTGTACTTTCCTTTATTTATATTTGACAACATTTACTTTACTACATTCCTAAAGAAAATTATGTACTTTCTACTTTATACATTTCCCCTGACAGCCAAAAGTACTCGTTACATTTTGAATGCTTAGCAGGACAGGAAAATGGTCTAATTCACACACATCAAGAGAACATTCCTGGTCATCCATACTGCCTCTGATCTGGCAAACTCAAACACATGCTTCGTTTGTAAATGATGTCTGAGTGTTGGAGCGAATCCCTTGCCTATCTGTACATAAAACGAATAAGAACATGGTGCAGTTTGGTTTGCTTAATATAAGGAATTTGAATTGATTTATACTTTTACTTTTGACACTTAAATATATTTTAGCAATTACTGTCACGTTCTGACCTTTATTTCCTTTGTTTTGTCATGATTTAGTATGGTCAGGGCGTGAGTTGGGGTGGGCAGTCTATGTTTGTTTTTCTATGATTTGGGGATTTCTATGTTTCGGCCTAGTATGGTTCTCAATCAGAGGCAGGTGTCATTAGTTGTCTCTGATTGAGAATCATACTTAGGTAGCCTGGGTTTCACTGTGTGTTTGTGGGTGTTTGTTTCCACCACACGGTACTGTTTTGGGTTTCAGTCATTCCACGTTTATTGTTTTTGTATTCAGTTGTTCATGTGTACTATTTCTTATTAAAAGAACCATGGACACTTACCACGCCGCATATTGGTCCTCCGATCCTTTTCGCCTCTCCTCTTCGGAAGAAGAGGAGGAAATCCCATACAATTACATTTACTTTTGATACTTAAGTATATTTAAAAACAAATACTTTTAGACTGACTCGTAGGATTTTACTGGGTGACTTTCAATTTTACTTGAGTCATTTTCTATTAATGTCTCTTTATTTTTGCTCAAGTATGACAATTGGGTACTTTTTTCACTACTGCACTTAGTTCCAGTAAAGGGAAACGCTACAACATACAATGACATTCTAGACGATTCTGCAATTCCAACTTTGTGGCAACAATTTGGGGAAGGCCCTTCCCTGTTTCAGTGTGACAATGCCACAGTGCACGAAGCGAAGTCCATACAGAAATGGTTTGTCAAGGTCTGTGTGGGAGAACTTGACTGGCCCAAAGGTGTTCAACCCCATCGAGCACCTTTGGGATGAATTGGAACACCGACTGCGAGCCAGGTCTAATCGCCCAACATCAGTGCCCGACCTCACTAATAGTCTTGTGGCTAAAGTGAAGAGTGTTCCCGCAGCAATGTTCCAACATCTAGTGGAAGCCTTCCCAGAAGTGTGGAGGCTGTTATAGCAGTGTAGGCTGTTATAGCAGAGTAGGGGGGACCAACTCCATATTAATGTCCATGATTTGGAATGAGATGTTTGACGAGCAGGTGTCCACATACTTTTGGTAATGTAGTGTATTTCAGCTCTAAATATTTTGTCTTGCCCATTCACCCTCTGAATGGCACACACACAATCCATGTCTCAAGGACTAAAAATCCTTCTTTAATCTGTTTCCTCCCATTCATCTACACTGAAGTAGTTTAACAAGTGATGTCAATAAGGGATCATAGCTGTCACCTGGATTCACGGAGTGACTCTATGTCATGGAAAGAGCAGGTGTTTTTAAAGTTTAGTTCCATATGACAAAAGTTTGCCAAAGGAGAGCTAAACTATCACTTCAACCCAGGCTCCAACAAGGAGCTTCACTGCAGTAAAAAAACACTGGCCAGACTCCAGCCTGGCATTGGTTAGACTTCGAACCAGTCCTGCAGGTCTCTAAGTTCTCTGTGTACCATGATCCCTGGTGCTCTCTTAGTAATGATCTCACACACAGTGAATCTGTTCCTTGGCCAGTCAGTGTATAATGACTAATCCCATACACACACAGACAGTTTGGCACACGCTCAAAGAAACACCAATCCCAGGTAGCCATTTCCAATAATACGAAATCACTGACAAAGTGGAGTAATACTGGCAACATAATGTAATATATATTGAAATGGACTGGATTTATGTCTCTTTCATCTGAGTGGAGGACTGCCGTACCTGAGTTGGTAAACACAAACTGTGGTAAGGCAAGAGCACAGAGGCATCCTATGAGATGTGACATGTGTTTGAATTATTTTGTACAAAATGAATCCCATCATTCTCCTTCTTTTGATGTAATCACTGATCTGACATGAGTTTACTGGTGGGTTTACTGTTGTAAGCCATGAAATGTACACCTTGCTTTGACCCTATCCAATTATGTTATACAGTACATACAGTACCAGTCAAAAGTTTGGACACACCTACTGGTTTTCTTTATTTTTTACAATTTTCTACATTGTAAAATAATCCAATCCCAATGTATCGCTGCTTGGATTCAAGTGACACTGACAGAAGATCGACTAGGGGTATTTAATTGCCACTGGTTTAGACCTGCTGACACATTGGCTAAAATGACTGCTGACTACTGTAGTTTTACTGCAACATTTATGGACTATTGAAGTTTAACCTCCCTAATTTTTCTCTTTTCCCAAATTTTACAATTGACTGGTTGGTATCTCTGCTTGGATTCAAACGTCCTGCTACAAACGGTTGAGATATGAAGGAGGGTATTGCACTGATGTGTATTTGTATTTTATTGACAGGCCAGGGGTGATCCATAGATCAGGGCAGGGTGATAAATAATTGCCTACTCGACATCCTGCTCTGCAACGTCATTGAAA
Organism: Oncorhynchus nerka; assembly: GCF_034236695.1. Taxonomy (NCBI): domain Eukaryota; kingdom Metazoa; phylum Chordata; class Actinopteri; order Salmoniformes; family Salmonidae; genus Oncorhynchus; species Oncorhynchus nerka. The sequence continues at coordinate 32,449,341 of NC_088408.1, forward strand.
ACAACCCCCAACTAAGCAAAAAGAAAAATAAGCGATAGGGTAAATATAATGAAATATGTAGGCTTACATTTAACTTATTCTACTGTGGGCTACTGCTTATAGTTGCACGAAAGTGAACATTTTAGATTGCTCCATATTTCCAAATGGTTTATGTTATACAGTATATTATGTAAATAACAAATGTTCCTATTACATAAAACAGAGGCATATATTTGAGGTTGATATATACCGTGCTCGACACTCACAACACAAAGAAGAGATTCTGGAGAAGATGTTGCACAGAGGTCCAACGTGAGAGAACACTTGTGTTTCTGGGAAAGAGACCAGATGACATTAACATCATAGTTTTGTGTACAATGTGATCAGATGTAATACATGATACAGTATAAGTACTACTCTGAAATTCTTCACTGTAACAACAGGGAATACTGGGATGTCTCATGAGGACTTTACAGGGTGTCTCATTACAGGAAGAGGTTTAACTGAAGTGACGAAGGAAGAGAATGATGTTATCCTGGCTTTCTGTTCCATCGTCTGTCGTGCTGGGACTGATATTGAAGTAGCACTGCAGCAGATTCCAGGATATCAATATGAATGCTTAACCAAAGGTAAGCCATTTCACTTGTATTCCACATGATGGCGATAGAGTTGAATACTGGAGTATACTTATTGTTGACACAAGAGACACATTCTCATCGTTTTCCATACCAACATTCACATATGTTACCCTCTTTTCAGAAGAATCTGCTGCTCAGCTGACAATGATATAATCACTCGCCTTGTGAATCAAGATGACTGACACTGGATTATACATCAGTTGCGGTCAGAGCTGTTTATGATGAGGGAGGAGGATTTTTTGTTGTTGTAATGAGCATGGCCTTATTTCTATTACAGCATATTCCATTCATATTCCATTCACCCAGCTCAATGTAACGTCGATAGGATTAGGCTACAACGTTATCCTCAAATTTTCCATATACCCATCATGAGGTTGTTACAACCAAGCCTGAATGAAAGTTTACAACGTAGCTGCACACAGGTCAAGAGAAAATGTTGAGGTGACAGACAGTGACATATTCAATACCGCCGTGCACACTTTTTCCTGCATCTAGCAGTTGTAAACTAGAGTTTTTATTGGACAAATTGAGGTATGTTTATCCCTGTTTCGTTCCATTTGCTTCTGTTTAAGAAGTATTTTTCAACAGAGTCGGCGGAATGAATACACCCCTAATCACGTGTAAACAGTTCACTCACCTTTTCTCTTAATTTGTGGACTTCAATGCATCAGCAGTATGTGACTAGGCAAAATAAAAGTTCAACCCAAACCATATCCTAAGCGCTACACACAGTCTACATGTCACACCCTGATCTAATTCACCTGTCTTTGTGATTGTCTCCACCCCCCTCCAGGTGTCGTCCATCTTCCCCATTATCCCCTGTGTATTTATACCTGTGTTCTCTGTTTATCTGTTGCCAGTTCGTTTTGTTTTGTCAAGCCGACCAGTGGTTTTCCCTCTGTTCCTGTCTCTCGATTGTTCCTGTTTTCTAGTTTTTCCAGTTTTGACCTTTTCTGCCTGCCCTCACCCTCACCCTGAGCCTGCCTGCTGTCCTGTACCTTTGCCCCACCTATCTGGATTACTGACGTCTGCCTGCCTGCACCTTTGCCCCACCTATTTGGATTACTGACCCCTGCTTGCCCTTGACCTGTCTTTTGCCTGCCCCTGTTGGATCAATAAACTGTTGTTATTTCGATGTTGTCTGCATCTGGGTCTTACGTGAAACGTGATACTACATCGTTGTTAGCATATTAGCAAAAGTAACGTCCTAGTCAACATAGCTAATAGAACCAACGCGTTAGTAAACCCCTTACAATCATGCAGTAATGTTAGTGTCATTAAGCAGTATAGCAGTTACACCAGCGGACCCTGGTGGAAATAAATGAATAAAACCAAAAGCTTACCTTGACTTGGAAGAGTTACAGTGTTGTGTTGGATAGCCAGCGAGCTAACATAGCATCCCTCTGTTTGAGCCGGGTGTTTTGAGTAGGCTAATTTGCTAGCTAAGTGAAACTGAAAGTGAAGAAAAAATACACTCTCTCTCTATCTTCTCCTTCATTTTTGAAGAAATGAATTTGTTCAAAACTGTTCAACTATTGTCTTTCTCTCTCTTTGAGTCAACTACTCACCACATGTTAGCTTATGCTTTCAGTACTAGATTCATTCTCTGCTCCTTTGATTGGGTGGACAACATGTCAGTTCATGCTGCAAGAGCTCTGGTAGGTTGGAGCACGTCCTCGGGAAGTTGTCATAATTACTGTGGAAGTCTATTGAAGGGGGTGAGAACCAAGAGCCTCCTAGGTTTTGTATTGAAGTCAATGTACCAAGAGGAGGACGGAAGCTAGCTGTCCTCCGGCTACACCATGGTGCTACCCTGCAGAGTGCTGTTAAGGCTGCTGTCGACCTTCATTGCATAACAGTGTGTTTAAATAAATTATTTGGTGACGTGAATATATTTACTTTCGTTTTCTAAAAAGGATAACTTAAATGTCTGACCATTTAAAAAAAAACGAAATTCAATAGGGAGGATAGTCCTCCCCTTCCTTCTCTGAGGAGCCTCCACTGTATACATATAGTTTACACTACAGCTTGGACTGCAGTTGAACACATACTAAACACTATCCTGACAATGACATATTTCATCGAGCACCACATCGACTGAAGCTATATTATATCAACTGAAATGAAGGAATTTTATATGTATATGATATGTATATTTTGTGACATTGAGACATTAGGGGGGGGGGGGACTGATGGGCATAAATACGCTACAATAATTGCATTGACAATCAAATAGCTAGTATAAGCTATTTGAAAGCAACCTGTTTACACATGCACATGGAGGTGCCATCAGACACCTGTGAATCATTACATAAATTAGGTAAAAAAATGAGAAATGTTGACATATCAGTTATATTCTTGCAGGGCTCAACCCTCACAACAGGATTTCTCTTAATACAAGGCAATAGCATTGTAAGGTCAATGACTAAATTAAGCAGATTTTTTTTGTCACCATGGGAGTTGCTGTGTATACAGCAATATACAATATATATACAGCAACATAAAACAATCTGTTTTGTCAGAAGCAGTTTGGACTTATCCTATTTTATAGAAGTCTGCTGGGTTAGTATAATGTAAATCCACGTGATATACTCACCCTTTTAGTTTCACTTTCTTATTATAAGAATTCAGTGAGTTTAGAGAATATTTCAAGAGTGAAAGTAAATGCTTCGACAGACACGGTGCAGAAGCAGGTTCGTTATTTCATTGAATCTCTTTTCATGAATGCAATGTTCAAATTGTTATTGCTTTGTCTATCTTGATGGGCTCATTGACATTGACAGCATTTAGAAGTTCAGTATGCACCTTGATGTTCTGCGGTAGTGCACACTGTATCGGACAAACTGTCATTTGAGCGTCTTGCTTGTGTGCTCACGCATCTGCTTTTGTATTACATTGAAGATCAGATGATCTTTGTGAGGCTCTGCAGCGTCAATTAAAATTGAAAATGAGCAACAAGGTAAAGAATAGGACATAAACAATCTATCATTAATAATAACCAGATAAATGTTAACTTTGAATAATGTTTCGAACCAGCACTTAAAGTAGACCTATGTATTTCTCTTTCCAAGGTAAACTGTCTGCCACCTGCAGATGTGACACCTTCACAATCTTACCTTATTAATGCAATGAGGAAATCCAGAAATATTTTTAAAATAAATGTCAGATTTGACTTTTCGTAGCAGGTTAGGAGAATTAACGTAGAATGTTAGGAATATTGGGTTAATGTTAGGGTTAGATAAAATGACAAAAAATGACAAAAGCTGGATCCCTTCTAGCCGTGCTGCAGGCCCGTGCATTGTTTCACACAATATGATTGCAAAGTCAGCTGCAGCAAAAAAAAGAAAGATTGAAAAATTACATAAATTAACGCATTTCTTTAGTTAAAAGAAAGGTGCCGCTGATAATACTGCCATCATCGTCGAGGCAGAGGGCACGATGGAGACGAGCCCAGACACCGGGTAATTCCACTGTAAAAAAAATATACGAAATTCAAAGCGTTCTTATATCGCTCAGATATAGAACAGACACTTCTAAACATACCTACTTTTAACTTAATTTTTGACTGATAAGTTTCTATGGGATAATAGCAGTAAGTTCAAATTCAATATTTCCTCAAATAATTGTTTATGTTTTGGTGACGCATTTCTTTAGTTAAAAGACAGGTGCTGTTGATAAATCTGTCATTGTCATCGAGACAGAGGACATGTATGTGTAGCCCTTGTATCTGATGCTGTCTGGTCAAAAAATATTATGGCATGTCATACTCTTTTTGACCAGACAGCATCAGATACATGGGCTAAATATAGTAAGAATGAGGGGCGCTGTTTCACTCACTTGGATGCTTTCTTCTGTGATAGTCACTTGCGAATTGAAGGAATGATTTTGGATGAACGGGTAACCTGCATTTCTTTAGGTAAAAGTAAAGTAAATTATGACATTCTATATTTAGCTGATATGTGAGCGAATACAACATACCTAATTAGGATAATGTTGTAGGTTACACTGGCAAGTATGAGAATACTTGTCAGGGCATATTATTTAATTATAAAACTGATTATTCCACATGGAGATGTGGGAAGCTAAAAGCCATCTAGCTTGCAGTGTTAATCACTTGCTAGCAAGGGAAGACAAGAAAAAAGTCTCTTCTTTTTCTTTCACCACAAATTGTTAAGGGTTGTGTCAATCGAATCTGGTATCAGGATAAATATGACATTGAGTCACCGATTGTATACTATGTACTTTTTATTAGCTAAGCAATAAGTGGTAAATGCAATTTTCGTATATACGGGTTCGCTGTAACACCACGCAGGGTAGAACAGAGAACTAGCCAACACACTAACGGTATCTTCTTTAATACTCTGACAGAAGTAGTTCCTGCTTCCGAGCCGGCCTGTCAGAGTAGAGACTGGGCGTTGATTGTTGGCGCACGAGCTGGTCCCAGCCCCTAGGCGCTTCAGCGTTCAGTCATGGTAGTTGTGTAGAATATCTATGCGCTCATACACTCGATACAGTTATCACACACCTGGCTCCTGTTATCTAACAAAAGACCGTTTGTTCCTTACACTACGTTCTGTATGTGTCCCCCGCAACTCATTGCACCCTCCCTGTTTTTATGTTATTCTGTATTTTTCCATGATGAGAAAGGCCCATGGCCCTGAAACTGTTAACAATGTCTCAAGTCAGCTATGTTGCATAACACATACACCCACACAAGCCAACAGCAAATAATATTCAATCACATATGATATGGTAACGGGCTATAGTGCATAACATAGAACCTCACAAAATGAGAAGAATACAAGAAAACCCAATAATCCACCCAAAAAGGTATTTTGTTTAGAAGTAATAACTAGTGATTACAGGCTATTGTAAAATGATAGAACCTGCAGTAGCCAACTAGCTAGCCATGTGATTTTTTTCTTTGTGACCAAAACATAACGTCCTATTTTTAGCTGATATGGAAATGAATACACTTGCAGCATATCAAACTGTGATGTTTTATGTTACACTGGCTAAATCTGATTAAGACGTGGGAAGCCAAAAAGGCTAACTAGCTTGCTATGTTTTTAGCCAGGCTGCCAGCTAGTTACTAGCAAAGGAAGGTGACTCTTCCTTATTTTCATAAAATTAAAAGAAAAATACAACATTTTGCTATCACCCCCATGTGAATGGGACCAGTGAGCATATCATGTTTTTATTTATTTCACTAGGCAAGTCAGTTATAAACATGTTTTTTTATTTTCAATGACAGCCTAGGAACAGTGGGTTAACTGCCTTGTTCAGGGGGAGAACAACAGATTTTGACCTTGTCAGCTTAGGGATTTGAACTTGCAACCTTTCGGTTATTAGTCCAACGCTCTAACCACTAGGCTACGCTGCTGCCCCATGTCTGCAAAAGGTGTCCACTACTCCAAGGATCCCACTCCACCCACATGCACATGCACATAGATCAACAGAGTGGAGCTTGTAGTAGCCTTAACCCGAACCCTTTTCCTAACCTTAACCTCATTCTCCTACCTGCTACATTAATTATCCTAACCTGCCACGTTAGTTCTCCTAACCTGCAACGTTAATGATCTTAACCTGCAGTGCTGTCAAACCATCAATATCACCACACCAGCCATCTTGTTATGTATAAAAGGCATACAAGACTGGGGTACTGCTCCCTTATACTTTGCTCCAACAAGTAAGTACTGTTATAAATGTAACATTAATATAATATGTTGCACAATAAATAGGTGTCATAGGGCCTTTTGAAACAGTCATCTACTGTCAAGCAGGGTGTTCCCTTCAAGGTAATCAATATCCATGAAACTATGTTAAAAGTGGTTATCATGGAATAAGCTGAGGGTTCATCCACTGAAGTGAATACTTGTGTGTTGATCAGAGTGAGCAGGGCTTAAAGATCTGACAATCCTCTCTAGTTTACCTCAGACATTTCCTGTATCTCTATAGGGTCGACGATGGACAAATTCTTCACTGTTGTGACTGGGAATACTCTGGGGTCTCATGAGAAATTAATGAACCGTCTCGCTGCCAAAAAACACTTAACTGTAGTGACATCACTAGAGGAGAGTGATGTCATCCTGGCTTTCTGTTCCATTGTCTCTCGTGCTGGGACTGATATTGAAGCAGCACTGAAGCAGATTCCAGGTAATCAATATCCACGAAGAACATTGTCAAAACGTTAATGATTAATTAATCAGGTATGTTTACGTGATTATTGTTACTGTTATCCCCTCTCTCTTGACAGCTGGTAAACCTGTCATCCTGGTAGTGCTGCATCACACCTTCGAACCAGACTACACTGTACCTGACAGTAGCAGACTAGTGACTAGAGGTGATGTAATACTCACAGTGGACTGTCTCTTCTATGAGAACCAGGGACTACTGGAGTGTCCTCGCAATGAAGAAGCAATTGAAAAGATTCTAAAGAGTCTTGACAAAGGTCCTGAGGTAAAGCATCAATGTATCAACTTACCTTCTAAAATAAGGGTTCAATAATATTAAAGTAAAAATCAATACCTTCATTGTGGAGGATGGAAAATCTGTGTGGGAGGGGTTCAGACTTTTGGGACTCTTCCATAGGTTCCATTATGCAGACCAAGCTAAATGAAGAAGGAAAACAAATAGGAGTTGACGATGTAATGTGAAAACATGTCCTTTTTGTGTTTGTTTGTTTTTTACAGAACAAAGATCAGTCGGCCAGACTGGTATGCCAATACTTGGTAAATTACACATTTCTAAATAACATATTATACTGTATTGACCCATTTTCATATAACTAACTTTGAGAAATGTGTTCTGTATGTTAATGATTCCTAAAAATGTTTGTACTGAAAGTAAAACTAATATACAGATGTAAGCCTAGATAAGTAGTGCAGATATAAAACTCAATTTATTTGGCATCTTTCTAATACATGATTTTCTTATCTTTCTCCAGAGGAAGATTCTCTGGATCGGCGGTGTTATTGGTGTAGCCTGGGGCATATACACTTCTTATAGAAGGATTAAAGAAAAATGCTTTCACTTTTTGCAATAAAACGGTTCCAATTTATTCATGAATCTAAGGTAATTACACAGCTGTAAGCGGAGTGCCAGTTGTATTTCACATCAGATATCAATTTTCCAATGTGATATCCTTGAAAAAGAATAAAGGAAGATAGAGGACCAGCGAATTGCTTTCTGTCATCTTTCCCACCAACACAGACACAAATGCTAAAATAAAATAAAATGGTATCTAATAAAATAAAATGTTATTTGTCACATGCACCGAACACAACAGGTGTAGACCTTACAGTGAAATGCTTACTTACAAAGCCCTTAACCAACAACGCAGTTAAAAAAAGAAAAAGGTGTTAAGTTAAAAAATAGATTCAGTTGAAGTCGGAAGTTTACATACACTTAGGTTGGAGTCATTAAAACTCGTTTTTCAACCACTCAACAAATTTCTTGTTAACAAACGATAGTTTTGGCAAGTCAGTTAGGACATCTACTTTGTCAGTGACAACAATTTATTATTTCTATGTTTATTTATTTATTTCACTTAAAATTCACTGTATCACAATTCCAGTGGGTGAGAAGTTTACATACACTAAGCTGACTGTGCCTTTAAACAGATTGGAAAATCCAGAAAACGATTTCATGGCTTTAGAAGCTTCTGATAGGCTAACTGACATCATTTGAGTCAATTGGAGGTGTACCTGTGGATGTTTCAATGTCTACCTTCAAACTCAGTGCCTCTTTGCTTGACATCATGGGAAGATCAAGAAATCAGCTAAGATCTCAGAAAAAAAATTGTAGACCTCCACAAGTCTGGTTCATCCTTGGGAGCAATTTCCAAACGCCTGAAGGTACCACGTTCATCTGTACAAACAATAGTACGCACGTATAAACACCATGGGACCCTGCAGCCGTCATACCGCTCAGAAAGGAGACGCGTTCTGTCTCCTAGAGATGATTGTACTTTGGTGCGAAAAGTGCGTATCAATCCCAGAACAACAGCAAAGGACCTTGTGAAAATGCTGGAGGAAACAGGTACAAAAGTATCTATATCCACAGTAAATAAAACGAGTCCGATATTTGAAGTAACCTGAAAGGCCTCTCAGCAAGGAAGAAGCCACTGCTCCAAAACCACCATAAAAAAGCCAGACTATGGTTTGCAACTGCACATGGGGACAAAGATCGTCATTTTTGGAGAAATGTTCTCTGTTCTGATGAAACACAAATAGAACTGTTTGGCCATAATGACCATCGTTATGTTTGGAGGAAAAGGGGGAGGCTTGCAAGCCGAAGAACACCATCCCAACCGTGAAGCACAGGGGTGGCAGCATCATGTTGTGGGGGTGATTTGCTGCAGGAGGGACTGGTGCACTTTACAAAATAGATGGCATCATGAGGTAGGAAAATTATATGGATATATTGATGCAACATCAAGACATCAGTCAGGAAGTTAAAGCTTGGTCGCAAATGGGTCTTCCAAATGGACAATGACCCCAAGCATACTTCCTTCAAAGTTGTGGCAAAATGGACAACAAAGTCAAGGTATTGGATTGGCCATCAAAGCCCTTACCTCAATCCTATAGAAAATGTGTGGGCAGAAATGAAAAAGCGTGTTCGAGCAAGGAGGCCTACAAACCTGACTCAGTTACACCAGCTCTGTCAGGAGGAATGGGCCAAAGTTCACCCAACTTATTATGGGAAGCTTGTGGGAGGCTACCCAAAACATTTGACCCAAGTTAAACAAGGCAATGCTACCAAAAACGAATTGAGTGTATGTAAACTTCTGACCCACTGAGAATGTGATGAAAGAAATAAAGCTGAAATAAATCATTCTCTACGCTATTATTCTGTCCTTTCACATTCTTAAAATAAAGTGGTGATCCTAACTGACCTAAGACAGGGAATTTTTACTCGGATTACATGTCAGGAATGGTGAAAAACTGAGTATAAATGTAGTTGGCTAAGGTGTAAGTAAACTTCCGATTTCAACTGTACATGTAGGTAGAGTTAAAGTGACACTGCATAGAGAATAAATAGAGAGTAGCTGCAGTGTAAAAGACAGGGGGTGGTTGGACAATGCAAACAGTCTGGGTAGCCATTTGATCAGCTGTTCAAGATTCTTACGGCTTGGGGGTAGAAGCTGTTAAGAAGCCATTTGGATCTAGACTTGGCGCTCCGGCACCACTTGCCATGCGGTAACAGAGAGAACAGTCTATGACTAGGGTGGCTGTAGTCTTTGACATTTTTTAGGGCCTTGCTCTGACATGCCTAGTATAGAGGTCCGAGATGGCAGGAATCTATACCCCAGTGATGTACTGGGCCGTACGCACTACCCTCTGTAGTGCCTTGCGGCCTCCATAATTCTTAAATTAAATTAAGAAGTTTGGAACCACCAAGGCTCTTCCCGAGAGCTGGCCGAAGGGCCAAACTGAGCAATCGGGGGAGAAGGGCCTTGGTCAGGGAGGTGACCAAGAACCTGACGGTCACTCTGAGAGCTCTAAAGTTCCTCTGTAGTGATGGAAGAAACTTCCAGAATGACAACCATATCTGCAGCACTCCACCAACCAGGTGTAACAGTGGTAAGGTGTTGGGACTGCTGTTGGGACACTGCTGTTGGGGCAGCTTTATGTAGGCTTGAACAGTTTGTGGGCACCGTTTTTTACCTTTATAGTCCAATGAATGTATTGTTTAGTGTTGTGCAGTGTAGTGGTTTTGCTGGCAGGCATCTAAAACATATGTTTTGAGTTTGCCCCACAAAGATTTACATGCTAAAATAGCCACTGTTGAGTTGTCTAGTGCTATTCAACTGGTAATTTTCCATGGCTGTCTGGTGTTCCTCTTCTCAGGGCGCACAAAGGAGTTATTTGGTGCTGGCTCCTTATCTCTTCGGGCACCAGAGGCCTAGCTCAAGGTTGAAATCTTCTTCCAGCTAAATAAGTTTTTAGGAACTCATCAGTCCCCTCTCTTAGACATATAGTCTGTGAGAACGGGTGTACAATGCTTTAAGGAAGTGGAGCCAAGTATCCATTATCTCTCATGTAAGCTTGCCACCCATTTAGGAGAAGCAAGCAGCTCTTTGTGTAAGAATAAGTATATAATGACTGTGTTCGACTTGAACTTTGAGTTTCCTCTCCGATTTATCCCGAGTGTGATCTCCCTTGCAATTGCTTGAACAAACTCTTATTAACTGGATAATGAGCTCTGCCTGGTCCTTGAAACGAGATTTCCTCAACAATGTTTACTATGTTACATCTAGTCTATGAGACCAGGCTGATTCATTTGTTCTACTAAGTTGAGTGTGGCAGTGCTGGCACCTTTCCATCCTTCCCTGCTCCTTCAGTAATCAAGGTACATGCCTAGTCCTTGCTTTGTTTTCTGGTTGTGTCCATTGTGTGGCTCTCACTAACTCTGTGTTATCAAACAAAATAAACATGTTATTGGTCACATACACACATTTAGCAGATGCTATTGTGGGTGTAGCGAAATGCTTGTGTTCCTAGTTTCAACAGAGCAGTATTATCTAACAATACAGAAACATCTAAAAGTAAAGGAAAATATAAGACATATATGAATATTAGATTGAGCAATGTTGGAGTGGCATTGACTAAAATACAGTAGACTAGAATACAGTGTTTACATGAGATGAGTAAAACAGTATGTAAACATTATCTGAACATTATTAAAGTGACTAGTGTTCCATTATTAAAGTGGTCAGTGATTCCAAGTCTATGTATATGGGGCAGGGTTGCGTAACCTGCTCCATCACTAGCCAATGCCGGTTAGTGATGGCTATTTAACAGTCGGATGGCCTTGAGATAGAAGCTATTTTTCAGTCTCTCGGTCCCAGCTTTGATGCACCTGTACTGACCTCGCCTTCTGGATGATAGTGTTTCCCAACTCCAGTTCTCAAGTGTCCCCAACAGCACACGTTTTTGGTGAAGCCCAGGATAAACTCACTTGAGATTCAACTCATTGAGGGCTTGATGATCAGTTGACCAGTTGAGTCAGGTGTGCTTGTCCGAGGCAACAACAATGTGTGCTGTTGGGGGTACTGGAGGACTGGAGTTGGGCTGTTGTGAGTACTGGAGGACTGGAATTGTGCTGTTGGGGGTACTGGAGGACTGGAGTTGTGCTGTTGGGGGTACTGGAGGACTGGAGTTGTGCTGTTGGGGGTACTGGAGGACTGGAGTTGGGCTGTTGTGAGTACTGGAGGACTGGAGTTGGGCTGTTGGGGGTACTGGAGGACTGGAGTTGGGCTGTTGGGGGTACTGGAGGACTGGAGTTGTGCTGTTGTGAGTACTGGAGGACTGGAGTTGGGAGTCACTGTAACATAAGAGGTTAGTCAAATAAATCAGTGATGTGACTGACGGGGAGTAGAAATGATTAATCTGGTCCGAAATATTTCCCCTGAGGGGCAATAAGTTATGGCAACAAAGAGGAGGAGAGATACCTTCCACTGTTCTGTTCTAGCCACAACATGCTCTTCCACACACACACACACACACTCTCACACACATTCCTTGCTGCTGCAGACCTTAGCCTGACTCCCAGTCTGTTTGTGCCATCCTGCCAACTCCTTGTCACTCACGGTGATGCCAACGGTTTGGCTTCACAATGATAGCAATGGAGTTGGCAAGAGCACAAATCTGGGACCAGGCTACAGACACCTAGCCAACTCACAGTGCATTACGAACACACACATTAAATCCAGCCCCCCTAAGATTGTCCACTCCTGATTAAGTATGTCCAGTCATCAGTCTTTTACATCTTGTTTAAATGCCAGTAGATTACCTAATGACATATACACAGAGTATACCAAACATTAGGAACACCTTCATAATATTGAGTTGCACCCCCTCCCCCCACACCTTTCGCCCTCAGAACAGCCTCAATTCGTCGGCATATGGCCTCTACAAGGTGTCGAAAATGTTCCACAGGGATGCTGGCCCATGTTGACTCCAATACTTCCCACAGTTGTGTCGAGTTGGCTGGTGCACCATTCTCAATACACACAGGAAACTGTTGAGTGTGAAAAACCCAGAAGCGTTGCAGTTCTTGACACAAACCGGTGCACCTGGCACCTACTACCATACCCCGTTCACTTTATTTAAAACTTCTTCAGGATCGGTGGCTCCCCATGTGATGGTTGAGCTAACGTAGGCTAATGTGATTAGCATGAGGTTGCAAGTAGCAAGAACATTTCCCAGGACATAGACATATCTGAAATTATTGTTCATCTAACTGCACTGTCCAATTTATAGTAGCTATTAGAGTTGCCTCTGATCTGGCAAACTCAAACACATGCTTCGTTTGTAAACGATGTCTGAGTGTTGGAGCGTGCCCTTGGCCATCTGTAAATAAAACAAATAAGAACATGGTGCCGTTTGGTTTGCTTAATATAAGGAATTTGAATTGATTTATACTTTCACTTTTGATACTTAAGTATATTTTAGCAAATACATGTACTTTTGATACTTAAGTATATTTAAAACCAAATACTTTCAGACTTTGACTCATGTAGGATATTACTGTGTGACTTTCACTTTTACTTCCTTTCACTTTTACTTCCTTAGTCATTTTCTATTAATGTCTCTTTATTTTTACTCAAGTATGACAATTGGGTACTTTTTTCAATACTGCACTTAGTTCCAGTAAAGGGAAATCGTAACGCTACAACATACAATGACATTCTAGACGATTCTGAGCTTCCAACTTTGTGGGAACAATTTGGGGAAGGCCCTTTCCTGTTTCAGCATGACAATGCCCCTGTGCACGAAGCGAAGTCCATACAGAAATGGTTTGTCAAGGTCTGTGTGGGAGAACTTGACTGGCCCAAAGGTGTTCAACCCCATCGAACACCTTTGGGATGAATTGGAACACCGACTGCGAGCCAGGTCTAATCGCCCAACATCAGTGCCCGACCTCACTAATAGTCTTGTGGCTAAAGTGAAGAGTGTTCCCGCAGCAATGTTCCAACGTCTAGTGGAAGCCTTCCCAGAAGAGTGGAGGCTGTTATAGCAGCGTAGGGGGGGGACCAACTCCATATTAATGTCCATGATTTTGGAATGAGATGTTTGACGAGCAGGTGTCCACATACTTTTGGTAATGTAGTGTATTTCAGCTCTAAATCTTTTGTCTTGCCCATTCACCCTCTGAATGGCACACACACAATCCATGTCTCAAGGATTAAAAATCCTTCTTTAACCTGTTTCCTCCCATTCATCTACACTGATTGAAGTAGTTTAACAAGTGACGTCAATAAGGGATCATAGCTGTCACCTGGATTCACCTAGTGAGTCTATGTCATGGAAAGAGCAGGTGTTTTTAAAGGGTAGTTCCATATCACAAATGTTTGCCAAAGGAGAACTAAACTATCACTTCAACCCAGGCTCCAACAAGGAACTTCACTGCAGTAAAAAAACACTGGCCAGACTCCAGCCTGGCATTGGCTGGACTTCGAACCAGTCCTGCAGGTCTCTAAGTTCTCTGTGTACCATGATCCCTGGTGCTCTCTTAGTAATGATCTCACACACAGTGAATCTGTTCCTTGGCCAGTCAGTGTATAATGACTAATCCCATACACACACTAACAGTTTGGCACACGCTCAAAGAAACACCAATCCCAGGTAGCCATTTCCAATAATACGAAATCACTGACAAAGTGGAGTAATACTGGCAACATAATGTAATATGTATTGAAATGGACTGGATTTATGTCTCTTTCATCTGAGTGGAGGACTGCCGTACCGGAGTTGGAGATAGGGCCCCAGTAAGGAGAGTCAAACTCGTATTCAGCCTTCAGAATCTGCTCAAAGAGCTTGGCGTCGTTCTCGTCATAGAATGGAGGGCATCCACACAAACTGTGGTAGGGCAAGAGCACATAGGCATCCTATGAGGTGTGACATGTGTTTGAATTATTTTGTACAAAATGAAACCCATCATTCTCCTTTTTTTGATGTAATCACTGATCTGACATGAGTTTACTGGTGGGTTTACTGGTGTAAGCCATTAAATGTACACCTTGCTTTGACCCTATCCAATTATGTTATACAGTACATACAGTACCAGTCAAAAGTTTGGACACACCTACTGGTTTTCTTTATTTTTACAATTTTCTACATTGTAAAATAATCCAAACCCAATGTATCGCTGCTTGGATTCAAGTGACAGACAAAAGATCGACTAGGGGTATTTAATTGCCACTGGTTTAGACCTGCTGACACATTGGCTAAAATGACTGCTGACTACTGTAGTTTTACTGCAACATTTATGGACTACTGTAGTTTTACTGCAACATTTATGGACTACTGTAGTTTTACTGCAATATTTATGGACTACTGTAGTTTTACCTCCCTAATGTTTCTCTTTTTCCAAATGTTGCAATTGACTGGTTGGTATCTCTGCTTGGATTCAAACGTCCTGCGACAAACGGTTGAGATAAGAAGGAGGGTATTGACAGGCCAGGGGTGATCCATAGATTAGGGCCGGGTGATAAATAATTGCCTACTCGACCTGCTCTGCAACATCATTGAAAACAACCCCCATCTAAGCAAAAAGAAAAATAAGCAACAGCGTAAATATAATGAAATATGTAGGCTTACATTTAACTTATTCTACTGTGGGCTACTGCTTATTATTGCAGTTGCACGAAAGTGAACATTTTAGATTGCTCCATATTTCCAAATGGTTTATGTTAAACAGTATATTAAGTAAAACACAAATGTTCCTATTACATAAAACAGAGGCATATATTTGAGGTTGATATATACCGTGCTCGACTCTCACAACACAAAGAAGCGATTCTGGAGAAGATGTTGCACAGAGGTCCAACGTGAGAGAACACTTGTGTTTCTGGGAAAGAGACCAGATGACATTAACATCATAGTTTTGTGTACAATGTGATCAGATGTAATACATGATACAGTATAAGTACTACTCTGAAATTCTTCACTGTAACAACAGGGAATACTGGGATGTCTCATGAGGACTTTACAGGGTGTCTCATTACAGGAAGAGGTTTAACTGAAGTGACGAAGGAAGAGAATGATGTTATCCTGGCTTTCTGTTCCATCGTCTGTCGTGCTGGGACTGATATTGAAGTAGCACTGCAGCAGATTCCAGGATATCAATATGAATGCTTGCCCTAGATTTAAGGAGCTGATACTTAAAGAGCAATTGAAGGATCTGAACCCAATAGAGGGATTGATCAGATGTTACACTCCTTACAAACCACATGTATTGCAACCTACTGCAACCTACATTCCTTACAAACCACATGTACTGCACTCCTTACCCCAAAAATTCTGTAGCAAAGTAGATTGTAATCTGTTTTCCTGAATGATTTATTGTTCTTGTCTGTCCCTATATCTCTCGAAAGCTGGTAAACCAGCCATTCTGGTAGTGCTGAATCACACCTTCGATCCAGACTACACTTTACCTGACAGTAGAAGACTAGTGACCAGAGAGGATGTAATACTCACAGTTTAGGCTTATACGTGGTACTCAACTTTTCCCTATACCCATCATGAGGTTGTTACAACCTAGCCTGAATGGAAGTTTACAACGTAGCTGCACACAGATCAAGAGAAAATGTTGAGGTGACAGACAGTGACACATAGACAGCGACACATTCAACACCACCTTGCACACTCTTGCATGCATCTAGCAGTTGTAAACTAGAGTTTCTATTGGACAAATTCAGGTATGTGTCACAGTTGTTGAAGGATGAGGACCAAGGTGCAGTGTGGTGAGCGTACATTTTACTTTATTTACGAATGATGCCAACAAAAAACAATAAACCATACAAACAAACCGGGAAGCTAAAGGCAATAGTGCCAACAAACAAAAGACAACTTCCCACAAACACAGGTGGGAAAAAGGGTACCAAAGTATGGTTCCCAATCAGAGACAACGATAGACAGCTGTCCCTGATTGAGAACCATACCCGGCCAAAACATAGAAATAGAAAATCATAGAAACACAAAACATAGAATGCCCACCCCAACTCACGCCCTGACCAAACCAAAATAGAGACATAAAAAGGATCTCTAAAGTCAGGGCGTGACAGTATGTTTATCCCTGTTTCGTTCCATTTGCTTCCGTTTAAGAAGTGTTTTTCAACAGAGTCGGCGGAATGAATAGACCCCTAATCACGTGTAAAACAGTTCACTCACCTTTTCTCTTAATTTGTGGAATTCAATGCATCAGCAGTTGTGACCAGGCAAAAAATATATAATTCAACCCAAACCATATTCTAAGCGCTACACACAGTCTACATGTCACACCCTGATCAAATTGACCTGTCTTTGTGATTGTATTCAATCACAAAGACTAATTTGCTAGCTAAGTGAAACTGAAAGTGAAGAAAGACAACTCTCTCTCTCGCTCCTCCTTAGTTTTTGAAGAAATCAATTTGTTCAAAACTGTTCAAAAATGGTCTATCTCGCTCTTTGAGTCAACTACTCACCACATGTTATGCACTACAGTGCTAGCTAGCTGTAGCGTATGCTTTCAGTACTAGATTAATTCACTGCTCCTTTGATTGAGTGGACAACATGTCAGTTCATGCTGCAAGAGCTCTGATAGGTTGGAGCACGTCCTCCGGAAGTTGTCATAATCACTGTGGAAGTCTATTGAAGGGGGTAAAATATTTGCATTGACAATCAAATAGCTAGTATAAGCTACGAAAGCAACCTGTTTACACATGCACATGGAGGGCATCAGACACATGTGAATCATTACATAAATTAGGTAAAAAAATGAGAAATGTTGACATATCAGTTATATTCTTGCAGGGCTCAACCCTCACAACAGGATTGCTCTTAATGTAAGGCAATAGCATTGTAAGGTCAATGACTAAATTAAACAGATTTTTTTTGTCTTGTCACCATGGGAGTTGCTGTGTATACAGCAATATACAATATATATACAGCAACATAAAACAATCTGTTTTGTCAGAAGCAGTTTGGACTTATCCTATTTTATAGAAGTCTGCTGGGTTAGTATAATGTAAATCCACGTGATATACTCACCCTTTTAGTTTCACTTTCTTATTATAAGAATTCAGTGAGTTCAGAGAATATTTCAAGAGTGAAAGTAGATGCTTCGACAGACACGGTACAGAAGCAGGTTCGTTATTTCATTGAATCTCTTTTCATGAATGCAATGTTCAACTTGTTATTGCTTTGTCTATCTTGATGGGCTCATTGACATTGACAGCATTTAGAAGTTCAGTATGCACCTTGATGTTCTGCGGTAATGCACACTGTATCGGACAAACTGTCATTTGAGCGTCTTGCTTGTGTTCTCACGCATCTGCTTTTGTATTACATTGAAGATCAGATGATCTTTGTGAGGCTCTGCAGCGTCAATTAAAATTGAAAATGAGCAACAAGGTAAAGAATATGACAAAAAAAATCTATCATTAATAATAACCAGATAAATGTTAACTTTGAATAATGTTTCGAACCAGCACTTAAAGTAGACCTATGTATTTCTCTTTCCAAGGTAAACGGTCTGCCACCTGCAGATGCAGATGCACCCCAAGGTAAGCTGAAGGACTGTGCATGTGACACCTTCACAATCTTACCTTATTAATGCAATGAGGAAATCCAGAAACACTTGGAGGATAGTGGAAGTTGATAAAAGTGTTTCTTTACTGTTTCAGCACATAGCGTTCCACAGGAATTTACAGATGGATTTTATATCCTATTTAAAAATGGTTGGACAATGGGGTGATACTGTTGGTTTACTGGCACGGGTGGTTTGTTTACATAGCAGGTTGTAATGACTAAAGTAGCAGGTTATGAGAATTAACGTGGCAGCGGTTGCGGACTTTACATGCTGACCAAACCTGAGGTGCTCGTGGGTATATGCTCTTAAAAACCAATGAGGTTTGCAGCGGGTTGAGCGTCACACATATAACCTACTTCTTCTATCTTAGCGCCTGGCCACGCAGACGCTCGCGTGCAGTGTGGGCGCAAGGACTGAATAAAATGTTTGTGTACATTTATTTTGCAACGCTCACGCAGCATGTTAGGCAGAAGAGGAATTTGCCTCAGGCTTCACATCATCAATGAGCTGGGCATATTTAAGATATATATTTTAAAAATAAATGTCAGATTTTACTTTTCATAGCAGGTTAGGAGAATTAACGTAGAATGTTAGGAATATTGGGTTAATGTTAGGGTTAGCTAAAATGACAAAAAATGACAAAAGCTGGATCCCTTCTAGCCGTGCTGCAGGCCCGTGCATTGTTTCACACAATATGATTGAAAGTCAGCTGCAGCAAAAAAAGAAAGATTGAAAAATTACATAAATTAACGCATTTCTTTAGTTAAAAGAAAGGTGCCGCTGATAATACTGCCATCATCGTCGAGGCAGAGGGCACGATGGAGACGAGCCCAGACACCGGGTAATTTCACTGTAAAAAAAATATACGAAATTCAAAGCTTTCTTATATCGCTCAGATATAGAACAGACACTTCTAAACATACATACTTTTAACTTAATTTTTGACTGATAAGTTTCTATGGGATAATAGCAGTAAGTTCAAATTCAATATTTCATCAAATAATTGTTTATGTTTTGGTGACGCATTTCTTTAGTTAAAAGACAGGTGCTGTTGATAAATCTGCCATTGTCATCGAGACAGAGGACATTTATGTATAGCGCTTGTATCTGATGCTGTCTGGTCAAAAAATATTATGGCATGTCATACTCTTTTTGACCAGACAGCATCAGATACATGGGCTAAATATAGTAAGAATGAGGGGCGCTGTTTCACTCACTTGGATGCTTTCTTCTGTGATAGTCACTTGCGAATTGAAGGAATGATTTTGGATGAACGGGTAACCTGCATTTCTTTAGGTAAAAGTAAAGTAAATTATGACATTCTATATTTAGCTGATATGTGAGCGAATACAGCATATCTAATTAGGATAATGTTGTAGGTTACACTGGCAAGTATGAGAATACTTGTCAGGGCATATTATTTAATTATAAAACTGATTATTCCACATGGAGATGTGAGAAGCTAGAAGCTAGCTAGCTTGCAGTGTTAATCACTTGCTAGCAAGGGAAGACAAGAAAAGAGACTCTTCTTTTTCTTTCACCACAAATTGTTAAGGGTTGCGTCAATCGAATCTGGTATCAGGATAAATATGACATTGAGTCACCGATTGTATACTATGTACTTTTTATTAGCTAAGCAATAAGTGGTAAATGCAATTTTCGTATATACGGGTTCGCTGAAACACCACGCAGGGTAAAACAGAGAACTAGTCAACACACTAACGGTATCTTCTTTAATACTCTGACAGAAGTAGTTCCTGCTTCCGAGCCGGCCTGTCAGAGTAGAGACTGGGCGTTGATTGTTGGCGTACGAGCTGGTCCCAGCCCCCTAGGCGCTTCAGCGTTCAGTCATGGTAGTTGTGTAGAATATCTATGCGCTCATACACTCGATACAGTTATCACACACCTGGCTCCTGTTATCTAACAAAAGACCGTTTGTTCCTTACACTACGTTCTGTATGTGTCCCCCGCAACTCATTGCACCCTCCCTGTTTTTATGTTATTCTGTATTTTTCCATGATGAGAAAGGCCCATGGCCCTGAAACTGTTAACAATGTCTCAAGTCAGCTATGTTGCATAACACATACACCCACACAAGCCAACAGCAAATAATATTCAATCAAATATGATATGGTAACGGGCTATAGCGCATAACACAGAACCTCACAAAATGAGAAGAAAACAAGAAAACCTAATAATCCACACAAAAAGGTATTTTGTTTAGAAGTAATAACTAGTGATTACAGGTGTCATAGGGCCTTTTGAAACGGTTATCTACTGTCAAGCAGGGTGTTCCCTTCAAGGTAATCAATATCCATGAAACCATGTTAAAAGTGGTTATCATGGAATAAGCTGAGGGTTCATCCACTGAAGTGAATACTTGTGTGTTGATCAGAGTGAGCAGGGCTTAAAGATCTGACAGTCCTCTCTAATTTACCTCAGACATTTCCTGTATCTCTATAGGGTTGACGATGGACAAATTCTTCACTGTTGTGACTGGGAATACTCTGGGGTCTCATAAGGAATTAATCAACCGTCTCGCTGCTAAAAGACACAACTGTAGTGACGTCACTAGAGGAGAGTGATGTCATCCTGGCTTTCTGTCCCATTGTCTCTCGTGCTGGGACTGATGTTGAAGTAGCACTGAAGCAGATTCCAGGTAATCAATATCCATGAAGAACATTGTCAAAACGTTAATGATTAATTAATCAGGTATGTTTACGTGATTATTGCTACTGTTATCCCCTCTCTCTTGACAGCTGGTAAACCTGTCATCCTGGTAGTGCTGCATCACACCTTCAACCAGACTACACTGTACCTGACAGTAGCAGACTAGTGACCAGAGGTGATGTAATACTCACAGTGGACTGTCTCTTCCATGAGAGCAAAGGACTACTGAAGTGTCAATGCAATGAAGACGCAATTAGAAAGATTCTGGACAGGCCAGAAATACAGCCAAAGGTAGTTTCTGCTTCTTGACAGCAAACAACTTATTATTAAATACAATACACATTCAAAAGCAGAGATTTGACACCAAAAACATTTTATTTTTAAATGTGCTATTGTCTATTAATAATTTAAAACTAGTATTTGAATAAATTATAATAAATGATTCATTGTTTTGGATGAATGAGTAACAACCTCTCCTTCTAGACAAGTAATCCTGCTGCTCCAGAGAAGACCAGACAGAGACCCCCTGCTGTTTCAAATCCACTTGAAGGTACAGTCAGCACATGGGGATTCATTTTGACACTTTATTTACACTATGCATTGTCCTTCAGTGCTAACTCACTGCTGTTTTTTTCTATTGTTTTTTAGATGCTGTTAACGATGCTGACGAACGTCCTCTAGGTCTCAAGAACTCTGTGATTACAAAGCAACCTAAACAGGTTGGCATGAAGGCTACAGCTATGTCCATTTTCCTCTAGGCATTCTGTTGATATTTGATAACTAATAGAGTTACCTCATAACATATTGACATTAGAAATCACATTGAATGACACATAACAGTCTGCTTATGGTAATTATGTTGGACTTTTGAAATGAAAATTTTCCCACCAACAATTAACACAGGTTATTTTCTATTATTTTTTAAAAGGAAACTAAACTTTTCTTTCTGTTGCAGCAGGACTATCCAACAAGTAAGTACTGTTATAAATGTAACATTAATATAATATGTTGCACAATAAATAGGTGTCATAGGGCCTTTTGAAACAGTCATCTACTGTCAAGTAGGGTGTTCCCTTCAAGGTAATCAATATCCATGAAACCATGTTAAAAGTGGTTATCATGGAATAGGCTGAGGGTTCATCCACTGAAGTGAATACTTGTGTGTTGATCAGAGTGAGCAGGGCTTAAAGATCTGACAGTCCTCTCTAATTTACCTCAGACATTTCCTGTATCTCTATAGGGTCGACGATGGACAAATTCTTCACTGTTGTGACTGGGAATACTCTGGGGTCTCATAAGGAATTAATCAACCGTCTCGCTGCTAAAAGACATTTAACTGAAGTGACTTCACTAGAGGAGAGTGATGTCATCCTGGCTTTCTGTCCCATTGTCTCTCGTGCTGGGACTGATGTTGAAGTAGCACTGAAGCAGATTCCAGGTAATCAATATCCATGAAGAACATTGTCAAAACGTTAATGATTCATTAATCAGGTATGTTTACGTGATTATTGCTACTGTTATCCCCTTTCTCTTGACAGCTGGTAAACCTGTCATCCTGGTAGTGCTGCATCACACCTTCGAACCAGACTACACTGTACCTGACAGTAGCAGACTAGTGACCAGAGGTGATGTAATACTCACAGTGGACTGTCTCTTCCATGAGAGCCAGGGACTACTGGAGTGTCCTCACAATGAAGCAGCAGTCAAAGACATTTTGAAGAAGCTTGACATATGTCCTGAGGTATTGTATCATTTAAAATAAAAAATGTAAGTGTTTTAATTCAATACTGTATCATTTTGTAGATAATGTACCAGAGAATCTAATATTTTTTTTTAAGTCTAAGAATGAAGCAGGAACCAATAGGGCTCAGGAGAGGCAAACTGTACACCCGATGGTAGTATATTCTATATTCTACATTCACTCTACACTTGTATGTTTATTAGTAATATGAAGATGATATTTTTCAAGTTATAAACTAGAAATCAAATATTTGTGTTACTCTAAACAGATATCTAATTCTTTCCAAATGAAGTTGAGATGCAATATGTTAATCTCTTCTCAGGAGACAAGCTGTTATGACATTTTCTGTTGCGGTATGTCCTACAGAGGGCCAGAGCACTCCCCTTATCCAAGATGAGAGGACAGGGGCCCATTATACAATTGAAAAGGTATAAGATAAAGAAGCGTATGAACAGTATTGCATAAATACTGACATTGCATAAATACTGATTGATTCTGATACGTTCCATGTTTCACTGAGCACCACATACATTGTGTGATCCTTTTGTAATGCATCCAATGACTATGACTGTAATCAATTGCAGGAAGTACATTTTCTGATGATTATTATTATTTTTTTACATTTTAGGGGGAATAGACACATGAATCTCAATCATCACTATAACATGTCGTGGTATATGCTCTTTCCAAGCCGTGTTCCTGTATATTTACTTTATGTGTAGGCCGCGGATACAACATCAAACAAAAACAAGAAATGTGTGCTTAAAATACCATTCATACATTGATAATGACTGAGATGGTTATACCTGTGATAAAACAATATATTCAATAGTATAAACTGGGTAGTTTGGCTCCTGGATGAAGATTAGCTGAAAGCTGTTGTATATGAGAAATTTGTGCCACGTTCACGTGCTGGTCGGAACTCGGAAATGTCCGTTTGCTAACTGGTTGAATGCGGCACGAGTACAACCAGTTAGCAAGTCGAAAATGTCTAAGTTTCTTAGTTCCGACTAGCACATGAACGCTGCCTATAAACCTGGTAGTCTGGGTCCTGAATGCTGATGTGTTGAAAGCTGTGGTATATCAGACAATATACCATGGGTATGACATAGAATTACTTTTTTAGTGTTCTAATTATGTTGGTAACCAGTTTATAATGGCAATATTGCCCCTTGAGGGTTTGTGGTATATGGTCAATATACCACAGCTAAGGGCTGTATCCAGGCACTCCACTTTGCTCTTTGCCTAAAAACAGCACTCATGCTGCGTTCATGACCAAGTTGGAAATTACCACATACAACTGGGAAAAATCCACTTGAACGGCCCTCCAACTGGTCATTACTAGTGTGAAAATCATCCATCATCCTGATCTCCCACTTTCTCCCACATGCTGACCTCTGATATCACCTACTAAAGAAATGACCTCTATGAAAGCATTTTCAACAGTTATATGCAAAAACAAAACAATTTATTTATAGTAATATGTTTACGAGCATGATAGCTGTACTTTTAGTTGATAGGTTACACAGCTCGTTGGCCATTAGCCAATCAGCGTTTCTAAACGAGTTCAAAGCACGTGAATGCATCACCGGTAAATTCCCACCTCCATCTTGGTTATGAAGGCAGCATCAGTTGTGGTGTATTGGCCACATACCACACCCCCCCAGCCCTTATTGTTTAAATAATATACTGAACATGCCTTAGACATGCCTTAAACATTACTTTGTCTAATATACGAGCCAATGAACTCACAAATTCATGTAGATTATTTTTGTTAAACCAATTAATACTTGCATTGTGTCAAGCTATTTAACCTTTACTTTGTCAGAAAATTGTGTATTGTTGTGACAATAATGACCTGCTGTGCAAGAAACCAATAAAAACGAATAAATAAAGGAGGCTATTTATTTTGTCAGAGCCATAGAGACGCTTGGCTGATTGTGAGTTGAACGTTATCCCCCACCAACCAACCAACGGGCTGGGCTGTTATAGCCTGACACTTTCACTTTCTGATTACTAGAAATCAGGAGGATGTTTCAAGAGTGAAAATACCGACACATAAGTGTTTACATAAATTAAGATTATATTACTTTTGATCTGGTATTTGACGAACCTCTCGTCCAAAAGTGATTGTGACTAGTTTGTTTATTATCTGTGTTGGTTGACGTCGTGACAGTATTATGCGGTAAGTGAACTACGAATTGGTCATCATGAATTGTGTATATTTTTCTAGTTTGGACAGCCGATAATGCAGATCTAGCGCCCATGCACTGTCGTCTTTCTAGGCTTGAAATGCATTTTGTCAAGGTGTGTCAGGCAGGATAAAGAAAGTGCATTTTGTTGAGGATATTATATATAGAGAGAGAGGGATGCTCTGATAGAGAGGAACTGGTCTGCATCATTACAGCTCACTCTCGGCCAGAAATGGTTTGTGCAGCTAAAACAGAATAATAAAAGACAATCATGCCAGTTTGATACAGGTGCAACATGTAGGGAGTAGGAGAGTGAAAGAGAATATCACCAAATACCCCACTACAGGCAAGTAAGACAACTGAAGCTGTACTCAGGAGAGCTAATGTGATAAATGGGGTGAAATAACACAGACTGTGTCATTAAGGGGGTTAAGCACAAGCTAGTCTTTGAAGTTGTGGAGTTGGATCAAAACTCACTACTATCTGGTTTTACGTGTGAGCACTTAGGACTCGTAACTCACAATTCCAGCCGAGCTAAACAAAGTGGAGCAGTGCCCCAAAGAGCTGCTGAGCGAATATCATGACGTGTTCAATGATCTAGTGGAGTCTGCTTGGAGATGTCCACTTCCAGTCTGGTCTCATAGACTAGACATAACATCGTAAACGTACATCTTGGAGACTCAAATTAGTAATGTTACGTTTGGTATGGTTACATAAAACAGATGGCTACTTAGGGTGGTTTGTCGGGGTCGAACGTATAAGGCGAACGTCTAACAACTCAAAGGTTGCGATTTGGAATCTCATCACGGACAACTGTAGCTAATTAGCAGCTTTTAGTCTACTTACTACTTTTTAGCTACTCTGCAACTCCTTAGCATGTTAGCTAACCCTTCTTCTAACCCTGATTCCGGAAATGTTGAGCCGAATAAATGCAAGACATATTGGCGGGGAGGCACGCTATACACAGGCAAGGGACAAACTTTTCTGGTCGAACATGAGAGAGGAATCAAGGACATGTATCCAACTGCTCAGCCTGTAATGAATATGCACGAGCACAGCAAAACGAATCAATCATTTCACATAACATCCCAGAGTGCCCATGGCAAACAGTGAGCATGGACCTTTTTGCGTATATAGGAAAGGACTTCCTGATTATGGTTGATTATTACGCAGATTACTGGGAGGTGGAGCCACTGCCAGACGTGTCAGCTGACATGGTCGTCACATTCTGCAAAGTGGGGAGGAGGGGGGCTATGAGGCAGAGCCAGCTGCTAAGAGAGTGAAAGACTTATGCAAGAGGGCAAAGCTAGACAGTATGGATGTATGGTCAGCTATACTGCAGTGGTGCAACACGCCACGGAGGGGATGGACAGTAGACACGCACAGCGTCTGATGTCGCGCAGGCTCAAGTCATTGCTGCCGGTGGCACCCAACCTGCTGAAGACCTCTTAGGTTTTGGTTGTCACCAGTAGCTATGTGTGGTAAAATCACTGGGAAGCAGTATTTGAGGTGTCACTACAGATGTGGGTTCGATCCCAGGCTGTGTCACAACCGGCCGTGACCGGGAGTCCCATAGGGTGGCACAATTGGCCCAGCGTCGTTCAGGTTAGGGGAGGGTTTGGCCGGGGTGGCTTTACTTGGCACATTGTGCTCTAGCGACTCCTTGTGGTGGGCCGGGCACCTGCAGGCTGACATTTGGTTGTCTGTTGAATGGTGCTTCCTCCCACACATTGGTGCAGCTGGCTTCCGGGTTAAGCGGGCGGGTGTTAAGAAGCGTGGTTTGGCGGGTCATGTTTCGGAGGACGCATTACTCGATTTTCACCTCCCGAACCTGTTGGGGAGTTGCAGCAATGAGACAAGATCGCATATCACTAAATGGGGTAAAAATATATAGAGATATTTTTCGGATCTCTGTGTTTCATAATTTTCCTTCAATTCGCAAGAGGGTGAATGTATCTCACCAGAGAAAGCATCAGAGCGAGCGAAACAAAAATGTGCTAAACTGAGTGAGTTCAACTGTGAATGGTCCTGGCGAAAAAAAGGGAAGCCATCTTGGATTTGGCGTCTCTCCTATCAAATCGCTTTGAGAGCATACTTCAATAACAGGAATAACTTGAATTGTTGCATCTTATTGTGTTGTTGTCCACTGGTGGCTAGCTAGCGAAAATTGGCTCTTTCCTGTTTCGACATAACTTAAAAGGCCGCTCTGCAAGGAAGAAGCCACTGCTTCAAAACCGTCATCATAATGACCATCTTTATGTTTGGAAGAAAAATGGGGAGGCTTGCAAGCCGAAAAACACCATCCCAACTGTGAAGCACGGGGGTGGCAGCATCATCTTGTGGGGATCTTTGCAGGAGGGACTGGTGCACTTCCTGACGGGCCAACAATCTGGTTCTTGGTCACCTCCCTGACCAAGGCCCTTCTCCCTTGATTACTCAGTTTGACCGGACGGCCAGCTCTAGGAAGAGTCTTGGTGGTTCCAAACTTCTTCCATTTAAGAATGATGGAGGCCACTGTGTTCTTGGGGACCTTCAATGCTGCAGACATGTTTTGGTCCCCTTCCCCAAATCTGTGCCTCGACACAATCCTGTCTTGGAGCTCTACAGACAATTCCTTTGACCTCATGGCTTGGTATTTGCGCGGACATGCATGATCCCCATTGTTCCTATGGCAGTGCCCTTCCCCGTTCATGCCTTAGATAGTCGACCATTAGGGTCAGAGTTGATTAGGGAGGCCACCGCTCCTCTGGGCATGGTGACGCAGGGGGGTCACAAGGAGAGAATTAGTCTCTTTCTTATTGACTCTCCTGCGTTTCCCATGGTGCTAGGCCTACCCTGGTTAGCTTGTCATGACCCCACTGTTTCCTGGCAACAGAGGGCTCTCACGGGGTGGTCTCGAGAGTGCACAGGGAGGTGTTTAGGGGTTTCCGTTGGTGCTACTGCGGTGGAAAGTCCAGACCAGGTCTCCACCGTGCGCATTCCCCCTGAATATGCCGATTTGGCTCTCGCCTTCTCCAAAAAGACTCAATTACCACCCTATCGACGGGGCGTTTGTGAGATAAATCTCCTGGTAGACGCTGCACTTCCAAGGAGTCACGTGTATCCCCTCTCACAGGCGGAGACGGAGGCTATGGAAACATATGTCTCTGAATCTCCGCGTCGGGTACATTCGGGCCTCCACTTCACCCGCCTCCTCGAGTTTCTTTTTTCTGAAGAAGAAGGAGCGAGGTCTGCGCCCGTGTATTGACCATTGAGGTCTGAACCAGATCACTGTGAGGTATAGTTACCCGCTACCGCTCATAGCCGCAGCAATTGAGTCAATGCATGGGGCGCGCTTCTTCACTAAACTAGATCTCAGGAGCGCTTAAAACCTGGTGCGTATCCGGGAGGGAGACGAGTGGAAGATGGCTTTCAGTACCACCTCAGGGCACTATGAGTACCTCGTCATGCCGTACGGGTTGATGAATGCTCCATCAGTCTTCCAAGCCTTTGTAGACGAGATTTTCAGGGAACTGCATGGGCAGGGTGTAGTGGTGTATATTGATGACATTCTGATATACTACACTACACAAGCCGAGCATGTGTCCCTGGTGCGCAGGGTGCTTGGTTGTCTGTTGGAGCATGACCTGGACGTCAAGGCTGAGAAATGCCTGTTCTTCCAGCAGTCCTGTAAAGGATGTGCAGCGGTTCTTAGGGTTTTCCAACTACTACCGGGGTTTTGGTAAGGTAGCGGCTCACATTACCTCACTGCTGAAGGGGGGCCCGGTACGTTTGCAGTGGTTGGCTGAGGCGGACAGGGCTTTTGGTCACCTGAGTGCTCTGTTTACCTCGGCTCCCGTGCCGGCTCATCTGGATCCCTCTTTGGAGTTCATAGTGAAGGTGGACGCGTCCGAGGCTGGGATAGGAGCCGTGCTCTCTCAGCGCTCGGGTACGCCACCGAAGCTCCGCCCCTGTGCCTTCTTCCCGAAGAAGCTCAGCCCGGCGGAGCGAAACTATGACGTGGGGGACCGGGAGCTGTTGGCTGTCGTCAAGGCCATGAAGGCGTGGAGACATTGACCACCTCAATCTGGAGTACAATCTGGAGTCCGTTTTGTGTTCACCCTTTCCTTTTCAGACCAGGCTCCCAGAACGTAAAGGCAGACGCATTGTCCCGGCTGTATGACACATAGGAGCGGCCCATGGATCCCACTCCCATACTCCCTGCCTGGTGGCGCCGGTAGTGTTGGAGTTGGACGCAGACATTGAGCAAGCGTTACGTGCAGAGCCCACTCCCGTCCAGTGTCCCGTTGGGCGTCTGTACGTCCCGTCTGCTGTTCGTGACCGGTTGATCTATTGGGCCCACACGTAACCCTCCTCTGGTCCTCCAGGCATCGGTTGGACGGTGCGCTGTCTGACTGGGAAGTACTGGTGGTCCACTTTGGCTAAGGACGTGTGGGTTTATTTTTCCTCCTGCTCGGTGTGCGCCCAGTGTAAGGCTCCTAGGCACCTGCCCAGAGGTAAGCTACACCCCTTACCTGTTCCACAATGGCCATGGTCACACCTGTCAATCGATTTCCTGACCGATCTTCCCCCATCACAGGGAAACACTACAATCCTGGTTGTTGTGGATCGTTTTTCTAAGTACTGCCGTCT
Source organism: Oncorhynchus nerka (assembly GCF_034236695.1). Lineage (NCBI taxonomy): Eukaryota > Metazoa > Chordata > Actinopteri > Salmoniformes > Salmonidae > Oncorhynchus > Oncorhynchus nerka. The sequence continues at coordinate 32,478,770 of NC_088408.1, forward strand.
CCTTCCTCTGCCCGGTCTCCCAAAAACCGCTTCACCGCCAATTACACACGGCCTTAATGCGGTCACACTCCATCACCACCCCTGAGGTGGAAATGCGATAACCCAGGAAGGAGACGGCTCATTTGGAGAACACACACTTCTCAGCCTTGACGTATAGGTCATGCTCCAGCAGTCTCCCAAGCACCTTGCGTACCAGAGACACATGCGCGGCGCGGGTGGCAGAATAGATCAGAATATCATTGATATAAACAACCACGGCCTGCCTGTGCAGGTCCCTGAGAATCTCGTCTACAAAGGATTGAAAAACGGCTGGAGCATTCTTTAACCCATACGGAATGACGAGGTACCCATAGTGGCCCGATGTGGTACTAAACGCGGTTTTCCACTCGTCTACATCCCGAATACGCACCAGACTATACGTGCTCCTGAGATCCAGTTTTGTGAAGAACTGTTCTCCGTGAAATGATTCCACCGCCATAGCGATGAGAGATAGTGGGTAACTAAACCCCACTGTGATGGCATTTAGACCTCTATAATCAATGCACGGACGCAGACCTCCCACCTTTTTCTTCACAAAAAAGAAACTCGAGGAGACGGGTGAGATGGAGGGCCGAATGTACCCCTGTCCCAGAGACTCCGTGACATATGTTTCCATAGCCAACGTCTCCTCCTGGGACAATGGGTACACGTGACTCTTGGGAAGCGCAGCGTTTACCTGGAGATCTATCGCACAATCCCTTCACGGTTAATGAGGTGGTAATTTAGTCACTTTCTTTTTACTGAAAGCGATTGCCAAATCGGGATATTCGGGGGGGATGCGCACCGTGGAACCCTGGTCTGGACTCTCCACCGATGTGGCACCAATGGAAACTCCCAGACACCTTCCAGAACACTCCTCTGACTACCCCTGAAGAACCCCCTGTCTCCACTGGGTGGTGGAACGCTGGGTGGTGGAACGCACAGGACCCTCTCCGAACGCCCACGGGCAGCCAGCAGATTGTCCAGCCGGATAGACATGTCAATAAATTAATCTAGAGAGAGAGCGGACGTCCTCCCGGAGACTACACCGGTAGTGGTCTATAAGGGCCCTGTCGTTCCATCCAGACCCAGCGGCCAAGGTCCGGAACTCCAAGGCGTAATCCTGGGCGCTCCTCTTCTTCCTCTCCTCTTCTCTTCTGCCTAAGGTGGAACAGTCACTCTCCCGCCGCTCGGCCCTCTGGAGGGTGGTCAAACACGGCACGAAAGCAGCGGGTGAATTCCGGGTAGTGCTCCTTCGCTGAGTCTGCGTTTTCCCACTCCAGAGCACGACCCGTCAGGCAGGAGACGAGGACACTCACCCTCTCCGCTCTCGAGGGAGTGGGTCTCACGGTCGCCAGGTACAGTTCTAGTTGGAGTAAGAACCCCTGACACCCCGCAGCCGCTCCATCATAATCCCTCGGGAGCGCAAGACGGAGAGCGCTGGAGCCGGGGTGGGGAGAGAGGAGAAGGGGAATCCTGAGCTGGGGAAACCGAAGGTGTAGAGAGGAGACCACTCCTCTCCCATCGGTCCATTCTCTCCATCATCTGGTCCATGGCGGATCCGATCCGATGGAGGACGGTGGTGTGGTGGAGGACACGTTCCTCCATCGATAGGAGGGGGTTGGCAGCTGCTCCTGCTTACTCCTTTCTTAATGGTGCGGGATTCTGTAATGCCCGGGGTGTAGTGGAGGAAGAAGTCAGACACAGGAGACAGAGAGTTCAGAGTAGCGCTACTTCTTTATTCACCACACAGTTGAAAATGATGCCACTCAAAACAAATGCCCCAAAACACAGGGGAACTAAACAGTCCCAAAAATAACTCACGTACACAAACAACCGTGACTTACAGGCGTGTACACGAGTACACATTAAACAATCCCGCACACCCAGCAGGCGGGGCCGGCTGGATAATAGAGCCCAACTAATTAACCTAACTAAAAACAGGTGTAACTAATGAACAGACAAGGAGGGGGAGGAAAAGATCAGTGGCAGCTAGTAGGCCGGTGACGACGACAGCCGATCGCCACCCGAACAGGAAGGGGAGCCACCTTCGGTAGGAGTCGTGACAGTATGTTAATCTCTTCTCAGGAGACAAGCTGTTGTGACATTTTCCTCAACAACCACTGTTGCAACCCCTATTTTCAATAGCATGTATAATTAGAAATTAATATTTGTCATGTTATAAACTAGAAATCAAATGTTTTTGTTGCTCTAAAAAGATATCTAATTATTTTCAAATAAGAAATGTGTGCTTAAAATACAATGTATACATTGATAATGACTGAGATGGTTATCCCTGTGATAAAACAAAACAATATATTCAATATTATTATAAACCGGGTAGTTTAGCTCCTGGATGGTGATTGGCTGAAAGCTGTGGTATATGAGACATTTTTGCTGTGTTCACGTGCTGGACACAGAGATGACTGGGGCTGAACTGGAGATGCCGACGCCCACTGATGCCAAGGCAGTACAGAACGAACAAAACAATATATTCAATATTATAAACCGTTTGGCTCCTAGATGTTGATTGCCTCAAACCTTTTTGCAGCGTTCACGTGCTGGTCGGAACTCGGAAATGTACGACATGCTAACTGGTTGAATGCGACATGTGTAAAGACAATATACCACGGCTAAGGGCTGTATCCAGACACTTCACTTTGCTCTGTGCCTAAAAAACAGCCCTCATGCTGCGTTCATGACCAAGTTGGAAATTACCACATACAACTGGGAAAAATCCACTTCAATGGCCCCCCAACTGGTCATTCCTAGTGTGAAACTCATCCATCATCCTGATCTCCACCTTCTCCCACATGCTGACCTCTGACATCACCTACTAAAGAAATTACCTCTATAAAAGCATTTTCAACAGTTATATGCAAAAACAAAATAATTTATTTATAGTAAAATGTTTACGAGCATGATAGCTGTACTTTTAGTTGATAGGTTACACAGCTCGTTGGCCATTAGCCAATCAGCGTTTCTAAACGAGTTCAAAGCACGTGAATGCGTCACTGGTAAATTCCCACCTCCATCTTGGTTATGAAGGCAGCATCAGTTGTGGCGTATTGGCCACATACCACACCCCCCCAGCCCTTATTGTTTAAATAATATACTGAACATGCCTTAGACATGCCTTAAACATTACTTTGTCTAATATACGAGCCAATGAACTCACAAATTCATGTAGATTATTTTGGTTAAACCAATCAATACTTGCATTGTTTCAAGCTATTTGACCTTTACTTTGTCAGAAAATTGTGTATTGTTGTGACAATAATGACCTGCTGTGCAAGAAACCAATAAAAACGAATAAATAAAGGAGGCTATTTATTTTGTCAGAGCCATAGAGACGCTTGGCTGATTGTGAGTTGAACGTTATCCCCCACCAACCAACGGGCTGGGCTGTTATAGCCTGACACTTTCACTTTCTGATTACTAGAAATCAGGAGGACGTTTCAAGAGTGAAAATACCGACACACAAGTGTTTACATAAATTAAGATTGTATTACTTTTGATCTGGTATTTGACGAACCTCTCGTCCAAAAGTGATTGTGACTAGTTTGTTTATTATCTGTGTTGGTTGACGTCGTGACAGTATTATGCGGTAAGTAGACTACGAATTGGTCATCATAAATTGTGTATATTTTTCTAGTTTGGGCAGCCGATAGATAGTGCATGGGCGCTAGATCTGCACTATCGTCTGTCTAGGCTTGATATGCATTTTGTCAATGGTTTGTGCGGCTAAAACAGAATAATACAAGACAATAATGCCAGTTTGATACAGGTGCAACATGTAGTGAGTAGGAGAGTGAAAGAGAATATCACCAAATACCCCACTACAGGAAAGTAACACACAACTGAAGCTGTACTCAGGAGAGCTAATTTGATAAATGGGGTGAAATAACACAGACTGTGTCATTAAGGGGGTTAAGCACAAGCTAGTCTTTGAAGTTGTGGAGTTGGATCAAAACCCACTACTCTCTGGTTTTACGTGTGAGCACTTAGGATTCGTAACTCACAATTCCACAAAGTGGAGCAGTGCCCCAAAGAGCTGCTGAGCGAATATCATGACGTGTTCAATGATCTATTGCAGTCTGTGCTTGGAGATGTCCACTTCCAATCTGGTCTCATAGACTAGACATAACATCGTAAATGTACATCTTGGAGACTCAAATGAGTAATGTTACGTTTGGTATGGTTACATAAAACAGATGGCTACTTAGGGTGGTTTGTCTGGGTCGAACGTAATAAGGCTAACGTCTAGCAACTCAAAGGTTGCGATTTGGAATCTCATCACGGACAACTGTAGCTAATTAGCAGCTTTTAATCTATTTACTACTCTTTAGCATGTTAGCTAACCCTTCTTCTAACCCTGATTCCGGAAATGTTGTGCCGAATAAATGCAAGACACATTGGCGGGGAGGCACGCTATAGACAGGCAAGGGACAAACTTTTCTGGTCGAACATGAGAGAGGAATCAAGGACATGTATCCAATTGCTCAGCCTGTAATGAATATGCACGAGCACAGCAAAACGAATCAATGATTTCACATAACATCCCAGAGTGCCCATGGCAAACAGTGAGCATGGACCTTTTTACGTATATAGGAAAGGACTTCCTGATTATTGTTGATCATTACGTAGATTACTGGGAGGTGGAGCCACTGCCAGACGTGTCAGCTGACATGGTCGTCACATTCTGCAAAGTGGGGAGGAGGGGGGCTATGAGGCAGAGCCAGCTGCTAAGAGAGTGAAAGATTTATGCAAGAGGGCAAAGCTAGACAGTATGGATGTATGGTCAGCTATACTGCAGTGGTGCAACACGCCACGGAGGGGATGGACAGTAGACACGCACAGCGTCTTGGTTGTCACCAGCGTGGGTAAAATCACTGGGAAGCAGTATTTGAGGCGTCACTTACAGATGCGGGTTCGATCCCAGGCTGTGTCACAACCGTCCGCGACCGGGAGTCCCATAGGGTGGCGCACAATTGGCCCAGCGTCGTTCAGGTTAGGGGAGGGTTTGGCCGGGTTGGCTTTACTTGGCACATTGTGCTCTAGCGACTCCTTGTGGTGGGCCGGCACCTGCAGGCTGACTTCGGTTGTCTGTTGAATGGTGCTTCCTCCCACACATTGGTGCAGCTGGCTTCTGGGTTAAGCGGGCGGGTGTTAAGAAGCGCTGTTTGGCGGGTCATGTTTCGGAGGACGCATTACTCGACCTTCACCTCCCGAACCTGTTGGGGAGTTGCAGTAATGAGACAAGATTGCATATCACTAAATGGGGGTAAAAAATATATACATAGATATTTTTCAGATCTGTGTTTCATAATTTTCCTTCAATTTTATTTTTTAAATTTTTTAAATTTCACCTTTATTTAACCAGGTAGGCAAGTTGAGAACAAGTTCTCATTTACAATTGCGACCTGGCCAAGATAAAACAAAGAAGTTCGACACATACAACGACACAGAGTTACACATGGAGTAAAACAAACATACAGTCAATAATATAGTATAAACAAGCCTATATACGATGTGAGCAAATGAGGTGAGATAAGGGAGGTAAAGGCAAAAAAGGCCATGGTGGCAAAGTAAATACAATATAGCAAGTTAAACACTGGAATTGTAGATTTGCAGTGGAAGAATGTGCAAAGTAGTAATAAAAATAATGGGGTGTAAAGGAGCAAAATAAATAAATAAATTAAATACAGTAGGGAGAGAGGTAGTTGTTTGGGCTAAATTATAGGTGGGCTATGTACAGGTGCAGTAATCTGTGAGCTGCTCTGACAGTTGGTGTTTAAAGCTAGTGAGGGAGATAAGTGTTTCCAGTTTCAGAGATTTTTGTAGTTCGTTTCAGTCATTGGCAGCAGAGAACTGGAAGGAGAGGCGGCCAAAGAAAGAATTGGTTTTGGGGGTGACTAGAGAGATATACCTGCTGGAGCGTGTGCTACAGGTGGGAGATGCTATGGTGACCAGCGAGCTGTGATAAGGGGGGACTTTACCTAGCAGGGTCTTGTAGATTCGCAAGAGGGTGAATGTATCTCACCAGAGAAAGTATCAGAGAGAGCGAAACAAAAATGTGCTAATCAGCGTTGAGCTAAACTGAGTGAGTTCAACTGTGAATGGTCCTGGCGAAAAAATCTAAGTCTAAAGGGAAGCCAGCTTGGATTTGGCGTCTCTCCTATCAAATCGCTTTGAGAGCATACGTCATTAACAGGAACAACTTGAATTGTTGCATCTCTTTGTGTTGTTGTCCACCTGTGGCTAGCTAGCTAAAATTGTCTCTTTCCTAAATTAGCCATGGATGGATATAGGGATTTGGACGTGTGGTTTTACTTAATTCGCCGTACTTGCCAATAATTTTAAGAGCGATTCTGATCCAAACATTTCTCTACGAGTTGGGTGAGTCAGCATGCGTTTCTACTTTCACGAAGGCGCACGCACACATGCAAACAAAAATCAAAACCATGGACAGCCACATCATATTTAGCTTATGTTGATTGGACTTAATTGTTTTGGGTATCATTCAGTTGTCACTGTATTAGACTAAGCAGAGGTGATTTGACGATGTTGAAGTTAAGTTGAAATGGTGCTGGAATAGTGGAGGTATCTCCTGTTTTCTTTGTGACTTGCGGTAACTCTCTGTGGTTTTAAATCAACAGTTGTTGATTGGTCTGAAAATGTTAGAAACATTGACTCCCTTAACCATGCTGTAGGTCATGTAGGTCTATAGGTCTGTTACATGCAATATGCGTCATGGATTTCCCCAGTCAGAGGTTGCTGTTTTGTGATAAAGCCAAGGTTTTGTTAATGTATTCTGCCACTGTGTCTTCTTATTGTCTTGGCCTTTAGGCCTATATATCACACTCGCAAGGCATATGAATTAACAGCAAACAACGCAATTATCACAGCACATACAGTGTAGAATGTAATATGGCTTTTCTGGTGATGGGGGTGGCTTGGCTTCCCCAGTGGACTTATCCACACACCGCTACTGTTAATTCATATGCCTTGCGACCGTGATACCTGGTGTGCATCTGCGTAGTGGTTGTCTGTCACGACCAACCAAAAGCACTATTTTATACTGGTTTTTAACTTTTGTTTCTTCCTTCTCGTCGTTAAAGCTACTATAGGAGGGAAATGATGCCACCATCTATGTCATTAAGTGTTTCAGTAACAGGCAATGCTTTGTGTCTCTGCAGCGTCAGTATTTGACGTCCCACTCAGCCAACACTCATCTAAACAGTGACTGTTTCTCCGTGGGTCTTACCTGGCAGCGTAATAAAGGTTGATAAAGAGCAGCAGGTGAGATTATATTTGTAATTTTTGCATCCACTCATGGCCTAATGACTCTTACCTTGCCCTAATCAGTGAATTTGTTATTTGATTGCCCAGGCTTATTGAATTATGAAATGTTTTGATAAATGTACCTTTTACAGCAAGGAAAATGTATTCTCTGGGCACAATGTATTTTATATCTGAAAGTGTTGTAACATTGTATCAGAATAGGCCTACCGTCCTGAATCTGTTATCTTTTCAAGATCAGAGCAGAGGACAGCAAATCCTGTTTCCATACAGCAGCATCAGTGTTGCAAGTATGAGTCAGGTAACTACAATGAAATGATACAGTTAGCAGCTGTGTAAGCCTGTGAACAGTAATAAATAGCCTATCAATCTCTTCCTCTTAGGCAAGGACAATGAGTTTGGAAGAGCAAATCAGGGGCCTCTCACCAGTTGCAGCATCTGCCCTTGCAAGTAAGTTATCTCCCTGAGCTTTATGCAGTTGTTGTTAACTGTCCTCCTAATAACATCATATTTGTTTCCAGGAGCTGGAATTAAAGAGGACATTGATATTCAAGAGTTAACAAGAGATGATCTGAACGAACTTCTGCCAGGCCTTGAGCATTTCAAACTTAGGAAGAAGATCAGTGAACTTCTAACCCAATCTAAACAGGTTGGTATAGTCCCAAAAGCTTCTATGGTTACTGTACCACTTTGTGTGATCATTCAGTATAGTTAATAGAATGAAGGTTTTTGATTCATTGTACATTTCCATTGTATGTACTAATCCCCCCATGTTTTCTGTTATTTCTGTTTCTTAGGACACAGCTAAACCTATCGATTTCATTCTTAACGAGTTTAGGAAATTCCTTCCAGCTGTTGTCATGAAGAGTAAGTCCCTTTTCAAGGACTTTCAGCATAGCTGTCACCCAATACATTTGTGGTGTCTCTTTGGTTGTAATTGTATGCACTGGTCACTTTCTCCTTGCAGATGCACTTGTTCCTGGGGGAGTGTTACATGGATACGTCCCTATTCTTAAAGATTTGAAGAAGCAGCAGGTCAAAGCCGTGCACTTCATTCAGGAACACATTGAACTGCTTGAGAGCTACAATAAAGAAGAGCCCATGGAGGCTGAGGGCAATGCTGTGTCCCCATCAGCTGACTCTGCTACAGCAGGAAACCAGCTATCCAATGTTGCAGGTAAATGACATAACTGCTGTCTGTGTTGGTTGCAGAACAGTGGGTCTCATCCCTCATGAATCAAAAGACATAGATAATGGTATACAAAATGTTGAGAAATTAAACATTCAAGACATTCACTATTGGGATTTTAATGGAGCTCGAACAGTCTTTTCTTAGCCTAAAATTACTCTGTTAACAGCCGAAATGTACATTATTTCCAGTACATAAGCAATATGTTGAAGGCGCTTCAGAGTCCCTGGGTTCGCGCCCAGGCTCTGTCGTAACCGGCTGCGACCGGGAGGTCCATGGGGCGACGCACAATTGGCCTAGCGTCGTCCGGGTTAGTGAGGGCTTGGTCGGTAGGGATGTCCTTGTCTCATCGCGCACCAGCGACTCCTGGGGCGGGCCGGGCGCAGTGCGCGCTAACCAAGGTTGCCAGGTGCACGGTGTACCCTCCGACACATTGGTGCGGCTGGCTTCCGGGTTGGATGCGCGCTGTGTTAAGAAGCAGTACGGCTGGTTGGGTTGTGTATCGGAGGACGCATGACTTTCAACCTTCGTCTCTCCCGAGCCCGTACGGGAGTTGTAGCAATGAGACAATATAGTAACTACTACAACAATTGGATACCACGAAATTGGGGAGAAAAAGGGGTAGAAAAAAAGAAATTGAATGGGCTCCGTCATGTTGTCAGTGCACTTCCATGTTAGTGGACATTGCCTGTAAGGGCACAATAAGGGATTCAAACAGGCTAGTTAGATGTCTTTATTGTAGCTGCGACTTCTACAGTACAATTTAAGTTCGCCTACAACACTGCCATTTATGGACCAGGCTAGCTGTAAGACACATTTGAATATGCTAATGTAGTAACTGAGGTGTCACAGTTGCTTAACCCTATATTTAATCACATGTTTATTATTCTATAGAGTGGAGGACGGCGACATTCTTCACCATTCTGACTGGGAATACTCTGCGGTCTCATGAGGAAATCAATCGCTGTCTCACTGCAAAAGGTTTAACTGAGGTGACGTCACTAGAGGAGAGTGATGTCATCCTGGCTTTCTATCCCATTGTCTCTTGGGCTGGGACTGATGTTGAAGCAGCACTGCAGAAGATTCCAGGTAATCAATATCCATGAAGAACATTGTCAAAACGTTAATGATTAATTAATCAGGTATGTTTACGTGATTATTGCTACTGTTATCCCCTCTCTCTTGACAGCTGGTAAACCTGTCATCCTGGTAGTGCTGCATCACACCTTCAATCCAGACTACACTGTACCTAACAGTAGCAGACTAGTGACCAGAGGTGATGAAATACTCACAGTGGACTGTCTCTTCCATGAGAACCAGGGACTACTGGATTGTCCTCGCAATGAAGAAGCAATTCTAAAGATTCTGGACAGGACAAAAATACAGCCAAAGGTAGTTCACCTTTATTCAAAATGATAATTTAGATAAAGAGGAACATTGTGTCCCCAATTAATACAAATGGGAAAAAGTGAGCTTGAGTTGAGATTAGTAACGTCTAGGGAAATAACACGTAGTTGTAATACTCCTCATGCACACTGACCTGTATGTGTACTGTGTATTTTAACTCTGGTGCAGAATGATGAGGTCTGGGAACTAATCGGAGAAGAAGAAGCCAGTGATGCCTCTGAGCAGGAAAACCTAGAGGTATGTCGTCTCATTTCAGACTTTGCCACTTGATCAAAATATGAATGACAGGTCAGAGCAGAGGGAGGTGGTCAGAGCAGAGGGGATCAAATCCTGTTTACTTACAGCAGCATCAGTGTGACAATACAAATATGTTTCAGGTAACTACAATGAAATGATACAGTTAGCAGCTGTGTAAGCCTGTGAACAGTAATAAATAGCCTATCAATCTCTTCCTCTTAGGCAAGGACAATGAGTTTGGAAGAGCAAATCAGGGGCCTCTCACCAGTTGCAGCATCTGCCCTTGCAAGTAAGTTATCTCCCCGAGGTTTATGCAGTTGTTGTTAACTGTCCTCCTAATAACATCATATTTGTTTCCAGGAGCTGGAATTAAAGAGGACATTGATATTCAAGAGTTAACAAGAGATGATCTGAACGAACTTCTGCCAGGCCTTGAGCATTTCAAACTTAGGAAGAAGATCAGTGAACTTCTAACCCAATCTAAACAGGTTGGTATAGTCCCAAAAGCTTCTATGGTTACTGTACCACTTTGTGGGATCATTCAGTATATTTAATAGAATGAAGGTTTTTGATTCATTGTACATTTCCATTGTATGTACTAATCCTCCCATGTTTTCTGTTATTTCTGTTTCTTAGGACACAGCTAAACCTATCGATTTCATTCTTAACGAGTTTAGGAAATTCCTTCCAGCTGTTGTCATGAAGAGTAAGTCCCTTTTCAAGGACTTTCAGCATAGCTGTCACCCAATACATTTGTGGTGTCTCTTTGGTTGTAATTGTATGCACTGGTCACTTTCTCCTTGCAGATGCACTTGTTCCTGGGGGAGTGTTACATGGATACGTCCCTATTCTTAAAGATTTGAAGAAGCAGCAGGTCAAAGCCGTGCACTTCATTCAGGAACACATTGAACTGCTTGAGAGCTACAATAAAGAAGAGCCCATGGAGGCTGAGGGCAATGCTGTGTCCCCATCAGCTGACTCTGCTACAGCAGGAAACCAGCTATCCAATGTTGCAGGTAAATGACATAACTGCTGTCTGTGTTGGTTGCAGAACAGTGGGTCTCATCCCTCATGAATCAAAAGACATAGATAATGGTATACAAAATGTTGAGAAATTAAACATTCAAGACATTCACTATTGGGACTTTAATGGAGCTCGAACACAGTCTTTTCTTAGCCTAAAATTACTCTGTTAACAGCCGAAATGTACATTATTTCCAGTACATAAGCAATCTGTTGAAGGCGCTTCAGAGTCCCTGGGTTCGCGCCCAGGCTCTGTCGTAACCGGCCGCGACCGGGAGGTCCGTGGGGCTACGCACAATTGGCCTAGCGTCGTCCGGGTTAGGCAGGGCTTGGTCGGTAGGGATGTCCTTGTCCTGGTGCGCTCCAGGAGGCGCACCAGCGACTCCTGGAGCGGGCCGGGCGCAGTGCGCGCTAACCAAGGTTGCCAGGTGCACGGTGTACCCTCCGACACATTGGTGCGGCTGGCTTCCGGGTTGGATGCGTGCTGTGTTAAGAAGCAGTACGGCTGGTTGGGTTGTGTATCGGAGGACGCATGACTTTCAACCTTCGTCTCTCCCGAGCCCGTACGGGAGTTGTAGCGATGAGACAAGATAGTAGCTACTAAAACAGTTCGATACCACGAAATTGGGGAGAAAAAGGGGTGAAAAAAAAGAAAAAAGAAATTGAATGGGCTCCGTCATGTTGTCAGTGCACGTCCATGTTAGTGGATATGGCCTGTAAGGGCACAATAAGGGATTCAAACAGGCTAGTTAGATGTCTTTATTGTAGCTGCGACTTCTACAGTACAATTTAAGTTCGCCTACAACACTGCCATTTATGGACCAGGCTAGCTGTAAGACACGTTTGAATATGCTAATGTAGTAACTGAGGTGTCAGTTGCTTAACCCTATACTTAAATTACATGTTTATTCTATAGAGTGGAGGACGGAGACATTCTTCACCATTCTGACTGGGAATACTCTGCGGTCTCATGAGGAAATCAATCGCTGTCTCACTGCAAAAGGTTTAACTGAGGTGACGTCACTAGAGGAGAGTGATGTCATCCTGGCTTTCTGTCCCATTGTCTCTCGGGCTGGGACTGATGTTGAAGCAGCACTGCAGAAGATTACAGGTAATCTTGGCACCCAGAACCAAGTGTACCGTAACAGTCTGTCACCAGAGACTATTTCCAGGCGATCAATAATTCATAAAGGAACTTCTCAAAAAGTGATATCTAATTCCAAAATCTCTTATCTGTCCCTCATTCTCTTGACAGCTGGTAAACCTGTCATCCTGGTAGTGCTGCATCACACCTTCGATCCAGACTACACTGTCCCTGACAGTAGCAGACTAGTGACCAGAGGTGATGTAATACTCACAGTGGACTGTCTCTTCCATGAGAGCAAAGGACTACTGAAGGGTCCTCGCAATGAAGACGCAATTAGAAAGATTCTGGACAGGCCAGAAATACAGCCAAAGGTAGTTCACCTTTATTCAAAATGATAATTTAGAGAAAGAGGAACATTGTGTCCCCAATTAATACAAATGGGAAAAAGTGAGCTTGAGTTGAGATTAGTAACGTCTAGGGAAATAACACGTAGTTGTAATACTCCTCATGCACACTGACCTGTATGTGTACTGTGTATTTTAACTCTGGTGCAGAATGATGAGGTCAGGGAACTAATTGGAGAAGAAGAAGCCAGTGATGCCTCTGAGCAGGAAAACCTAGAGGTATGTCGTCTCATTTCAGACTTTGCCACTTGGTCAAAATACGAATGACAGGTCAGAGCAGAGGTAGGTGGTCAGAGCAGAGGGGATCAAATCCTGTTTCCTTACAGCAGCATCAGTGTGACAATACAAATATGTTTCAGGTAACTACAATGAAATGATACAGTTAGCAGCTGTGTAAGCCTGTGAACAGTAATAAATAGCCTATCAATCTCTTCCTCTTAGGCAAGGACAATGAGTTTGGAAGAGCAAATCAGGGGCCTCTCACCAGTTGCAGCATCTGCCCTTGCAAGTAAGTTATCTCCCTGAGCTTTATGCAGTTGTTGTTAACTGTCCTAATAACATCATATTTGTTTCCAGGAGCTGGAATTAAAGAGGACATTGATATTCAAGAGTTAACAAGAGATGATCTGAACGAACTTCTGCCAGGCATTGAGCATTTCAAACTTAGGAAGAAGATCAGTGAACTTCTAACCCAATCTAAACAGGTTGGTATAGTCCCAAAAGCTTCTATGGTTACTGTACCACTTTGTGTGATCATTCAGTATAGTTAATAGAATGAAGGTTTTTGATTCATTGTACATTTCCATTGTATGTACTAATCCCCCCATGTTTTCTGTTATTTCTGTTTCTTAGGACACAGCTAAACTTATCGATTTCATTCTTAACGAGTTTAGGAAATTCCTTCCAGCTGTTGTCATGAAGAGTAAGTCCCTTTTCAAGGACTTTCAGCATAGCCGTCACCCAATACATTTGTGGTGTCTCTTTGGTTGTAATTGTATGCACTGGTCACTTTCTCCTTGCAGATGCACTTGTTCCTGGGGGAGTGTTACATGCCTACGTCCCTATTCTTAAAGATTTGAAGAAGCAGCAGGTCAAAGCCGTGCACTTCATTCAGGAACACATTGAACTGCTTGAGAGCTACAATAAAGAAGAGCCCATGGAGGCTGAGGGCAATGCTGTGTCCCCATCAGCTGACTCTGCTACAGCAGGAAACCAGCTATCCAATGTTGCAGGTAAATGACATAACTGCTGTCTGTGTTGGTTGCAGAACAGTGGGTCTCATCCCTTGTGAATCAAAAGACATAGATAATGGTATACAACATGTTGAGAAATTAAATGTTCAAGACATTCACTATTGGGACTTTAATGGAGCTCGAACAGTCTTTTCTTAGCCTAAAATTACTCTGTTAACAGCCGAAATGTACATTATTTCCAGTACATAAGCAATCTGTTGAAGGCGCTTCAGAACGACCAGGTAACTCAACCTTAAACATGGCATGTTTTTCTCAAAACATAAGAATTCTATAATTTTAAACCCTTTTACAGCTGGCAAAGCCAACCACAATGACTTGCACAGACTCACAACAATGTGCTGCAAAAACACTGGACTTGAATTCATAGTACTTTGTTGTCCTCAGCCTTAGGTGCTGTAGAGGTCCACCCCAAACGACCAAGAACAGATCTGCCCACCAGTGGTAAGTGGCAAAACTTCAAGGAACCCCCACCTCATACTTCAGGAGCAGCTGGAATAACATGTGCTCCTCCAAGTACCACTGGTAGTGTGCAGTTCAGGTCGCGAGGCAAACTGGAGACCTCAAAACCATGCTCTCCGTACACTTCAGGAGCAGCTGATATTGAGCCATCTGCAACATCCTACAAAGGTCATTATCAAAGCCTAAACACTGTTCAATGTCATTAAATCCTTTAAAATATAATTCATTTATAAGTAAAAAATTGATGTATCAATCACAGATAGCCTCTTTAAGGAATTGGAAACAATGTGTTGAGAATTTGATTTCAATTGCTACTTTCAGATAGGTCCTCACCAGTACCTGGTAACATCCAGGCCCCAAAAGAAAAGGAAAGAAAAGAACCTGGAAGTTGGAATTTCTTCAGCAGATTGGGAACAAAACATTTGCCAGGTGAGATTCTTGAGATATGCTTTGTACTAATCGAAAACAATTTGTTCATGCATTTCCTGTCAGTCAATCTAATTGGCATAAATCCCTCCTTACCTCTCCACTCTGATAGCTGATGTGTGATGAGCTTTCTAGTGTGAAATGTCTGTAATGGAAATCCACCACTTTTGTTTGCAACATCTTGGGGATATACTGTATGTAGTGTTGTCATTTAATTATGTTTTGTTTCAAGAAGTTAAAGTCTATTCGCAAGTGTGTGGAAAAACCCTGAACGCTCACCTTGCACTCATGAAACAAGTGGAGGATCTGGGACTTAAACGAAAGGAGACCAGTGTAGAGGACTGCCAAGTCATAATGGTCTTCTGTCCTGTTACATCTCGTGTGGGAACTGACATTGAGGCTGCCATGAGCCAAGTTCCAGGTAGGAACGCCTTTTGGGATTACACCATGAAAGCAAAAGATTTCTAGACCGAATACAATTGTCAATACTACTTCTATCATGGGATTTCATTTTACTCAACAGGATGTATTGGTCCATGTTGTAGAACCTTTTGTCTAATGATTTTTTGGGTGGAAGTACTTTTCTAAAGCTTGCATCATTTTGTCTCAACAGGTAACACAGATGCCATTCTAGTGGTGATGCACCATACTTTTGATTGCTACTTTGTCACAGACCAGAGATCTGCATCTCACTACAAAAGCGTAGTAGAGAAAGTGAATGTTCTCTTCCATGACTCTGTGGGACTTCTGCATTGTAAAACAAATGATATTGCAGTGACTCTCATACATAAGGCCTTACTGAAATACAACAGCAGTCCTTACAGACATTAAGCGCCCCATTGTGGCAACACAAAGAAAGTGTTTGAAGTCTGTAACAAGATTACAACGCCACCAACATTATTTAAAAACCTACATTTCTACAACTTCCACCCAGGGCTTTGGTAACTCATTCTAGTTTAGAAAAAAGCTTATCACAGTTTGTGTAGTGAGCCAAATTAAATATCTTGATTCTCAATAAGTACAAAACTAGACTTCTCTCTGTAGAACCTCTGTTGTGAGTGAATCTTTGAAGATAAGATTCCTCATATGCATTTGTGAATTTCAGCTTGTTCTACTTTTAGTATTAGAAGCATTTATAGTTTGAGGTGTTTTCTACTTTGTTACGTTATGCCTCAATCATGAGAATGTGTTTGAATGTTTAGTCTTCTATGAGAATAAATTAAGTACAAGTGTTGCATAAAATATTGAATTAACTTAGTAATAATGATATTGACAAGATTTTCAACTCTTCTGTGTTGAGGAATTTCTGTCTCTGCAGATAGACTAATCTATTCCAAAGCTAAAATAAAGAGTGCACACGCAACATTGATTGGAACAAGTGTCAAGTCAAATATTTAATATATCATAACACTAAGAACGTAATTGATTATAAAAATTCTGCTGATATGAATATAAAAGATGCATAGCGGCATTCATTTCTAAACATCCTTGTAGCAATACTTTTGCATTTATATTCACACAAAGTGATTTAGAATCACTTTTCTCTTGCCTTAAGTCTTTCCATCACAAAGTAAAGACAGGCTTTAATGACGAAACAGCAGTTTTGTCAACTGATGTAAAAACCTGCTGTTAATAAAGGACACCATGATCAAAATGTCATAAGCCCATCAGGCCACAAGAACAACACTAGTGTCAAAACACAACCATGGGCCTGTAGCACCAAAATGAAGTAGGTCAGTCAATGAGAATGTATGTTCTTATTTCCACTGGAAGTAAGGCCATGTCCCATGATCCATCCATCAACCATCTCCACCTCGCAGAAGTAACCGTGTCATGACACAGTGCAGATCATTGATAAATATATTATGATATTTCATGTTTCCCAAATGTAATGTGTTTATAGGGACAGGCTTTACAGGAGATTGTCCTCAAATCTTCTCCCTCAACAGGAATTGGTCTGCAACCTGTTAACGTGTACAATATGCTTAAGTGTGAGAAAACATCCTTTTACACTTTGGTATGAATCACATGAGCATTTGTCCTCATCGGACACTAGAACTACTGCCACATGCTGGAAAATATAGGCCATTAACAGTATATCACTGTTCTTTAATATATTTAACTGCTGTCTCATCACCACCACTGGTTTTATGCCCATTAGACAGTATCATATCCCCACGTCACAAGAAACCAACTGTCTTGAATTCACAATAGCTTTACAATTCTCTCTCAGACACACACATCATGGCATTTATCCCAGTTAACTCAACCTAGACAATCAACCATCTGATACGTCTTGTGAATATGTTAACTGGACAGCCATGGTTAATATACTCCAAATAACACACACACAAAAATATATACAGTACCAGTCAAAAGTTTGGACACACCTACTCATTCAAGGGTTTTTACTATTTTCTACATTGTAGAGTAATAGTGAAAACTGAAAAAACAAACGGAATCATGTAGTAACCAAAAAAAACAAAAATATATTTTATGTTTTAGATTCTTCAAAGTAGCCACCCTTTGTCTTGACAGCTTTTCACACTCTTGGCATTCTCACAACTAGCTTAATGAGGTAGTCACCTGGAATGCATTTCAATTAAACAGGTGTGTTTTGTTAAGTTAAATTGTGGAATTTTGTGACAAGGTATACAGAAGATAGCCATATTTGGTAGAAGACCAAGTCAAATAAGCAAATAGAAACAACAGTCCATCATAACTTTAAGAAATGAAGGTCAGTCAATCCGGAAAAATTCAAGAACTTTGAAAGTTTCTTCAAGTGCAGTCGCAAAAACAATCAAGCGCTATGATGAAACTGACTCGAATGAGGAATGCCACAGGAAAGGAAGACCCAGAGTTACCTCCGCTGCAGAGGATAAGTTTAGAGTTAACTGCATCTCAGATTGCAGTCCAATGCTTCACAGAGTTCAAGTAACAGACACATCTCAACATCGACTGTCAATCAGGCCTTCATGGTCAAATTGCTGCAAAGAAATCACTACTAAAAGGACACCAATAAGAAGAAGAGACTTGCTTGGGACAAGAAACACGAGCAATGAACATTAGACCGTTGGAAATCTGTCCTTTGGTCTGATGAGTCCAAATTTGAGAGTTTTTGTTCCAACCACCGTGTCTTTGAGACACAGAGTAGGTGAACGGATGATCTCCGCATGTGTAGTTCCCACCGTGAAGCATGGAGGAGTTGTGACGGTGTGGGGGAGACACTGATTAATTTAGAATTCAAGGCACACTTAACCAAGATGGCTACCATAGCATTCTGCAGCGATATGCCATCCCATCTGATTTGCACTTAGTGGGAGTATCATTTGTTTTTTAACAGGACAATGACCCCAAACACTGTGTAAGGGCTATTTGACCAAGAAGGAGAGTGATGGGAGTGCTGCATCATATGACCTGGATTCCACAATCCCCGACCTCAATCAAATTGAGATAGTTTGGGATGAGTCGGACCGCAGAGTGAAGGAAAAGCAGCCAACAAGTGCTAAGCATATGTGGGAACTCCTTTTTTAAATGTTACCTTTATTTAACTAGGCAAGTCAGTTAAGAACAAATTCTTATTTTCAATGACGGCCTAGGAACAGTGGGTTAACTGCTTGTTCAGGGGCAGAACGACAGATTTTTACCTTGTCAGCTTGGGGATTTGAACTTGCAACCTTTCAGTTACTAGTCCAACGCTCAAACCACTAGGCTACCCTGCCGCCCCGATCCTTCAAAACTGTTGGAAAACAATTCCAGGTGAAGCTGGTTGAGAGAATGCCAAGAGTGTGCAACGCTGTCATCAAGGCAAAGGGTGGCTACTTTGAAGAATCTAAAACATCAAATATATTTTTATATATTTTTTTTGGTTCTACATGATTCCATATGTATTATTTCCTAGTTTTGATGTCTTCTTTATTTTTCTACAATGTAGAAAATAGTAAAAATAAAGATAAACCCTTGAATGAGTAGATGTTCTAAAACTTTGGACCGGTAATGAATATACACACATATTCTGGTTCGGGGGAGAGACGGGCAAAAAAGTGCCATTCATATACATTAAATTAACAGCAGAGAAAGTCTGGCTAGGGTCAACATCCCTCCCCTTATAGTCCACACCCGCTGTAACCCTGCTATTGGCCCTCTGCGGTGTTCGTCACTGGCTTGGTCGGTTGGGGCGGCCCCTCCAGTAGTTGTTATAGGCCTCCTGGAACATGTTCTTGCAGCCGAGCTTGGTTGGGGCGGCCCCTCCAGTAGTTGTTATAGGCCTCCTGGAACATGTTCTTGCAGCCGAGCTTGGCGTCGAGGCGGGAGCAGATGAGGAAGGAGCCGCCCATCTTGCGGTGGAGAGAGTAGGTCTCCTCGGGAGGCGGGGTGAGGCGCTGCTTCAGCATCACGGGGATCAGGTTGTGGATGCGCTCCGTGGTGCTCTGGGCGCCGAAGTTAAAAGGCTCCATAGAGGCAAAGGCCTCGCCCAGGATCATCACCGCGTCCACATGGGCGTTCACCATGGACTGAGGGAGGGGACAGAACATACTCAGAGAGAGTAATAACCTGTATGTGTGTTTTTTAGTGGGTTCAGGGGGAGCCATTGTAATTAAGTTATGGGTATTCACTACTCAGTTTATGCCATGGCGTAATGAAGAGCCTTCTCAATTCATTGTCTACGACAAAATAAACTAGTACGTGGCATTGTTGATTCATGTGTTGAGAACGAATGGACTCACCTTTGACTCATAACCTGTGAGGAACTTGAGCTCTACTGATCTTCTCCGAACCCCCTCTCTGTCTCCCTCTGCTGCTGACTTGATGAGCTGATTAAAACAATGAATGTCACACACGTCAAATAAATCATTTTGATCGGCTATGTTTTGTTGTGGGATAAAGCCTAATAGCTTACCTCGATGTAGATGTCAGTGAAGTCCTCACTAAATCCTCTTGTGGCTCCGAAATCCAACAATGCAACCTATGGATGGAACAGAAGTAATGTTTAGTCATTCTAAGCATTCAACATCGTGCTACTGGAGGTGGCTACTGTATAGGCTTGGCAGGCTCTACAGAAGACACCAAGAAGACCCATTTAAACAGAGACAACCTTTAGGAGGGTCATCAACATTAGTTACAGGACTCTAATGATGAAATTGATAACAAGAGTTAAAACTCACCCTGTGTGTCTGTGGGTCGTAGAAGAAGTTGGACCAGTTGGGGTCAGTCTGCATGTATCTGAACTCAAACAGCTCCCTTAAACAAAGTTTCAGGATATTCTCACAGATCTGACACACACAGCGAGAAAGAGGCAGAGAGAAAGAAAGATACTTTAAGAACACACATTTTTCAGTCTGCAATTTCACCACCAGGTGGCAGTAATACACTGTAGCAGGTGCTTTGGCGGGTGAGGTGACAGAAATGAGTTTTCTGTAGTGGCGTTTGTCTTACACATCAAAACAAGCTTGGGCAAGCAGAAAGCACACATCAAAATCCACAAGTACACAACGTACAATAAGTAAATACCAAAATACATAATGGTGGCCTTTGTTAATGAACACAGGTGCAGCATACAGTGACCTCGTTCTTGAGCTCCTGGGAGAGTTGTTCAGCCTGGTCCAGAGGGAAGCCTGGGACCAGCTCTGTGGTGAGGACGGCGTTGCTGCTCAGCTCGTCTATTACATCTGGCACGTAGAAGAACGGGTGGTCTTTCAGCAGCTCCCTGTACCAATCACATAACCATCGTCAGACGCGGGAACAACACAACACACAGCTTTGAAAACTCAAGCTCATATGACTAAATGGGAGTATATGTGCAGTATTTATGTCATGACAATTCACAGGATATTTCCAGTGTTTCAAAAATGGCATTATGTTACTGTATGAATTTATAATAACACGGTATGATCTTCTGTTCAAACTCCACAGATGTGTCAGTGAGTGACCTCTGCAACAACTCATCTCCACAATCCCTCAAATAATCCTCCCGTGTCTACACTCTAGCTGTACAAATCACTGTTTAATACTGTATGAACATGTATAGAAGGGAGAGTCCACTGGTCATGGTCAAGGTGAAAAAGCATGTCATCCACAGCTGGTGCGTACTGTATGTAACAGGAGCCTCCTCTCTGGACACAAATCTTATCTCTCACCCTCACCCTGCCTGCCAACAAACCTGGGGATCATGGAGCGGGGACAGGGGGCATGAGGACAGGGTATGTAGAGGGGGTGCTTGTTGTCTCCTTGTATTATGTCCAGATCGGCTATATTTAAATGCTGGCTGTAGACGAATGATGCACTTTTATATCAAAGTCATCCAACCAACACTCCCCAAAGGCCTGGAGTGGCTATTCGTAGACCCTACAGGCTACAGTACATTTCCTGATCTGGAGTCATAATATGCTGTGTTGTCCTCCCACCACGATCTGGAAAAGTCACTGTGTTTAAGAGATTCATTTACCTTGGCCCCCTTGGGATTTATGGATTTACTAAGTGCTCACTAAAAAGCCACTGCTTGAGTCATCACAAATTCCTATTGCTTGGCTACATCCAAAAGATAAAGCCACATTTCCCCCCCTTCATTTCTGGAGCCTGCTGTGACGATTAGATGACGGAAATAGTTACGGGGGAGGTGGTCTTTAAGAGAAAGCTCATCTGGTTGTTTTGATCACTCACTGGAATTTCTTGGCACATTTGGCCTCTCTTATGTAATCACATTCCAGTGCCAGCTCTCTGCTCATCACCTCAATCAGATGCTCAGGGAAGAGACCTGCACAAGATGTTAACAGAGGGAGAAAGAGCGAGAGAGATATAGAGAAACAGATTATGGTTATGGATTATGGTCGACTGAGGCCTAGAGGGATGTGTGTTCGGATCATTCCCAGAGTACAGTGGAGGCCCAGAATGATGGGTATTGGACACCATCATCGATCATCTGCTGGGTGACTCTGCTGTCGATGACTGCGTGGGCTTTATTTTTGGCAGGCGGTAACTGTCAAACGCACATTAGTTAGAAATTGTCATGTAAAAACTGGTGCACTGGCATTTTTCACCCCTTAAGCCAGGTTCGACAATTTACCTGTCTAACATCAGCTTGTTTGTGCTGAGGTGGAGGTGTGGAAATAAAATTTGCGCCAAAATGCCAATTTCAGTCAGCGCATCTAGAAATATTGAAGAAGGACCGAAAGCTGGTCTTAGCGGAAATACAATTGGTTATGGCATTGATTTTGCCAACAAATGTGCACACAGTAGTTTTATGTACATCACCAATGTTTAAAACAGACTGCATAAAGTTTTCCCTCATCTTTAAAAAAATATCATGCATCTTGGACCAAACAGTCAAATCGCGGGAATTCCGATGGTTGTCTGTGGTTACTACATGATTCCATATGGGTTATTTAATAGTTTTGATGTCTTCACTATTACTCTACAATGTAGAAAATAATAAAAAATAAAGAAAAACCCTAGAATGAGTAGGTTTGTCCACATATTTGACTGGTACTGCATATCCATATTTAAGCCATGCATATTTAGCAAATATGGGATAGGCCTAGATTTTTGTTTCTGTAGGCTATTTATCAAACTAGGCTATAACGGACTAACATTCCAATTGTAGCAGATGACGACATAATACACAAAAGACCGTAAATACACAACTTGAACCAACCACATATTTATCAATGGAGCACGTTCTGATTGCCCAGTGAAGAGCGTCAAGCCTCAACATGCCTTCAACTTGTCTATTCATCAAAACCCAGCAATTTCACACCACCGCCAGCTACTGCGCCCATTATTCTGGTTGCAAAAATATTTCTGACACACTCCAAACCTATAGCACTACCGCCTGCTCTTATATTTACCATTGCGTTAGGGTTGTTAAAATAGAGCCCCGTATGTGTGTGAACAGGATCAGAGTCTGTGCTTACAGGGAGGGGGGCAGTATATTCCCCACGTTATGTTGTGCTGCATGTGTGATTTACGCTAAGTCATAAATGTGATTACTACATCATGCTACAAATAAAAAACATTAAATAAAAATCTAATTCTACAAAACAAATCTGAAATCCGTTCAGGGATCATCACCTTCAGGCAGTGCGTTGCTCATGGTGAGGAGAGTCATCAGGTTGTTGATGTCACTGTCGATGCTTTTAGCCACTCCGGGGTACTGCATGGGACAAACAGAGCAGGAGAAACATGACAAAACAACCATGTTTACAGGTTTGACTCCCTGACACCAAAAACTGTGAAAACACTGCCATGATATGGTGTCCCTTAGTGCCCTCAAAGCTCATATCTAAGCTAAGGACCCTGGGACTAAATACCTCCTTCTGCAACTGGATCCTGGACTTCCTGATGGGCCCCCCAGGTGGTAAGGGTAGGGAATAACATATCTGCCACGCTGATCCACAACACGGGGGCCCCTCAGGCATGCGTGTTCAGTCCCCTCCTGTACTCCCTGTTCACTCATGACTGCAAGGCCAGGCAAACTCCAACACCATCATCAAGTTTGCCGATGACACAACAGCGGTAGGCCTGATCACCGACAACGGTGAGAGAACCTACAGGGAGGTCAGAGACCTGGTCGTGTTGTGCCAGGACAACAACCTCAATGTGATCAAGACAAAAGGAGATAATTGTGGACTACAGGAAAAGGAGGACTGAGCACGCCCCCATTCTCATCGACAGGGCTGTAGTGGAAAAGGTTGAGAGCTTCAAGTTCCTTGGTGTCCACATCACCAACATGGGCCAAGAACACCAAGACAGTTGTGAAGAGGGCACGACAAAACCTATTCCCCCTCAGGAGACTGAAAAGATTTGGCATGGGTTCTCAGATCCTCAAAAGGTTCTACAGCTGCACCATCGAGAGCATGGTTGCATTACTGCCTGGTTTGGCAACTGCTTAGCCTCTGACCGCAAGGCACTACAGAGGGTAGTGCGTACGGCCCAGTACATCACTGGGGCCAAGTTTCCTGCCATCCAGGACCTCTATCAGGCGGTGTCAGAGGAAGGTCCTAAAAATTGTCAAAGACTCCAGCCACCCTAGTCATAGACTGTCCTCTCTGCTACCGCACTGAAAGCGGTACCGGAGTGCCAAGTCGAGGTCCAAAAGGCTTCTTAACAGCTTCTACCCCCAAGCCATAAGACTCCTGAAAAGCTGATCAAGGGCTACCCAGACCCCTCTTTTACGCTGCTGCTACTCGGTTTATAATCTATGCATAGTCACTAACTTTACCTACATATACATATTACCTCAATTACCCAGTGCCCCCGCACATTGACTCTGTACCGGTACTCCCTGTATATAGCCTCGCTTGTTAATTTACTGCTGCTGTTGAATTATTTGTTAATTTTATATATATTTTTTAACTTCTTAAAGCACTGTTGGATAAGGGATTGTAATTAAGCATTTCACTGTAAGGTCTACACCCGTTGTATTCGGGGCATGTGACAAATACAATCTGATTTGAAATGCTAATGAGACAGGAATTTAAACATCTGAAAAGCACTCTAAGAGCCACATCTATATAGAAGTTTGGAGATACATCTCTACAGTTTATGACAACAGACAACAGAGCCTACTAAAGCATTTTAAGGTAAACAGTACAGAGTTGACACACAACACATGTGATTCAAAGGTCATGTTTTATCTTTTCAAGGAAAGACGAACATTGCCTTAAATGGAGCCACGGGAACAGCAGAAAAACAACACAGATTGTTAATGCTGCTGGTCACTGCTGATATTTGTTCGCTCATTCAACATCGGTCATTTCTACACTTTGGACTATTACGTCAATGCAGCAGACGAGGCCTTTAAAGTAAAAACAGAGGGTATGAAATGCCTATACCATGATGTAAGGTTCGAGAGGTTTGTTCAGGAGGGTGCAACATCACAGAATGTTCAGATATAGAAATATACTGGTGTAAAACACAGCATCCTCCTGAATGACTCCCAGGTCGCCATCTCACCTGGATCTTCATGGCCACCTCCCTGCCGTCCTTCATCTTAGCCAGGTGGACCTGTCCGATGGAGGCCGCAGCAAACGGCCGCTCCTCAAACGAATCCAGCTTGTCCCTCCAGTTAGGGCCCAGGTCGTTGTTGATGGACTTCTACCGAGGGAAAGGGACACAGATACCTAATGGCAGCTCCCTCAACAGTGTATCACTGCAATGGGCTATAGCTTTCAATGATATACCTATTAGTCTTCTAATGTTATTCACTTTCATTGTCTTGTTGTGACTGACTGACTAATTCATGACTCAAAGAGCAGCTTGGCACAATTTGTTTTTCTAGTATTCCCCTTTATAGCCAGGGGCTACAGGGCTAGTGACGAGGGGACTTAAGAGTAGGTTATTAAAAGGTGAGACATTACCGTCATCTGCTTGATGGGCATGAAGTCTGCACTCTGTCTCACACGCTCAAATATCTTGGCCAGCTGGGGGTTGATGAAGGCATCATCTGAAACACAGAAGACAGGGAGATGGCAGTGAATGGCTGATTGACGTACAACAGCCAGAACAAAACATGAGGAGACAAGCCATCTTGTTGCTGTCTGTCAACCTGTTCATTACACTATGCACCAACACAGGACAGGAAATGACAGGTCTTAATCACAATGCCTTGTTCAGTTAAAAATGACCAACTAATATAAATAACATCTAAGGCCTTGGTACCTCTGGGCACTTGGACAGAGTTTATCACAATTTACAGGTCCTTGCCAGTGTTCACTAAATGTCTCTGGGAGACCAAGATGTTTGGCACAGCAACCACCTTCACATACCCAAGCTGGCAGTGCTGTAAAAGGGCCCTTAGATTTGTTATAGCAACAGAGGTGTCTGTGCATGTTAAACAAAACAAAGTGGTGTGACCCACGCTGCAGGGCATTGTGGGTAAGATCTACAACAGTACAAACATTCCGACAAGTGGGGAAAAAGCACTGGAGGAGAACAGCAGCAAAACACATGACTGAGGTCAGAGGAAGAGATTCCTGCCAGATCCAGCTGATTGTGAGTGAAGGTGACTTTACTCGGTATTTAGGCTTAGTTTGGCAGAACAAAAATCTATTACCTGAATCACATCCATCGGTCTGTTTTCTGAACTGAGAATTACAGAAGTGGTGATTTTACCAGTCTTACTTTAAATTACAGTGATTATTATGGATGTTTATCGTGACTTTTATCAGTTTATCATTTATCTGTTATGATCAGACAGCCATTGAGTAAAATCATTAAAGAGATTCTCTGGTGCTCTTGTATACTTTTTAGCCAGTAGTTCTGAAAGTAGGCAAAAGTGGTCCCCTAAAATTGCAATGGCGTCACATATGTGCACCAGGTCATTGTGCTCTCTCCCGCTCCGCTGTGTGTGCATCTTGCTAGCTGTCATTCAAACGGCGAGGGGCTGAAGATCATTGGCTAGAACTCAAATTGCTAGGGGGCTGGCCCATGTTGGGGAAAATGGCGCACCACAGCGTACAGAAAAACAGTCACTTTCAAACTAGGGATTTAGTGGCTAGATAAGGTAAGAAAGTAATTCTGCTCATAGATTTTAAACCTCCAGCCCAAAGCAGGAGGTTTAAGTAAATACTTAGTCGCCGCCAAAGTTCCAGAATATGTCTTTAACCCTTTACACATGTAGAAATGGACTATTATGGACAGGGCCAAATTGAAACGATTCTAACAGAAGAAGTATAAAAAGCATATGCATGACCATGGTAGCAAATGAAAGAACACTTTGGAGTTCATGGGGAAATTATCCGGCCGACGGTGAGGACAAAACAGTTCATCTGGCACAAGACTGAATCCAAACACTAAACCGTTGATTTCATGTGCATTTCACATTTACTGTACATTTCCCAGCAATGTATACTCTGGACACATTCAGTAACGTAACAATATTCATGAGAATTTTGGGGTAGGTGCAACAAAATAAGATTACAAGGGTTTGAGTGAGGTCTAACTGGTGTCTCCAAGTGGCCACAAACACACACCTCTCCAAACTGTGCACAGTTCCTAAGTCATTTCAACGCACATTTATGACTCAAAGAAGAGTCTTCAAATATACGGTGCTTTGTTGAGCTCCTCCTAGCTTTGTCGTTGGAACACAGCCCTGCGTCCCCACCAGCACACAATTACTCTTATTTACACAATGCAAAAATCTACTATTATAAATCTCAATCTGGGTCAGGTAGGCATCATTTGAAAGTTTGTCCTATTGCCAACGTGACTAGCTTAAGTTATAAAATACGAACTTAGTGTTAGGCTTTCACAAGGCACTTCAGACAGATTGTAATTTTGGTGCACATAGAATGGAGTCAAACACACTGTAAATTATATGAGTTTATGAGTGTGAAAACGCACATTTGTACTCATGGGTGCGTGGTTTCCTTGTAGGGCATCAAATCTGTATTTATTATGATCCTCAAAGTCTCATCTTTCAGAACACATGGACTCCTCTCGAATTACAGCATTTCCTACACTCCGACAACAAAAAGTGCAGAAGTAAACCAATTAGCAGGAGGGATGGGGCATCTTTTTGTTGCGCTTGGTACACACGTTTAGAATGGCTGTCAGTTGAACCCCATACAGCGCTGTAAAGCGAATAGCCTGAGCTCTGATGTCATATATAGTACGTTACTGTACAGCCACTGCCAATTGAGGCGCTTATCAATTACCAAAACCTGCCATTTTCAATCCGTATACGGGATGACAGGGGCTGTGAGTGTAGGGCTACCCCATCAATTTAATGCTGTTTTACCCTGTCTTACTTGACCTAAATAATACAAGTAGCAGCCGCATTTCTAGTCAATGTGCTGAAAAGAAAAGGCTAGGACCCATCCAAGAGAACCACCAACTTCTAGATAGGACACTGTATACCCAGGTGAACATTACAGTACAACTAGGTGGCCACATATTTGAAGCTGGAATAGTTCATGGTGAAACTGCCACGTCCGTTTGCAATATTACAACAACAAACACTGTTTTTCCTGTTCGGACTTCATTGCAAGCGATAGAAGAGCCAAAAAAAAAAAAAGCTGTGAAACGCACGGGAAACTGTTGAGCGTGAAAAACCCAGCAGCGTTGCAGTTCTTGACAGAAACCGGTGCACCTGGCACCTACTACCGTACACCTTTCAAAGGCACTTAAATCTTGTCTTGCCGATACACCCTCTGAATGGCACACACACACACAATCCATTTCTCAGGGCTTAAAAATCCTTCTTCAACCTGCATCCTCCCCTTCATCTACACTGATTGAAGTGGGATTCAACAAAATCTATCAATAAGGGATCATAGCTTTCACTTGGTCAGTCCATGTCATGGAAAGCACAGGTGTTCATAATGTTTTGTACACTCCCGTGTACGTCACCGGTTGATAACTGAAATTCTACGACTAAATCTATTACTAAGATTCTGCATACAGTTAAGAGCTACCCGTATGCAACACCTTCCTAGAGTACCAAGCCAGTTGTGTCTAAAAACAGCAGAGAACACTTGCTTAGTCACCTCTGTTTACATAGGGAAATATCAGCGGTTTTCTAACAAGCAGCGATTCTGGAGCTTTGGTAGAGACCGGCCACTTCAAAACACAAAAGGTTGCAGGTCTAACATGGCTGGTGGCTTATTGTGAGCCCTGGCTATGCCTTGGCTGTTGCTGTCCCACAATGGTACATTTGGTGTGTGTCACACAATTGACATGACAACGGCAGGAGAATGCCTGTGCATAGAGTTGCATTAATCCTATGCTGTGCCCTGTGGCGCTGTTTCCCAGCTAGCTGGAGCAGTTGGGAATTAAGGATGGGCATGTGTTGTTGTGAGCCGACCTGAGGTGAACTAGGCGATGCAGGAAGAGATGCCAGAGGGCCAGAAATAACTCCCGACTCCGTCACATACTAATCTACAGAGGCTGGATTAAGGCCTCACAGTATCAACCCAGTAGAGGTTATGAAGATGACTCAAGACTGCCCTGACACTAGGGGAAAGGGTCATGAAGCCTGCCATGCTGCAGCACAGTAGACATCGCTGGTGTGGGCAGTAAAAAGACAGAATGGAAAAGCTACAAACAACTAACCATAGGTCAACAGAGCAGCATAGAGGGGTGACTGGGGTCGCAAAGGGAGAGAATGTTTGGAGAACAGAGAAGGTGCTACTGGAGGTGTGTATTACAATGTAAGCCAGTTGTCACCTTGAATGCTGAGCATCTGGCCCAGTTTCAGTGCGGCTCCGCGGACCTTACACAGCGTCCTGACGATCCGCTCTGCGTTAGCCTCTGACAGGAACGGACTGGAGTCCAGAACGGCCTTCTTGTCAGCTGAGTGGAGAAACAACAGTCAGCTCTATGCTAAACTCTGAGGTTGGCATGGAAAATGTGATTTTCCTGGCGGGAGGTAAACTAAATGTTGAATCTCATGGGTTTAGTGGATAGGTAGTGTATGTGTTCTATATTCCTAGGTTTGTTGGTGTAGTGTAGTCTCTGATGAACTCATTAGGCTCCATGTGTGGAGTCTACACTTGGGATCACCGTACTCCTCCCTCCCCCTGCTCTCCCTGGACGAAGATACACCAGGGCACAGCCTGGAAACAAACCAGCTTAAAGCCTACCCACATTCCAGACATTTAACCAAAAAAATAATTTTCATAAATGAGGCATTTTCATAAACCAGTGAGCTAAACAATCAGACAAGGAATCTGGTCTCTCTAGGTCAGGGCAGCCCAATTCCGGTCCTCGAGGCCCGAAACGTAGTTTTTTTGTTTCTACCTGGTAGTTACAGTAACTGCACACACCTGGTGTCCCAGGTCTGCATTAGTCTCTGATTTGGAGGGTGACAACCAGAAGTGTGTCGGCCCTCCAGAACCCGAATTGGGCAGCCCTGTTCTAGGTAGTGCTTTGGTAGCAGCACCAGTCAGTCTGGTTTGAAGCCCCCAGACACCCTCCAGCAGAGAAAGAGGACCACCTGCCAGGCAGCCCAGGTGAAGTGTGGGGGGGGGGTCAGTGGGCTACACTGATGTCAGCAGTCAGACTAAGGCGTTAGGAGCAGAAGGAGATTTGAAAGACTGTTAATGTATCTTGAACCAAGATTACCTCAGCCACAGTACTGCTACTACGTCATATCCCCCAGGACAGTCTTGATTAGCATAACGTCAGACCCCCAGACTCACTTTGTATTGTGCAGCAATTATGCTCATTTGAGAATGATGTGTACTTTTATACCATCTTTGACTTTATTTGTACTTGACCCTGGTTGTCTCCCTAATTTCGATCTGGTCTCATCGCTCAACTCCCCAACGGGCTCGGGAGGCGAAGGTCGAGTCATGTGTCCTCCGAAACATACCCTCCAAACCCGCCCGTTTAACCCAGAAGCACCAAAGTGTCAGAGAAAACAGTCGCTAGAGTGCAATGAGCCAAGTAAAGCCCCCCTGGCCAAATCTTCCCCTAACCCGGACGATGCTGGGCCAAAAGTTCACTGCCCGGTTGTAATACTTCCAGGGATCGAACCTGGGTCTGTAGTGATGCCTCTAGCACTGTGATGAAGTAGCTTAGATCGCTGCGCCACTCGGGAGGCCCTTATCATGTCTGATCCATGGATTAAAGTTGGAGCTTCATTCACAGCCCTAGATTCAATGTACTTGTCTTTCTCCCAGGGTATTAAAGAGACAATGGCCATGTGAATGGCTGTATAGTCGCCCCTGCTCTAGATTGGACTGCCACACCACCTCCAGCGGTCCAGCCGTGGCATGGCGGAAAACTAATTGAAGAGTGCGCTGGAAAGGTCAGCTCAATAAACGGCCCTCTCCAATTCTTCCCCCGACAGCTGCAGAGGGTAATATCACAGAGGGCAGTTTCATTAAGGGCCCTTTGTAAGAGCTAAGACCACCCACACCTCAACTGAACCTAACTATAGCAGAGTCAAACAACTATAGCCTAGTGTTTTCAGCTATGCTGAATGACGAATGATTGATTTTGATATGAATTATTATGCCTCTCTGCATGTCTGTATAGGTTCATCATCATATCATGCACTTGTCCATTGCATGCTAATTGAAAGGTTGTCATTCCTAGACAGGTTACATCCTGCAGGGGCAGTGTGTGCATGTTACTGCTGGGTTAAGTGTCTAGTATGCCAGTGTGCATGCATGTACACGTAATGTCAAACATAAGCCCGCTTCCAGTTACCGTAGGAAAAACGCTTATGTTAAACAGTTACCGTTATCCTCACTTGGCCTCATACTCTTCTTGGCTACCTCAGCCAGCGCTCCAAAGCCCAGTCCTACAGCCAGACCTGTGAGGACACAACACACCGGCGTTATGACATCCTGTCATAACATGCTGTTAAGCTCTGGGTCGTTCAGTAGGGTACAAGGTTATGGAACGTTCAGATAGAAATACATTGTGTAGAACATACATGGTTCTCTGTCATGAAGCGTAAGGAATTGTTCCAGCTCTATTCATGGCCTTTATATCGACAACGTTCAGATTATTGTGCCCTCCAAAAAAAAAAAAAAAAAAAAGTTAATAAAACCAATTTTTACATTCTTAAAATATTGCACAGTATAGCCCATTGGGTAAATTGCGTCGCCTAGCCTTTTGCTTTCCCCATGACACATCAGTCAGGTCAAATCAGTTCCTGATCGCTCTAGGAACAGTCATTTATGCCAGTCTAGTTTATTTAAGACAGACGCAGTTCAGTCTTATTTACAGACAGCTGTTAATAACAGAGCCGACGAGACGGTCTCTGACCATTTTCTATTTTGTCATTTCAATAAAAACCTTGAACCCACCCGTCCCTGCCGAAGAAAATAGCGGGGCCTCGAGGAGTACCAATAGCCACCAGTCTAATAACAAGAAAAGCCTGGCCTCATCGTACGAATGTAACTTGGTTGTGTTTATAAAAAGGTGTTAGGTAACATAAGAATATGAAATGTACATTTCTGAAAGAACATAACCCTTTCAATAGTTTGTTACTGTGGGCTATATGCAAAAATTATTGGATATATTTTTTTTAAAGGAATTTCAAGTATAAAAGCCATTATATTCGTGGAGTGCCTTTATTACAACTATGAAACAAAAAACATATGCTGTTACTGTGTTTCAATGCACATTTTTTATAACGACTAAACAAATAAAAATACCCACGCAACAGTCAATAAAGAAAATATCAGCAGCATAAACATCAGCATAGGCTCCAAGTGTGCTTGTGAATAGTGAAATCTGCACAAAAGCAAGAATGGCATTGAATGGCAGTGAAAAAAGAAAGCCTATTATTGTCAGTTATTGGTCACATTATTTATGGCCTCACTCGTGCTGACACTATGATGTGCGTCTTCACGCAACAGTTAGGACAAGGGATAACGGCTAAATGAGATCTAACAGTCACCCCAAATCTGTCACCTTCACTTGATCGCAACACTTCCCACAAAACTTGCTTGCAGCCGAAACAGGTGTCGTAGGTTTTGTTCCGAGCGCATCTGCCCAGCTTGCAGTTTCTCCTCCCCAGGAGCTGTGCGCAAATGTCTCTCACGTAGCCCATGTGCCAGACTCAAGATGAAGTCTCTCCTGCTCATGGTGTTGTTCATGCACTGCCTGAACAACACTTGTGTGTTGATAGCAGCCAAGTCAAGCATGTTGTCGAACACCGCAACAGGCCAGCGTGTTGGATCGATAGCAGAGAATCACAACACTGACTGGATCAACCCTTTGGGTGTTACTTCTGGCATAGTTCTCTACTTGTGACGATGCAAGAATCTGGGCACAGAAGAGCAATGTGTCACCGTACTGAGAATACGAGGGGCATCCAGATCTGCAGCACAGAATTAAGATCACACCTAAATGGCACATTCCATGGAATGTACGGGAAATGTTATTCAAGCAAATGCACCCAAAACAACATTCAATAGTGCCGAGCTCGGCACATTTTGGGCCACAAACCTCATGGCACAGAAACAAAAACAAGCTTGATCAGAGAGTACAGCCGTACAGTAGCGTGTTACATAACTCTACATTTGGAGGGAAAAGTGGGGAAATACTGTTAACTTAATGTGGCCGACGAGCTGTTTGCTCCCTTTGAACCAGTGACCTTAGAAATCCAAAACAAGCCCAGTCTTTTCCCCTCTGTTAGGGACAATTCTAGGTCATATCCTGCCAATGATTAAACTACCAGGCTGTTTTCCACAACACCAGGAGAAAGCCTTATCAGTTAGTCAGCCAACCATGCAGCCACACCTGTGGTCCAAAACGCCATGTGTATTGTATTACACGTCAATGATTAAGAGGCACTTCCTACACTGGTTAGATCTAGGGCTGGGAAATGTGAGGGACCTCACGATACTTAGTTGCCAATACGATATGCATTGTGATTCTCAAGATTCTATATGTATTGCGATTCAATTCTGCGATTTTATGTTCCAAACATATTACTCACTATATGTCTGCTTCAGAGAGACAAGACAGTACGAGAAACGTTTTGCTCAGTCAGGGAAATAAAATAAGTGCTGAAAACATGTTGGCTCACTACTTTAAAAAAATGAAGAACAAGCTACAGGATGAAACAATTTTATGTAGGATCGCCCTGTAGCACTCAGTTCTGTAATCATGAAGTGCTTTCAAAGGCTGGTTGTGGCACACATTAACTCCATCTCAGCCACCCTAGAATCACTTCAATTTGCATACCGCCCCAATAGATCCATAGATATTGAGATTGCTTTCTCTCCACCTACATAAGAGGAATACCTATGTGAGAATGCTGCTCATTGATTACAGCTCAGGGTTCAATACCATTGTATTCGTCACCAAGCTTATGACTCTGAACACCTCCCTCAGCAACTTGGATCCTGGACTTCCTGACGGGCCGACCCCAGGTGGTGAGGGTAGGCAACATCACCTCCACCACGCTGACCCTTAACACAGGGGTGTGTGCGTAGTCCCCTCCTGTATGTCCTGTTCACCCAGGACTGTGTGGCCACGCACGACTCCAAAAACATTATCAAGTTTGCTGACGAAATGACGGCGGTAGACCTGATCACATTAAGTCAGCCTACAGGGAGGAGGTCAGTGACCTGGCAGTGTGGTGCCGGAGTAACACCTCTCCCTCAATGTCAGTAAGACCAAGGAGCTGATCGTTAACTACAGGAAACAGGGGGGATACCCCAACCAGATTGACATGGCGACAGTGGAGCAGGTAGACAGCTTCAAGTTCCTCGGTGTCCAAATCACTAAAGACTTAAAATGGTACAACCCAACACACACACGTGAAGAAGGTGCGACAGTGCCTCTTCCCCCTCAGGAGGTTGAAAAGGTTTGGCATGGGCCCTCAAATACTGAATAGGTTCTACAGCTGCACCATTGACAGCAATATTGACTGACTGCATCACTGCTCGGTATGGAAATAGCACCACCCTTTAATCGCATGGCACTACATGCGATTGAAGGTTGTGCGGACAGCCCAGTAAATCACTGGGGCTGAGCTCCCTGCCAGACCCCAGTCATTTACTATTTTCTCTGCTGCCGCACAGCAAGAAGTACTGATGCATAAAGTCTGACATCAACAGACTCTTGCACAGCTTCTATCCCAAAGAAATACAACTGATAAATAGCTACACGGCCTGAGTTCACCTGGCATCTTCATTGA
This sequence comes from Oncorhynchus nerka, assembly GCF_034236695.1. Classification (NCBI taxonomy): domain Eukaryota; kingdom Metazoa; phylum Chordata; class Actinopteri; order Salmoniformes; family Salmonidae; genus Oncorhynchus; species Oncorhynchus nerka. The sequence goes on from NC_088408.1 coordinate 32,513,178, forward strand.
ACTTTTATTTCAATATTTGCACTCTATGCACACACAGAGCCCCACACACACACACTCCGTAATTTACTCACGCACACATAAGATGCACATACATTTACACTGACTCACACTCTCACATGCAAGCTGCTGCTACTCGGTTTTAACTTCTTTCCTGTTGCCTAGTCACCTTACACCTATGCAAATCTGGTATTGGATCAGATTTGAACAAATATATTTCCTGTATATAGTATGCTTATTTACTTACTTTGTGAATGTCATATTTCTTATTCCTTGTGAGGGGGGGGTTTGTAATACATTGTTATTTATTATTGCATTGTTGGGTTTAGAGTTTGCAAGAAAGACATTTCACTGTACTTGTGCATGTGACATTAAAACTTGAAACTCAATCCAGATTAGTGTAAAATAGCTGCCTTACTCTTGGCTTTTGGTCATTGTAGCCTTTCTTTCACATTTCACTTTTGTCATTTTAATTCAGTCTTCCATTGATTAGATATCCCCTACATTTCTAGTTACACAAGCATGACAAGCATGCCAGGAGTACCGATGTGTCAAAAACCGCAACACTGCTTGGTTCACACGCTCAACAGTTTCCCGTGTGTATCAAGAATGGTCCACCACCCAAAACATATTCAGCCAACTTGACAACTGTGGGAAGCATTGGGGTCAACATGGGCCAGTATCCCTGTGGAATGCTTTCAACACCTTGTAGAGTCCATGCCCCCCGACGAATTGAGGATGTTCTGAGGACAAATGGGACGGGGTGATGCAACTGAATATTAGGAAGGTGTTCCTAATGTTTGGTACATGACACACACATTCAAGGGTTTTTCTTTATTTGTACTATTTTCTACAGTGAAGAAATAGTGAAGACAACACTATGAAATAGATTGCTCAAAGTTGTCACAATTTGCCTTGGTGACAGCTTTGCACCCATTTGGTATTCTCACGACCAGCTTAATGAGAAATGCTTTTCCAACAGTATTGAAAGAGTTCCCACATATGCTGAGCACTTGATGGCTGCTTTTCCTTCACTCTGCCGTCCAACTAATCCCAAACCATCTCAATTGGGTTGAGGTCAGGCGATTGGGGAGGCCAGGTAATCTGATGTAGCACACCATCACTCTCCTTCTTGGTCAAATAGACCTTACACAGCCTGGAGTTGTGTTTTAGGTCATTACCATGTTTAAAAACAAATGATAGTGGGACTAAGCACAAACCAGATAGGTACGGCGTATTGCTGCAGAATGCTGTGGTAGCCATGCTGGTTAAGTGTGCCTTGACGGTAGGAATCACGGTAGGAACCACACATGCAGAGATCATCTGTTCACCTACTCTGCGTCACAAAGACACGGCGGTTGGAACCAAAACGCTCAAATTCCGACCAAAGGACAGATTTCCACCAGTCTAATGTCCATTGAGCGTGTTTCTTGGCCCAAGCAAGTCTCTTCTTATTGGTGTCCTTTAGTAGTGGTTTCTTTGCAGCAATTCGACCATGAAGGCCTGATTCACGCAGTCTCATCTGAACAGTTGATGTTGAGATGTGTCACTTAAACTCTGAAGCATATATTTCTGAGGCTGGTAACTCAAAATGTATACTCTGCAGCAGAGTTAACTCTGGGTCTTCCTTTCCTGTGGCGGTCCTCATGAGAGACAGTTCCATCATAGCGCTTGATGGTTTTCGCAACTGCACTTGAAGAAACGTTCAAAGTTCTTGACATTTTCCGGATTTACTGACCTTATCTTATAGTAATGATGGACTGTCATTTCTCTTTGCTTATTTGAGCTGTTCTTGCCATAATATGGACTTGGTCCATATTTCCCAAATAGGGCTAGCATCTGTATACCACCCCTACCTTGTCACAACACAACTAGTTGGTTCAAACACATTGAGGAAAGAAATTCCACAAATTATTAAGGCACACCTGTTAATTCAAAAGCATTCCAGTTGACTACCTCATGAAGCTGGTTGAGAGAATGCCAAGAGTGTGCAAAGATTATCAAATCAAACTGTCACATGCGCCAAATGCTTAATTACAAGCCCTTAACCAAAAATGCAGTTCAAGAAAGAGTCCAAAAATTTGACCAAATAAACTAAAGTAAAAAATTATAGGCTATATACAGGGGGTACCAAGTCAATGTGCGGGGGTACAGATTAGCCGAGGCAATTTGTCCATTTGGGTAGGGGGTAAATGCAAATAATCCAGGTGGCCAGTTGATTAATTGTTCAGCAGTCTTATGGCTTGGGGGTAGAAGCTGTTGGGGAGCGCTTTGGTCCTAGACTTAGCACTCTGGTATCGCTTGCCATGCGGTAGCAGAGAGAACGGTCTATGACTTGATGACAATTTTTTGGGCCTTCCTCTGACACCGCCTAGTATAGAAGTCCTGGATGGCAGGAAGCTTGGCCCCAGTGATGTACTGGGCCATACGCACTACCCTCTGTAGCGCCTTACGGTCAGATGGCGAGCAGTTGCCATATCAGGCGGTGATGCAAGCGGTCAGGATGCTCTAGATGGTGCAGCTGTACAGCTTTGAGGATCTGGGGACCTATGCAAAATATCTCGACCCGCTCCATTTCAGCCCCGTTGATGTTAAATGGGGGCTTGTTCAGCCAGCCTTATCCTGTAGTCCGCAATCAGCTCCTTTGTCTTGCTCACATTGAGGGAGTTGTTGGCCTGGCACAACTCTGCCAGGTCTCTGACCTCCTCCCTATACGCCGTCTCAGCGCTGTCGGTAATCAGGCCTACCATTGTGTCGTCAGCAAACTTCATGGTGTCAGAGTCATGTTTGGCCACACAGTTGTGGGTGAACAGGGAGTACAGGAGGAGGGGACTAAGCATGCACCCCTGAGGGGCCCCAGTGTTGAGGATCAGCGTGGCAGACGTGTTGTTGCCTACCCTTACCACCTGGGGGTGGCCCATCAGAAAGTCCAGCATCTAGTTGCTGAGGGAGATTTTTAGTCCCAGGGTCCTTAGCTTAGTGATGAGCTTTGCGGGCACTATGGTGTTGAACACTGAGCTGTAGTCAATGAACAGCATTCTAACATTGGTGTTACCTTTGTCCAGGTGGGAAAGGGCAGTGTGGACTGCGATTGTGTCATCTGTGGATCTGTTGGGGCGGTATGTGAATTGGAGTGGGTCTAGGGTATCCGGGATGATGCTGTTGATGTGAGCCACGACCAGCCTTTCAAAGCACTTGACGTGAGTGCTACGGGGCGGTAATCATTTAGGCAGGTTACCTTCACCTCCTTCCACAGGGACTATGGTGGTCTGCTTGAAACATGTATTACAGACTCGGTCAGGGAGAGGTTGAAAATGTCAGTGAAGATAATTGCTAGTTGGTCCGCTCATGCTTTTGAGTAATCCGTCTGGACCTGCAGCTTTGTGAATGTTGACCTGTTTAAAGGTCTTGCTCACATTGGCTACCGAGAGTGTTATCACAGTCTTCCAGAACCTCTGGTGCTCTAATGCATGCTTCAGTGTTGCTTGCCTCGAAGCGAGCATAAACGGTATTTAGCTCGTCTGGTAGACTCGCGTCACTGGGCAGCTCGTGGCTGAGTATCCTTTTGTAGTCTTTAATAGTTTTCGGTGTAGTAGGATTCAAACTTAATCCTGTATTGACTCTACCGGTTTGATGGTTCGTCTGATTTCTTATAAGCGTCCGGATTAGTGGCCCACTCCTTGAAAGCGGCAGCTATGGCCTTTAGCTCAATGCGGATATTGCCTGTAATCCATGGCTTCTGGTTGGGATATGTACGTACGGTCACTGTGGGGACGACGTCGTCGATGCACTTATTGATGAAGCCGATGACTGAGGTGGTATACTCAATGCCACACACACACAGTTTGGGGTCACTTAGAAATGTCCTTGCTTTCCATGAAAACATACATGAAATTAGTTGCAAAATGAATAGGAAATATAGTTAAAGAATGATTTTTAATTGAAATAATTGTGTCCAAACTATGCTTTCGTCAAAGAATCCTCCATTTGCAGCAATTACAGCCTTGCAGACCGTTGGCTCTAGATGTCAATTTGTTGAGGTATCTGAAGAGATTTCACCCCATGCTTCCCGAAGCACCTCCCACAAGTTGGATTGGCTTGATGAGCACTTCTACGTACCATACAGTCAAGCTGCTCCAACAACAGCTCAATAGGGTTGCGATCCGGTGACTGTGCTGGCCACTCCATTAGAGGCAGAATACCAGATGACTGCTTCTTCCCTAAATAGTTATTGAATAGTTTGGAGCTGTGCTTTGGGTCATTGTCCTGTTGTAGGAGGAAATTGGCTCCAATTAAGTGCCGTCCACAGGGTATGGCATGGCGTTGCAAAATGGAGTGATAGCCTTCCTTCTTCAAGATCCCCTTTACACTGTACAAATCTCCCACTTTACCACCAAAGAACCCCCAGACCATCACATTGCCTCCACCATGCTTGACAAATGGCGTCAAGCACTCTTCCAGCATCTTTTCATTTGTTCTGCATCTCACGAATGTTCTTCTTTGTGATCTGAACACCTAATTCCGCTGTCCAATGTCTGTGTACTTTTGCCCATCTTATTATTTTTTAAAGAATTGGACAGTATGAGATATGGCTCTCTTTGCACCTCTGAGATAGGGGTTTTGCGGGCACCATTTAATGAAGCTGCCAATCGAGGACTTGTGGGGCGTCTTTCGCAAACTCGACACTAATGTACTGGTCCTCCTGCTCAGTTGTGCGCCGGGGCCTCCCGCTCTTTTGTTCTGGTTAGAGACAGTTTGCTCTGTTCTGTGAAGGGAGTAGTACAGAGCATTGTAATAGATCTTCAGTTTCTTGGCAATTTCTCGCATGCAATAACCTTCATTTCTCAGAACAAGAATAGACTGACGAGTTTCAGAAGAAAGTTCTTTGTTTCTGGCCATTTTGAGCCTGTAATCGAATGCACAAATGCTGATGCTCCAGATACTCAACTAGTCTGAAGGCCAGTTTTATTGCTTCTTTAACCTCATAGTCCGCCCAAACCCGTATGCGGTAGCGTAACTACAGCCTCAAGCTCATTACCATAACGCAACGTTAGCGATTTCTAAAAATCGCAAATGAAATGAAATAAATATGCCTGCTCTCAAGCTTATCCTTTTCTTAACAATCCTGTCGTCTCAGATTTTCAAAATATGCTTTAGAACCAGAGAAAATCAATAATTTGTGTAAGAGTGGTGATAGCTAGCTTAGCATTTAGCGTTAGCATTTAGCACGCAACATATTCACAAAAACCAGCCAAGGAATCAAATAAAATAATTTACCTTTGAAGAACTTCAGATGTTTCAATGAGGAGACTCTCAGTTACATAGCAGATGTCCCGTTTTTCCTGAAAGATTCTTGTGTAGGACACATCGTTCCCTTTTGTTACTATGCATTTGGCTACCGAAACTAACCGAAAATTCAGTCACCTACATGTCGAACTTTTTTCCGAATTAACTCCATAATATCGACTGAAACATGGAAAACGTTGTTTGAATCAATCCTGAAGGTGGTTTGTCATATATCTCTCCATTGAAAGCACCGTCCTTGTAGCCTGGTTTGTTCTGAGATTCGAATGGAAAAATACTGGGAGCTGAGTTTTGCACACCAAATGCCACGCAGACACCAAGAGGGACACTTGGCAATTGTAGTCTCTTATGGTCAATCTTCCAATGATATGCCTACAAATACGTCACAATGCTGCAGAGACCTTGGGGAAACAAGATAAAGAGTCCGTTCATTCCTGTCGCATTCACAGCCATATAAGGCGATCATGGAAAACGTAGCCTCAGAAATCCTGTGCATTTCCTGGTCGGTCATACATCTTGGTTTTGCCCGAAGCATTTGTTCTAAGGGACTCACAGTGAAAATCTTTGCAGTTCTGGAAACGTAAGACTGTCTTCTTTCCAAAACTATCAATTCCAAGCATATTCGAGCATCTTTTCGTGACAAAATATTGCGCTTAAAACGGGCACGTCTTTTTATCCAAAAATGAAATACTGCCCCTAGAGTACTAACAGGTTAAAATCAGCACAAAAGTTTTCAGCTGTGCTAACATAATTGCAAGAGGGTTTTCTAATGATCAATTAGCCTTTTTAAAATGATAAACTTGGATTAGCTAACACAACGTGCCATTGGAAAACAGGAGTGATGGCTGCTGATTATGGGCCTCCATACAGCTAGATATTCCATTCAAGAACAGCCGTTTCCAGCTACAATAGTCATTTAGAACATTAATCTCTGCACCGTATTTCTGATCAATTTGATGTTATTTTAATGGACAAAACATGTGCTTTTCTTTAAAAAATAAGGACATTTCTAAGTGACCCCAAACTTTTGAACAGTAGTATATGTGCACACACACACACCACTTTTTTGTGTAGTTTACAAATAGATAGTCAAATATCAATATTTAAAATAAAATAAAATGGGAAAAAATTGCAAAATGTAACTAGCGATTTCCGCCCCACCATCACTAGTGAGATCCCAAAGGGCTGTTCACAGGACAGTTAGCAGGGTGCATATCAATCAAATGTATCTATAAAGAACTTTTTATGTCAGCCGATGTCACACAATGTAGACACTAGGTACTAAATAAACCAAATCTGGTTTTAGATCATTTTTAACTCAAAAGGGTTTAGTAATTGATTTCTTCACTAACTTTACATTGCCCTCTAAATAAATATTCAAGCCAAAGCAACAACACATTCAAAAAGCTTCACCATGATATGTGGATATCGGTTTGTTTTTTTACACCCATTTGAACCCCTCAGTATTAAGCCTTCCTGGTTAAAACAGCATCCAATCAATGATTTCTACACTTCATGAGCAGTAGCTGACTAAGTCCTTCTGCCAGCCAAGTCTCAGTGAAGGCACAGAGGTTACACCTCTGTCATCTCCAGACACTGTCACACACAGCACTCACTGCTTCACACCCCCAAGTTAGGTTAGGACAAAGCAGCGGGACACACCATACCAGGAAGCTGCTGGCTTACCTAGATATCAACTTACAGAAATAGGGAATTGTGTTTATGGGGCGGAAAAAAAATAGATGCCTTGTTTTGGAGATGACAATAATACCAGGGGTTTTCATAAAAAGACAACCGGTTAGACACATTTTGAACTTCATGGTATGCTAACTTCCGTGGTAAGACTACAACAACAAACAGCTTTACATGGAAGCATGTGTACCTGTCAAAGGGAACTGAAACCCAGAGAGCATGGTGTTAACTTATGTATCCATGTTCCAACCCAGAGAGAGCAGAACAGGAAACATGCATGGCTAGGCATTCCCTCGCATCGGTACACCGACATCAGGAACCGGATAGCCTGTCAGCAACTCGATCTCAACGTGAGACCAATTTATGTTCAATCCTCAGGGGACAGCACATCACTTTTCCCCTGTAGGAGAGGGCCCTGGGGGGGGCTACTAAGTATCCCCCTGAGCCATGTTGGGGAGGGAGAGCAAACCAATAGGGTCCCAGGGTGCTGGACCGGCAGGTGTCTGTCGAGACTCACGTTACTGCAATGCCACCAAACCTGGCAACCCTAACTTCCAGCTGAAGGACGGTATTGACCGGTCAATACTGTCCCCACCCCAAACCTCCCATGAAAGAGAGAGAATGCCGGAGCTGGCCCTGTAATATATAAAGATGGTGTCAGGGACATGTATAAACCCAAGGTAAACAGGTTCTCCTTAGTGGCTTTGCTCTCACTTGTGTATCAGCTCGCTGCGCGGATCTGATAACCTTTCAAAACAGTGACAAAATATACAGCATGCTGACAGCGACAGGTGGCCCATGCTGGGGCAGGACCGGGCCGTCCGTCAGTTCAGGTCCCAGAGAACAGCAGGACCAGATATCAGACTGTCTCTTTTACCAAGACGCTGCCTCCGTAAAGGCAGCGTCTCTGTGACGGCAGCAGTTGACTGGCTTTACTTTTTAAGAACTCCAAAGTAGCTAAATCTGTAGTCTGCTCTGCAGGCCTACAACTGGTCAAAGTGCAGATTAACCTCCAGGACTCAATCTGACCATGTGGCCGTCAAGGGGAGAGGAGATCTCACTCACGGGATGAAGACACACGGACCACCTTTCACCCACTGGCCTGCAATTTACAGGCAGTAGATATATCAAGTTGAGGATAAACAGACACTAGGGCTATGTTAGGCAGACACTGACAGGGAACATGGGTGCATGTGGGTGGGACACTTTGGTACACGGGTGGCTTGAGAAGGGGACATAATAGGGTAATAAATAAATAAAAAACACAGGCCGAAACACAGGCTCTATTTCTAGATATTGACACTGGTTACAGCAATAGTTGTCGCTGAAAGTTTTGGCAGAAGAGTAGGTTTGCCTCGTGTGGATCAGTGGCATACGACTTCCCATTTAATGTAATGTGGATGAAATGGGGGAATAAAAAGGTGAGCTCAAGCCAGAAACAGTAGAATGGAGCGCTGTGTGTGTCAGAGCCTGATGTTGAGGACACCACATCAATATTCCCAAGTTAAAAAGGATCAAGTTCTTAATACTTATCGCAATGTAATAAAGGAGGGATCTTACTGATCCAATCACACTTTCAGTACTTTCCCGACACGAACATAAACAATATAATACATTTGTAATGGTAGCCTTTTGTGCACTTCAACGTCATAGACCGAGCAATAATAAAACAACATATTAGAAACCAAAATAATGTACAGCCTTACCTCCAAAATTAGCCAGTCTCCCTAACCGGGACACGGGTACCTTTCTCTCTCGTGCCCTTTCACTGAGCTACAACAGAGAGAGAACAGTATAATGGTAGACAAGATACACACACAGCACATCTCTGAGCCACAGGTACCAGTGAGAGAATATGTGTAGACGTACCATTTGTTTGTGTGGTTTCTCATTCCTCTTGGCTTCTCTGGCCTTCTCTATGTCCTCGGCCGTGAGGCCCCCAACCCCCGAGCCGTCCTGGTGATAGGAGCGGTAGGAGCTATAGGATAGGTAGGAACGGATCTGTCCTGAGAACTGGCTGCTGGGATCCTTGTAGCCCTCAAACAGCTTGGATTTGACCGAGGCCTGGACGTTGTATGTCCCGCAGGTCGTGCTGTCTGTGGTCCCCATCCCCTCTGAGGAGACGCCTTGTCCCTCTTCTCTGAACCCTGGCTCTACGTGTTCCCCACTGTCCATGCTGCTCCCCTCTGCTTTGGAGAAGTCATACTTACTGTCTATGTCTGCTGGGAAGTCACCAGACACGCTTTGCTGCTGCCCACCAAACTCCTGAAACAGATATACAGATGTGGAAGGTCAATGAGGAGCTGGGGTTTCACTGGAGCGTCCGAACCAGGAAAAACTCATGGCCAGAGATATTTTCCATGTCAGGTCATGTGGTCAACAAAAAAAAATAATAATAATAATAAATAAACTCTTGGCCCTAACCAAGGGCCACCTTATTGATCCGCCTCAAGTCAAACTGTATTTACATCCACAGCAGGCCACTCTTAGTGGCAGCTTTGTTCTCTACTATTGGACTATTCCTACGCTGTGAAAACAAATAGGAGCCAGCTGTACAGACTAACTCAGCCATGATAAGACCACAAAGCTCTATGAATCAATCTTTTGTTGAGCTCACACAAAATTAGATTAGGCAAAAAGAAAGCCTAGGAAGCTATTTGACACCGAAGCTCCGACACCCATTTTACATCTGGCCATTGGTGGTAGTGTTGTCTGACAATGAAAAATACAATCTTTGCCCACTACCCCCATAGAAGAGCCCCGTTCATCTCTCGCTTTACCCACCTGCATCTTCTGCATGGCTACTCCCAGGCTCTGCTCTGCAGTCATCTGCATGCTCTGGGCCATGGCCTGGGCTCCTCCAATACGCAGTGTGCTGGCCTGAGTGTCTATTACCGCCTGGCTCAGCTTAGCCAAGCCACGCATCACCAACATCATGTCGCCTGCCATGGTGGGTCTCCCTCACACCTAGAACACAGATGTGGAAAGAAATCATATTTGAGGGTTCGGAGTTACATACCAAAGTTGACATACAACATAGCCGGAGGATAGATGTACTGAAAGTAGGCCTAGTCGTGCTGTAACTGTGTATAAGAAACCTTCAAAAGAATGCATATCATTTCAATAGTGTACATAAGTGTGACAAAGGGAAAGGACATGAATCATACTGGTGAAATAATAGTCTACAGTCACCAACGGCCTATTGGAGAATTTTAAAGTCACAACACTATAGGCCATTGGCTGAGGTTTAAGTCTCGCAGGCTAGTGGCCAGCTATCCACTCAGCACTGCAGTCAGTCAACAACTAGAGAGTACCTGGCCGAGCAGGCAGAAAAACACAGCTGTTATCAAGGATCACCGTGGCCATGACAAGCTCGTAAAGGTTAAACACGTTTTCAATCTGAGACAAACCTTTAAGTAACAGCCGCCAACACACGGGCTACACCGGGAATCAAAAGGTGTTACGTTACAACAAACATGAGCATGTCTCTACTAAACATTCTCTGGAAGGAAAACGGGAAGGCATGGCACGGAAAGTATCCTTGCCTGGCTTTCAATGCAGGACTTTGATAGTATCCACTGCTGGTCAGTTATTTTTTGCTATAATCCTGTGCCATACTCACAAGTTCCTTGCATCAGTAAGTGACCAAGAAAGGCCACTGAAATGTGGCTTTACAATTAGATTATCTGGCCTTTTCAAATCTCATCGTTTTAAAATGACATATTGAGTAGCTTGGATGAAAGGTGCCCAGAGTAAACGGCCTGTTCCTGAAATCGGACACTGTGGTAGGATTAATAACAAGATCACCTTTAAAACGGTATAAGATACATGTATGTTTGAGGAATGTTAATAATGAGATCTTGTTTTGAATTTGGCACCCTGCACTTTCACTGGCTGTTGTCATATCATCCTGTTAACGGGATTGCAGCCCTAAGAAGTTTTAACCAAACCCAATCAAAATACGTCTACCAGGTAATACCAGGACATAATTCAAGGATTTCAGTCATATTGATCAATGGCATGGGTCTAAAATGCTAGGCTGAACTGGGACACTCAGTCCAGTCCTGTGATTCACTTTCCCTGGCTGGTGATGAGGGGACAGTGGACGCTGAGTAAGGGCAGAATCACATAGGATTTCAAATGAACAGAGGAGTTAAGATAGTCAAAAGGATGGATTGTTTGTGCTTGGTGACAGCTTGGCCATCCTGGGACTCAAGAGGGCTTTAGAATTAGCCTGCGTTCTGAAGTAGAACCAAGCAGGCTGCAACGATATCTTGCGCATAGCCTTCTTCCCAGACACCATTTATGGGTCTGATATTCTCTTTACAAACCAGGGCGCATAGAAATCAGTAAATTGTGTCACAGAGCCATGGATCAAACGGTTCTTCATATATTAGAGAAAACACTAACTTCAAGGACATCCTCGCTTGAAACAAAGTCACCGTAGCGTTGTCTCAATTATTTGGCAAAAGAGTAACAACTGCATACTAGCCAGCCAGACTACCCCTGTATTCACACTACACATAGTGCCTTCAGAAAGCATTCATAGCCCTTGACTTATTCCACATTGTTGTGTTACAGCCTGAATTCTAAATTGATTAAATAGATTTCCCCCCCCACCCCATCTACACACAATAGCCCATAATAAAGTGAAAACATGTGAAGACATTTTTGCAAAGTTATTTAAAATGAAGTACAGAAATATCTAATTCACATACAGTACCATTCAAAAGTTGACACACCTACTCATTCCAGTCATGTATCTATAGTCCCAGTATTGACACACCTACTCATTCCAGTCATGTATCTATAGTCCCAGTATTGACACAGCTACTCATTCCAGTCATGTATCTATAGTCCCAGTATTGACACAGCTACTCAGTCCCAGTATTGACACAGCTTCATTCCAGTCATGTATCTATAGTCCCAGTATTGACACAGCTACTCATTCCAGTCATGTATCTATAGTCCCAGTATTGACACACCTACTCATTCCAGTCATGTATCTATAGTCCCAGTATTGAGTCATCAGTCCCTACTCATTCCAGTCATGTATCTATAGTCCCAGTATTGACACAGTATCTACTCATTCCAGTCATGTATCTATAGTCCCAGTATTGACACAGCTACTCATTCCAGTCATGTATCTATAGTCCCAGTATTGACACAGCTACTCATTCCAGTCATGTATCTATAGTCCCAGTATTGACACACCTACTCATTCCAGTCATGTATCTATAGTCCCAGTATTGACACACCTACTCATTCCAGTCATGTATCTATAGTCCCAGTATTGACACACCTACTCATTCCAGTCATGTATCTATAGTCCCAGTATTGACACACCTACTCATTCCAGTCATGTATCTATAGTCCCATTCCAGTCATGTATCTATAGTCCCAGTATTGACACCTACTCATTCCAGTCATGTATCTATAGTCCCAGTATTGACACACCTACTCATTCCAGTCATGTATCTATAGTCCCAGTATTGACACACCTACTCATTCCAGTCATGTATCTATAGTCCCAGTATTGACACACCTACTCATTCCAGTCATGTATCTATAGTCCCAGTATTGACACACCTACTCATTCCAGTCATGTATCTATAGTCCCAGTATTGACACACCTACTCATTCCAGTCATGTATCTATAGTCCCAGTATTGACACAGCTACTCATTCCAGTCATGTATCTATAGTCCCAGCTACTCATTCCAGTCATGTATCTATAGTCCCAGTATTGACACAGCTACTCATTCCAGTCATGTATCTATAGTCCCAGTATTGACACACCTACTCATTCCAGTCATGTATCTATAGTCCCAGTATTGACACACCTACTCATTCCAGTCATGTATCTATAGTCCCATTCCAGTCATGACAGTCCCAGTACCTACTCATTCCAGTCATGTATCTATAGTCCCAGTATTGACACACCTACTCATTCCAGTCATGTATCTATAGTCCCAGTATTGACACACCTACTCATTCCAGTCATGTATCTATAGTCCCAGTATTGACACACCTACTCATTCCAGTCATGTATCATTCCCAGACACACCTACTCATTCCAGTCATGTATCTATAGTCCCAGTATTGACACATTCCAGTCATGTATCTATAGTCCCAGTATTCATTCCAGTCATGTATCTATAGTCCCAGTATTGACACACCTACTCATTCCAGTCATGTATCTATAGTCCCAGTATTGACACACCTACTCATTCCAGTCATGTATCTATAGTCCCAGTATTGACACACCTCATTCCAGTCATGTATCTATAGTCAGTATTGACACACCTACTCATTCCAGTCCTATAGTCCCAGTATTGACACACCTACTCATTCCAGTCATGTATCTATAGTCCCAGTATTGACACACCTACTCATTCCAGTCATGTATCTATAGTCCCAGTATTGACACACCTACTCATTCCCGGGTTCTTTATTTTTTTACTATTTTCTTCATTGTAGAATAATAGTGAAGAGATCATAGGAAATTACTGTAACCAAAGTAACAAACATTAAAGATTAAGAATTAACAGTAAATCTACTGAAATTCCTTCAGTCATTACAGATTTTGGCAAAACAGCTTGTAGTTTCTTCTATGACTGACCCCAATTGGCCAACTGGTCGATAGTTTGGTCGTTAGGCTGTTGGTCGACCAAGATTGTTTTAGTCAAGCAGTAATTGATAGATTTTGCGCCCATCTCAGTGAACTAATCCATTGACTAAAAGCCAATTTATGCTTGATCTGAAAATGTGGTCCGAGGCTCCATATGGAGGGTGTGAAGCAATTGCGGGGCACGCCTTTGGCCAAATCGAAGTCAGATTAACCATGGGCCCAGATGACAATTCTCTAATCTCTCCAGAATGGACGCTCTCCTGCCAATTTGTCCACAGTCAGTGTTTCCTAACTTCATTGTGTGAATTGTTTGCGTTTCAAATCAAATGTCAAGTCAAAAATCAAGTGATATGTAAAGGGGAATTAATATACACTAACAATCAAATAATCCTTTCTAGGGAGTTTTTCCTAGCCACCGTGCTTCTTCACCTGCATTGCTTGCCGTTTGGGGTTTTAGGCTGGGTTTCTGTACAGCACTTTGAGATATCAGCTGATGTACGAAGGGCTATATAAATACATTTGATTTGAAACGCAAACAATTCACACAATGAAGTTATGAAACACTGACTGTGGACAAATTGGCAGGAGAGCGTCCATTCTGGAGAGATTAGAGAATTGTCATCTGGGCCCATGGTCAATCAGACTTCGATTTGGCCAAAGGCGTGCCCCGCAATTGCTTCACACCCTCCATATGGAGCCTCGGACCACATTTTCAGATCAAGCATAAATTGGCTTTTAGTCAATGGATTAGTTCACTGTGATGGGCGCAAAATCTATCAATTACTGCTTGACTAAAACAATCTTGGTCGACCAACAGCCTAACGACCAAACTATCGACCAGTTGGCTAATTGGAGTCAGTCATAGAAGAAACTACAAGCTGTTTTGCCAAAATCTGTAATGACTGAAGGAATTTCAAGAGTTACCATACTCGGTCACAGTGATGGCTCTCGTACTTCTATAGGTTAGTACCGATGTTCAGTGGTACAATGTAGAAGGTTTTATAGAAGGGCTTTGTAAACAGTACTCAACAGAATGCAATGATTTGACATACGCAACATCAGAGAGGACCTGACTACTTTCTGATAGAGAATTCAGGGAGAGTGCAAAACCTGTCGCCCGTAATAAAACGAAGTGTGCTGTGGTAAAATGCAGCCAACGGCTTTAATGCAGTGGCAGCTGCATTCGTGTAGATGTTGCCATGTTCCTACCGGCTGTAGACTGTCAACTGAATGATCTGCTTTCTATTAAGCGAGAGACTCGTGTTTTTTTTATAGAAAATGTATTGTCTATCCAAATGCCCAGATATTTGTAAGCAGGGAAACAATCAATTTGGGCACTATCCAAGGTAAAGATGCCTAAATCTTTAGCCATTCAATGTTCATTTAAGGTCAATTACTGTTTTTTGTAAGACGATGAAAGCAGTCTGTAGGTCAGACAGAGCCTGATCCACATGCACTTTGGTATTCAGAGAAGGATTTGTTTGGGTCAATGGGCGATACCATGCCAGCGTAGATGAAAAATGTGTGTCGGATCTCAGATTGGTTATGGTAATTCTCACAGAAACTTCATTGGGAGGAAGGATGTTTGAAATGCTTCAAGTTTGTATCTCAAATAGTTTTCTTAAAAATCTTAGTGGCCATTTTTTAGACCTATATATGCCTCCTGTAAATCCCTATGATCCGTGAATGATACACACAATATCTTGGTGTCATACTTCATAGTGTGCTCTAACAGTATATCTAGATTCTGAAATACAATCTCACATGAATTGATTCAACATTAATATGAATATTAAAAATGACCCTTTTTGATCTTGTTCATTTTAAGACGTAACAATTAGTGATGCAATAATATGACATTTTTGGCCGATATCCGATATTTTCCTTGCCCCCCCCCAAAAATCGATACTGATAACCGATATTTCAAATTTTAGTGGCCTTTGAAGTATTCTAGTTCAGTTAAATAGGTAACACACACACGGACGCAGCGGTCTAAGGCACCGCATCTCAGTGCAAGAGGAGTCACTACTTTCCCTGGTTCGAATCCAGACTATCACATCCAGCCGTGATTGGGACTCCCATAGGGCGGCGGACAATTGGCCCAGCGTCGTCCGGGTTTGGCCGTCATTGTAAATAAGAATTTGTTCTAAACTGACTTACCTAACCTATAAAGGTTACACACACACCAAAAAGTTATTTTTGTTGGCATTTACATATGTCCCCATTACCATTCAAACATATTCAAAGCCTATTTCTTTCACTTACTTGCTGTGCTGTTTTGTTGTTCATTTGTTCAGTCGTTTCATTCTCAACCAGGATTTCTATGGAAAACAATTTGGGTCTTTACGTGTTAAAAGAATATACTATTTGATGTGTCAATTAAGCTTGTTGACCAATCAGGACCTGAATATGACTGCACGTCACATAATTTAACGCGTTCAAATTTTTTAGGTAGTTATGAAATACGAGTGATTGTGTAATATGTTACAATTCATCGATACATATGATGCTGGTGAAGTTGTCTCGTGCACCTACAGTGCTAGTCATTACAGAAAGCTAGCTAGCTCATGGATGCAAACAATGTTCTTCCCCCAAAAACATAGCAAAACGACAATCTGTTTCAGTTAGCTAGCTAAGTAGCTATGTGTCATCATCGAAAATAACCCTAATTTATAAGACCGTTCTTATTTGATTAATGGTGGTCGGACCCATCTATGTAAAGCAAGCAACAATACGGATTAGCCATAACAGTGGACTTTGCGGGTAGCCTTCAAAATACAAATATGGCATAATTCTACTATTGGTATTATTTTGCATCACTGCATACTTTTACTTTGAAGGCAAACCGCAAATTCCACTATTGTGCCTAGCTTCACAACACATTACTCAGTCCGGTCGAGCCTCTCTAGCCAGATGAAGCTAGCTGGCTGCTTATAACGTTAGCTTTGGCCAACAGGGTTAAGTAGCTGGCTAGTTATTGATTTTCATGAACTGAAGTTTCAATAGGCGAACAACAATACTTACTCATAAGGATTCCTAAATCTCTGCTAAGAATAATGAAAATGACTGCAGTTTCTATTGGTCATTGTTTTCAGGCTGGTTGTATTGGTGCTAGCTAGGTACCAAGCTAAAGCTAACTACCCCAGAAGTTGGGGTCGAACAAATGCTTTATTACCAACGCGGTATTGAAAACCCATCGTTTCTGGCCTGTGTTGGCAGACTTCTTTGTACAGCTTTGACAGTGCTAAATCGGTATCGTGTTGAAAAATCATAATCGGTCGACCTCTACCTTCTAGGCAGAGTTGCAAAGAAAAAGCCATCTCTAACTGGCCAATAAAAATAAAAGATTAAGATGGGAAAAACACAGACAGTGGCCAGAAGAACTCTGCCTAGTTGGCCAGCATCCCGGAGTCGCCTCTTCACAGTTGACGTGGAGACTGGTGTTTTGCGGGTACTAATTAATGAAGCTGCCAGTTGAGGACTTGTGAGGCATCCGTTTCTCAAAGACACTAATGTACTTGTCTGCTTGCTCAGTTGTGCGCCGGGGCCTCCCACTCCTCTTTCTATTCTGGTTAGAGACAGTTTTTACTGTTCTGTGAAGGGAGTAGTACAGAGCGTTGTAAGAGATCTTCAGTTTCGTGGAAATTTCTCGCATGGAATAGCCTTAATTTCTCAGAACAAGAATAGACTGACGAGTTTCAGAAGAAAGTTCTTAGTTTCTGGCCATTTAGAGCCTGTAATCGAACCCACAAATGCTGATGCTCCAGATACTCATCTAGTCTGAAGGCCAGTTTTATTGCTTCTTTAAATCAGGACAACAGTCTTAGGCTGTGCTAAAATAATTGCAAAAGGGTTTTCTAATGATCAATTAGACTTTTAAAAGTATACTCTTGGATTAGCTAACACAACGTAACATTGGAACACAGGAGTGATGGTTGCTGATAATGGGCCTCTGTACTCCTATGTAGATCTTCCATTAAAAATCTGCCGTTTCCAGCTACGATAGTTATTTACAACATTAACAATGTTTTTCTGATCAATTTGATGTCATTTTAAATAGACAATGTTTTTGCTTTTCTTTCAAAAACAGTGTATACCAAAACAGTGTGTGTTATATAGGTATGCTCATCAGCTTTGACATTGGTTTTGCACATTGGCCGATACCGATGTTGGCATTTTTATCTAATATCCGCCGATTCAGATCCGTTCACCAATATATCATGCATCCCTAGTAACAATATACTCTACAAGTACCTGCTATTTCTGAAGTTCTGATAAATTTTATGAGCACCCACAATACAGTGAATGGGAAAACGGATTCAAAGCAAACCGCCTCTGCTGATTTGCTGAATGCGCAATCCAAAAAGGAGGGCTGTGATTGGTTAATGACCTATAATGTCAATTTCTATGTATAAAATGGGTCCTAGTTTGAAGAGTATATTTTCAGACCCTTTGTGTTCACTGACATTCGGATAAGCTGTCCAGCTACTCTGATAAAACGTAGCTAATGTCATCTAGCTAGGTCACGTTTCAAGGCAGCAGAGTTTACTCAACTCCCCGTTATAGCTATACATCCTGTATGGAAGATATCCATATTACAGGGAACTAAACTAGAGAGTTAAGGCATTTTTTTTTTTTTTGATATCCAAATGTCTAAAAAGAAGCCAAATAAAAAAAAGGTTAATTTTGAGATATTAATATTTCATGTTGAATAAATGAATGTGAATAGATTCTGAAATACAACTTGACATACTAATTTTTTTGGGAGCACACAATAAGAGTATAATGACACCAAGATGTCTGTATCATGTACAGATCATAGGGTTTTACAGGAGGCATATAAGTCTAAAAATGTCCACTTCCATCATAATTTTCTCAAAAATGTATATATGTCAAATATCCTTCCACCAAATGAAGTTCCTATGTGAGAATTGCCAGAACAACCAGATACAAAAAAATATTCCGTCTACGCTGGTGTATAATTGCTCCAATCTCTTGCAAAACATTAGAATATTACCAAGGTACAGTTTATTATGAAATAGAAGAGCTAATCTAACTGAAGATATTTTTTCACCGTAGAAAAAGTTATTCTCCATGTGTGCAGTTCATATTCACCTGCACTAATATCCAAAATTACAGTGCATTTGGAAATTATTCAGACCCTTTTCCCACATATTAATATGTTGCAGCCTTATCCGATAACAGTTTAATTATTAAAAAATAATATCATATTTACATAACTACTGAATAACCTTTTACTCAGTACTTTGTTGAAGCATCTCTGGCAGCGATTACAGCCTAGAGTCTTCCTGGGTATGATGCTACAAGCTTGGCACACCTGCATTTGGGGAGTTTCTCCCATTCTTTTCTGCAGATCCTCTCAAACTCTGTCAGGTTGGATGGGGAGCGTCACTGCACAGGTATTTTCAGGTCTCTCCAGATATGTTAGATCGGGTTCAAGTCCGGGCTCTGGCTGGGCCACTCAAGGACATTGAGACTTGTCCCGAAGCCAATCCTGTGTTGTCTTGGCTGTGTTCTTAGGGTCGTTTTCCTGTTGGAAGGTGAACCTTTGCCCCAGTCTGAGGTCCTGAGCGCTCTAGAGCAGATTTTCATCAAG
Organism: Oncorhynchus nerka; assembly: GCF_034236695.1. Classification (NCBI taxonomy): domain Eukaryota; kingdom Metazoa; phylum Chordata; class Actinopteri; order Salmoniformes; family Salmonidae; genus Oncorhynchus; species Oncorhynchus nerka. The sequence goes on from NC_088408.1 coordinate 32,532,418, forward strand.
AATCTCTCTGTACATTGCACCGTTAATCTTTCCCTCAATCCTGACTCGTCTCCCAGTCCCTGCCACTGAAAAAACATCCCCACAGCATGATGCTGCCACCACCATGCTTCACTGTATAAATGGTGCCAGGTTTCCTCCAGATGTGACACTTGGCAATTAGGTCAAAGAGTTCCATCTTGGTTTCATCAGACCATAGAATCTTGTTTCTCATGGTCAGAGTCATTTAGATGCCCTTTGGCAAACTCCAAGTGGGCTGTCATGTGCCTTTTACTGAGGAGTGGCCACTACCATAAAGGCCTGAATGGTGGAGTGCTGTAGAGATGGTTGTCCTTCTGGAAGGTTCTCTCATCTCCACAGAGGAGTTCATGGTCACCTCCCTGACCAAGGCCCTTCTCCCGATTGCTCAGTTTAGCCAGCGGCTTCCTCTAGGAAGAGTCTTGGTGGCTCCAAACTTATTCCATTTAAGAATGATGGAGGCCACTAATTACATTTTTTTCATACCCTTCCCCAGATCTGTGCCTCGACACAATCCTGTCTCTGAGCTCTACAGACAATTCCTTCGACCTCATGGCTTGGTTTTTGCTCTGACATGAACTGACAACTGGGGGACCTTAGACAGGTGTGTGCTTTTCCAAATCATGTCCAATCAATTGAATTCACCACAGGTCGACTCCAATCAAGTTGTAGAAACATCTCAAGGATGATCAATGGAAACAGGATGCACCTGAGCTCAATTTCCAGTCTCAAAGGGTCAGAATACTTATGTAAATAAGGTATATGTTTGTTATACATTTCACTTTGTCATTATGGGGTATTGTGTGAAAAATGAGGAAAATAATTTAATCCATTTTAGAACAAGGCTGTAATGTAACAAAATGTGGAAAAAGCCAACTGGTCTGATTTTTTTCCGAATGCACTGTAAATCACCACAATTTTCCTATTGTTCCTGCCAATCTAGGAACCCACGTGCTGCCTAGCTCTGCACATCAACAATGGCCTCTTCACCAAAATCAACGTGAGACATTTCCTCTGCAGCTATGACTGGATATGATTGCACTAGGTCACTGCTTGCTCTATTGGTCACATTGATAAAAGCAACAGTTGATAAAAACACTTGCCAGAAAAGTTTACAAACCATTAAAATAATGCATAAGTTAACAACCCAATCAAGCAAACTGTCTGCTTTGCAGTACGCAAGTTACAGCCTGTAACGTTACTGTACGATTCAATGTCTTATCATTAAAGTCATGCAGCCACAAAACTGTCAAGTATAGGACTTGAACAACTTTCAGTTGAAAAGCTAACTGCAGGCCATAAACAGAGCCTCACACTGTACCGAGTAATTGCATATCAGCCTATCCACTTCATTTCAGTAACACAGTAAAGGACAAAACTGTAACAATACAAATAATAAGGTAAAGCAGCCCATTAGCAGACACACTTGTAGGTACCCTCCGCTTTGAAAATAACCAGGCATGTGGTGTGCATGTGTCACAGCTGTCGCTGGTACAGAATTGTGTTTACGGGCCAGCAAGCGCCTCTTCTAGCCCTTCGTGACCGTTGAGAGCTTTGTCCTTCAGGCAAAACTACCAACACAGTGGAAACGATTATTCTTTATGTTCACTCTGCCCATTTACTTTCTCAAAATACAGACGTCATTCACTTCTACAAGCTGATTTAAATATATGCGGAAATGAGCATTTATGAATGACCTATCGTTGGCTAAATGTCACGCCAGATAGCAGATCATGCATGCACGTGAAAGTTTGATGCCTGTAGTTACAGGTTGTAATTGCTTCAATTTTTTGTGAGATTTATACTGCATCATGAGTTAAAATGTTTGGATTTCATCAGATTTGCATTCAATCTCGGTGCAATGTCAGTAAACGAACTAACTACACTTCAGACATGCTGTATTCACTGACATTCGGATAGCTATCCAGCTAGTTACTCTGATAACATTAACGTTAGCCATAGTTTAGCTAGGTCACGCTAAGGCAGATGAGACGCATCGTTTTTTCACCAATACACTGCCCAAATTGTCAAACCAGGAAGAAGCAATATGTATTAATTCCATTATTCCAAGCACCATACTTGTCATAAAAGAAAAAACCCACTTACCGCCAGTAATTACGAATGTCTGGATTTATTTTCAATGCTATGCAGCCTCGTCCCCTAACAGTGTGTCGTCTTCCACCATGAGGTCAACGCTGTTTACCAACTCAGAACCGTGATTGTCAAAGGCATTTTACCCCACCTCTGAACATCTTCTATTGGTCGTGTCCTGATCGAGGCGGTCTGTTTTGGAGAGGTGGTGGCTGAATACTGATCTCTCATTGGTCAATTGTCAAAGAAAAAGTTGTACTCTCCAATGAAAAGTCAGATTCCTGTTATAAGGGCGGTTTTAGCTGTGTTTTCCACTAGCTCGCACAGCCAGAACCTCGAAATTGGCTATATCGGCTATGAAAATGTATGAAAAAAAGAGACCAGGGTTGGGCATAAGGTTAGCAGTGTGGTTAAGGTTAGATTTAAAATGTTTAAGAACAGAAAGAACAGGGATTATGAGATTGTGGCTGTGGTAACTAGTGACGACCCTTATAAATAAGATACATTGTAAAAATGTACAACATTGTATACATGAGAATCCACGACGTGAATAGTGTGATATTTAAAACAATAGCTAGACCTGCTCTATCATGTGTCAAAAAGTCCCAGTTCACAAACTAAATGTGGCTAATAGAGAGTAACAAGTCAAAGATGATCATAAATATCGTAGTAGAGCATAAAATTATATACCCGGTTGGTTAGTGATTTTTTTAAAATAATTTTAAAAAGACATGTTTTATGTGAATTTTTACTGCCACCTACTAGTATTTTTTTTCAAACGTTTTCCTCTTATAAAAACGTTTACACATTTGCTGTACCAATATCAGTCACGCGATGGCGTACGTGACTGGCAAATTACATCACCTGTGGAAAATATAGGCTAGCGAGAAAGGACTTGAATAATTTATGAAAGTGGATTACACTTTTTCATTTGTTTGACCTCACTTCTCATTCAGTTCATATTTGTATGTAGTATATTTATAGTGTTGCATCATCTGTATCTTTTTATATGCAGTAGCTATAACAGTTGATTGATAACCATATTAATAACCAACATGTTGATTGATAACCATATTGATCATAGGAAATTATATCAGTCAGGTAGTTGAGAAATGAATTCACAGGCCCTCTCGTGGCATCTAATTTCTTTATTAGATCATTCACAGGATAAAGTCACCCTCCATGACATATATTGATAAAAATAGACTTAAATGAGAGACCATGTACAGTGCACTTTACTTGAAATTTGACAAATGTATAACCACCAACATCTGCATAGGTCAGGGATGGATATAGATTTTTCTTACTACCTCAGTAAACAACAGATCTGGGTAGTGCCTCGCAGCCATAGTTTTTCCATGTGATTGGTCTTTATTGACACACAGGGCTATTATCTCAAAGTTCACCTCAGGATTTCTCTCCTTATGGGGTCTAGAAAGTACTCATGATGTTGATGTCCGTGTATGACAGACACACCCATTATACAGTTAATTTTCTGACTACTTGTAAGGTAAACATGACACAAACTCAGTTGATGGGAACACTGAGGTTACACATACACGCACACACGCACATGCACACACACACGCACGCACGCATGCACGCACGCACGCACGCACGCACGCACGCACACACACACACACACACACACACACACACACACACACACACACACACACACACATATGCAAACATTCACCCTCCCCCTCCCCCCAAATGATCCAGTGTTTATATGCTGTGTTTTAATACAATCTTTGTGTCTTAGCAACAGAGACTACTATTATTAAGCTGTTTCACTGAAGTAAACACCACGGTAGATCTGTGACTATGTGTCTAAAGCTTGTGTAAATCTTCCCCCTTTATTAACTTCATAAAAGTGTCTGAGTTGTGTGGGGCTGCACGCTGGACATTGTGCATTAACAGACATGGTTAAATGCTGATAACACTAAAATGGTCAAACATGAGGCAATCATTTTAATTTGAGGGCCACAATGACCTAACCTGGTCTGAAATCTCAAGGGACTGGAAAGTTAATTTTCATACCAACTATCAGGGAACCAGGCTCATTCAAATCAGAAAGGCCACTAGCATTTTCCATCCAGTTTAGTATGCCAGCTGACACACTTCCCTCCCTTCTACTAAATGGTCATTGGTCATTGGTTTGTCCTCTGATCTACACAATCATGAGCTAGAATTTTAATGGGTGAGTAATGACTGCTTTACAGCAAATGACTGATTGAATTTACGAAATAGATAAGTTAGTATGTGAATTTCACAGAGATCTGTTTCACACTCATTCTGCACAATGCTGTTTGAAGGGTCATACAGAGGCTTCCAAAAAGGTTCAAATGGTTATTGATATCACATTGAGTAACATAAATTATAAATTAATTATAAATTATTCAAATAACAATTGTGAGAAAAATGTTTTACAACTTGCCTACAAGACAGCAATGTATAATTATTAATGTATGGTCTGATTTGGTTGATAAGGGCCATTAGGGAAATTAACACTTTCCCCTAGAGCCATGTAAATAGCAATATGCTAAAGATGTGCTAAGAGAAGGGGTAGGAAGTGATAGTCTCAAGTAAAAAAAGGCAAATATTTACTGTAGGTAGTCCTATAATATTATATAATATTTCTGCAATAAAACGTTTGCTTTAAAATCTAGAATAAAGTAAATAAAACACTGTTTGATTGAACAGTGATCAATTCTCCATAAAGTTATAAAATGTCGTTGTAGTGACAGGTAGCATTTCACCTTTTGCACGGTTTGTGGCTATACAATGTAGAACAAACATGCCGAATGTGATGTGACTATAATATCAGATCACTAATATTACTAAAATGTTATATTGTTTTACATTATCGTTCATTATTATGATCCTGGGTTTATTGAATACATTTCACTCCAATTAAGTTTTATTATGTGATGACCCAATCCAGATGCACTAGCCCAGCCAAAAACACAACCCAAAACAACGTCGGTTACGTCTCAACCTAAGGCTGTGTGCGTATCAAGCTTTTTTCTTCCCTGCTAGGCAATTGGGAGAAAAGCTGTTTGTTGCGTAGTAATGACTGTCTGTGTCTACTTCCTTCCTGCTTTTTGTAGTAGCCTACACTAAGCAAACAACAGCCTAGTAGCCTACTACGCCGAAGCGAGGTGTTGAAGAACTCAAAGGGTCATAAGAGCAAGTATTTTGGACACGCAGCGGGAGAAAAAGTTCATTTCTGGGAGAACTGGCCTTCCTTTTTTGCCTGTCCGGAAATAAGAAGATTGCGTGTTGTGTGAAGTTCGCTCAACAGGTATTGAATGTTCTGAGACGCGCTGGATAGCACTTTGTGCTGTATACATTCTCATCGGCTTTGATGGTTGGTCGGACAGCCACCCGTTCGATATTTCAGAACTCATAGAGCGGTTTCTATTAGGACCAGGTGTCTGTTAGTACAAGGTAAGACACTCATCTCCAATGAGTCTGTTTGGAGTCTTTTTTAAACTTTCCAAGCAAATTGTCGGAATGAATTGAATTGCGTTGGTAAAAGCTATTTAGATAAAACGTTCTTTATATAACAGCTTTCTAGCCTTTATTTACAACCACGCTGCTCACCAAGATAGAAATGTGAAAAATGAACAAGTGATATGAGGTACTGTTGTATTTAGCTATTGACAACAAGGGAAAAAGCAAACCGTTTTTGTTGTTACAATGTATCAACAATTTTGGAACTCTGTTACAACAACTGTAAGGATATAGCCCAGATACTGCTGATGATAATGATCATAATAATATCATTAATAATAACAATAATACATATATTTATTATTATTGCTATTGTATCAAAGAAGGTCAGAGAAAATATTACTAATGATAGTTGAGGCTTATAAACTACTGCACTTTTTCTCTTGGTTTCTTCTTGTTATTAGATGAGCTAAACTATTGATGTGGATTTTCTAAAGAATGTCATGATGGTTATGATCCAAACCCAGTAAGCATTTTATAACAATGGCAAGTTGAGCTTGCAGTAAAGCTCACATGCAGCTATAGATTACCACGTGTTTGACAGAGATATGTAGTTATTGTACTGGAGATAATCTGCTTTATGTCATATGAACCAATTATTGTCAAAGTTAAACAATATATATAAATAAAACAAACTTGTAAATCGTTGAATATTAGTTCGATCAAGTCCCAAATGAAATACAGCCACCGCAGTCCATTTATTGTACGGACTCGATTTATCTTTGGCAAATCCTCATGTTTTTTTTCTTTTATTTGCGATGTTTGCATATGTATTATTTTTTGTTGCCCGGTCATACAAAGAGAGACAATAATTTGAGTTAGTCAATGCTGACTAAGTTCCAGGGAGGTGATAGAGAGTTCATGGGAACCATCACAGGTTCTACTCCCTCTATAGAGGCTGGAAGTGCTACTTTGCCTCTGAGAAGTGTGGGTCTGACTGGGAGAGAAAGACGCTAAGTAGTTGGTCAGAATTTGACCTGTCCCCAGGCACCTGGCCAGAGGCACAGGGGTGTCCCTGTGAATGCCTGTTAAATAAATGTAACCTTTATTTCTCTAGGCAAGTCAGTTAAGAACAAATTCTTATTTACAATGACGGCCTGCCGGGGAACAGTGGGTTAACTGCCATGTTCAGGGGCAGAACAACAGGTTTTGACCTTGTCAGCTCGGGGAGTCAATCCAGCAACCTTTCGGTTACTGGCCCAACACTCCAACCACTAGGCTACCTGGCTGACATCTCCTGCCTGGCTCTCCTCCTCCTCTCTGCCTCCAGATGGTGGGGACTGGGGAGGCTTGTGTGGGGAGCCACACTGCAGCTGTAATTCAAGCATTATGCCACATGTTAACCAACATTTCAGTTTGAGGTGAACAGTAGTATTTTCTATAAGGTAATGAATTGTTGTTCCATGGTGTGCCAGTGTAACAATATAGATCTACTGTGGGCTTGTGCAGAATATAGACAAGTGTGCCATTTTCAAAGCAACTAAAACTAATTTAGAACCATTCATAGGAAAATCCAAAGCCCAACTCTGTCTGGTAAAGTATACAGGGAATCATTTTGAAATGTTAAGTCAATGTCTTGTTTGTGTAACATACATTCAGCAGAGATGATGATTTTCTGGGTTCTGATCCAGGGTGCCCTTTAAACAATACTTCTTAAATGTCTTGCATCAGCTCTTTTCCCTTAAAAGGGAATACTTGATGTGTTCTTCTCTCCCTGCCCCCTGAAACACTAATCTTGCAGTATTTCATATAAATGTAGCTTATACTTAATCTTTCCTTCTGTCTTTTATGTTTATTATGATTCACATATTTTCCAGAGACTCTAGTCACTGCAGTTAACCTACAGTAACAGTATCCCACTAGACAAACACTGGTTGAATCAATGTTGTTTCCACGTCATTTCAATGTAATTACGTTGAACCAACGTGGAATAGACGTTGAATTGACATCTATGCCCAGTGGGATACTTAGATCCCTACATTTTAGCTCAGTATATGCTTACTCACTCTCAAAATAGCCTACAAGCCTTGTTATGGGATTATTTGTTTTGACTGTTTTGTGTCACAGATGAACTAAACCAACGTTATGTGATATAAAGATTCAGGAATGCAGTCAAAGTATTACGCTATTAATCACATTTCTGTCTCACTGAAGCATAGACATAAATGGCCGTGTAGATGTTCTCCTTCAGAAGCATATGTTTTAGGTATTTGGAATACACTTTGTATTTTGTCCAGCAGAAGACTTAAAACTGTATTTCCTCAAACGCTGCTGGACCTCATTCGCAGACAAAATGTGGGGGCTGCCCTAGATTAAAAAGAAAACTGAATAGACAAGCACGTCATAAAAGAGCAAGGCCAAATAGCCGTATCATTCCATTTCAGGAACATGTAGTTTACGGTAGAGAGCTACAGTGAATCTCTCTCTAAGACTAATGGCAACAAGTAAATCTATTCTTGTGTCTCATTACCTACAGTACATTTTAAGTAACAAAAGTTAAACTCTGGGTATTTTCTTAGCTAGAGAAAAAGCAAACACATTACTATTTCATGCAACATTGATTTGTTTCTTGTATAGGCAAGTAATCCGCCTTGCCTTGGGAAGGAATGCTACCTTTGTGAGGGATTTGCTGGGTCATATTTTTAGAACAAAATGAAAGCTACACACTCATTAGTCCACACTCCACAGTGTGGGAAATAAGCTTTATTCTCATTAAAATGCACGTCATATAATTTCAGCCTTTATTGAAGCTTTCACTGACTATGTTTTGTTTTTCCTCTCCAACAACTCTCCTCCATAGAAGATTCAGCAGGAAATTCCACCTCTCTTTTCACATACCCCACCAAATGCTATGGTGGGGGGTAGATGCCAGAGCACCAACCAGGACTAGAGCTAGATGGGAGAACATACTGACAGTACGAGTCTGATACTATGGCTGCTTATGCCCTGAGCAGTCTGATTATGATGAATAGCAACAATCTGAAGAGTGAGAGCAGCCCTCGGACTGGGAGGCCTGTGCTCCCTGTGCCAGACCGCTCCACCTACTGCCAACTCCTGGTGACTGGGGGCCCCTACAGCCCTGGCAGCCTGAGTCCTGGCTCCCCTGGGGGCTCCTTCGTCTTTCCCCCCTCTCCAGGCCCCAGCAGCCCCAGGGCCCGCTCCCCTTGCCGCCACCCTGATACCCTGGGGGTGATTGTGGGCAACCGTGTCCGCCGACTCAGCAGCAACGGAGACGATGAGGCCCCAAACGGGGAGGTGAAGCGCACAGTGCAGCTCCTGCAGATCCACCGGGAGCTCCTGAATGTGGAGGTCAACAAGAAGGTGGGTCTGTTCGAGGCCCAGATCTCTGGCCTGCGCACCCAGGTTCAGAACGCTGAGATCCAGCGCAGTCCTAGGGCCCCGCGCAGAACCGGCCCAGCCTCCCAGGCCAGTCAGCCCACACAGGTGCCCACACTCAACCCCCCACAGAGAGACTGCTCTCCAAGCATTCCCAAGGAACTCCAGAATGGGAAATTGTGTCTCCGCTCGGAGCAGGGAGTAACGGGGAATGGCAGAATAGAAAATAGCACGGCTGACCCAAATACAGAACAGGGAAGTCTGCTTGTGAAGAAATCAGCAGGAACTTGGTCCCAAGCTGACAGTTCAGCAAGCAGTCACTCCCCAAGTTCACTGAGGATTGGCAGCTTCTTGGCAGGCAGTGACAGTGAGCACCCTGTGGAGAGGGCCCAGACCTGCCTGACAAAGGCAGGAACGGAGCCAATGGAAACCCAGCTGCAAGCAGCCTCGGCATGGGCTGACAGAGAGGGGAGCTGCCCAGAGGTGGGGACCACCATCCCAGCCGTCATAGTAACGGACCACGGGATGGAGGCCCAGGGAGAAGGCTGTGATCTGAGCAGCGAGCCCCAGCACAGCCCCAGATCATCCCGAGCCCTGAGGAAGCTGTCCTCCTCCTCAGCCTCTTCCACAGGCTTCTCCTCCTCCTGGGAGGAATCAGAGGACGACATCTCCAGCGACCCGGAGAGAGCCGAGGGACTGTCACCTGCCCTCCTTAACACCCAGCAGAAAGCTGTGAGTAACTCATTTTTATTAAGGAACAAACTCATTCATTATTTAGTCTGTCACTAATCAATGTATCTTCTCTTTCACTTTGAATGGGTAGATAGATAGAAATCTAATTTTACCCAAAACATTTGGTTTATTGTTCAATGAAATAGGGACTGAAGTTAATAATTCAAGTTTTAAGAAAGCTTTTTAGGTAATTGGGAAATTCTGTTTCGACACATTTAAGTGGCATATGTAGGTCCGTGACACTCCCATCTCTAAATTAACTTGTAAGTTTGCTAGAGGGCCTCTCTTCCTCAAGTTCTTTGTCACACGGCGCTCTTGCAACAAACCGATCCGCTTCCTCCCTGAATAACGGTTGACATTCTCACTAACAAAGGTACTTCTGTGTCCCGTTGTCAACCTCAGAGACTATGACTCTGACCACTGTTGGACGTTCTTCAAAGAGAAGGCTTCTGGCGTGGTTTATATATGAGGGGATGTGTATACAGGTGTAGGATCTTCATATGACCAGTTTCTCACAGCAGGAAAATAATCCTGCAGCAACAGGAAATGCAAATGATTGTGTGGATTATAATTAATGACCATTTTTGTGGGTGTTGACACATTTTCAGTTAGGGCAAATAAAGTCTGAAATATTTAGGAGAAATTACAAACTTTAAAAGCCTTTTAAACCTAAAATACATTACAAGTTGGCATTTCCTACTGTTCAGGAAATTTCTTGCAACAACAGGATGATCCATTTAAGATCTTACATCTGTACGTTAAGGGAAGAGTTTGCTTTAAAACAATGCACCAGGATTTGCTTACCCTAAGTGTTAGGACCAATAAATGTCATTAGTGGTGAGTGTGCTGCTGCTGGGTGGTCTGAGATATTAATTACAATATACCTCGGAAATCGTCTGTGAGAATTTGTCATCTCATTAAAACCTCCTTGGCCTGTCTACGTCTGACTCTGACGTCTGACTCTATGTCTGAGATGCGTCACTGATTACCGCCATCACAGTGTTGTATTGCTGGGTTGCAGCTGGAGCACACACACAGACACAGGTCTCCAGTGGCAGACTAAAGTGGCAGGATGAGGATAATGTGCTCCACATGCTGTACGGGACGTGTGCCAGGAGATCCATGTGATGTCTTGTCTGGGATAAACAAGTAAATCAGAGGGAGAAAACACTTCATTGTGCCCATCTGGGCTGACGATAGCAAACAAAATAAATATATGAATGCAGAGCACAGCCGCAAGGCCTAGATGGCCCAGATAGCCTTGAAGTTAAGTGAATGGAACTGTGCTGGTTTTGTGAAGGCTGTTTACACTGTAATTGATTTGCTTTGGAGAGGAATGTGTTGCTTTTATGTATCCATGACAGGGAGGCAGTCCTCTTTTACTGGCCTATGTCTGAGGAAAGTGTGAATCCCAGAAAAAGAGAAAATACACTTAGCAAGCTACTTGATGATGATGATAGATGGCAGAACCATTACCCAAGAGACCTCTGCTTATTATTGAGCGATATTATCTTGACCTTAATGATACACTGATCTGTAATTGATATATTGCAGTGAACTCAGATTGGTGGTTAAGGTGTTTGGTGTGCAGACAGGAGATATTTGACCCAGCTGGAAAGGGCATATTTTATTTTATAATGCCATTTTTTGCTACTTTCCAATTAGTTCAAGTTAACTGGGTATAAATAGTAGGTTTCTGGAGTCTATTGGCTATAGTTTATACTTACTTTTCACAGTATTCTCTTATAAGGAATGAGTTATATGTGGGTCGTTTCACCAATTAGGTGCCTTTGGAGTAGTGTAACTTGTTGAGATTGTTTTTGTTGCTTTATTTCACCTCATTTTAACATTCAGTCATAAAAAGCACATTCCCATCTCAAGAGGTCAAAAAATATATACTATAGTAACTGCCTATTAAGTGCCAATTAAAGTTGACCATAACAGGTTTGACTAGTTCCTCTTAAATCATCCATAAATCCCCTTGTGACAGGGGAAATGGAAGCTTATTTTGTGCAACAGGGATGGGCAATTGAATGCAAGCGTCACAACAAAATGTTGATCGTTAAAACATTTCTAGCCTTTCTTATCTATGGGTAACAGGATTACTGTGTTATGTAGAAAATCTGACTTATTGAATTGACCATGTGGTCTATATTAAATGTAGACTCCGCGAAATGACGTTCCCATATGTGCAGCACCGAAGATATTGAGATGAGCGAGACGGAAGACTTTGCTCTCACACATTGTATCTGCACATGTGTATGGGTTCTCTTCACATTGTTCCAGCGTGGTAGCCACGGAGACGTTAAACCTCGCGCTTCAACACCTTAAGTTGTTGTGGAAATTGACATTATGAATGTCCCTAGGCAGGTAGTGTTGTTTACACACAGTCTGAAAACCTTCTAAGCACTTCAACATGTTCTAGCATCTTCCCCCTTCCTTTCTTAGTCACAGCAGTAGATTACACCAAAGTGATGGCAAATACCTTAAGTACAATGCCAAACCATAGCCATGGGAAGTAGGGTGCTGATTGTGCTGCAGAATCCCCAGAATTTTTTATTTGTATTTTTTTTAAATATATATATATATATATATATATATATATATATATATATATATAGCATGTCCTGCATTGCATATAATCGATGAGGTGCGCATTCACAAAAAGGACTATTGCTCCAACGTGTACCTAACCATAAACATCAATGCCTTTCTTAAAATCAATACACAGAAGTATATATTTTTAAACCTGCATATTTATCTAAAAGAAATCCAGGTTAGCAGGCAATATTAACCAGGTGAAATTGTGTCACTTCTCTTGCGTTCATTGCACGCTGAGTCAGGGTATTTGCAACAGTTTGGGCCGCCTGGCTCGTTGCGAACTAATTAATTATGACATAACATTGAAGGAACAGCAATATTTAGACTTAGGGATGCCACCCGTTAGATAAAATACAGAACGGCTCCGTATTTCACTGAAATACTAAACGTTTTGTTTTCGAAATGATAGTTTCTGGATTCGACCATATTAATGACCAAAGGCTCATATTTCTGTGTGTTATTATGTTATAATTAAGTCTATGATTTGATATTTGATAGAGCAGTCTGACTGAGAGATGGTAGACAGCAGCAGGCTCATAAGCATTTAGTCAAACAGCCAGCAGCTCTTCGCAATGCTTCAAGCATTGATCTGTTTATGACTTCAAGCCTATCATCTCCTGAGATTAGTCTGGTGTAACCGATGTGAAATGGCTAGCTAGTGAGCGGGGTAAACGCTAATAGCGGTTTCAAACGTCACTCGCTCTGAGACTTGGAGTAGTTGTTCCCCTTGCTCTGCATAGGTAACGCTGCTTCGAGGGTGGCTGTTGTCGATGTGTTCCTGGTTTGAGCCCAGGTAGGCGTGAGGAGAGGGACGGAGGCTATACTGTTACACTGGCAATACTAAAGTGCCTATAAGAACATCCAATAGTCAAAGGTATATGAAATAAAAAATCATATAGAGAGAAATAGTCCTATAAATACAATATTAACTACAACCTAAAACCTATATTGAAGTCTCATGTTTAAAGGAACCACCAGCTTTCATATGTTCTCATGTTCTGAGCAAGGAACTTAAACGTTAGCTTTTTTTATATGGGACATATTGTACTTTTACTTTCTTCTCCAACACTTAACGAGCATTATTTAAACCAAATTGAACATGTTTCATTATTTATTTGAGGCTAAATTGATTTTATTGATGTATTTTATTAAGTTAAAATATGTTTTCATTCAGTATTGTTGTAATTGTCATAATTACAAATTTAAATAAAAAAATTCTCTGATTAATCGGTATCGGCTTTTTTTTTTTGGGTCCCCCAATAATCGGTATCAGCATTGAAAAATCATAATCGGTCGACCTCTAGTACGGTTGCATTTTGGCTTTGTTTAGATGGATGAAACCAGTGGGCAGCATACAGACACCACCGGCTACAGACCTACCTTAGATCTTACTTGCAGTGGTGTAGTTCTATTTGTTTAGATAATGGAGCGCAAAATATATGTAAATGACGTCATCATTTCCTCAATCAACGTTTGTACCGACAGCCTATTGAATAATCTATCACGGCTCCCCAACCAAAGGCTCCTGGCGTGCTAACGTCCTGTAGAATTTCACTCCAACCCCAGTTGGAACTAACCCGATTCATTTGATAAACCAGCTAATTATTAGAATCAGGTGCGCTAGATTAGGGTTGGAATGAAAACCTACAGGATGGTAGCTCTCCAGGAACAGGGTTGGAGAGCCCTGTAGAAAACATGTATAAAATGCATCCTCCAATTGCAACGTCTGCCAATGCTCACACATATTGTCTCAAGAAAATGTTATACAGTGCATAGCAAAACATTCTAAAAACCTGTTTTGCTTTGTCATTATGGGGTAGTGTGTGTAGATTGCTGAGGGAAAATGTATTTAATCCATTTTAGAATAAGGCTGTAATGTAACAAAACTTGGAAAAAGTCAAGGGGTGTGAATACTTTCCGAAGGCACAGTGTTTTTAGTACCCTCCAACACCAAGTTAGGCATACCTAATTTCAAAATAGGCCATCATCACTGTCAATCATGAATGATAATTATTTACGTTTTACCGGTGAAACTGCATCTGCATGCCAATCATTTGATTGATCTCAATCAGTTTCATGCATTTCGATCTTCTTGAATTACTGTTTCATGAGCGAATTAGAGCAGATGATGTTAACAAACTATTAAGCGTTCTTGTATTTTGTTTCAATCAAAGCATAATGTATATCCTGCATAGTGGCTCTGAGTTTTGGCACGTGATCATTTTTTGGGGACTATTCAGCTTCAGCTAACCATCATAAAATGTCATTAGAAATGCGGTGTTTTGGTGGAACAGTAATGTTATAGGCCTGCTATGCTGTTCGGTTCTGTTATATTAAATTCTAATTCATCGTAATGTGATCTTGCGAGACATTGCTTCAGCTTTGATCTAACTTTACTAAACAAGCACCATTGTGAGAAGTGATTATCTTCTGTAATAATGATAATAATAATGATAATATTAATAAGTGATGAGGGCTATTAGGTGGAGGTTACAGATCTTGATGAGTGTTATATTACATGATTGGAGCACCCATCGTGGTTCTAAAAGGACTGCATTATATAAACTTTGATTTGATTAGCTTGAACACATGGTTACAATATACCCGATTACAGAATAAAAGAAAACAGAGGGCTGAACTATGAATTCATATAATTTATTTGCAGATATTTAATCATCAAATCAATGGATGAACATAAGTAGTGACCATAAATCATTACTACGTAGAATTGCAAGAAAATTTGTTTTAAAACAGCCATAAAATGTAAAGACCACAGCCGGACAGGAGAAGCAGGTACGGGGAGTCAAACGTTTATTCAGGAACAGACAAAGAACATAACAGGAGCAGTGTCAGCACATGGGTAAACAAGGACATATGACAAACATCAATCCCGAAGCAGGGAACAGAGCTAGGGAACAGACAGATATAGTGAAGGCAATAACACAAGTAATAGAGTTCAGCTAAGTCCAATGAGCGCAGATGCGCGTGACGGGGAAAGGCAGGTGTGCATACTGATGGTGGCTTGATTGCGTAATCCTGGGGAGCCTGGCGCCCTCGAGCGTCAGGGGGAGGAAGAGCGGGAACAGGCGTGACAGTACCCCACCCCCCTAGCGTCCCACCTGGGGGAGCCGGCCGAGACATGGGCGCTGGACAAGCCGGCTGGGGGTAATCTCCCGACGAACTGGCAGGGATGTGGGAGCCTGGCGCCCGATGATCCGACGGAGACGTGACAGTCTGACGAGCCGGCAGGGCGAACAAGATCTGGCGATCCGGCTGAGGCCCGACGTGAGAGGGGCGCCTTCCGAGCCAACCGGGGCAAGGAAACCTCTCGAGCCAGCTAGTGCGTGGAAGCCCGACGAGCTGGATGGGCACCCCCGGTTCCATCTGCGACGACCCAGAACCAACGTCTCCACCAACCGGAACGCCAGTACTCCCCGATGCTTTGTGTGATGGCTTTGGGATTCTGTAAGGAACAATGCCGGACAGGAGATGCAGGTACGGGGAGTCAAACATTTATTCAGGAACCTGACAAAGAACACGACAGGAGCAGCGTCAGTACACAGGTAAGACAAACATCAATCCCGAAGCAGGGAACAGAGCTAGGGAACAGACAGATATAGGGAAGGCAATAACACAAGTAATAGAGCTGAGTCCAATGAGTGCAGATGCCCATGACAGGGATAGGCAGGTGTGCGTACTGATGGTGAGTCGATTGCGTAATCCTCAGGAGCCTGGTGCCCTCAAGCGCCAGGGGGAGGAAGAGCGGGAACAGGCATGACAATAAAATTAAGCTTTTGGTGTGGTGTATTCATGCATCTCAATAAACTAGAACCTAAAAGCATTATTACCTCCAACTTGGCCCAATTCATATTTTCAATTTCCCACCCTGACATAGCCTACCTTAACGGGCCCTGCGTCTCAACCAATAGTCAATATAGGTTAAAGATCCAAAGCAGAGCTACAGAAACTTGGGCTTTACAGTGGCCACTCTGGTTTGCGTGTCCTCTGCAGAATGGTGCAGCTGTAACCAAATGGTCACATATCGTTCTGGGTTCCACTGCGCAAGAGCAGATCGGTGGAGTTTATAAACATCAAGGCAGACAGGTGATTTTTTTCTTATTTTTTTCTATACTTTCTGAAGTTGTCAAGCCTCCAATGGGCCTCTGCATTGCACACATGTAGCCTACAGTTATTCATAATTCACCATAAGAAAGGGAAGAAACCACTATTTACCTACCTCTAGGCTGCTGTAGTCTACATATTTATTTGGTTTGTCATTGTATCGTTTTTCATGAAATTTGATTACTTGTGAAGCTAAGGCAGCTGCACTGCACTAATTCATCAATAAAAAAATATATTTTGGGGGGAGAAAATTATTTGTCGCGAGCCCCCTTCCCCCCCTCCCCCGCAAATAAAATTGCAGCACCCCCGACCCCGAACTACTTCCCGTGGCTATGCACCAAACCTATTGTAAGATGCCTCTTTAGTCAGGAGCCGTCTGCTCTGCCTCCAATGAGGTTTCCCAATCCCAACAACAAAAATAAAGCAAGTCTATCACCTTGATATAGTAGGTTTGTCCAAACTTTTGACTGGTACCGTATATATGGCCTATTATATATTTGTTACTAAATAGTCATTATAGCTCTATTGTTTATATTATCAAGCATTCAGATGGCTTTTTATAGTCTGGATGCAAATCTAATGCTTTAGCCAAGTTCTTTGTCATGGGTTATTGAGCTTATTAGGAAGGGGTTCTCTGGGCTGCGGGCACTGTGACACCCATCTGGAACCATGTCACGGTGGTGTCTCCTTTTCCTGTGTCGACCAGAGGAGGGAAGAGCCCTGCGCGCTACAGCACAGTGTAGCCTTGCTAGAACTGCAGTGCAGATGATGCAGGCTTGCGGTTGCTTGTTGCAACAGGCACAATAACAAGTGCCCAGGGGAGCTGCTGTCTACAATGTGGTGCAGTCAGGTGTTTCTCTAGCGTTGTCAAAAAGTTGTGTGGTGGTTCAATAACATTAGTCATTAGTTGGACTGACTGTTGCAGTCCAACTAGCTCCCTGTTGTCCGAAATATCTATCTAGAATATTATTACTCACGTGATAGAATATATACATATTTTAATGATATCTTTGTCTTGGGCTGTGGCCAGTTGTTTTTTTCTAACATCCGGCTTTATATTTTTCTGTGAATTGAAGTCAAGTCCAGGGATAGTCCTGCATGGCCAGACTCAGGAAGACTGAAGATCCAGGGGTTCCCCATTGGAAACCCCATGGAGCGTTATCTGTTGTTTTTGCAGTTTGTTGTTGTTCTTGTTGTTGATGATGCATGGGATGGCAGTTTAAAGGGCTGGGTTGCTAATAAGGCTGCATTTAGTGATGGCAGCTTCCTGTCTCCAACAGGAAGGATGAAGGGGGCTTATCACAACCACATGGCTGGACATGCTGTTGTGGTGCCTGGGCAACAGGATGTGATGTGTTATGGTGCAGAATGGTGACACTCACTCAACACAGCTGGGTAACACTTCAGACGAGTTCTAATGAGAGAGATTGACACTTTTTAAATATTATTGTTGTTGTGCTTTCCCTTGAACTCAGTGAGAGGGACGTCAGCAGTGATGTGAACCAAATACGCGCACACACATTTCACACACACACATATACCCCAAAAGCTAACTCTAATTTAGGTGAAGGATCTTGAGGGTTCAGAGCAATGGAAAAAGTAACACCCCTGTGGTAGCCTGTTGCCTGGGAGACCATGTGACGTCAAGCGAGGCCTGCTTCAAACAGCTGGGTTCTGTGTGCGTGTGTGTGTGTGTGTGCGTGTGTGAGAGAGAGAGAGAGAGAGAGAGAGAGAAGTGCTGCTAGGAGGGAGGGACCCACTTTCTTATGCATGAGACAGGAAGTGCAACAATTTTTACATTCCCCCTCTTTTAGGTTGTATGAGGCTGACCCTAATACTCCATGGCAGAGCAGAGCGCTTAGCCTGGCTGGTTGGGTACCCACTAAAGGGAAAGTATCAGTGGACTCCTAATCAGTGTTTTTGTTTGCTATCTCACTCTGTCGAGATAGAACGACAATTGCATTTCTCAAGTGGCGTGTTGGCGGATGTACTCTACTTATAGTAGTGGAGATTCCTTACTAGTTCTATATCTATGCCCGTTGTGTTATGAATGGTTTGTGAGTAATTGCCACTCAATCAACAACCTTGTGTTTAGAATTGCTAAACCTGTTGGATCCCCTTGTATAGCTGATGCTGCCTGCCACACAATTACCTACAGTGACATGTTGAACTCTAGTAAATAAGCAGAGAGGTGTTGCTTTGATGCTCTCTGCATAGATGTCTTCCTTTAAGGTGATTCATAGAAGTTGATTCACAGCCTCTCCTTGACTTTTATGACTATAAACCACCTCCCATCTTACTAGCACAGTATACTATACAGATACAGGATCTTAATTTGACCGGTTTCTCGTAGTAGGAAAATACTCCTGCAGCAACAGGAAATGTGGATTATTGTGTGGATTATAATCAATGGACATTTTTAAAGGGATTGATACATTTTTTGTCTGAAATGTTGAAGTGGAAATTACAAACTTTATAAACCTTTTTAAAACATCAATACACTACAAGTTAGCCTTTCCTGACAACAAGGTGATCAAATTAAGATCCTACATCTGTAGGTATAGTAGATTAATCTTATCCCTGGTGCTAGCTCACTGGAATGTCTAAATCTCACTGTTATTGAAGGAACAGCAATGGTGTGCATCAAACAACTCTCATTACATTGAAGCAAGTAATTTACCCAGCATGGGACCAAAGTAGGACATTGAGTCCTCTAGTCTAGTCTATTGTGTGCGTGTATTCACTCTAGGATTGTTATTTACACGTTTCCACATGTCTACATGTCTCAGGGTATCAGCATAATAAAGAGAAGGCATGATGTCAGAAGAGGCCTGTTAAAGGATTCCCTTGTTTATGGCCCATTGCCAGTAGCTAGGTCTCTGTCTGTCTGTGTAGCTAGGTCTCTGTCCGTCTGTCTGTCCTGCTTCTGTATGGTTACTGCTGTGATGCTGCTGTGGGAAGACTAAAGCTGGATGAGCTTAGGTCACATTCTCAGGCTTTGCACATGGTTAGTATGCAGAGTTATAACACGTTCACTGTTATTACATTCTTCAGAACCTTTCACCCGAGGATTAGAGATGAAAGTATACTTAAGTGAATTAGTTCCTCATTTAGTAGAAGAGTGGTGAGATCAATACCATACAGTAATATGACAGAAACCTTTTGCGTGTTTGAAGAGATGCTGGATGGACCTGAACTTTTCAGGTCAGACAGACATATACATAGATCTTATTGGCCAGTGGAAAGTGTCTTCTTATCTTCACAAGATCTATCTTTTTTTTGTCACTCGATAATTTTTTTTGTCGCAGATGTGGAAAATACTGTCGCCACCAACAAGCCCCCACCACTTTCCTGTCTCTCTGACAGAGGTTCCTCTTCAGGGGTTAAAAACCACTTCCTCCCTGTGCTCGGCGCTGTGCTCAGTGGAAACTTTAACAACACCAATGAGGTGGAGGAGTCGCTGAAGAGCGGCATCCCTTTCCTCCTGCTCAATATAGAACGCTGCCTGGGTCTATTTTATCAGAACAATAGCACGACGCAATGAGGTTACGTGCTCTCCCCACGATTACGGTTCTGCCTCTTCCGGTCCCCAACTAACAAACCCGCTGGGGCTTTTGATAACATGCTTGTAGAATGGCTGGAATGGAGATAGAGGGATGGACGGATGAGAGAGGGGTAGAGAAAGAGAGTGATCTTCTGGCCCATGGCTGTCCTGAGAAGAGTAGCTGAATATGTTTCACACCCAAAACAATTTAGTCAGGGCCCCTGTATACACTGGATGCCAAAACGTAGGTTAATTCACTACAAATACATGTCTTGCAGCATAATAGGGTGTATGACATGTATTCACTGGGGACATGTATTCACTGGGGACATGTATTCACTGGGGACATGTATTCACTGGGGACATGTATTCACTGGGATGGACTATGTTGAACGGCCGTAAACAAATCCCATCCCGTCATGGCTGTGGTTTATTCACAGTAGGATGGCACAGTCATACAGGATTAAGGGGAGAAGGGAGGATATGTGGGCTTTTTATGATGGATGAAGACTGTGGAAAGTTTGTTGAGAGGTGATACTGAGAATGTGCCCGTGGCCTCTGCTCTGCTGTGTTGTTTGTTTTGTTATGTTCTATTTTGACTATTTACCTCCAGCACTGGCCATGTGATTCTCATCACTGAGCCAGTCCATTAGATTACTGTGACTGATGCATTGAGGAGCACTTCATATCCCAATTAAAGTGATAAGATCCAAATGCCATGAGCTCGACTACAAATCACCAGATCTTTCTGTACTGAGGATCTGATTGAGGAACAAAGGGCACAGTGTATGTATTTGGAAGCACAAAGTCAAAGGCCCTGAACGAAATGAGCAAAATCTACTTTTGAACAACAACTATCTACATCTACTATCTCCCGAACCAAATGAATGCTGCTTGCCTGCTGTGCTAGGATGAGGGTTGCAAAGCTACCGGTAATTTACTCAAGTTACCGGAATCTTCTGTAATTCTGGTAATTAACAGAAAAATCTATAGCAATATATCGTAATTTTGGTAATTTATACGTGAATAACTTAATTTTTTTTTTTAAAGATTCATAAATAGTATTATTTATTTATTTATCTGTGTCCATATTGTCCTTGAGGTTCTAGTAGATAGACCATATGGTTCAAGAGAAAATAGCCTAATTAATGATGAAAACATCTAATCAACACTGACATAATTTTAAATAAACTCTTCCACTACTGACTTTTTTCACAACTGCCACCAGTTTGAAGCCAATACATTGATAACAAATACATTTTGACAGGGGCGCAACTTTGGTTTTAGAAGTGTGGAGGGCATTTTTTAAATTATGTTTTATTTAACCTTTATTTAACTAGATACAGTGCATTCGGAAAGTATTCAGACCGCTTGACTTTTTCCATATTTGGTTACATTACAGCCTTATTCTAAAATTGATTAAACAATAACCCATAATGACAAAGCGAAAACAGGTTTTTAGAAATTGTTGCAAATGTATTAAATATAAAAAAACAGATCAGATTTACATAAGTATTCAGACCTTTTACTCAGTACCTGAAGGACCTTTGGCAGTGATCACAGCCTCGAGTCTTCTTGGGTATTGTTGGGGGGAATCTAAAGCTAATTTCCTGCATTTCTACACAATCCAATATGACCCATGGCCCTTCTAGCCGTCTCTATTTAGAACAACAAAAAGTAAGCAAAAATGCCCCCAGTCACCAAGCTAGGTAAGATATCATTGTTAAATATGTTTCTTGTGGGAAGCTCCTACAGACCACCAAGTGCTAACAGTCAGTAGCTGGATAATGTTTGAAATGCTTATGTTAATGTATGTGATATATGTGGTATACTTTCTGGGTGATTTAAATATTGAATGCCTTTCATCAAGCTGCCCACTCAAGAAAGCTTCAAACTGTAAGCAGTGCCTGCAACCTGGTTCAGGCTATCAGTCAACCTACCAGTGTAGTTACAAACAGCACATTAATTAAATCATCAACATGTATTGATCACATCTTTACTATTGCTGCAGAAATGTGCTTTAAAGTAGTATCCAAATCCATCGGATGTAGGAAAACCAAAGTTCCAAAGGCTGGGCCTAATATAATGTATAAGAGGTATATTATGTAGTGATTCCTATGTTGCTAATGTAAATAATATTTGTTGGTTTGTGGTGTGTAATGAGGAGCAACCAGATGCTCCACTTGACACGTTTATGAAATTGCTTATTCCAGTTACTAATAAGCATGCACCCATTAATGACTGTAAAAACTGTTAAATTCCCATGTATTGATGAGGAATAAAATAAAATAAATGATGACTGCACAACCGATTGGCAAACGGACTGCAAATTGAGAAAACATGTGACTAAACTGAATAAAAAGAAGAAGAATCTATACTATGAAAAATGTATCAATTATATAAAGAATGGCAGTACAAAGCTTTGGAGCACCTTAAATTAAATTTAGGGAAAAGGGCAATCTCAGCTCCATCATTCATTGAATCAGATGGCTCATTCATCACAAATCCCACTGATGTTGTCAATTATTTTAATTATTTTTTCATTGGCAAGATTATCAAATGTAGGCATGAATGGCCTACATTCACGCTGACACTACACATCCACTGGAATTGGAATTGAAATTGATGATAAAAAGATTGTGGGAGCTGTTTTGTTAGACTTCAGTCCAGCTTTTGACATGATCGATCATAATGCAGGAAAAACTTATGTGTTATGGATTTACACTCCCTGCTATATTGTGGATAAAGAGTTACCTTGTCTCGCCTGCTCCCGCTCTCCCTCCCTGGCACTCGAGGGCACCGGCTACCCTTCTTTACACACACCTGTCGCCATCATTACATGCAGCAGCGCTCATTGGACTCACCAGGACTCCTTCACTTTGTTGATTACCCCCTGTATATCTGTCTGTTCCTCTAGGGTCTTCCCTGCATCCGCATTAATTGTTGTTATGTGTTCCTGTCCAGACGCTGTTCCTGTTCCGTTTCATGTCCGTCAGCTATTAAACCTTCACTCCCTATACCTGCTTCTCATCTCCTGCGTCGATCCTTACATACCTGTCTAACAGAACACATAGGGTGTTCTTTAATGGAAGCCTTTCCAACATAATCCAGTTAGAATCAGGAATTCCCCAGGGCAGTTGTCTAGGCCCTTTTTTCAATCTTTAATTTTGAGTAAAGCCAGTGTGTCTATGTATGCGGATGACTAAACACTATATACATCAGTTACTACAGTGAGTGAAATCACTGCAACACTTAAAGTTAGTTTCAGAATGGGTGTCAAGAAATAAGTTAGTTCTAAATATTTCAAAAACTTAAAGCATTGTATTTGGGACAAATCATTCACTAAATCCTAAATCTCAGCTAAATATTTTAATATATAATGTGGAAATTGAGCAAGTTGAGGTGACTAAACTGCTTGGAGTAACCCTGGATTGTAAACTGTCAAGGTCAAAACATTTTGATACATTAGTGGCTAAGATGGGGAGAAGTCTGTCCGTAATAAAGCGCCGCTCTGCCTTTTTTTCACAATCCCCAAGTCAAGAACAGACGATGGGATATGCACAGTACTACATAGAGCCATGGCTACATGGAACTCTATTCCACAACAGGTAACTGACACAGGTAACTGATAAAAAACAGATACAAATACACCTTATGGAACAGCAGAGACACACAGACACAGACTTACACACACACACATGATAAGACACATACTCTGCACACACGTACACATTGAGTTTGTATTGTAGATATGTGATAGTAGAGTAGTGGCCTGAGGGAACACACTTAATGTGTTGTGAAAAGTGTTATGAAATGTAATGTCATGTAGTATTTAATTTTTATATATAACTGACTTAATGTTGCTGGAACCCAAATAAAAATAAGAATGAACAAGATCAAAGCTAATTCAATAATCGATATTGTGTTGCACCTTCAACAAATACCCTAACAAATGAACAAATCAAGTACAAAGACTTTTGATTGTCTTTATTAGTAAGACATCCTCTATATCAAATTTCCACCAGACCTCCCAGACAGCCCGAGCCGCCTGCATACCCGACCCCCGCCAATCTAATCAATACCTCAACTCTCTCTCAACAAAATCCCCCCCCCCCCCACCTTTTTTAAAATTATTCCCAAGGGAAAGGTTTGGAAACAAAAGTTTAAAAAATAATAATAACACATACACCTACACATTAACACACACAATTAATATCATAGGCCTAGTAGTATTGTAGAGCTCTTTTTACTTGCACACAATATAGCTGGATCGCCCCGTCCTACCCCTAAGGGTCCACCATCCTGCACTGCCCCAAACCCAACACACCCACTCAGCTTTAGGATCTTAGTGAAACATTCATTATTGGTTTTGGGTGTGTTATGCCAAGGCCAGAGTGACAACCCACAGGACGGCAGACCCCCAGGGATTGCCTAAATAGGTATCTCCCCTGACGTGGGCATGTTTTTAATACAGACTCCTTTTGTCGTACTGTTATTCCATATAAGGCATCCAGACCTTATGAGAGTTGCCCAGTATACCCCTAATCTTGTAATAAATCAAATCTAGCGATACATAACTTGACATTTCTGCCATCCTTTGTGACATTGTGGGAGGATAACCAACCTTCCAATTAATGGCAATGCATTTCTTAGATGCTTGGTTACACAGTTTCGTTTGATAACAGTCTCCAGTATCAACATTTCAAGCAAACAAAAAACAGGGAGAAGGGAGAATCTGTAGACATGCTGAGGTAAAATACATACTCTGACAGAATTCAGCCAGCCTTCACAAGACCATAACATATGCAAATATGTCCCCTTTTGTGTTTTACACCTCCAGCAGAGAAAGTACATTTCTGAGTGCATGTTATTCAGATACACTGGCATATAGTACGTTCTATGGAGGGTCTTAAACTGCAGTCATTTATGTCTGAAATGATATGAACATGACTGGACATTCAAACATATCTGTATCCATTCATCATCATCAATAGCTTCTACCAGGTCTTCCTCACATTTTTGTTTTACATGCTTTGTGTCATCGGAAAAGCATCTATCAACCCTTGATACCGTTTGGAAATCAATTTGAGGTTTTTCAGACTGCCTTAAAATGGTTTCAATCTTTGAAACATCTGGCTTGTAAAGTGTTTGCTGCACAGAGATAATAAAGTGCATCTGCATCTTCCCTGGCTGCCTGACCCTGCCTGACCCTGCTGAGACTCGTCACCATCTGGTCCTCCTAAGATGAGGCATGACAAAGAATTAATAGTTGTATAATTTAAATGACCATTATTACCAGATCCAAGACTGTAGCTTTAAGCTACTGTACTGTAGCTAGTGTGGGGTCTACCAATCAACTCAAGATGGAAGTTTGTATCATTCACTGATTGTTAATATACTGCAAAATTCAACTGAGCTCCGTAGATTCGTCTTCCCTGGCTGTCTGACCCTGCTGGGACACCTGCCACCATCTGATCCTGCTAAGACATGAAGATCATAGTGTTGTGTACCGGCGGTGCACCATGACAGTGAAGCCTGTAGAGTTGTTGATTACAGTGTCAGTGTGAAAAGTAGGCAATTAGCTAGGGAAACTGACAAATCGATAACTTTACATTGCTATACTGACTCTAATAAACTCACATTGTACAAAAAAATTATTACCGGTCTTCAATCATTTGGTCGCTGGTTTCATCGTTTGATTCAGGTCTAGTATGAATGAGGCAAAAATAATAACGTTACCTACTTTTGGCCAGCTCACTCTCTAACGGTACATCAACTGGCGAAAGCTAGCTAAGTTAATTTACTTCTGTTGAAATGGGACAGAAAGGCTACAAAATATTTCCAAACAAACAACAGCTGTTAGATAGCAATAATAGCCACCTCATATCATTATCTGACAGGCTAGAGCTGAACTGGCTGTGGTAGCTACTAGCTAGCTAATTCACCTCAGTCAAGAGGGGATGAAACATTAGTAAGCTAATGTTACATGTCAGTTACACGTCTAGCTCAGCACTGAGAATAAACACTAGTTGATTTTTTTCCCCTGTTAAGTTAATTAAACAGTGGTTTCCTTGCCAGCTACATCAGTCAACTGAAGAGTAGCCAGTTTCTGCTCTGCTTGCTTTTACAACTCGGAGAAAAGCGCAACACATACACACAGACATCAGCTGCCTCTGTTCACCTCTCCCATGCTGGTCTTATGCGCCAGCCTGTCTGCACGCTGTGTGGTGTCCGAGCGGTCCTAAATCCAGCCTCCAAACAGTCTACCCAACCGCTCTAAGGTGCCCACATGGTCCTAAAGCACACCGACACCGTTTTTAGTATAACAGTGCAATGATAAAATAGAGCGGGGCAATTTCTGAATGTGCATGGGGTGTGGGGTATGTCCCCAGTGAAAGTTGCGCCCCTGCATATTGACATAGTAAAATAAATACAAGTGTAAAAAAAAAAGATATTTAATGCTGAAACCTTCATATTAAACACCAATGGTATTCACTAAGTTGATGATTTATATTTAGGAGAATGTTTTACAGCTTTGTCATTCTTTAAAAAAATGTTTAATCATCTTATTTAATTATGTGATAATGCCACACAGAGGGCCAGAGATAATTACAGACACCTGTGATAGTTTGAAGTACCACTGGATGTCTTGTGATAGAGTCCTTGAAAGTTACCAAAATTCTGGTAGTTCACTGGTAAACTTTGAAAGTTTCCAGTAATATACCCTCGCTTTGCAACCTTAACTAGGATACAATGGCAACTTGCTTATACCTCTATTTACGCCTGGCACTAGGTGAGGGATTGTTTACCCAGGGTGCATTGCTGCAGCGTGGTGGATATGGTAGTAGGAAAGTATTGTGGTTTCACATGGTGCTAGCTGTGCTGTACTGCACTGAGCAGACTCTTACCTGTTATCTGACTGTGAGGTTGGCTCCAATGTTTGTCCTGTCTGTGAAATGAAGAGTTTAGATGTACAGACAGAAACTTGGGCTCATCAAATCATTCAAACCACATCACCGGGAGCCACGATCTGGAAGTGAATGTTGTGTGTAACATTTCTGCTTTGAGAGCACAAAGCAGGTTGAGAAAATAGAGAGAATGTATGCATAGGAGTTGCAAATGAGTTGAAGGCCAATTTGCCCATAACCTTAACATTTAACTAACTTAGTTTGATTATGACCAATGCCCACAACTGTGACGTTGTCAAAGATACCCAATGATGTAGACTCAACTCATCTGAATACCTGGTGTTTGGCCTGGTACGACCTTATGTCTTTAACTAAAGAAATCTATTCAACCTCTGTCGAATTTAGTAGATCATTTGCGTATGTAAAACCGCCTCAATAACGTATTTGAAACAGATTGATACAGCAGAAACTACTCCTCAGTAGTATAGTCATGTAAATCTGTCTCTGCATGCAAATACCTGATTATCATGTGGTACAGATCAAACCTTTTTCAGCTCTGCCTAATGACAGAAAGTGCATGGCCTCTAATGTCTGTGGACACAATGGTTCATTATGTAATGCAAATAATACACAAGTATTCCATCAAAGATTAAATGTTGCTAGAAAGTAAAAAATATATTCCACAAACAGTCTACAATATGCTATGATGGAAGTTGTTCCAATAAAGAAATTCCAGATTTCACTTGAATTGATAATTCTGTCAGATTTTGCCTCAAAACACCGCTCTCCAGTGCTTGGCTTGGCTGCCAGAGTGGGTATAAGGAGAGGTATATTATGTTCTTCCTACATTTGATCTTAGAGGATATAATTATTTAGTCCAGAGAGGAGCAGTAGAGTTGGGGGAATCCATCATTCCAGGAATACAGGAAAAGGAAGTCTCACAGGGACAACTCACCCAAAATACGTCACACCACCGCAGTGACCTCAGATCCTCTCTGAAGACAACCCCAGAGACTACTCAGGAAAGGAGGTTATGTAAATAGCCTATATATTATGGACTGCATTTGTTCTCTCTCTCTCTCTCTCTCTCTCTCTCTCTCTCTCTCAAAAATGTATTCTAGTATTGTAGTTAGCTAAACCATACGCTGTATCTGGATTATAAGAGCCATGCTAACAGAATCACTGTATGTTTTATGGATTTAATGCCAGTTATAATATCTGGATATGAAAATAAACAACGATAACACAGCTCTTTTACTACCAAGTGTTTGCCAAGTATAAATACACTGACATTGCACAGAGCTGTGATTCTGTATGTTCACTGTGAGTTGTTGAGTGTTGGTCGGGGTGTTTGTCTGTTTGTCCCACCCTGTCCTGATGTGTGTCTAACATGCTGCAACCTGAGCAAACTCGTGTCTATGCCGTTCCCACATGTTTGTGATTTGTGTGTTTGAGGAACTGGTGATTTGCATGGGCGAGCAGGACACACAGACTCAGCCCGGCCACAGGCAGCAGGGCCGTGTGGACGGACGCCGGGTGGCCTCTCAAGTGCTCACTCTCAAAGTCATACCAGCTCATTTGCATGGCCCTGATTTTGTTTTTCCAAGGTGGCTTTGTGAAACAAATGAGCCATAAGCCTGGTTGTCCTGCCCCTGTGAAGACTCTGATCATAGCAGGCAGCTATATCTGGAGAAACAGAGTGCAGCATCCATCCATCTGTCACCATGTCGTCTTTTGTCTCTCACATGTGGAGCCTGATTGTCCCTATGCTGGGTGTTGTCTCAGCATCTATCCTCCTCTTCCTCAGACAGCTGCAGGTACTGTAACAAAAACATGCTTTGGCTTTAGAGGTTAGATTCTACTGAAGTTATAGCGGTTTCCTGCTACTGTATAAAGAGGTGTTATTCTCATTTATTAAACCATTACCATTACAATGATGTCTTCTATATGGGTCTTATCGCTGTCCTGATAAAACGTTATCATGGTTTGAAAGTTATGTTGAGTGGTCATTGTAAAAGGAATTCAGTGACAAGTACCTCAAATTTGAATTGAAAAGTGCTTTTAGATATGAAGAAATTAGTTATGACTGCTTATATTTATATTTAAATCCGCTATGCATTGTTGTGCATGTGCTCTCATTTATTCAGCATGGAAAATATTGAATGAATAAATGCATAACAATTATCTGTCACAAACTTCCATTCATTCTTTTGACCACCCATCTTGACTTGACCTCCTCCCTCCTCATCCTCCCTCTTCCTTCCCTCCATCCCTCCATAGCAGTCACTCTAGTCAGTTCCTGTCTCCCAGACTCTTCCTGCATCCTCTGTTTCCCAAGTCTCCACCTCATCTCCATGGCTCCACTGCTTCCTCCAGACTCTGACTTGTTTTAATCCGTCTCTCCAGTCTGTGAGGGGACTGTCGGTCTACTTTCTCTCCCTTCTCCTCTTCCCTTCCCCTGCACCCTTCATGTTGGCTCGGTGCTGTGGCCCAGTACCTGTCGGTCTGTGATAATAAATACAATTAAAATTTTAAAAAATTATATACTGTATGTATATTTATTAAGGTCCTTCCCAGTTTTCATATTTAACATTTCAAGCCATTACACATTTCATAATTCACAATTTCAGACAATTTCAGACAAGCTCATGGATATTTTTACACTGCTCAGAGGCAGTGCTTCTCAATCCTGGTCCCGGAGACCCAAAGGGTCACTAAACACTAACGTGTTTTTAATAACTCCCAACCATACCCCAAGCCACCGCGGCCTGGTCGGTTCTGTTTCCCATCATCCACCTTGATACAGACCAGAACCCCCAGTGTCTGAGCTGAGCTGTGAGAAATGTAGATGAGTCACTCACTCTCCTTTCATCTGAACACACATAAATTTGACAGAACACAGAGATACTTTCTCATTTAAACCGTTAACTCAAAGGGCGAATGGTTTCACAATTTTCCAACACTAATGATGGATTGGGTTTTTTAAGGGATATCTTTTGAACAGAACTAGGTGGAGCCGTTATATTGTAGTCGCAACTTACTGTAGCTACACTACTTTCTCACTATGGATGGAGTAGCACCAGGAAAGCAAGTGCTTATCTGATTATACGTCGGATGTGTGTATACATGTGCATGAAAAAGATGACGCTCCAGTGGATAGCAGACATTTTACAGGCTCCTGACCAATTCTGCTTTTTGTGTGTTTTTTTTATGCTGATCTTTTTTTGTACATAATGTCTCCGCCATCATTTCCTATGACCGAAAACAGCTTCCGAACATCAGTACAGTGATCACTAACCTCAATTTGGATGGACATTTCTACTTCAACGAGTTGCCAGCTCTGGATGTTCTGCTGACTACGGACCAGGCCATAATCCCCGGGACTCAAATGAGGATGCTACGGCGAAAGAGAGGCAAACGAGCTGCATTCTGATAAGACTTTGTTGGCGAGCAAATAAACCGCCTCTACCCTTCGTTCTATTGACAAGCGTACAATCACTAGAGAACAAACTAGAAGAGCTCCGCTCAAGACTGTCCTATCAACGGGACCTGAAAAACGGTAATATTTTATGTTTCTCAGAGTCGTGGCTGAACAAGGACATGGACAATATACACTGAGTGTACAAAACATTAAGAACTCTGCTCTTTCCATGACATAGACTGACCAGGTGAATCCCGGTGAAAGCTATGATCCCTTATTGATGTCACTTGTTATTTTTCGTAGCTGTCTATTTACCACCACAAACCGATGCTGACACTAAGACCGCACTCAAGGAGCTGTATAGGGCCATAAGCAAACAAGAAAATGCACATCTGGAGGCATCGCTTCCCATGGCCGGTGGTTTTAATGCAGGGAAACTGAAATCCACATTTTTACCAGAATGTCACCTGTGCAACTAGAGGCGACAAAACCTTTACTCCACACACAGAAATGCATACAAGACTCTCCCTCCTTTGGAAAATCTGACCATAACTCTATCCTCCTGATTCCTGCCTACAAGCAAAATCTCAAACAGGAAGTACCAGTGTCGCTCTCCGATGAAACGGATGCTATGCTACCGGACTGTTTCGCTAGCACAGACTAGAATATGTTCCAGGGTTCATCTGATAACATTGAGGAGTTTACAACATCAGTCACTGGTTTGATTAATAAGTATATTGACAATGTCACCCCAACAGTGGCAGCACTTATGTACATATCCCATCCAGAAGCCATGGATTACATTCAAGAAGCGGGACACTAATCCAGACTCTTATAAGAAATCCTGCTACGACTGTCAATTTGCCATCAAACAGCCAAAGCATCAATATAGGACTAGTATCGAATTCTACTATGCCGGCTCTGATGCTCATCGGATGTGGCATGGTTTGCAAACTATCACAGATTGCAAAGGGAAATCTAGCCGCGAGCTGCCCAGTGATGCAAGCCTACCAGACAAGCTAAATGCCTTCTATGCTTGCTTCAAGGCAAGCAACACCGAACCATGCATGAGAGCATCAGCTGTTCCAGACGGCTGTGTGATCTCACTCTCCGCAACTGATGTACATTCACAAGGCCACGGGGCCAGAGGGATTACCAGGACTTGTACTCAGAGTATGTGCTGTCCATCTGGCAACATGTCTTCACTGACATTTTAAACCTCTCCCTGACCTGGTCTGTAATATCTACATGTTTCAAGCAGACCACCATAGTTCCTGTGCCCAAGAACGCCAAGGTAACCTGTCTAAAAGACTATCGCTCACAACTGTAGCCATGAAATGCTTTGAAAGGCTGGTCATGGCTCACATCAACACCATCATGCCAGACACCCTGGACCCACTCCAATTTGCATACCGCCCCAACAGATCCCCACATGACACAATCTCTATTGCACTCCACCCTGCCCTCTCCCTCCTGGACAAGAGAAACACCTATGTGATAATGCTGTTCATTGACTATAGCTTAGCGTGCAACACCATATTGTCCTCCAAGCTCGTCACTAAACTTAGGACCCTGGGACTGAACACCTCCCTCTGCAACTGGATGCTGGACTTCCTGACGGGCAAACCTCAGGTGGTGAGGGTAGGCAACAACACATCCACCACTCTGACCCTCAACATGGGGGCGGATCGAAAACTTCATGTTCCTCTGTGTCCACCTCACAAACGAATGGTCCACACTAGGGTTGACCCCATATAGCATTCAACTGGTCGATTTTTTTTTGGTCGATAGGCTGTTGGTTGATCGAAATATATATTTTTTTATGTCACACGAGACACCTGTCTAATTTGGCATCTGTCTCAGTGGACAGTCCAAGAAGAAGGGGAGTGTGGTTAAGATGCACAAGGTGTGTCTCTCTCCAGAATGCACTCTCTCCTGCCACTTTGTGCACATTCATTGTTTCATAACTTCATTGTGTGAATTGTTTTTGTCATTTGATTGTTAGTGTCTATCAATTCCCCATTACATTTATCACCAGTAGTATGTTTATCGTTAATCCCCATCATTTCTAATCTACAATGTTTGTTTGGTTACGGTAATTTCTGTGAATGCATCCAGTATATTATCATTACATTCGTTTACCATTCTCATTGTCGGGGTGGACATGTTGTTTGCAAGGCTCACAACCTATGCTACACTTGTGAGAAACAAGTTTTGGTTTATCTCATTCCATTTATTCACTGCATTTTGTTTGGAGTGCTCCTGTCTATGTTGAGTAAGGACACACCTGATTACACATAGAAGTTGGCCTAGGCTACCTGGCCTGCGCGCAAATGTATAAATGTATTTGAAAAACATTTGCAGGTCTCTCCCTTTCGATAACCATCGAGCATCGGCATGAACAGTAAAAATGTGATGCTCTAATCCAGTGGAAATGTCATAAAATACATTATTACTTTTTATCCCTTGTGTTAATACAGCTGTGTCTGTCCAGAGCTCACTGGTCAAAATTCTGAGGGCCCAGAATAGTTGATACAAGGTTTCTAGTTTGCTAGCTTGA
Organism: Oncorhynchus nerka; assembly: GCF_034236695.1. Taxonomy (NCBI): domain Eukaryota; kingdom Metazoa; phylum Chordata; class Actinopteri; order Salmoniformes; family Salmonidae; genus Oncorhynchus; species Oncorhynchus nerka. Next base: position 32,565,267 of record NC_088408.1, read on the forward strand.
CCTTCAGGTCGAACCCCGTTGATAGTTGATACAATGTTTCTAGTTTGCTAGCTTGAGCATCGGGTCGGACCCAGTTGATAGTTGATACAAGGTTTCTAGTTTGCTAGCTTGAGCTTCGGGTCAGACCCTGTTGATAGTTGATACAATGTTTCAAGTTCATTGCAGACATGCCAAGCGTTGCCAATGTGATTTATAGGATATTCCTTTGTGTCAGGAAATTTTCTACCTGCAATGTTTTTATTTGTTGGCCGGGGGGGGGGGGCTTAACTTGGGTCTGGCGACCCCTTGTGACGGGCCGGGAGCCTGCAGGCTTACTTTGGTCATCAGTTGAACGGTGTTTCCTTAGACACATTGGTGCCACTGGCCTCCGGTTTAAGCTGGTGGGTGTTAAGGAGCGCGGTTTGGCGGGTCATGTTCGGAAGGACGCATAACTCGACCTTCGCCTCTCCAGAGCTCGTTGCGGAGTTGCAGCGATGAGACAATATTATAAGGTCTATAATTATTATTATAAAAATGGTTTCTACAGCTGCACCATTGAGAGCATCTTTACTGGCTGCATCACCGCTTGGTATGGCAACTGCTTGGCATCCGACTGCAAGGCGCTACAGAGGGTAGTGCATATGGCCCAGTACATCACCGAGCTCCCTGCCATCCAGGACCTCTATACCAGGCGGTGTCAGAGGAAGTCCCTTAAAATGGTCAAAGAATCCAGCCACCAAAGTAATAGACTATCTGCATTGACCCCTTTTTGCACTAATTATTTTTGATTCATCACATACGCTGCTACTGCTTATTATGTATTCTGTTGCCTAGTCACTTACCTATATGTACAGTGCCTTGCGAAAATATTCGGCCCCCTTGAACTTTGCGACCTTTTGCCACATTTCAGGCTTCAAACATAAAGATATAAAACTGTATTTTTTTGTGAAGAATCAACAACAAGTGGGACACAACCATGAAGTGGAACGACATTTATTGGATATTTCAAACTTTTTTAACAAATCAAAAACTGAAAAATTGGGCGTGCAAAATTATTCAGCCCCCTTAAGTTAATACTTTGTAGCGCCACCTTTTGCTGCGATTACAGCTGTAAGTCGCTTGGGGTATGTCTCTATCAGTTTTGCACATCGAGAGACTGAAATTTTTTCCCATTCCTCCTTGCAAAACAGCTCGAGCTCAGTGAGGTTGGATGGAGAGCATTTGTGAACAGCAGTTTTCAGTTCTTTCCACAGATTCTCGATTGGATTCAGGTCTGGACTTTGACTTGGCCATTCTAACACCTGGATATGTTTATTTTAGAACCATTCCATTGTAGATTTTGCTTTATGTTTTGGATCATTGTCTTGTTGGAAGACAAATCTCCGTCCCAGTCTCAGGTCTTTTGCAGACTCCATCAGGTTTTCTTCCAGAATGGTCCTGTATTTGGCTCCATCCATCTTCCCATCAATTTTAACCATCTTCCCTGTCCCTGCTGAAGAAAAGCAGACCTGCTTGATGATGCTGCCACCACCACGTTTGACAGTGGGGATGGTGTGTTCGGGGTGATGAGCTGTGTTGCTTTTACACCAAACATAACGTTTTGCATTGTTGCCAAAAAGTTCAATTTTGGTTTCATCTGACCAGAGCACCTTCTTCCACATGTTTGGTGTGTCTCCCAGGTGGCTTGTGGCAAACTTTAAACAACACTTTTTATGGATATCTTTAAGAAATGGCTTTCTTGCCACTCTTCCATAAAGGCCAGATTTGTGCAATATACGACTGATTGTTGTCCTATGGACAGAGTCTTCCACCTCAGCTGTAGATCTCTGCAGTTCATCCAGAGTGATCATGGGCCTCTTGGCTGCATCTCTGATCAGTCTTCTCCTTGTATGAGCTGAAAGTTTAGAGGGACGGCCAGGTCTTGGTAGATTTGCAGTGGTCTGATACTCCTTCCATTTCAATATTATCGCTTGCACAGTGCTCCTTGGGATGTTTAAAGCTTGGGAAATCTTTTTGTATCCAAATCCGGCTTTAAACTTCTTCACAACAGTATCTCGGACCTGCCTGGTGTGTTCCTTGTTCTTCATGATGCTCTCTGCGATTTTAACGGACCTCTGAGACTATCACAGTGCAGGTGCATTTATACGGAGACTTGATTACACACAGGTGGATTGTATTTATCATCATTAGTCATTTAGGTCAACATTGGATCATTCAGAGATCCTCACTGAACTTCTGGAGAGAGTTTGCTGCACTGAAAGTAAAGGGGCTGAATAATTTTGCACGCCCAATTTTTCAGTTTTTGATTTGTTAAAAAAGTTTGAAATATCCAATAAATGTCTTCCACTTCATGATTGTGTCCCACTTGTGGTTGATTCTTCAGAAAAAAATACAGTTTTATATCTTTATGTTTGAAGCCTGAAATGTGGCAAAAGGTCGCAAAGTTCAAGGGGGGCGAATACTTTCGCAAGGCACTGTACATATCTACCTCAATTACCTCATACCCCTGCACATCGACTCAGTACTGGTGCCCGTGCATATAGCCAAGTTATCGTTACTCATTGTGTATTTATTCCTTGTGTTATTATTTTTCTATTATTTTTTGTTGGGAAGGGCCCATAAGTAAGTATTTCACTGTTAGTCTACACCTGTTATTTACGAAGCATGTGACAAATAAAATGTCATTTAGATTTTACTGCATTTATGAGTACAGTTGATAGTTGATGCAAGGTTATATCTGGTGTGTGGTATCCTCTGTGGAAATGGGTGTGATGCTATTACTACATAATAATACTTGCACTGCTTACTTTGTTTTAGACAGAGTAGCGTCAGGAAAGCATTAAAGCATGTGGTCATCTAATTGTGTCATTGATGTATGTATTCTTGTAGGCTGTTGGCGTGTAATTGGGCTGTATCTCTAATGTTTGTCATGTGAGGGTGTGGTTGTTTTGCTTTTATGATCGTGGGTAGCATAGAAACACATAAACAGGCCTAAAGGGAAAGCTCACACTCAGTCCTGTCCCTGGTGCTGCTGTTATCTGATGGTCTGGCTCTGCCTCTCCCTGAGCGCCACCGCTACGCAGCTGACCCCTGGTTCAGTCAGTTTCCACCACGTGAAACAGTGTGTGTGTGTGTGTGTGTGTGTGTGTGTGTGTGTGTGTGTGTGTGTGTGTGTGTGTGTGTGTGTGTGAGAGAGAGAGAGAGAAAGAGCACTCACATTTGTGTGGTCACGCACTCATGTGCATATGTGTGTGAACCAACCGCTAGCCTCCCTGATATTCTCTTACATCTACTGTGAAGAGCAGTATGAGTGGATCCCCCCACCATTGGAGCACAGCTCAAGTGATGGAAAAAACTCCAGTGCCTTTTATAAACTTCTTAATGTAACTTAATCTACTTACTGAAAACAGATATTTCCATCTGGGTGCACGTGCACTGTTCAAAGATAGTCATATACCTTGTCATCACATCTAGATATACATTGTTCCATGGATGGGAAGTTGCTTTGTCATTGTTTTTTCAAAGTCAGACGAGAGGATTTAAACATGGCAAGTATAGCCAGTCAGCTGAGAGAAAATAAACCAAATATCTCTTAATTATGTGGAGTAAGATTTCCCAGCAATTATTCAAGTGTTGAAGTGCGTTTTAATGATCTTAACTCTTAAGAGCTGCTCTTAAACATCTCACTGTGTTTGCCAGAACGGCTGTTGTTTGTGCGTTCGTCCTTGCTTTTGTATGTGTGTGTGAGTCACTGAGTTCAAAGTGCACCCTGGCTCAGTGTGGGAGAGCACCCTGAATGATGTGTGTTAGCTCAAAATGTGTCTTGGCGAGCACTCTGCTGGCTCTGGTGCTTGGGGGGGGGGGGGGGGGGGTAAAGGCTTCCCTGGCCTTGGGCCGAGAGAGACCAGAGTGCTGTTGTCGGTTGGTGGCTAAGGGAAACCCCACATCCATCCGAGGTGGAGATCAGCTAGCGGAGTGAAGAATGCACTGGCCATGCCAAAACGGAAAATTAAAGAGAGCTCTCTCAGGGACGTCCAGTGAGGGGGGAATAACATCATGTTACCCATCGGCAGAGCACAGCGACTAGGCTGGAACTCATCCTGAAAAACACACTCTGCCGTTAACTGTTATACATGGGGCTCATAATGCGTTGGCGCCGACCCTTTGCACTTAGTTAGATTGAGACCATCTTAATGATTTGGCAGCAGCAGACTCCTTAAACCTCTTCTCTGTACATTTTTAACCATGTTATGACCTTCGAGTCCTTTGTGAACAAGGCATGCGACACACAAGAAGGTTGTCTTTTACCAACACCAGATAGCATATAAGCAGGTCATAAGCAATGGCAAACTGCAACATTTTCTCTCATCTTCATGGCAAAATGTGAAGAATAGCAGGAGATGAGCTATAAAACAGCACATTTTTCTTTCTGCCCCATGGCAAAATGTGTTGAATTGCAGAAAGTTAGCTTTAAAACTGCAAAATGTTCAGTCTCATGGCAAAATGTATAAAATAGCATTACAAATCTGCAAATTTCTCTCTCTGTCCATGGCAAAATGTGTTTAAATGTGGAAGTTAGCGGTTTTCCCCCAAAATGTTTTTGTTGTGTCACGGCTGTTGAAGGCGGAGGACCAAGGTGCAGCGTTGTGAGTGTGCATGTTCTCTTTCGTTGGAAAATGACACCGAACAAAACAATAAACACTACAAAACCAAACCGTGAAGTTAAAGGCTATGTGCCCTAAACAAAGTCAACTACCCACATACACAGGTGGGAAAAAGGGCAGCCTAAGTATGGTTCTCAATCAGAGACAACGATAGACAGCTGTCCCTGATTGAGAACCCTACCCGGCCAAAACATAGAACTACACAACATAGAACATAGCATACCCACCACAACTCATGCCCTGACCAAACCAAAATAGAGACATAAAAAGGATCTCTAAGGTCAGGGCGTGACATGTTGTTGTTGGTTTTTGGGTTGGGGGGCCCGTGGTGGTAGGTGTTCCCCAGAACACAGCAAGGACAAGGTAACAGGAAGATGGATTTTAATGCCACATGGTACAAAAGACTATTCATGGCTGGAATATTCACAAAGCCAGGACTCACCAATTGTTTTGTATACAGACACTTTTCACTACCCAATGTCCCTCCATCTGCCTTCAAGTGATCCTAGAATCGTCCCTGATTTCAGTGTGCTGCTAAGCCTCACCCAAAGCAGCACTTGCCATGCAGTCAGATGTGTATGTCAGTCCCCTTTAGAGCACAGCCTGGAACCAGTTACATATACCCTCAAGCTTCAGTAGCAGTAAGTGAAATATTACTCCTGGACTAATTTACAGATTCAATGGAGACTCTCCCTGACTCTCTCTTTCTCTCTCTAACAGGCATTCATTCAGTCCCCAGTTCAGCTCAGACCACACGGAACCCTGCGGTGTCCCAATGCCATAATGACCATAATATGTACATAGGATATCATCTACTAAGTTGATCATATAGTTGAAGTCAGAAGTTTACATACACTTAGGTTGAAGTCATTAAAACTAGTTTTTCAACCACTCCACAAATTTCTTGTTAACAAACTATAGTTTTGGCAAGTCAGTTAGGACATCTACTTTGTGCATGACACAAGTCATTTTTCCAACAATTGTTTACAGACAGATTATTTAATTTATAATTCCCTGTATCACTATTCCAGTAGGTCAGAAGTTTACATACACTAAGTTGACTGTGCCTTTAAACAGCTTGGAAAATGATGTCATGGCTTTAGAAGCTTCTGATAGGCTAATTGACATAATTTGAGTCAATTGGAGGTGTACCTGTGGATGTATCTACTTACAAACTCAGTGCCTCTTTGCTTGACATCATGGGAAAATCAAAAGAAATCAGCCAAGACCTCAGAAAAAAAATTGTAGACCTCCACATGTCTGGTTCATCCTTGGGAGCATTTTCCAAACGCCTGTAGGTACCACATTCATCTTTATAAACAATAGTATGCAAGTATAAACACCAAGGGACCATGCAGCGGTCATACCGCTCAGGAAGGAGACGCGTTCTGTCTCCTAGAGATGAACGTACTTTGGTGCGAAAAGTGCAAATCAATCCCAGAACAACAACAAAGGACCTTGTGAAGATGCTGGAGGAAACAGGTACAAAAGTATCTACAGTAAAACGAGTCCTATGTCGACATAACCTGAAAGGCTGCTCAGCAAGGAAGAAGCCACTGCCCAACCGCCATAAAAAAGCCAGACTACGGTTTGCAACTGCACATGGGTACAAAGATGGTACTTTTTGGAGAAATATCCTCTGGTCTGATGAAACAAAAATAGAACTTGGGTCTTCCAAATGGACAAAAACCCCAACCATACTTCCAAAGTTGTGGCAAAATGGCTTCAGGACAACAAAGTCAAGGTATTGGAGTAGCCATCACAAAGTCCTGACCTCAATCCTATAGAACATTTGTGGGCAGAACTGAAAAAGTGTGTGCGAGCAAGGAGGCCTACAAACCTGACTCAGTTACACCAGCTCTGTCAGGAGGAATGGGCCAAAATTCACCCAACTTATTGTGGGATGGTTGTGGAAGGCTACCCAAGTTAAACAATTTAAAGGCAATGCTACCAAATACGAATTGAGTATATGTAAACTTCTGACCCACTGGGAATGTGATGAAAGAAATTAAAGCTGAAATAAATCATTCTCCCTACTATTATTCTGACATTTCACATTCTTAGAATAAAGTGATCCTAACTGACCTAAGACAGGGAATTTTTACTAGGATTAAATGTCAGGAATTGTGAAAAACGAAGTTTAAATGTATTTGGCTAAGGTGTATGTAAACTTCCAACTTCAACTGTACATTGACTATCAAGTTTTGTAGTTTTCATAGTTTACAGGTGGAAGACATACACTTGGGGGGCTGAGAAAATATACCTTGCAGTATATTTAGAGTCGTGATATTCAGTCTAACAAACAGCTGTCATTTAAGACAATAGTTAAAAGGTGGCTTTTAGATACTTAACTTATTAAAGGGATATTCAATATTAAAGACATTTTATTGTCTAGAATTGCAGGAACTTTTTAATGTACATATTCATGTGCATCATTATAATAAAACACAGTCTTCATCTTTTGTGTCTTGATTTAAATAAATATGTATGTGTGCATCATTATAATAACTCAGTATTTTGTATCTTAATATTTGCCTTGAAATACCTTCATTAATGATGGTGATGACTTATCCTTCCACTTATACTGTTTTTAAAATACCCCTCCATATACCCATCAAGAGAGGCGTCATAAGTCATGTCAAACTGTGTAGAATTGCAGGAAATGCGTTTTAAAATGTCAAAACAAATTCTGGGTAATCCCCGGACACCCCTCCTACTGTTTGCCCTTCTCCCCTCCCAATATCTACACCATATTTTCGCCTTGGTTTCTATTATTCCTGTGGTCTGTAATAATTATGTGGTGTATGCTAATATTAGTTAAGATGTGCGCCTGCCTGTGACCATCTCGAGAGAAAAATCTCTGTTTTAACCATAAACTGCAAAAATAATACACTCAAATACATTAGTGATTGACAGGAAAAGGAGTCAAATGTTAAAGTGTGGTGGGTTGGATTCTGAATAGATAATAAATTAACAATGACATCCATGCACAACAGAGCACTGTTCTGTTTTTTTTCTCTTGTAATACTACAGTGTTTGCTATGAAAACAGACTGAGTACTGTGTAAGGAACACAACACAGTGTAGGTTTACTCAAAGCGTCCTCTGTTTACCATCCATACAGCACAAGTCATGGAAGAAGATCAAGAACATGGTCCACTGGTCTCCGTTCGTCATGTCCTTCAAGAAGAAGTACCCTTGGATCCAGCTGGCAGGTCATGCAGGTAGGCCTTGACAACGCTGCTTCTGGAATGTGGGGATTCTGGGATAAGGCTATGGATGGAATGTGGGGATTCTGGGATAAGGCTATGGATGGAATGTGGGGATTCTGGGATAAGGCTATGGATGGAATGTGTGTTTTGTGTTCCGCTCTCTTTCTCCCGGCTGGATTTGATACGCTACAGTGACCATTGTGTTTGGAATTCAAATATAGTCTCATGCTAAGCATCGGGGATAAACTTGTACATCATATATTCAAAGGCTCAGTACTACAATTCTGGCATAGCTAAGAGTTTCATAATATTAGTATTTACTTTAACTAGGCTACCTGTAATTGAATATTTCACTCAGAATCAGATAAGACTTTTTCTTTAGCAACAGGACCAAGCAATGTAAACCAGGCCTACAACCTCTACTGTAGGTTGTCTAAATGTTTTTATTGCATGTGATGGTTCCACTCAGGCAGTTTCAAGGCGGGGGCTAACGGGCGGATCCTGAAGAAGCACTGTGACTGTGAGCAGCGCTGCCTAGACTGGCTGATGAATGACGTGCTGCGGCCCTACGTACCGGCCTACCACGGAGACGTGGAGAAGGACGGGGAGAAGTACAACCAGATGGACGACCTGCTCTCTGAGTTCGACCTGCCCTGCGTCATGGACTGCAAGATGGGCGTCAGGTGAGTGTCGGACACTGGAATGACACACTTTCATAGGCAGGTGCATCTCTGCGTTGAAGTTGCAATTAGGCACAGATCTAATCTCAGTTAAACGGCATGGTAACTCTCAGATCTCTTTGTTCCCGGTTTGACAGGTTAGGGTAAGGTCCAATATTTAGTCAGGCAGATATCCATTAGGCCTAGCTCCGAGGAATGACCATCACCCTCCCCTACAGTGAAGAGATCGTCCTGTAGCTAGCAGACAGCCAGCGGGCCCCTATCTCACACCATGGCTTAAATCAGCCTGTTGGGAAAGTGTTGTGAATCCAATTCCATTCCTTTGGGTTAATTATTTGACTGCTGAACTCCACATATGTGTTACAGTTGTCAAACTCTCCCTTGTTAAGTTTGCATCAGATGTATACCATATATGGGTTATAATTGTTCTCTCCTTAGCCACTTTGTAATGTTATTAGTGACCAGTGAAGTATTGGAGTGTCTTCCGAGCCACTTTAAACTGTATGGTAACAGGTCAGGCCTGTTTTGATACAGTATCCTATATTGCTGAAATTAATAGCTGTGTTGCTCTCTCCCTCTCCTCTCTTTTCCTCTCTAGCACAGCTTTGTGTGCTCATGTGAACATTCTCTGGAATATACTGCACTGCAGAGATGGACAGAGTTAGAGATAACCAGATGGCCAGGATATTAGCAAATTATAAACCGGCCTGTCCAAACACAACAATGTGGTGCAGCTCTAACAGGCTAAAGCCTGGCCTGTTATTGAGGTAGCTGGCTGCTGCAGCACGAATCAGAATTTGAATCTGCAAAGGAAAGGTTGAGAAAACAGAGGCCCTTATTCAGGGTTGAACTGAGGAAAAGGGAACCCCTCCTGTCTTCTAAAGTATATTATGTGAAATAAAACAGTTGCTCTTCATTCATATGTTGGCTCCTGGGATATGATCACTCACTATAGCCACGACAATACTATCACAACTTTGTCAAACAAGAATTATCGTTATTGTATTGGACAATGTTTGTATTCTAAGATGTAAAGAGTACAAATATCCTTTATATTGTCCCATAAAAGGACATTTATTTTGTTGCTGGACTGGTAACACCATAAAACCATAAAATCCCATTCAACAAGTCAGTACCAAACAGATAGGAATGAGTGAGTAATCTCTTTTGCTTCTCTGTCCACCAAAGGACATACCTGGAAGAGGAGCTGGCCAAGGCCCGTAAAAAGCCCAGTCTAAGGAAGGACATGTACCAGAAGATGGTGGAGGTTGACCCCCTGGCGCCCACACCGGAGGAGCAGGAGCAGCAGGCGGTCACCAAGCCCCGCTACATGAAGTGGAGAGAGACCATCAGCTCCACCGCTACACTAGGCTTCCGCATCGAGGGCATCAAGGTGAGGACAGCTGGACTGCTGTGTGAATGGACACTACAATGCATCGTGATATACAGTAGAGTGATGCATTGTAACATTTACATTTCAGTCATTTAGCAGACGCGCTTATCCAAAGCAACTTAGAGGAGCAATTAGGGTTAAGTGCCTTGGTCAAGGGCATATCGACAGATTTTCACCTTGTCACTCGGGTATTCAAACCAGCGACCTTTCAGTTACCTGCCCCATGCTCTTAACCGCTAGGCTACCTGCCATCATACTCTCGAAAACTCACTTAACAGTCAATTGTTGAGAAAATTAAACACTATAGGGAAGATGACAAAATCCTGCATATGCCAGTCTACATTCTGTAGTTACTAGTCAAAATTATAAATGGTGAAAAAAAGATCTCAAAATCTACCCATAAGGAAAAATGTTATAATGGGAAATCGAATGTGTAATTCTGCTTGTAAGGGCTGACCATGATGGTCCTGCTTGGTTTGCGTACAGACAACATGCAGTCGCCCCTTAATAGCATTCCTCATACTAAGGGTTGCCAGGGCCAACAGGGGGGGGGGATCCCTTCTCTTTAGTCTCAGTGTGTATAGGCTGTGTTGAGTGTTTTTGTCACAAATAGGGCCTGCTTGTGACACTTCTATTGACAGTAACATCAGTTGCTGAAGCATCCCATTCACTCCCACACACCATCAGTCTCCTCCAAGCTGACATGAATAGATTCAGTGCAGCAGACATACAGACAGATGGTCTGATCGTGTGATTCTGCCTCAGTAAAGCTAAGAATACTAATAGTCTTATTTGTAAAAAGCTGGGAGCAACAACAACAAAAACGAGCATATCTGCAGCATATCCTTCCTAGGCAATTAGATTACATGAGGGTAGTCTAATACCTCCTAAAGCCAAGAGGGAGACATCCTGGCCATGTTTGGGCCGTAACGCTGTCTTCCAGAATTTGTCTCCTCTAATGAGGGCCTGTGGTTTGACTCTGGAGGGCTACAGACAGATGTGCTGGATGAATAGTTCAGACTGGACCGGCAGTGTAGGGAGCAGCGGCAGGGCTGTCCGGAGTTTTCCACTCCAACCATGTCCATAGATGGCCTCGGCCCGCGGGGCTCCTCTGGCTCTCTCTGTTGTCATGACATCAGGGGTTGCCCTCGGAGACTGTGTGTGGAATCAAAAGGCTCTCTGAGTTTTTTGAGTGCACACAGCTGCTATTGTGTCTGTTGGGTCCCAGCTCAATGCCCATATTATTGTCTGCTTGCATATTAATGTTTGACAGACACTCTTATCCACAGTTACAGTTAGTGCATTCATCTTAAGACATTCATCTTAAGCTAGTTGAGACAACCTCCTACATTATTTATATTTATATATATATACATAAAAGTGGGTGGACACCCCTTCAAATGAGTGGATTCGGCTATTTCAGCCACACCCGTTGATGACAGGTGTATAAAATAGAGCACACAGCCATGCAATCTTTATTGACAAACATTGGCAGTAGAATGGCCCGTACTGAAGAGCTCAGTGACTTTCAACGTGGCACCGTCATAGGATGCTACCTTTCCAACAAGTCAGTTTGTCAAATTTCTGCCCTGCTGTAAGTGCTGTTATTGTGAAGTGGAAACGCCTAGGAGCAACAAAGTCTCAGCTGCGAAGTGGTAGGCCACACAAGCTCACAGAATGAGACCACTGAGTGCTGAAGCGTGTAGCATGTAAAAATCGTCTGTCCTCTGTTGCAACACTCACTACCAAGTTCCAAACTGCGTCTGGAAGTAACGTCAGCACAATAGCTGTTCGTCGGGTGCTTAATGAAATGGGTTTCCATAGTGGAGCTGCCGCACACAAGCCTAAGATGACCTTGCACAATGCCAAGCGTCAGTGGAGTGGTGCAAAGCTCGCTGCCATGGGACTCTGGAGCAGGGGGAACGTTTTTTTCTGGAGTGATGAATCACGCTTCACCATCTGGCAGTCCAACGGACAAATCTGAGTTTGGCGGATGCCAGGAGAACACTACCTACCCGAATGCATAGTGCCAACTGTAAAGTTTGGTGGAGGAGGATACTGGTCTGGGGCTGTTTTTCATGGTTCGGGCTATGCCACTTAGTTCCAGTGAATGAAAATCTTAACGCTACAGCATACAATGACATTCTAGACGATTCTGTGCTTCCAACTTTGTGGCAACAGTTTGGGGAAGGCTCTTTTCTGTTTCAGCATGACAATTCCCCCCTTGCACAAAGCAAGGTCCATACAGAAATGTTTTGTCGAGATCTGTGTGGAAGAACTTGACTGCCCTGCACAGATCCCTGACCTCAACCCCATTGAACACCTTTGAGATGAATTGGAACGCCGACTGCGAGCCAGGCCTAGTCGCCCAACATCAGTGCCCGACCTCACTAATGCTCTTGTGCCTGAGTGAAATCAAGTCCCTGCAGCGATGTTCAAACGTCTAGTGGAAAGCCATCCCAGAAGAGTGGAGGCTGTCATAGCAGTAAAGGGGGGACCAACTTCATATTAGTGCCCATGATTTTGGAATGAGATGTTTGACAAGCAGGTGTCCATGGTCATGTAGTGTATCTACTGAGACAGTAAAGCACAGCTTTGTTGTTGCGTTTGAATATGTGCACATTAAGTATGTAAAGACGTGTCCTGCTGTCTAAGCAATATGATGCAAAACATTGGGCCACTTTCCTGTTTTGTTCACCTCTTTCAGCAGGGTTTTCCTGTGTAGAGAAATGCCTACAGTATGTAGAATGTTATAGTAAGTTCCACGTTATGGGTCTGACTTTTGAAGTTATTTTGCCTCCCCTTGAATGATAGAGGTCTCAGACATAATATAATGTTGGAGGCCCCATCCTCAGCTCTTTCTTTCCCTTCCTCTTTGCAGAAGGAAGACGGGACGGTAAACAGAGACTTTAAAAAGACCAGGAGCAGGGAGCAAGTGACAGAGGCATTCACTGACTTTGTCAAAGGAAACCAGAACATCCTGGTGAGTGTGTGTGCATGTGTGTGTGAGTCTTTCAGTGTGTGTGTGTGTGTGTGCGTGTGTGCCTCCATCTATGTGTCTGTGAGCCAGAGCCCCCTACCTCTGTGACAGACCTCCTTCCCACTTCGTCACAGTCTAAAGGCCTCTGGAGGGAGCTCCCATGGACTTCCCCCTCTCTAATGGCCCAGGAAGTGAGGTCATAGCCGGGGAGGCTGTGTGTGATGTGGGCCTCCCAGGGTTCTGGAAACAGGGCAGGGGAAGGGAAAGTAAAGAGTAAGGGGGATACCTAGTCAGTTCTACAACGGAATGCATTCAACTGAAATGTGTCCTCAGCATTTAATCCAACCCGAAACTAAACATTCAAAAAATATTTCCTCCATTCCATTCAAACAAGATTTCCTCCATTCCATTCCACATTGGTTTGTCATGTGTTTATCTGGCACCACTAGACTCAAGCCAAGGCTGGCAAGCCCAGCCAAACCCACTATCTCTGTCATTGTGTGGTGGGCCTTGGCCCCACTGTTGTGTACTTAACAGTCACTCATGTGTGGTCTTTATCTCTCTCTCTACTGAGCTGATCTGTTGGCCAATAAGGTTTGCACTATGGAGTTATCAAAATTCACACAATGGTCTGTTTATGAGTAACGTTGTGTAATGAATACAGATTTCAATTCAGTTCAATTTTGTGGTATTTCTAACATAGTTTGTACATGAAATAACACACTTTCACCTTGAGCCTTGAATTAATGAAAGCTTTCCCACATCTCCCTGTGTAGATTGAATAATACCTATTTTGTTCTCGCCTGTCTGTTTTCAGAACTGTTATCTGGACAGACTGAAGGAAATCATGAACACTCTGGAAATATCAACCTTCTTCAAGACCCACGAGGTAAACAAAATCTATTTTTGTCCTCCGCTGGTATTTTATCTACAGTTGTAACATTTACTGAAATGAAAGCATTTGAGATCCGCCCATATACCACTCAACTGATACAGGAGGCTACAATCTGGGCAGTGGAAATACATGAACAATGGCATCTATACAAACACCAACTAATCACAGGACATTGTTATTCCAAACAGGAAGCGTAGTCAGGCTCAGGCACGTGAACTGATAGGGCTCAACCGATGCCTGAGTACATGCCCTTTGCCCCCCAATGACAAAGTGCCCTTGCAGCTCGGTGGATTTAAGACATTTTATGTATTACTTTTTAATTACATTTTAAATGTAACGAATTGCACATCAAACTAGCTCATTTCATAAGCTCTCGAATATCAGAAAAGGTCCCCCTCCCCCACCCCAAGAGCTCACTCGTCTGACTTGCATGCAGTGGCCATTGGCACCGGTCATGGAGACTTGAATACTGGTAGGAGGCTACTTTTGAGTTGGATCTGTCCTATGCGTCTCTGACTGTTAGTGACAAAGAATGGGGCATTTCCGCTGCTTCTTAGTAAGATGCAGATTTCAGCTGCAATTAAGTTAAAACAAGTTTGTTTCAATAGCATAGCTGACTATTACATCATCATTCACTCTGATCAGATTATATTTATTTAACTAGGAAAGTCAGTTAAGAACAAATTCTTATTTACAATGACGGCCGACACCGACCAAACCCTAACGACGCTGGGCCAATTGTGAACCATCCTATTGGACTCCCAATCACGGCCAGTTGTGATACAACCTGGAATCAAACCAGGGTCTGTAGTGACGCCTCTAGCACTGAGATGCTGTGCCTTAGACTGCTGTGCCACAAGTGAGGCCAAATAGGTAGACACTCTTCCCGATGTCAATCATCTAGGCCTAGGAGTCACTGGCATTAGCTTGCTTACAATGTGTGATGATGGCTGTTGTTGCACCCTTCTTGGTGCTGTGGTGTTTCAGAGGAAATGTTGAGACACAGGCCCTTGAACAAACCTCCCAGGAATAACCTATGTATGTTAACCCCTCAGATATACCTACTGTATGTGAAACCAGTGGGTCTTTATAGTAACATTTGATCTAACTCAGGAATAGCTGATCAATAAAGTTATTTGGACTCACATTTGACATCAACATTCTGTCCAGACATACTGTAGTAAGACCATAGAGATTTATAGAGATCGCAACGATGTATCTGTGCCATTATGTTAGTCAATTTTCTTCTTCTTTTGATGTTTGAAAAAAGTGTCAAGCTAATATTGTTGACTTACTGCCACCTGCAGTGCTGGAGTCTTGAATCAAATCTTGTGTTTCATTTGTTGTGACCACTAGATGGCCGTCATAGCTTAAAGCTGTTAAACTAGGCAAACCAATTTGAAGAAGAAGACGAGGCTCTGATCATTGGCTGATAGCTCCCAACCCATAGAAATCCCCACCCAGTCGACTACTTTAAAACGGGTTATTTCCAAGTAATGAGCTCTGTACATCTCTATGAGTAAGACACACCTGTAAAATGTAATCATCTGGATTGCACTTGTACAGTATAATGTTTTTTCCCTGTCAATGCCTTAATGAGTATTTAACTACAGAAAGCATAGGATCATTAGATCAAATAAGTATCTGAACCTCCAAGTCATAAGGTAAAGTTTAACAGTAAAAAAATGTGTACGGTGTAAGTACATTGAAGGATGTTGATTTAATGGGCAGTTATTTACTCAATGCCGATAACAACCTTTACATGATTATATATGGCGATATAGACCATACAAAATTCTTCATTAGGCTTCTCCCTCTTTATTCTTAGATGGCTACCATACACACATTTCAACTACATTTTAAAATGATGTCTTAGCCTATTCTAAACAGGGGAAAAAGTGTTATTTTAACTGCTAGTTTATGTATTTGGTGCTGACAGAGATCTCAGTGTTTTGAGGTCTAAGATGGATCCCTCTCTCCTTCTCTTCTTCCCCAGGTGATTGGCAGCTCACTGTTGTTCGTCCACGACAAGCGGGAGCAGGCCAAGGTGTGGATGATAGACTTTGGGAAGACCACCCCTCTGCCTGAGGGACAGGTCCTGAGTCACAGAGCCACCTGGGAGGAAGGCAACCGTGAGGACGGCTACCTCTATGGCCTGGACCACCTTATAGACATTCTCACCCAAATGGTGGTGACCCCAGAGCCAGACTCACTCTGAGAGGACCGTCCTGTCACCTCTGTCAACCCCTCCCCACCTCGACCCTACCCCCCTGACAGGACCACCACCTCGCACTACAGTGACGCCTCTGGTGTCCCCAAAAAGCTACCCCATCTCTCTGTCCCTCCCTTATTCCCCCTCTCCCTGGCCCCAGAAAACAAACTGTAACCACACAAGTGAAATGTGATCACTGTTTTGTGTAAACTTGTAGATTCTGTACATACTGCTGTACAGTGTGTTTCTGTTCTGATGAGACCATGGGTTAGGTTCTTTCTCTGCAGCTAGTCCCGTGACAAGCCTTCTTGAGATTTTAGTTGGTTTTGTTTAATGAGGGTTCTTTAAAAAAAATATTTTAGTGTTAGCTAACATTGTAGAGCACTTCTTGCTTTCATAGAGGATTACATTTCTTATGAGTTACAACTTCTATGGTGCTTGGCCTTGTGGTGAAAGAGAGACCATTGAAATAGTTATATTCAGCAGTCGGGCACTTCCTGTGTTTTTAAACTAACATACAATTTAACATTGACAGAAAATGTCAAGGGTTAATATTACCCTTTTTAGCTGATAGGATTGCCATATTCCATTTCCTTTATATGAATGTATTTGTGACCCCCTTTCCAGAATTCTCCAATGTTTATAATTAGTTTGTTTCTCAAGTGCACTTGAGACTGTGTGCCGTGATGTGCCTGTCTATATTCATTTCAGTGCCTTCAGAGTGAAAGTAGAGAAGGTTGCATGAGTAGATTGCCCTCCGATATGCACTAAGAACCTATTTTATTAAGGCTAATGTTGACATTCCTGGAATCAACCATTGAGGAGTGACTATCAGCTCAGAGGTAAATGTACATGAAGCAGAGGGAGTAGGCGACTGCCTGGTCTCTAACAGGAAGTGGCCCTTAACCAAGTGAGAATGAGTTTGCATTCTAAATATTCCAAGTTCTTCAGCCATTCAGAACACTTAAAAAGACCAGGTTTTATTCTCTTATTGTCATGATTCCCTTAGTCAGAGGTGGCATCACCTGTCATACTCTGTCATTAACGTATATGGCCTAGCATTGTGCACCCATAATAATCACTGCTCTTGAATGAACCCATCCCATCCTGTTTTCCAAGGAACCTGTTCTTGAGGGGAGTTTGTTAGTGTGCACAAGGCAGCTTGTGATTGCTGTTTGCATGGCTATTTGCTATTCAAATCTACCATTCCTGCCTCTTGCCCAAACATCCTGAGGTGGCAAACAAAACTAATGGGATTTCTGTCTATTGGCTAGCAGGTTTATAAACAGGGAGACACTGTCATCATTGTCTGATTGTATTGAATTAGCAATAAGTCATGTTTTGGTGACAATCACACATGCATGACATGGACCATAGAAAGAGTGACTGACATTGTATGGTAGGTTTTTTTAATGGCAGTTAATACCATTTTTTATATGTTGTTTAGCTTACGTTAATCATTTAATAGTAATTTCCCTTTAATAACCATATTAGATACTTCACTCTCATAACTGAGAATATTGTGAGGGTGTCCTTGTTTTGTAATGACTGCTCTCTCACCTTTATCTGAGGGACTGAGAGGGGTGTGGTGTGGTGTGTTAGAATGGCAAACATAATGTCCCAAGGAAACAGGGCTCACTTCTCCAAGGCCTTCAATTGGTTGAGGCAGATGATCCTAGCAGGATAAAATAGACAAATAGTTTTGACCAATACTCTAGGTGTCAAACTTGTCTTGTCTTTGAGTGCCATCAAACTACTTTACCGATGTAGCAGGGATAACCATCAACTTGACACTTAAAAAAAGAAATTCAGTTGCTAAATTGAGAGTGAAACTATAGGCCTACTGCATTAGACCAGAAAGCACAGACATAAAGAGTGGAGTGCCCTCTGCTGTTACTGAATTGTATTACACTGAGCAGCATAAAACAAATGACATGGGTGTATTTTACAGAAACACATTTTTGACTTTGATTTAAAAATG
This sequence comes from Oncorhynchus nerka, assembly GCF_034236695.1. NCBI lineage: Eukaryota > Metazoa > Chordata > Actinopteri > Salmoniformes > Salmonidae > Oncorhynchus > Oncorhynchus nerka. Next base: position 32,583,262 of record NC_088408.1, read on the forward strand.
TTGCCTTCAATTCTCTTACTTCAATATTTCTGGAGTACCTTCTTTCAAATCCCTACTTTGTCATTGTGCTTGTAGTTTTTGTGTAGTCTCTTAGAATGATGTACTCATGACCATATTTATTTCTTTGTGATACTTGCACAAGAACACTAAATGTAGCTAGCTGCATGTCATTTTTATTTTTTTACAATCCTGTCATTTTGCTTAGACTCAGTCATGATATAATCATTTAGTAGGTCACTGTAACATAGGCCCGACTCACTGCTTCTTACAATGTGTAAATCATACTGTATGTTTTAGAGATGAACAAGAAGTCTGTGTTCTGTGCACTCTACCAGGTGTTCTTTGTGCCTATGATCTGTGAGACCTAGTTTCGGGCTATGCTGGTCACGGAGTGGTTTGTTGACATGGAGATTGTCATAGCAATGTCATCTGTCATCCCGGTCCAGGTTGACATGATTGTGTCCTTCGTCTCCTCGCCTTGTGCTGTGACACTGTGGGGATGTTGTGATTGATATACACACACACTGTGCCTTTAGGTCCTCTGGTCATTGTGCTGTCATTACCCATGGATCTTCTTATGTAAATCATGCCATCATATCAATACTGCAAGCAAAACTACCCACTGGGCACACACTGGTTGAATCAACTTTGTTTCCACGTCATTTCAATGAAATTACGTTGAACCAACGTGGAATAGACGTTGAATTGACGTCTGCCCAGTGGGTATGCTTGGCTGTACAATTTTACCGTAGTAAATTTGAACGGAGTGGTTTAAATGCTACCACTTGTTTGTGCCTTTTATTTCAATGTACTGCTCTCTGTCTCGGTTACGGCACAGGTAAATTGAGTTATTCCACATGGACTTCTTGTCAAGCACTTTTCACACAACCCGTTCTTAATGAATCTTTACACCATGTCATGTGTGGGACAAATCTCCCTAGCCCCGTTTATACCTGATTCTAACTTGCGTTCTTTGTCTGGATCTTGTCCACATTCTGATTGTGCGCAAATATTTAGACAGGTGTGGACAATCGAAAATCACATTGTGATCTGATTATGATCAGATCATCCTGTCCGCCTCCGGAGGTAGTCAGACATGCATTGTGTCTGGATATCTTACAAGTGTAGACAGATCTGGACAGAATCAATATGTGTCTTACATTAAATAAATATATCATATTTTGAAAGAATAGCAGTGAAATAATCTGCTTAAAGGAAGGGACCAGGACATCTAGTCACAATGCAAACACAGTGGATGGATAGCAGATGCATTTTAACCATATGTAGATTTCTGGAAATATGGGCACAATCAGAATGAAGAAAAGATCAGGAGAAAAGGACCAATGTTAGCACCAGGTATAAACAGGGCTCCTGTCTCTTCATCTCTCTGTTCTGCCTGACCAATTGTCATCTAATAAGAGCCTGTTCAGACATTAGGCCACAAGCACAGGAAGATGTAGCCTAGATAAGGTACATGTAAGGATGTACATGGCAGCATGCTTTCAGATCCCCCCCAGAAAGGAGAAGTGCATCATCCCACCCCTAGGCTCTTCGCTGCATGGTGTTTTTGTCTAAGAATATACCTTTTCTATGGTGTTTTAAATACGCAAACAAGATTATGCTCAGAATATAAACGCAACCATTCACATGACAACTGACAGGCACATAGTCAACAGCACCCTAGCACCACAACAACAATACATGTTTTAAATGTAACATTTATTTAACTAGGCAAGTCAGTTAAGAATAAATTCTTATTTACAATGACAGCCTACTGGGGAACAGTGGGTTAACTGCCTTGTTCAGGGGCAGAACAACAGATTTAGACCTTGTCAGCTCAGGGATTCAATCCCGAAACCTTTCAGTTACTGGCCCAACACTCTAACCACTACCAATAAAGTATAAAACCACTACCAAGAACCACAACCCTAGATGAGGCAGTCATTTCCAACATGGCATTGTAGCAGATGAAGTGTAGCTACAGTTTGGCCACCAGCATAGATCAAAACACATATAATGTCAACACTCCCAAGCACTGGGAGTATAAATAGAGATGATTCTAATGCTATACATTTAACTAAGCAAGTCAGTTAAGAACAAATTCTTATTTACAATGACAGCCTACCCCAGCCAAACCCTAATGACACTGGGCCAATTGTGTGCTGCCCTATGGGAATCCCAATAACAGCCAGTTGTGACACAGCCTGGAATTGAACCAGGGTCTGGAGTGATGCCTCTAGCACAGAGATGTAGAGCCTTAGACCGCTGTGTCACTCAGGAGTCCATTATGCTGAAGAACATCTCCCACACATTCAACCCAAAGTAGCTTACGCCACAAAATGCACCATTGGTCAATTGATACTGTATAACAAACTGTTGATTTCCTCTGAAATAGTTACATCACCGAAATAGCACTAGGCTCTTTTGTTTTTTAGATGCACCTGTTGCCACCTAGTGGCCAAACTACACAATAGCAAGCAGATCTTACACGTAGATGGAAGGTCAGGGGGCATGAGAAACATTTCATCTCCACAAACACAACTCTGAGAGTGCGTCAGAGCTATAGGTCAGTACAAGCACTAGATATATACTTATATACATATAAAATACCAGTCAAAAGTTTGGACATACCTACTCATTCCAGGGTTTTTCTTTATTTACATTTACATTTAAGTCATTTAGCAGACGCTCTTATCCAGAGCGACTTACAAATTGTGTTGTTTCAAATACGTGCTTGTTGTAAAGCATGGGATGGCAAGTACAGTACAGTAATGGCAAGATATTACAAGACTAATTTAACCCCAGGTTAATCACTGGTGAGAAGAGACAGACAGACAGACTCTCTATAAGACACACAGGATATTGTTTTTGTACTATTTTCTACGTTGTAGAACAATAGTGATGACATCAAAACTATGAGATAACACCTATGGAATCATGGAATCAAAAAAGTGTTAAACAAATCAAATTGTATTTTATATTTGAGATTCTTCAAAGGTGCCACCCTTTGTCTTGATGACATGATGCCAGATGTGTTATTTCATGGTTTTGATGTCCACTATTAGTCTACAATGTGGAAAATAGTAAAAATAAAGAAAAACCCTTATTTGAGTAGGTGTGTCCAAATGTTTGACTGGTACTGTATATATGTGTTTGTGTGTGTATAACAACAGAGCTAAAACATAAAAACTAGAAAATTAAAGTGAGTGTGAGAGGAGGTGGTGTGGTGTGGCTGAGTGAGAATGATGATGATCTTATTGAGTTGCTTGGATATTTATTCCCCAAAGCAGGAGGAGAGGACTTCCTTATTTAGTAACGCTTGGCCTGAGTCAGGCTGCTGGCAGGGAGCCTAAGAAATGTTGTTGGTCTGGACAGAGGAAGGCTTGGAGAGGGGCCATGCATAAAACCCACCCACACATGTTTACATACTATTTGTATATCTACAGCTGTACAACATTTTGGATAATTTTTTACATTTTGGATTATTGTGTGCTTGTTGACATTTAAAGCATTGATTGAAAGGAACTAGCAACATAGGCATTTCGCTGCACACGCCATAACACCTGCTAAACTGTGTAGGCAACCAATACAATTTCATTTGACATCTTCCTCGCTCTTTCTCCTCTCTCCTTTCTCCTTTCTCCTCCGTTACCCATATTTCCACCTGCACTAGGCACAACATATTGTAGCCAGTGGCTGAAGTGTGTAACAGGGTAACCCTTTCTGCCTGTCATCTTGTGAAGTGTCGCTATAACAGGGCTCAGGGCTCATTGTCAGAGACGACAACAGTGACAAGGCAAATCTCAGTCATGGGGCAGGATGGCATGTCAGCTGTCATCAACTGAACTGGATGTAATATGTTTAGAACATTTTTAAAAACGCTACGTTCTATGAATGTTACAAAACTACGAGTAAAGAAAAGGCTTTGAAGTTAGTTTGCGCATACAGTTTGCTGGGAAGTACAGTTCTGTGAATACACACATCCTTCAACAGGAGTTGGTCATGAATGAACGCAATCTGTCTAGAGAGCTGGCAAGGCTATGTTGTGATGGCTCTCTCCCAGACCTGTGTTTTATTACTGTGGTTTTATAACAGCTCTGGGGGTGGAGGAAGAGATATGACCCCCTCAGATTGACTGATGACAGGCTTTATGTGGCCCTGGTGATACATGTTTCACTGGGCTGCCTACAGGAATCAGAAGAGGTTACTGTAAGAGCTTGTATGTGTGTGTGGGGGGGTCCCCACAAGGAAGACCTTTCCCAGGTCCCCACGAGGTCAAAGACTATTGTAGGCTTATGGGTTAGCGTGTATGTGTGTGTGTGTGAGGCAGGGGGTGAGGCAGGCAGGGTACATGAGCGAGAGCAGAGATCAGGTTGTGGGAATTTCCCTAGATGGTTATGAATCACTGTGGTGATATGCCCAATTTCCTCCTGGGATGGGAGTATCACTGGTCTGTATGAATCATACGTCCCCTACTGTAAACGACAGTCATATCAATCAATTGCCCGATCAATCAAACAGAGAAATCGATGAGGTCAATTTGTAGAGGTTTGGGTTGCATTTGAACTAATTCAATTAATGCCATTCAATGGTCCTAGCTGACTGCCTTAGTGTGAGGGAAATCACGTCTATGGTAGAAAACACCCAAGATGCATGCTGCTGTCAGAACATATTGGGTTCCCGGGTTCTGACAGTAGGCCAAACAACGATGTACAACATACAGGTATGTGACAAAATAAAGGAAACACTTGAGTAAATTAGGGTTCTGGCAGCTCTGTTATGGTGTGGGGTGCACTTTCTTGGCATGGTTTAAGTCCACTCAACCACTTAGAGGGCAAGGTAAACGGCAATTAATACACAAACATTCTGAGTGATCACCTTGGGAGTGTTTTCTTCCAGGATGACATTGCCCCCATGCACAGGACGCGAGTGGTCACTAAATGGTTTGATGAGCATGAAAACGATGTAAACCATATGCCATGGCCGTCTCAGTCACCAGATCTTAACCCAGTTGATCACTTATGGGAGTTTCTGAAGTGACGCCTGAGCAGCCAGGTCACCCGTGATACGAGTCAGTAGTCTACATCCATCCATGTCTGAGGACATTGAAAGATGACATGGAAACCAGCCATTAGGGGCAACAGTGAGTGCTGTTACCTTCAAGTAGGTTTTGGTTTTGCTAAAGTGTTGTGGATGGGGATAGTGGATATGCGTAAGCATTTGCCTCTGGTGCCAAAAGGTTGAATGTTCAAATCCAGCAATAGAAGTTGTTTTTGAGATTTTGGTTTTAAACCTAACCCAAACCTTAACCCTTACCTTAACCATTTGGAGTTAATGCCTAACCTTAACTCTAACCTTAAAAATGCAGAGTTAATGCCCATGTAACCTCGCCCCTACCTAGGCTCGAAACAGGGAACCTCTGCACACGTCGACAACAGCCACTCACGAAGCATCGTTACCCATCACGCCACAAAAGCCACGGCCCTTGCAGAGCAAGGGGAACAACTACTTCAAGGTCTCAGAGCGAGTGACGTCACCGATTGAAACGCTATTAGCGCGCACCACCGCTAATTAGCTAGCCATTTCACATCGGTTACACCTAAACTTAACCATAAACACTTAGAAAGGTGACGTTTGCAGCAACTTTCGAAATGTGATGTTTGAGAAACATGGATGAACGTCTAATTCTGACGTGAGACTGTGAGAGCTAGTTGGCCCGAGACAGCATTTTCCAGCACTATCAACAAAACACCAATTATGACATTTCCCATAGAAAAAACTCCAATAGAGTTCCAGACACTTGTAGAATATATGCCAAGACTCATTGTAGCCCTTCTGGCTCGTGGTGGCCAAAGGCTCTATTAAGACACAATGTTGCTTCATTTATTTTGGCAGTGGCCTGTACATCACCAAGTATTACCTTTACTTGACATTTTGTACACTCCATACAGATTCCGGGCCAACTGTACGCATGTGTTGTTTATTCAGTGATACCACTGAGAAACAGAGCATCTGCTGGTAGAGAATACGGTCTTGCACATTCCCAGAGCCAACAGCATCATGGGAAACAGAGAGTGGAATGCTGGAGACCCACTTGACAGAAACGCAGAGGAATGAGGAAATGTATGTCACACCTCGAAGAAGCCTCAGACTGAGAAGCAGAGCTGTGTCCTCACCATATCCACAGTGTAGATGAAGCATTGTTTCCCATTACATTCCCTCACATTCTCTGGTGCAGAAAAGGAACACAAGATAGGTGCTGTGAAAAGGAATGATATTAGACATCTATGTCAACCAGTGATGTTGAACAAATCTCCTTTGCTATTAGTGGTATTGTAAATACAAATGAGTCTCTCCAGGCCAAGGTACCATGATACTGTAGGTGCACACTACAAGGATGAGATGGTGAAGATGCATGAAACGAGAAACGACTACCGAGACCTTGCATAGTCAGGGTATCAGTGGCACCATTGTTGACGTGAGCAGTCTCCTATTGTCTTTTAATAAAGTTCAGAGCGCTCCCTACTGGCCTGTAATGTCATGGTTGAAACAATAACCCAATGCTTTTCTCGCACAGAGGCTTTGGGATCAAATCCCAACTGTCTCTGTGTATCACTGTCTTACCATCACAGTATTGAACAACCAAAGACAGAGAATTTGAGTATGTTTATATTTGTTGGTATCTCCAGCACTGTTATAAAATTATTTAATATCCACTACCCTAACCTCAGATAGCTTAAAAATACAGAATAGCACTTTACTGTCTCCCAATCAGTAATGGAATGCTGTGTATTGTCTGTCGCTGCCTGAAAAGATCTAGCATGAAAGCCCGTTCTACCAGGAGAGAGAATGACTTATTTGGAGAAAAGGGATCCATTAGCCTGCTATCAAAGGGAGGGAATTCCACCGAGACACATTTAAAGGACAAATACAGTAACAATAGCCTTTTTACTGTTGACTCAAAAGAGATGATGTCTGTCTGTCTGCTGTTATGGAACAGAGATAGAGAGGACATCCAAGGACAACCATTATCCTGCATGCTACATCCATATCATCCTGAAATGTGTTTTCAGTCTGGTTGCATGTGGAATAATAACATCCGAGACACAAAATACACATTTCTTTATGTAAATTCCTTATTATACCTTAGACAATATATCTTAGGACAACTGTGAGGCAAAGTCTGCCCACCCATGACAAGTCATACGGTTTCCTAATACCTTTGAGCTCTGCCCTGACGACTAGAGCACGCAGTCAGCTTTGTCTCTATCATCTCTCCCGCTCAGCACAATCGCTGACCCCTCCCTGGCCATCGCTATCCTCCCCTCTCTCAAAGCCTCTGTGTCCCTCAATGGCACCTTTTGTTCAGGTGATGTTGCCATTGCAAGTGGAGAAGTACCAGAAACATCTCCACAATAGATCTGCATATGAGGGAAAAAAATAGCCGGTTCAATGGGAATGACCTAGCAACAGCTCTGACCGATCAGGACAAGAGAAATCCTTTTAAACCTTGAACAAAATTCAGAACAAACACAGAGTTGTTCATTACATACTTTGTTTATTGAGGGTGACACTTATTTTTGCTGTTCTGTACACCAATGTGATTTTACAGTTTTTTGGGGGCAAATTGGATAACAGTTAAGTGGTCTTTACATTTCACAAATGCATTGAATATCTCTCTTTGTGAAAGTAATGGCAGTCTCCAATGAGGATGTCATACTCTTCACAATCCAATCTTTAAACACCATCAAAGCTTATGCTATAATCTATGGTATATGTCTATTGTTCTATTATTTCTATCTTTAAAATCCCACCATTTAAATGGTTCATACAGCACCACTGGTCACTGTAGCCGTGTCTCCTCCTGCCATAACTTGTACCAATTACCTTCCCTTCAGCTCCACGTGCACACAAAGATACTTGCTTAAAATGGACAGTATCTATGGCAACTGGCCCAGAAGGATTTAGTGAACAAAACATTGATGTTTCACAAAAACAACAACCAATGAATAGTCATACAAAGTCACAGAAGGCTATTAATGTCTGTGTGTGATGAGAGTAGTTTAAATATGATAGACATATCTGAAGAATGATACACAAGGTATCCATGCAGAATATTACTGTATATAAAACAAGATCATCTCCACTTGCCATAAGTCTTAATAACATCACACCCTATACAATCGTGGAGGGCTTAACAGACACTGATACCATCTTCAGACTATTGAAGTCTGCTACTCAAGTGAGTGGTTAAACAGCTGATAATATACACAAAAGGAATAAACTGCACATTTCACTTTTTCATAAAAACCACTGAACACTGAATATTGCCCCAGACAGGATAGATAGTCCTTAGCACATGGTACAGTACTGTACATACAGTTGGCACATATTTATATTCTATTGTGTTATATTCTCTATTTTCACAGGACGCTTCGGGGTGTAGAAAACGTCTTTCCATCGATATTGACGTGCTCCTCATTCTACAAATGAGCTGTGAAGTGGAGCAGCAGCAGTTGCAGCAGTAGGCGATACGGTACAGTAGGTAGGGTAGGGTTAAGCCTGTGACTATCATCCTGCCTTGGCTCCCCGCCCAGTGGTGAGGCCTCCTCGCAGCTCTTTCTCTGCCCCAGTTGGTCGGGGGGGATGCTAGGAGACAACTCTACATCCAGGCTTAACGTTTAGCTGGGCTCAAACCTGCTGGGGAACCCCCTGATCCCTATAGCCTGGAGGAGAGACAGGACACAGTGAGGTTACAGGTCGATAAGTAGACTGGTGAACACACCACCTGAACACATTGAATGCAACGGTGCAGGTGAGCCCTGAACAGCCTGAGCAAACTGAGTAAAGCCATGCAGCAAGCTGGAAAATGCTTAATAGTGAAACCTTAATATATAACTAAATTTGAATCTATACTGAAGAATCTTATTAAAAAATCTTCCCAGACATGCACTGCTGAGAGTATAGCGTGCTCTCTGATCTGTGATGTTGCTAGTTGCAAAGCATGTTGTGACGGAGTCAGGGACAGTGCTGAGGACATTCAGGGCACTCCCAGCTATTTCTCCATTCCGGTCCTGCCAATGACGCCCGGTATAACGAGCATGATGGAGGACAACAAAGCCGAACAGTGTGAGAGACAGCCAGAAGGGAGGTGGTGGGATGAACAGGAACATTATCAGAGGTGGAGTCGATGGACCAGGAAAAAAGCAGTGGGGGCAGCGAGTGAAGAGCAACATGTTGGTGGAAACACAGAGACGGTGTAGTACTACAGAGACGGTGTAGTACTACACACACAGTACGTACCATCAGAAACTTTCATCCGTTTAGGAGGAAAAACAAAGAAAAACAAAACAAGAGAAATGAGTTTTGAAACCATGACAAGCTACAGGTGTACTGCACAGTGGCACATCGTGTTCCAGGAGATGTTCTGATAAAGACTATTATAGTGAGAAGCACGCTCGAAAAACATCCCTCTTTGATATGGAAAGAAGACGAGACAGAAGATGGGACCCAGAGCTCAGTGGTTAGATTCGATAACAGGGTTGATAATAACAGCATGAAAATGCTCAACAGTGTTCTGGGAGCAGTCTTTCCCTCCCACACACAGAGCAATTAATACCACACTGTTATCTTGACAAAGACCTCTTCTCTAGGCAAACAATAGTAATTGTCATGATTCCAATGAATCCATCCCCTTATGTGGCTCGGAGGGAGAGAACTATAATAATGTAATCCAAGATATATATCTAAGAAATATCAGTGGGATCCATGGGGAGAAAGAACTATGTAGCTAATGTAGCCTCATTTGAATAAAATACTGACTCAAGTGATAACATAAAGCAGACACAAGAGAGTGCAAGGGGAAGAACGGGGTTTGTTTGTTTATTTGGGTCCCCACTAGCTTTTGCAGAGGCAGAAGCTATTATTCCTGGGGTCCACAAAAAACACAGAGCATGACAAGTAACAAAACACTGATACACTGATAGATTAGGACAGTCACACAAATGTAAAATACACAACAACAGCACTTAAAGTTGTCCAGGGCAGCTCTAGAAGGGCAGAAATTTGACAAACTGACTTGCTGGAAAGGTGGCATCCTATGACGGTGCCACGTTGAAAGTCACTGAGGTCTTCAGTACAGACCATTCTACTGCCGATGTTTGTCTATGGAGATTGCATGGCTGTGTGCTCGGATTTATACACCTGTCAGCAACCGGTTCGGCTGAAATAGCTACATTTAGTAATTTGAAGGGGTGCCCATATACTTTTTGGCCATGTAGTGTACAATAATATAAAAACATTACATGTACAACAACAAAAAACGATGTGTGTGTGTTTGTGTGTCCCCTCAAAGTCCCTGCCGTTCTCTGAGATGTTGTTTAATATTTTTTTAAAGGTCATTTTGCTAGTTGCTTGAGTAATTGGACATGAAAGGAATTCCATGCGATCATTGTTCTGTATAATACTGTGTGTTGCCGTGAATTCATTTTGGACTTGGGGACTGTGAAGAGACACCTGGTGGCAGGTCTTGTGGGGTATGGGTGAATGTTATTTGATTATGCAGGCAATCTGGAATTTCATTACATGAATACTTATCATAAAAACTAGATGAGAAGCAGTTCATCGCTCGTCAACCCTCAACCAGGAAAGACTGGCATGTTGTTGATGTTAGTTCTGTTTGTGCAGTTAAGGGCAAGGCGTGCTGCTCTGTTTTGAGCCAGCTGCAGCCTTGCTAGGTCTTCCTTTGCTGCACTTGACCATATTATCGGACAGTAATCAAGATGGGGGCAGACCAGAGCCTGAACAACTCGCACAGATGACTTTTGTGTCAAAAACACAGAACATATTTTTTATAACAGACATACTCATCCACATCTTCACAACCACTTTGTCAAAATGAATTGACCATGATAATTGACATCCAATGTTATACCTCAGAGTTTAGCTTCCTCAATGCTCACACCCTTTACACACAACTCCAGTTGAGGTTTAGGTCTTAGAGAATGTTTTGAACCATATACAATGTGTTTAGTTTTAGATGTATTTAAGACCAGCTTATATTAATCACCCATTTTGATACTGACTGTAACTCCTTGTTTAAAATTTCAGTGAGCTCACTGGCTTTGGGTGCTGACATGCAGAGAGTGGAATAATCCACATACATAGTCATTTTAGCTTTGTGTAAGACCAGTGGCAAATCATTTGTAAAAATAGAGAAGAGTAACGGCCCAAGACAACTGCCATGAGGTACATCGCATTGTACATATCTGATGTAAGAGAAGCTCCCATTGAAGAACACTCTCTGGTTTCTATTGGATAAATAACTCTACAACCATGTGATGGCAGGTGATGTAAAGCTATTGCATGCAAGTTTTTTCAATAACAACTTATGATCAATACTGTACTGAAATCTAATAATACATCTCCAATTATCGTATTATCCATTTATTGTAACCAATCATCAGTCATCTGAGTCAGTGCAGTACAAGTGGAGTGCCCTTCTCTATAAGCATGCTGAAAGTCAGTAGTTAACATGTTCTCTGAAAAATAGCATTGTATTTGGTCAAACACAATTCTCTCCATCATCGTACTAAGAGCAGGCAGCAAACTGATTGGGCAGCTGCTAGAGCAAGCAAAGGGTGCTTTACTATTTTTAGGTAGTGGAATTACTTCAGCTTCCTTCCAAGCCTGTGGACACACACACTCCTTTAGGCTTTGGTTAAAGATATAGCAAATAGAGGTGGCAATACAATCTGCTACAGTTCCATTCTCATTAGTTTCCCATCAAGGTTGTCTATACCTTGTGGCTTATCATTATTGATGGATAACAATAGTTATTCCACTTCTCCCACACTAACTTGTCCAAATTCAAAACAGCAATCCTTTTCCTTCATTATTATAAGTTTTTGGCTCCCGAGTGGCACAATTGTTCAATACATCATCAATCCAGAGGGCTCTAACAGTTCTCACAGTTAATTTCTTAACAGGTGGATGCTTGTCAACAAATGAAATGAATAATTTTACAAATACCTCCAGTGCTGCATCTGGATTCACTTCCTCATACACATCAGACCAACATACATTTTTTACATTTTCAACAAAAGAGTCCTGAGAAAAACTTTTGTATGATCTCTTATAAATTACTTTAGGCCCAACCTTTGGCACTTTGGCTTTCCTTGTTATTGCCTCAATGTTATGGTCACCGCAGCCAATGGGAACTGATATTGCTCTTTTGCAAAGTTCTGCAGCCAATAGTGAAGAGTTGTATTTGTATTTATGATGGATCACCATTAGCAGCTACTCTCCCTGGGGTCCAGCAAAATTAAGGCAGTTTATACAATTTAAAAACATGACAATACATTCACAACACACTATGTGCCCTCAGGCCCCTACTCCACCACTACCACATATCTACAGTATCCATGTGTATGTGTGTGTATAGTGCGTATGTTGTTGTGTGTGTATGCATGTGTCTGTGCCTATGTTTGTGTTGCTTCATAGTCTCCTCTGTTCCACAAGGTGTTTTTTTAATCAGTTTTTTTAAATCTAATTTTACTGCAAGCATTAGTTACTTGATGTGTGATAGAGTTCCATGTAGTCATGGGTCTATGTAGCACTGTGCACCTCTCATAGTCTGTTCTGGACTTGGGGACTGTGAAGGGACCTCTTGTGGCATGTCATGTGGGGTATGTATGGGTGTGTCACGGCTGTTGAAGGAGGAGGACCAAGGTGCAGTGTGGTGAGCGTACATATTCCTTTATTTAGAAACAAGACGCCGAACAAAACAATAAACACTACAAAACAAACTGTGAAGCTAAAGGCTATGTGCCCTAAACAAAGTTAACTTCCCACAAAGACAGGTGGAAAAAAAGGCTACCTAAGTATGGTTCTCAATCAGAGACAACGATAGACAGCTGCCTCTGATTGAGAACCACACCCGGCCAAACACAAAGAAATAGAAAACATAGAACATAGAATACCCACCCCAACTCACACCCTGACCAAACCAAAATAGAGACATAAACAGGATTTCTAAGGTCAGGGAGTGACAGGGTGTCCAAGCTGTGTGCCAGTAGTTCAAACAGACAGCATGGTGCATTCAACATGTCAATACCTCTTATAAATACAAGTAGTGATGAAGTCAATCTCTCCTTCACTTTGAGCCAGGAGAGATTGATATGCACATTATTAATGTTAGCTCTCTGTGTACATGTGTACATCCAAGGGCCAGCCGTGTTGCCCTGTTCTGAGCCAATTGCAATTTGCCTAAGTCCTTTTTTATGGCACCTGACCACCCGACTGAACAGTAGTCAAGGTGCAACAAAACTAAAGCCTGTAGGACCTGCCTTGTTGATAGTGTTGTTAAGAAGGCAGAGCAGTGCTTTATTATGGACATACTTCTCCCAATCTTAGCTACTGTTGTATCAATATGTTTTGACCATGAAAGTTTACAATCCAGGGTTACCCCAAGCAGTTTAGTCACCTCAACTTGCTAAATTTCCACATTATTCATTACAAGATTTAATTGAGGTTTAGGGTTTAGTGAATGATTTGTTCCAAATACCATGCTTTAAGTTTTAGATATATTTAGGACTAACTTATTTCTTGCCACCCACTCCGAAATTAACTGCAACTCTTTGTTAAGTGTTGCAGTCATTTCAGTCGTTGTAGTAGCCGACGTGTATAGTGTTGAGTCATCCGCATAAGTAGACACTCTGGCTTTACTCAAAGTCAGTGGTATGTCTTAGTAAAGATTGAAAAAAGCAAGGGGCCTAAACAGCTACCCTGGGGAATTCCTGATTCTACCTGGATTATGTTTGAGAGAATTCCATTTAAGAACACCCTCTGTGTAATGCTTTATCTACATTATAGCAGGGGGTGTAAAGCCAAAACACATACATTTTTCCAGCAGCAGACTATGATCAATAATGTCAAATGCTGCACTGAAGTCTAACAAGACTTCAATGTACCTAACCATAAACATCAATGCCTTTCTTAACTTCTTCGATATAGGGGCGCTCTTTACATTTTTGGATAAAAAAACGTTCCCGTTTTAAACAAGATATTTTGTCACGAAAAGATGCTTGACTATGCATATAATTGACAGCTTTGGAAAGAAAACACTCTGACGTTTCCAAAACTGCAAAGATATTATCTGTGAGTGCCACAGAACTGATGCTACAGGCGAAAGCAAGATGAAATTTCAAACAGGAAATGCCCCAGATTTTGAAGGCGCTGTGTTCCAATGTCTCCTTATATGGCTGTGAATGCGCCAGGAATGAGCTTACACTTTCTGTCATTTCCCCAAGGTGTCTGCAGCATTGTGACGTATTTGTAGGCATATCATTGGAAGATTAACCATAAGAGACTACATTTACCAGGTGCTCGCTTGGTGTCCTCCGTCGAAATTATTGCGTAATCTCCAGCTGCGTGTATTTTTCCATTTGCTTCAGAGGAGAAACCAAACTGCCACGAATGATTTATCATCGAATAGATATGTGAAAAACACCTTGAGGATTGATTCTAAACAACGTTTGCCATGTTTCTGTCGATATTATGGAGTTAATTTGGAAAAAAAGTTAGGCGTTGTAATGACTGAATTTTCATTTTTTTTTCTTAGCCAAACGTGATGAACAAAACGGAGCAATTTCTCCTACACAAATAATATTTTTGGAACATTTGCTATCTAACTAAGAGTCTCCTCATTGAAAACATCCGAAGTTCTTCAAAGGTAAATTATTTTATTTGAATGCTTTTCTTGTTTTTGTGAAAATGTTGCCTGCTGAATGCTAGGCTTAATGCTATGCTAGCTATCAATACTCTTACATAAATGCTTGTGTAGCTATGGTTGAAAAGCATATTTTGAAAATCTGAGATGACAGTGTTGTTAACAAAAGGCTAAGCTTGTGAGTGAATATATTTCTTTCATTTCATTTGCGATTTTCATGAATAGTTAACGTTGCGTTATGGTAATGAGCTTGAGGCTATGATTACGCTCCCGGATACGGGATTGCTCGACGCAAGAAGTTAAAATCAATACACAGTAGTATATATTTTTAAACCTGCATAATTAGTTAAAATAAATTAATGTTAGAAGGCAATATTAAACTAGGGAGATTGTGTCACTTCTCTTGCGTTCATTGCACGCAGAGTCAGGGTATATGCAACAGTTTGGGCCGCCTGGCTCGTTGCGAACTAATTCGCCAGAATTTTACGTAATTATGACATAACATTGAAGGTTGTGCAATGTAACAGGAATATTTATACTTATGATAAAATACGGAATGGTTCCGTATTTCACTGAAATAATAAATGTTTTATTTTGAAAATGATTTGACCATTTTAATGACCTAAGGCTCGTATTTCTGTGTGTTATTATGTTATAATTAAGTCTATGATTTGATATTTGATAGAGCAGTCTGACTGAGAGGTGGTAGGCAGCAGCAGGCTCGTAAGCATCCATTCAAACATCACTTTCGTGCATTTTGCCAGCAGCTCTTCGCAATGCTTCAAGCATTGCGCTGTTTATGATTTCAAGCCTATCAACTCCCGAGATTAGGCTGGTGTAACCGATGTGAAATGGCTAGCTAGATAGCGGGGTACGTGCTAATAGAGTTTCAAACGTCACTCGCTCTGAGACTTGGAGTAGTTGTTCCCCTTGCTCTGCAAGGGCCGCAGCTTTTTGCGATGGATAATGCTGTTGTCAATCTGTTCCTGGTTCGAGCCCAGGTAGGGGTGAGGAGGGGGACGGAGGCTATACTGTTACACTGGCAGTACTAGAGTGCCTATAAGAACATCCAATAGTCAAAGGTATATGAAATACAAATGGTATAGAGAGAAATAGTCCTATAATTTCTATAATACCCTCAACCTAAAACTTCTTACGTGGGAATATTGAAGACTCATGTTAAAAGGAACCACCAGCTTTCATATGTTCTCATGTTCTGAGCAAGGAACTTAAAAGTTAGCTTTTTTACATGGCACATATTGCACTTTTACTTTCTTCTCCAACACTTTGTTTTTGCATTATTTAAACCAAATTGAACATGTTTCATTATTTGTTTTGAGGCTAAATTGATTTGATTGATGTATTATATTAACTTAAAATAAAAGTGTTCATTCAGTATTGTTGTAATTGTCATTATTACAAATAAATAAATAAATAAATGTTCTTTTAAATCGGCCGATTAATCGGCATCGGGTTTTTTGGTCCCCAATAATCGGTATCGGCGTTGAAAAATCATAATCGGTCTACCTCTAATAGACAACAACACTTTTTTCACCTCTTCCACGCAGACTTTATGGAATTCAGAAGTACAACTCGTCTTTCAAAATTTTGTCAAATATACTTGGATGTATAGTATCAGCTTTGTTGCTGGCATGTCATCCCTAAGTTTTCTTATCTTGCCAATGAAAAAGGCATTAAATTAGTTGGCAATATCAGTGGGCTTTGTGATGAATGAGCCATCTAATTCAATGAATGATGGAGCCGAGTTGGCTTTTTATCCCCAACATTTCAATTAAGTGCCTCAAAGCTTTTTACTATATTTTCTATTTATTTAGTTTAGTCATATGATTTCTTAATTTGCAGTCCATTTGCCAATTCAGCTGGGCTGCCAGACTTATTTGCCATACCTTTTGCCTCATCCCTATCAACCATACAATTTTTAAATTCTTCATCAATCCAAGGGGATTGAACAGTTTTTACAGTCATTTTCTTAATGGGTGCGTGCTTATTAATAACTGGAATAAGCAATTTCATAAATGTGTCAAGTGCAGCATCTGGTTGCTCCTCATTACACACCACAGACCAGCAAAAATGATTTACATCATCAACACATGAATCACTGCAAAACTTATTGTATGACCTCTTATACACTATATTAGGCCCAGCCTTTGGAACTTTGGTATTCCTAGATATGGCTATTATATTGTGATCACTACATCCTATAGATTTGGATACTGCTTTAAAGCAAATTTATGCAGCATTTGTAAAGATGTGATCAATACACGTTGATGATTTAATTCCTGTGCTGTTTGTAACTACCCTGGTAGGTTGACTGACAACCTAAACATTATCAAGCATTTTACACATATTATCCAGATACTGACTGTTAGCACTTGGTGGTCTATAGCAGCTTCCAACACGAATGGGCTTTATGTGAGGCAGCTGAACCTGTAGCCATATTACTTCAAAAGTATTTAACAATAGATCGTCTCTAAGCTTTACAGGAATGTGGTTCTGAATATAGATCGCAACATCGCCCCTGTTGCCATTTCTGTCTTTTCGGCAGAGGTTATAACCATGTATGCTACCACTGTATCATCTAAGGTATTATCTAAGTGAGTTTCAGAGATAGAATATGCATTTTATCTGTTACAAGCAAGTTATTGACTTCATGGACCTTGTTTCTCAGGCTGCATATGTTAATATGAGCTATTTTCTAGCACTTTTCTGGGTTGCTTGATTGTTTTGAATGCTTTACTGGGAAGCTTATCAGAAGTAGACTTGCTCATGTTATTTATATTGGAGCTGATAGTGCAGTGTGAGCTACAATAATATTTTAGCCAGATGTGCAATGCCAGCTGTCTGCCTAATCTTTCACACCCGCGGCCCAACGATGGTACTGGACCTGAAATGATTGGCCGTTTTTCGGAGTCTTTTAATACTAAAATTAGTTTTTTAAAATCAGTTTTCAAATGTTCTGAGTTAGCCCTCCTGATGTCGTTTGACCCAACATGGACTACGACAGTGTCAGCTCCCGGCACCTGTGGTAGCACAGTCGGAAACAGCCTTGTTATGTCCTGTACACATGCTCCTGGGTAGAACAGTCGGAAGCAGCCTTGGGAGGTCCTATACTCGTGCTCCTGGGTAGCACAGGGTTTTTGCCTTGGGAACCGAGATGTTTCTCACCATAAAGCTGCCTATGATGACAGCTGGTGATGTTGAATGGGCTGCTCTCTCAGGCAGCCTCACGGTCTGATGAGGGTGGGAGCTCAGAGGATCTGAACCCAAGGTAGAAGCCACCGGAGAGGGAGACAGAACCGAGGATGAAGACGCAGGTACCTCCTGATCCAATCTTTAATGGGAATCCCCCAAGGAAGAAAGTGCCGGAACCTCTGGATCCAGAGCGGCAAAGCTGTTTCTGCTCTGTATCAGATCAGGGTTGAACATCTCCAAGGAGACCCCCGATGACAAAGGATGCCTTCTTCGACTTCCACAGTGAGTGACTTACCTCCATGGCTGATTGGTTGGGTCAAGAACAGCTCCGTTCTCCAGGGAAGGTGGAGACCCCTTCGGGGATAGAACCCTGCTGAGCACCGGCCAGTCGGCTGTGGAGAGCCGACATGGGGGCGAAACTTCCACCAGAGCGGCATCCGGCTACTGGGGTGGAAGAAAAAGAAAAAGTAGGCGTGCGTGGATTCCCTGGCAGTTTGTGCAGGTTTGCTACTTGCTTGCTAAGAGTAGCCTGTAGTCCTCCGCAAGCAGTTGCTACATTGAAAGTCAGCACAGTCCACATTGTGATCACTGATCGTCCCTAAAGCCAAAACCTAATTTGGCCGCCTTTCCTTCCTGTTCTCTGCTGCCTGCGACTGGAACGAATTGCAAAAATCTCGGAAGTTGGAGACTTTTATTTCCCTCACCAACTTTAAACATCTGCTATCTGAGTAGCTAACCGATCGCTGCAGCTGTACATAGTCCATCGGTATATAGCCCACCCAATTGACCTACCTCATCCCCATACAGTTTTTATTTTACTTACTTTTCTGCTATTTTGCACACCAGTATCTCTACCTGCACATGTTCATCTGATCATTTATCACTCCAGTGTTAATCTGCTAAATTGTAATTATTCACTCCTATGGCCTATTTATTGCCTACCTCCTCATGCCTTTTGCACACAATGTATATAGATTCTTTTTTTTCTACTATGTTATTGACTTGATTTTTTATTGTTTACTCCATGTGTAACTCTGTGTTGTTGTCTGTTCACACTGCTATGCTTTCTCTTGGCCATGTCGCAGTTGCAAATGAGAACTTGTTCTCAACTAGCCTACCTGGTTAAATAAAGGTGAAATTAAAAATTAAAAATTGTCACGGAACAAAGCAAAGTAGTGATGTTGGGTGGGCGGGCGGGTGGGTGCAGCAGTGATCGGTTGAAGAGCATATATTTAGATTTACTAGCATTGAAGAACAGTTGGCGGCCACGGAAGGAGTGTTGTATGGCATTGAAGCTCGTGGAGGTTTGTTAACACAGTGTCCAAAGAAGGGCCAGCTGTTTACAGAATGGTGTCGTCTGCGTAGAGGTGGATCAAGGAATCACCCACAGCAAGAGCGATATCGTTGATATATACAGAGAAAAGAGTCGGCCCGAGAATTGAATCCTGTGGTACACCCATAGAGACTGCCAGAGTTCCGGACAACAGGCCTTCCAATTTGACACACTGAACTCTATCTGAGAAGTAGTTGGTGAACCAGGCGAGGCAGTCATTTGAGAAACCAAGGCTGTTGAGTCTGCCGATAAGAATACAGCGATTGACAGCGTCGGAAGCCTTGGCCAGGTCGATGAAGACGGCTGCACAGTACTCTTTTATCGATGGCGGTTATGATATAATTTAGGACCTTGAGCGTGGCTGAGGTGCACCTGTGACCAGCTCGGAAATCAGATTGTACAGCGGAGAAGGTACGGCGGGATTCGAAATGGTCAATGGATATAGGTCTGTAACAGTTGGATATAGGTCTGTAACAGTTTGGGTCTAGAGTGTCACCCCCTTTGAAGAGGGGGATGACCACGGCAGCTTCCCAATCTTTAGCAATTTCGGACGATACGAAAGAGAGGTTGAACAGCAAGTAATAGGGGTTGCAAAAATGGCGGTGGATAATTTTAGAAAGAGAGAGTCCGGATTGTCTAGCCCAGCTGATTTGTACGGGTCCAGGTTTTGCAGCTCTTTGAGAACATCAGCTATCTGGATTTGGGTAAAGGAGAAGCTG
The DNA here is from genome assembly GCF_034236695.1 of Oncorhynchus nerka. Taxonomy (NCBI): domain Eukaryota; kingdom Metazoa; phylum Chordata; class Actinopteri; order Salmoniformes; family Salmonidae; genus Oncorhynchus; species Oncorhynchus nerka. The sequence continues at coordinate 32,603,255 of NC_088408.1, forward strand.
GGGAGGCTTGGGCAAGTAGCTGCGGGGAGTGCAGATCTGTTGGCCGGGGTTGGGTTAGCCAGGAGGAAAGCATGGTCAGCCGTAGAGAAATGCTTATTGAAATTCTTGATTATCGTGGTTTTATCGATGGTGACAGTGTTTCCTAGCCTTGGTGCAGTGGGCAGCTGGGAGGAGGTGCTCTTATTCTCCATGGACTTTACAGTGTCACAAAACCTTTTGGAGTTAGAGCTACAGGATGCTAATTTCTGTTTGAAAAAGCTAGCCTTTGCTTTCATAACTGACTGTGTATATTGGTTCCTGACTTCTCTGAAAAGTTGCATATCACGGGGACTATTCGATGCTAATGCAGTACACCACAGGATGTTTTTGTGCTGATCTAGGGCAGTCAGGTCTGGAGTGAACCAAGGCTATATCTGTTCTTAGTTCTACATTTTTTGAAAGGGGCATGCTTATTTAAGATGGTGAGGAAAGCATCCTCTACTGACGGGATGAAGTCAATATCCTTCCAGGATACCAGGGCCTGGTAGATTAGAAAGGCCTGCTCACAGAAGTGTTTTAGGGAGCGTTTGACAGTGATGAGGGGTGGTTGTTTGACCGCGGACCCATCACGGATGCAGGCAATGAGGCAGTGATCGCTGAGATCCTGATTGAAAACAGGTGTATTTGGAGAGCAAGTTGGTCAGGATAATATCAATGGGGGTGCCCATGTTTACAGATTTAGGGTTGTAGCTGGTGGGTTCCTTGATCATTTGTGTGAGATTGAGGGCATCTAGCTAAGATTGTAGGACAGCCGGAGTGTTAAGCATATCCCAGTTTAGGTCACCTAACAGAACGAAGATAGATGGGTGGCAATAAATCCACATATGGTGTCCAGGGCACAGCTGGGAGTTGAGGGGGATCTGTAACAGGCGGCAACAGTGAGATACTTATTTCTGGAGATACATTTTTTATATTAGAAGCTCGAACTGTTTGGGCATAGACCTGGAAAGTATGACAGAACTTTGCAGGCTATCTCTGCAGTAGATTGCAACTCCTCCCCCTTTGGCAGTTCTATCTTGATGGAAAATGTTGTAGTTGGGGATGGAAATTTCAGAATTTTTGGTGGCCTTCCAAAGCCAGGATTCAGACACGGCAAGGACATCAGGGTTGGCGGAGTGTGCTAAAGCAGTGAGTAAAACAAACTTAGGGAGGAGGCTTCTGATGTTAACATGCATGAAACCAAGGCTTTTACGGTTACAGAAGTCAACAAATGAGAGCGCCTGAGGAACAGAGGAGGAGTAGGATGAGGGTACGGCTAAAGGCTATCAGAACTGGTTGTCTAGTGCGTTGTGAACAGAGAATAAAAGGAGCAGATTTCTGGGCGTGGTAGGATAGATTCAGGGCATAATGTACAGTAGGATGCAGGTACAGTGGAGGTAAACCTAGGCATTGAGTGACGATAAGAGAGGTTGCATCTCTGGAGGCACTAGTTATGCTAGGTGAGGTCACCGCATGTGTGGGAGGTGGGACAAAAGAGCTATCTGAGGCATGTTGAGTGGGACTAGGGGCTCTGCAGTAAAATAAAACAATGATAACTACCCTAAACAGTATACAAGGCATATTGACATTAGAGAGACATAAAGCAATCACAGGTGTTGATTGGGCCAGCTAGCTAAGACAACAACGGGTAAGACAACAACAGCTAATCGGCTGACAACAACAACAGGTAAAATGGCGATGAATAGGCAGAGAGGGTCAGTTAACTACACACAGGGTCTGAGTTCGAGGTTGACAGATAAACAAAATAAACTAAATGGAGTACCATGATTAATGAACAGTCCAGCATGCATCAGCTATGTAGCCAAGTCATCATAGGGTCCAGTGAACAGAAATAGACGAAACAGGGAAGCCGTTAGGTAGTCGTTACTACGCTAGCCGGGAGATGCGCCTGTCTCGAGGATAACTGGTGCTAGCTTTGGGACAAGGGTGTCACCGACGTCCGGCAAAGGCCAGTTGAGGGCACATCAGACGGAATTATATCGGCAGACCAGTCATGATGGATCGGCGCTATGATGACGTCGCGTCCCGTGCTAAGATATGATCAATACAAGTGGATGTCGCAGATCCAACACTATTGGTATGCACTCTAGGTGGGTGAGCGATAACCTGGGTCATATTATAGGCTTTAGTCACAGTTAGAAGCTTCCTATTGAGAGGATAGCTAGTTGCTAACCAGTCACTGTTCAGGCCATGCAGAAAATAGTCCTCCCTGTTAACATCACACACACTATCAAGCATTGCACACATATTATCCAAATCCTGACTGTTATCACTTGGTGGCCTATTGCAGCACCCTAAAATAAGAGGCTTTAGATGAGGCAGATGAACTTGTAACCACAACACTTCAACAACTTTCGACATGAGATCCCATCTAAGCTTTACAGGAATACGGCTCTGGATATACTGTATACCGCAACACCTCTTCCATAGGCATTCCTGTCCTTTCTGTAGATGTTATATCCTTGTATTGCTACTGATGTATCATCAAATGAATTATCTAGGTGAGTTTCAGAGATGAACAGCATATGAACGTTATCGTTAGCAAGTTATTGATTTCATTATCCTTATTTCTAAGGCTAACTATATTAATATGGGCTATTCTTAGCCCTTTCCTGGGTAGCTTATCGGAGATAGACATAATATGGAGAAAAATATATAAGTAAAATAAAAACATTGTTAGCTAGTAGTCAGTTAATCAGGCACTTGTGAATGTTAGTTGGTGTATATATATATATATATGTGTGTGTGTGTGTGTGTGTGTGTGTGTGTGATGTTGGGCTGAAGCTACTGACCCGGAAGCTTGACTCCCTCCATCATTCCAGGCTTTTGGGAGGGAGGGTGGACAATGAGCTTGTTGTAGCAGATGTAAGCAATGTCCCCACACCCCCTGGCAGCTTTTATAGCTGGGAAGTCCTCGTCGAGGAAGATTTTAGTTCCTCTCAAGTTCTTGTCTTTCTCCAGAACAGCCATCTTGTCCTTGAACCTTAGGACCTTGACCACTATCGGCCTGGTTCTGTCACCTTGGGCGTGATCCATTGTGGGCGCTGGGCGCGATCCACCTCAATCTTCCTATGATCCATCTGCAGCTTTTCGGTGATAATTTCCCTCACTTTGTCCCTAGACTCCTACCAGGTCTCAAGTGGAGTCTCTTGTATGCCATCCACAACATTGTTATTCCTCCTGGATTGTCCCTCGATAGTCTGTTTTCCCAGTCACCTGTAATAATGATTCACAGACAGTTCTGTCATCTCACGTGGACTTACAGTTTGTTGTCATCTTGCTGCAAGTGTCTTTCATGACATACACCTCTCCCTAGAAGAACTGCAAACTGTTCTTAAAGTCTAGGACCTCTGGTAAGATCGCCCATTCTTTTGTTAGTTGAGTCCACCAGTTTTGGACAAATCATTTGAAGCAATTTTCCTGTTGCTGTAATAATTGCTTGGACATCTTGTTGATTTAAAAGATCACGCACCTGTGTTAGCAAAACACTGTCCTCTCCATTACTCCAACCTTCTTTAACTTTGTGCGGCATGATGGTAGCGATGTAGGCTAGTGCTGGTACTCCACAGGGTTCCAGCCAACACAGCTTGCAGGGCCGACAGAAATAATAACAAAGAGTAGGTCCCAGCCACAAACGCTAAGTGGGGTCTATACGCCAAGTAACTCATGCACAATGGGAGCCAAAATTCTAGTATTTTGACATTCTCATTCATAAAAACACATTTAGCAATGCAATTCAATCTGCATTGAGCAATGAAGAGAGAGGGCGATAGATAATTACGGTATCCATCAAACCACACAAAAAAAAAAATCTATCTGTTGGGGCTGTGGCTGGAAAGTGTTACTATAGTATTACTATAATACCATACCAACCCTCTATGAACAGGAGTGTTCCTGGACAGGACATGTGGTCAAGAAAAACTCATAACACTGTCCATGAACACATGATATGATACAATTTATTGTCCTACGGGGATATTTGACCTGGAAAATTAAAGTGTGCTGCTGCTTCCACATAAATAAACACATATATACATACAGTTGAAGCAGGAAGTTTACATACACATAGGTTGGAGTCATGAAACCTCATTTTTCAACCACAAGGCAATGCTACCAAATACTAATTGAGTGTATGTAAACTTCTGACCCATTGGGAATGTGATGAAAGAAATAAAAGTAGAAATAAATAATTCTCTCTGCTATTATTCTGACATTTCACATCCTTACAATAACGTGATGATCCTAACTGACCTAAGACGGGGAGTTTTTACTATGATTAAATGTCAGGAATTGTGTAAGGGCATAAACTGGGTCAAGACGCCAGCAGAGTAAGTAGACCATGTAGTAAAATAAATGTTACAAATAAATAAATAAATAAAAGACCTACAACACTTTTAAAAGCACATTACTGAACACTAGTGAGACTCATGTCACCTACGGTAGGCCGACAGTATAATTAAACCCGATAAAACTTGTTGCAACTAAAATGTAGTTGAAATAAGCAGCTGCATGTTTGCATGGCATGGATCGTTCGTCGCCCTTTTCAACCCCGCCAATGCCGCCTGATTCTCCGCCAATGACGTGACTCTCAGACAATAATTACATTTAGAGGATTGGAGCAATCTAAATTCATATCTAAGGGGCATTTTATGTTAGGGCAAATCTGCTCTGTGAGAATATCTAAGGGTCTTTTACTATAATTATAATTCAGGGTTAATAATAATAACAATAATAATGATAGCTTTGTAAATAAGGATGCATAATGAAAAGAAAATTACATGTGCAAAAGATGGTGGAATATATTTTTAACCAATTTTCTTTAACCAATTTTGGTCTTCAATGCAGGGCCGACAGACAAGTTCCTTGTTTTATTTATTTTATAACTGAAAGTGAAACCAACTTTCTATGGCTTTGAAAAAAAAAAAAATCTATTTTGGAGATGATTTCATTTCAAATAACCGAAAGTGAGCAATTGTAACGTGGGGTGGCAGGTAGCCTAGTGGTTAGGGCTGGGCCAGTAACTGAAAGGTTGCTAGATCGAATCCGTGAGCAAACAAGGTAAAAATCTGTTGTTCTGCCCCTGAACAAGGCAATTAACCCGCTGCTCATTGTAAATAAGAATTTATTCTTAACTGACTTGCCTAGTTAAATAAAAGGACATTCTTGAACATGCGGTGAGACATTCTTCCTAATTTGTAAATAAAACCATTTAGATGATTTATTTCTGATTTTAGAGGGAGAGAAACCAAAAGCCCACCGTGCCTATTTTTTGGAAAATCGTCAGTCCACATGTCAAGTGAAATTTCCCCATTGAGTTATATAGAGTTCAGTGTGTCAAATTGGAGGGCCTGTTGTCCGGACCTCTGGCAGCCTCTATGAGGGTGCCACAAGGTTCAATTCTCGGGCCGACTCTTTTCTCTGTATATATTAATGATGTCGCTCTTACTGCTGGTGAGTCTCTGATCCACCTCTACGCAGACAACACCCTTCTGTATACATCTGGCCCTTCTTTAGACACTGTGCTAACAAACCTCCAAACGAGCTTCAATGCCATACAAGACTCCTTCCGTGGCCTCCAACTGCTCTTAAATGCTAGTAAAACTAAGTGCATGCTCTTCAACCGGTTGCTGCCCGCTCCCTTTACAAAATAGCCCCAACACTCTACTCAGCAAATTGGATGTAGTCTATCACAGTGCTATCCATTTTATCACCAAAGCCCCATATACCACCCACCACTGCGACCTGTATGCTCTCGTTGGCTGGCCCTCACTACATATTCGTCGCCAAACCCACTGGCTCCAGATCATCTATACGTCTTTGCTATGTAAAGCCCCGCCTTATCTCAGCTCACTAGTCACCATAGCAACACCCACCCATAGCACGCGCTCCAGCAGGTACATTGCACTGGTCAACACTTCCTTTGGCCGCCTTGCCTTCCAGTTCTCTGCTTCCAATGACATGAACGAATTGCAAAAATCTCTGAAGCTGGAGTCTTATAGCTCCCTCTCTAAACATCAGCTGTCTGAGCAGCTTACCGATCACTGTACCTGTAAATAGTACACCTGACTACCTCATCCCCATATTATTACTTACCCTCTTGCTATTTTGCACCCCAGTATCTCTACTTGCACATCATCATCTGCATATCTATCACTCCAGTGTTAATGCTAAATTGTAATTATTTTTGCCTCTAGGGCCTATTTATTGTCTACCTCCCTACTCTTCTACATTTGCACACACTGTACATAGATTTTTCTATTTTTCTTTTCTTTTGTGTGTTTGACTGTACGTTTGTTTATGTGTAACTCTGAGTTGTTGTTTTTGTCGCACTGCTTTGCTTTATCTTGGCCAGGTCGCAGTTGTAAATGACAACTTGTTCTCAACTGGCCTACCTGGTTAAATAAAGATGATTTTTTAAATATTTTATTTGGTATTTACCCAAGTTCTCTCTTAACTCCAGGACCACCAACAGTTTTTGTGGTTGTTGCCTGATGCAGGACTCTAGTGCCAGAGGAGAGACTTTCAGACTGAAAATGCCTCCATTAATTGCCACAGTTTAGACTACCGATAGATCAGCATTCTAACTCCACCTTGTGATGGTGTGGTGCAATGACCGAATGCCACCATCTACCACTAACGATCACGGCATAAGCTCAAAACTTTTAAAGGAAGAACCACTGTACCTCTGCTGCAGAGGACAAGTTCATTACAGTTATCTGCAGCTCAGATTGCAGCCCAAATAAATGCTTCACAGAGTTCAAGTAACAGACACATCTCAACATCAACTGTTCAGAGGAGACTGCTTGAATCAGACCTTCAAGGTCGAATTGCTGCAAAGAAACCACTACTAAAGGACACCAATAAGAAGAAGAGACTTGCTTGGGCCAAGTCACATTAGCAATGGACATTAGACCGGTGGAAATCTGTCCTTTGGTCTGATGAGTCCAAATTTAAGATTTTTGGTTCCAACCGCGGTGTCTTTGTGAAACGCAGAGTAGGTGAACGAATGATCTCCACATGTGTGGTTCCCACTGTGAAGCATGGAGGAGGTGTGATGGTGTGGGGGTACTTTGCTGGTGACACTGTCTGTGATTTATTTAGATTTCAAGGCACAATTAACCAGCATGGCTACCACAGCATTCTGCAGCAATATGCCATCTTATCTGATTTGTGTTTAGTGGGACTATAATTTGTTTTCAACAGGACAATGACCCAACACACCTCCAGGCTGTGTAAGGGCTATTTGACCAAGAAGGAGAGTAATGGAGTGCTGCATCAGAAAGAAGGAGAGTAATGGAGTGCTGCATCAGAAAGAAGGAGAGTAATGGAGTGCTGCATCAGAAAGAAGGAGAATAATGAAGTGCTGCATCAGAAAGAAGGAGAGTAATGGAGTGCTGCATCAGAAGACCTGGCCTCCACAATCACCCGACCTCAACTGTTAGAAAAGCATTCCTCATGACGCTGGTTGAGAGAATGCCAAGATGTGCAAAGCTGTCATCAAAGCAAAGGGTGGCTACTTTGAAGAATCTCAAACATAAAATATATTTTGATTTGTCTTAGACTTGTTTGGTTACTACATGATTCCGCATGTGTTAGTTCATGGTTTTGATGTCTTCACTATTATTCTGCAATGTCAAACATAATAAAAATAAAGAAAAACCCTTGAATGAGTAGGTGTGTCCGAACATTTTATTGGTGATTTAAGGCCTACTGGCCAGGCTCCAGTCCTACCTCGGTGTCTCTTTTACTGTTTAGACATTTTATTGACAGGGGGGGGACAAAGGAATCTTTGTATATGTTCAGCCTGCATCTAGGCAACCTATAACACCACCCTAATGGCATCAGCTGAAAATCTGTGTTCAGTACATGTGTGGGGTACGATATGACCTTTCTGGACCTTTTCTGACCCGTCTTATGATGGTCTGCTCGAAAATGTCCTGTATAGACCTGTGATACACAACAATAAGCTTTATACACATAGACTTTCAAAAGTGAAATCAATCACGTCTAAAGGCATGATACATAGTGACACATACTTGCCAGGATGACCATGTCCATGCCCCAGAATATACTCATGATCCAGCCCACCATGACGATGGCCGTGAGGATCTGGATGAAGGCTGCTGCGATGTTCAGCCAGAACACACAGCACATGTGGCGGTCGGGCAGGTCCGTCCGCGCTCCGCACAGCACCGTGAAGGCCGACACGAATGTACCTGCGGAGAGAAGACGCAGGTGTAAAGGCGCACGGACACACACACACACACACAAACAAAATATTAGGACTCTGATGATCAAAGAGAGAGGGAACAGGTCAAAGGAAGTTTCAAATACAATATTAATTCCCATGCAGCAGTGCAACACTATGTAAAATGACTTATGGCCCAAAACATTGTCCAGTCAATTAGGAAAAAGTTCAATAATACGCTTGAAGTATACCACAGCTGGTTTACTCTGTCGAGGTCAATGGCGGCAGTATAGTGAGCATGTTTGTGCCTTCAGGCTGGTGATCTGAACCAAACCTCATACAGGGTAATTTATTTGAAGTGTTTCCAGAATCTGAACTATTCTCAATGGTTAAATGCCAGGCCTCTAAATCAATGTTACTTTCGCCAAAAAAAAAAAAAAAACATCCAAAGGAAGTGAACAAATAAATATTCTCCCATTTTCCCACTATGTTTCATTTGAATCTGTCTTATCAAATGAGACATACAATTAATCATACTGGAGATTCCAACGAGACACAGAGTAAGTACACTGCCAGAGATCTGCCTCCCTTTCCCTTTAAAACGGGCCAATCAGGCTAAGAATAGCCTCCACATGATTTACAGGGAAAGCGCTCAACAATCAACAGACAGCAGCAGGGGACTAGCAGTCCTTGTGTTCACTGTTCCTGTGCCAAGTTTGGCTTGTTCAGATGAGACCATTTCATAAGTGCATCAGAATGGTAGGTTCAATTTTACACAACATCTAATTTAGGAGAACTATACTTAACAGACTTGTGAAATGCTCTTTAATTGATTGATATAAGGATTTCATCCAAATAATTTAGAGGGTTATGTATGTGAGAATGAACATGACAGATCAGTTGATTTCAGACTGACTTGACAAGCTGCTTAATTGCTGTCCTTTTCAAATCAAGGTTATATCCTACTGGAAATTGGTCCATACCATACTGATCTAGAGATAATCAAATTATGCCATGGTGAGAGATGATGCAAAATTGTCTCCTCTCAGTAATTATAAATATGAACAACAAATCCTCTGACAGGCCCAGTGCAGCCAAAAACAAGATTTTCCTGTGTTTTATATACTCTATAATGTACCCCCCATGACCAGAAACTGCACCTAGCCTCAAAACAACCCTTTTTATCCCTTTTGTTTTTACACTGCTGCTACTTGCTGTTTATCTATGCATAGTCACTTTACCCCTACCTACATGTACAAATTACCTCAACTAACCTGTACCCCCGCACATTGACATGGTACCGGTACCCCTGTATATAGCCTCGTTATTTTTATTTTATTGTGTCATTTTTTACTTTAGTTAATTTAGTAAATATTTTCTTAACTCCATTTCCTTAAAACGGCATTGTTGGTTAATCTCAGTAAGGTCTACTCCTGTTGTATTCGGAGCATGTGACAGATACAATTTGATTTGTTTTGATTAGATTTAATTAGTACAGGCCAATTCCACATACCATACAATTCAATGCACGAGGACTAATTTCACAGAAAACTTTGCATCTGCACTGCTTAAGTAAATATGCTTTTGTCAAACTTTCAGTGGACATTTTTAAAAGTAGTCCTTGTGCATAGAGTTATATGGTGTGTTAAAATTTGCAATCATTGGTGTTTTGTTTGGAATACATTTTAAAGTGAGAAATCTCAGTGTCAGCATCACTGTTACCATGGAATTGCCCTACAGCATGTGGTCACAGATAGTAAGAGCTTTCTGCAATGACACTTATAATAACATACATCGTTAAAGCTGTCATTAGAACAAAACATTTGGGGTGGCAGGTAGCCTAGTGGTTAGAGTGTTGGACTAGTAACTGAAAGGTTGCTAGATCAAATCCCTGAGCTGACAAGGCAGTTAACCCACTGTTCCTAGGCCATTGTTGGAAATTAGAATTTTTTCTTAACTGACTTTCCTAGTCAAATAAAATAGGTAAAGACAAGAAACACAAATAAAAGTCCAACCACTGTTGGTGGAATTTCAATCAATAATCTTTGCCACACTGTTTCGCTTGTCTCCACCCCTGTTGCCCATTATCCTGTGTTTGTCTGTTGCCAGTGTGTCTTGTCAAGCCTACCAGTGTTTTTCTCTCTAGTCCCTGTTTTCTAGTTTTCCCAGATTTGACTATTCTGCCTGCCCTGACCCTGGGCCTTCCTGCCATTCTGTACCTTTCGGACTCTGCTCTGGATTGCTGGTCTGAGTCTGCCTGCCCTTGACCTGTCATTTGCTCCCTGTTTTTGTAATAAACTTTTGTAACTGTCTGCATCTGGGTCTTATCCTGAGGTCTGATAGTACGAACTGGTGATGACTGACCCTGCAGACTCAGACCAGCTCCGCAACGCCATCTCCTCCCATGGAGCCACCATTAAGAGACATGAGGAGATACTCAGAGGTCTTATGGACTGTGCCTTGAATACAGTGCTGAAGCCACGACAGTACCCTCCCACCCCCCCCAGTAACACCGCTGTCAGCAGTGCGTCTCTCCAGGCCACCCATGCTTCCCAAGAACCCCGCTTAAGTCCTCCGGAACACTTTGCTGGAGGATCAGGAACCTGTCGGGTGTTTCTCTCCCAGTGATCCCTCATTTTCGAGCTGCAGCCCTCGTCCTTCCCCTAGACTGCTCGAAGATAGAGTATCTCATAACACTAATGTCCGGGAGGGCTCTTGCCTGGGCTACTGCGGTGTGGGAAAAACAATCTGCCGTGAGTTATCCTGGAGGAGTTCGTGGCTGTGGTGAGAAAGGTTTTTGATTCTCCGTTGTCTGGGAGAGAGGCTGCCTGGAAGTTACTTCAGCTTCGCCAAGACTCTCGCAGTGTGGCAGACTATGCGGTTGATGTCTGCGCTTTGGCTGCCGAGAGTGCCTGGAACACAGAGTTCCTGTTCGTCATATTCCTTAATGTATTATCGGAGGAGGATAAGGACGAGCATGCAGCCCGGGAGCTGCCTACGGATCTCAATTGGCTCATCGTCTTGAGCATCGATCGATGGGTGGCTACGGGAACAGGAGGGAGAGGAGGTCTGATTCCAGTCCCAATCGCTCGCCAAAGGATCCCAACTTGCCTCCGAGGAACTCCGGAAGTCCCCGGCATCTACGTCTCCGAGGATCCGAGCTTACCCGAGGTCCCCCGAGAGTCTCTGAGGTCTGCCGACTCGCCTTTTTCCGGGCAACTTGGCAGAGCTAGGCTGTTTCCAGCCGAATGCTTATGCTGACTTAACACCCAGGGCTGTCTGTATTGCGGAACTGCCGGTCATTTTGTGTCTACCGGTCCTTTAAATAGACCAGGCTCATCAGTAGTTTATGAGTACTCTACTATGCCACACTGTGAGTTTTTCTTCTCCACTTATTCACACCCCTCTCCATGCCAACCTGCTGTTGGGTGACTCAGTCTAAATCGCTCTGGGTTCTCATTGACTCTGGGGCCAACGAGAGTTCCATGGACGCCACCTTGGTGTCTGAGCTGGGCATCCCCACTCAGCCCCTCTCCAGTCCCCTTGACGTTAGAGCACTGGATGGGCACTCCATAGGCATGGTTACCCACAATACTACTCCTATCCACCTGCGTGTGTCCCGGAACCACAGTGAGTCTATACAGTTTATGCTCATCAAGTCTCCTCAGGTTCCCATGGTATTGGGGTGTTCTTGGCTCTAGCACCACAATCCCCTTATCAACTGGACTGTGGGTACTATTGGGGGCTGAAGCCCGTTCTGCCATGCCCATCGCCTGAAGTCGGCGCAGCCTGCCTCGGGAACATCTTCCTGTGGGCTCGGAAGAAGCCTCTGACCTCTCAGCTGTTCCCGTGGTAGTACCAGGATCTCTGGAAGGTTTTCAGCAAGGCCCGGGCCACTTCGCTTCTTCCGCATCAACCCTATGACTACAGGATCAACCTTCTCCCGTGCACTACACTACGGCTGTATTTACTGTCGGGTCCGGAGACCAAGGCTATGGAGACGTGCATCGAGGACTTCCTGGCTGCAGGGGGTATCCATCCTTCTGCCTCCCCCTTGGCGCCCGTGCATCGACTACCTGGGCCTCAATGACATCACGGTTAAAAAAAACGTTACCCGCTACTCATCGCATCGGCTTTCGAGCCGCTCCAGGGGACCACTATCTTCTCTAAGTAAGACCTGCAGAAGACCTTCCACCTGGTACAGTTACAGGAAGGTGACGAGTGGAAGACAGCCTTTAACACTGCTTGTGGACACTATGAATACCTGGTGATGCCATTCGGTTTGACCAATGCTCCTGCTCTGTTCCACGCCCTAGTTAATGACGTTCTCAGGGACATGTTGAACCGGTTTGTGTTCATCTACCGCAACGATATCCTCATCTTTTCCCGCTCAGTTAAAGAACCCGTTCTCCATGTCCGACAAGTCCTCCAGCGTCTCCTGGAGAACCAGCTGTTTACCAAAGCAGAAATTTGCGACTTCCATTGTTCCATCATGTCCTTCCTTGGATACATCATCGCTGCTGGGAATGTGCAGATGGATCTAAGAAAGGTGAGCGCTGTGGTGGATTGGCCCTAACCCACGTCCAGAGCGCAGCTGCACGTTTCAGGCAAGCTCGATGGGCCCTGTTGTTCACCCGGTTCAACTTCACCATCTCCTACTGCCCGGGGTCTAAGAATGTTAAGCTGGACGTGCTATGACGCCGCAATTGTCCTGCTTCTACACCCTTGGACATTCTTCCTACCTCGTGCCTGGCGGCTACCCTCGTCATGGGTACAGAGAAACAGGTCCATGAGGCTCAGCGTTCCCAACCGGACCCCGGGGGGCCTGTCGGACCCTGGCCTTTGTGCGACAACACTTTTGGTGGCCCATCATAGTTCCGGATGTCTCCGCTTTCGTCTGCACTGTCTGTGCTCAGAACTAGAGGTCGACCGATTAATCGGAATGGCCGATTAATTAGGGCCGATTTCAAGTTTTCATGACAATCGGAAATCGGTATTTTTGGGCACCGATTTGCCGATTTCTTTTTTTAAATAGCTTTATTTAACTAGGCAAGTCAGTTAAGAACATTCTTATTTTCAATGACGGCCTAGGAACGGTTGGTTAACTGCCTCGTTCAGGGGCAGAACGACAGATTTTCACCTTGTCAGCTCGGGGGATCCAATCTTGCAATCTTACAGTTACTAGTCCAATGCAATAACGACCTGCCTCTCTCTCGTTGCACTCCACAAGGAGACTGCCTGTTACGCGAATGCGGTAAGCCAGGGTAATTTGCTAGCTAGCATTAACCTTATCTTATAAAAAACATTCAATCATAATCACTAGTTAACTACACATGGTTGATGATATTACTAGATATTATCTAGCGTGTCCTGCGTTGCATATAATCTGACTGAGCATACAAGCATACAAGTATCTAAGTATCTGACTGAGTGGTGGTAGGCAGAAGCAGGCGCGTAAACATTCATTCAAACAGCATTTTCATGTGTTTTGCCAGCAGCTCTTCGTTGTGCGTCAAGCATTGTGCTGTTTATGACTTCAAGCCTATTAACTCCCAAGATGAGGTTGGTGTAACCGAAGTGAAATGGCTAGCTAGTTAGCGCGTGCTAATAGCGTTTCAGACGTCACTCGCTCTGAGCCTTCTAGTAGTTGTTCCCCTTGCTCTGCATGGGTAACGCTGCATCAATGGTGGCTGTTGTCGATGTGTTGCTGGTTCGAGCCCAGGGAGGAGCGAGGAGAGGGACGGAAGCTATACTGTTACACTGGCAATACTAAAGTGCCTATAAGAACATCCAATAGTCAAAGGTATATGAAATACAAATCGTATAGACGGAAATAGTCCTATAATTCCTATAATAACTACAACCTAAAACTTCTTACCTGGGAATATTGAAGACTAAAAGGAACCACCAGCTTTCATATGTTTTCATGTTCTGAGCAAGGAACTGAAACGTTAGCTTTCTTACATAGCACATATTGCACTTGTACTTTCATCTCCAACACTTTGTTTTTGCATTATTTAAACCAAATTCAACATGTTTCATTATTTACTTGAGGCTAAATTGATTTGATTGATGTATTATATTAAGTTAAAATAAGTGTTCATTCAGTATTGTTGTAATTGTCATTACTAAAAAAATATATATGCAAAAAAATCGGCCGATTAATCGGTATCGGCTTTTTTGGTCCTCCAATAATCGGTATCGGCGTTGAAAAATCATAATCGGTCGATCTCTACTCAGAACAAGACCCCTCTGCCTGCCCTTGACCTGTCGTTTGCCTGCCCCCTGTTTTTGTAAACTTTTGTTACTTCGAACTGTCTGCATTTGGGTCTTATCCTGAGGTCTAATACTCTCCTCTGTTTCTGTCTCTGTTCCTGTCTCCCTCTCTCACCAAAGCCCCTTCTCACTCAACCCCCCACCCCATCCCTCCCCCGCCCACCCCTGCACAGAGTCTGTGTGTGGAGTGAGACAGGGGGATGGTGAGTGTCATCGTCCTCATGCATTAAGCCGCTGATGAATGTAATTTTCTCAAGCGTTCACACTTAGTGCCCACTGAAAAAGTGGGAGGTTAATTATCCTGTTTAGTCCTTGTTTTTTGACGACAAGAGAGAAATAGAAAACTCTCACTGCGAGTGGCCTTGGAAGGGACCACTTGTGACAGAATTAGAGGGGAACTCATCTGAGCTGAAGAAGCAGAGAGAGAGAGAGAGAGAGAGAGAGAGAGATGAGAGAGAGAGAGACCTTTTTAAACACTCAAACAATGTCAACAGTACTGAGCACCAATGAGTGTCTCATGTTGTTCCACACTTCAGTCCAGGTGCTAATTTGTTGGATAATCTAAAAAGCTTGTCCTTCATGATTTCAATCTACTCGTCTGTGCTATTCAAAGCATTGTTTTTCACATTTATGATTAAACATTGTTCATGGTGTAGTTCCAGAATGATTCAAAAAGGTCATTTCCACACAACATTTAGATACCCCGTCTTTGTAAAGTAAATCTACTAATACTCGAGTGGCACCAAATAAATTAAGAAACCCGATTCTAGCCAAAAGCCCTAAAGAGTTCACAGGCTGGTATTTACTAACCCACACAGAAACAGAAAACTGGATATGCTAAGATTGAAATAGAAAATGACCTCTGCTAAATTTAACCTTGGCTAAAAACATACTCCCCCTGCCTCACAACAACCGCCCCCCTTCCCATCCCTTCTCCAATCCCATCCCCACTGACTCACTCACTCACTCACTCACTCTGCCCTAGCCTTTTTTGGCGACCCAAGTGAAATTTTGTTCTGAGCATCAACATAAAAATGCGACCACCCCGTCTCGACAATGGAGAGAAGAAAATTAAATTTCCATAATTTCCTGCAATTCTACACATTATGCCATGGAATGTAGAGAAAATGTTTCAGTGTTAAAGCAAGTTTGCTGCAATTCTACACATTTTGGCATGGGGCAGAGGGAAGATTTTTGAAATTTTATAACAAATTTCATGCAATTCTACTATTCTACTTTTCTACTCAATTTGCCATATAGTGGAGAGAAATGTTTGCAGTTTTGAATACGATATCTGAGTGAGTGTGACGAACAAAATCAATGCCCCCCCCCTCCTCCTCGACGGTAATTTGACCATGGTTACTACAAGTTTAGATAGCTGGCAAGACTAACTTACCAATCTAAAAAATGTTAGCTGACATGGGCTAATTGAGTCACTGTCAGTGACTGACAACAAGAGAAAAATTGCTGATGCACAACCAAATTTCAAATTGCAACTTCTGTATTGTACTATTCTAACTCTCAACATTAAGTTGAGACCCCAACTGTTTTTCTTGGGGGGGGGGGTTCATCTGCGGGCCTAGAAAATGGGGTCCGTGGCCACCAGTTGCCCATCCCTGCTCTAGCACTAGCTGACACAGCCGATCAATCATTCACCCATGCAACCACCCCCACTTTCACTAGGCCTGCCTTCCTACCTGGGCTCAACATCTGCTCTCTCAACAGATCTGCTCTCTCATTATGGCGGCATACTACAACATCTGTGCTCTAGCTGGCTGGAGAGGGCCACATGTCAATTTGTTTGGATTATATCGCCTCCAAACATATTGGGATAGCGTATAACTAGTGGACGGTTAACTTCCATTAAAGCAAAACCCCACATTCAGTACTGTCTGTGCCTACCTGTGTTTCTGATCCCTAGACGCTAACAAACTGTGTATGACAGCTAGATAACAGTCTCTCTTTCTGTGTGTGTGTGTGTGTGTGTGTGTGTGTGTGTGTGTGTGTGTGTGTGTGTGTGTGTGTGTGTGTGGGATTAGCCTTGAGGTTGGGCACATGGGAGATGTGTAGCCTGCCATGATGGCACTATTGTCAAAGTCTTTCCAGCATGCAGACCGGAAATTGAAAATGTGTGCATAAGTGACCTCAATTTATGATTTTTATAAAATGACACAAGCTCAAGGACAAGTGCAGCATGCACTCTGGGCATGTGACAGCAGCGCCATACAGTAACAGGCTGCAGGTGCTACAATGTATGACTAATCTAATTTGATTAGTTTGAATGGCCAGAATCTAGAACAGATACACTCTTAGAAAAAAAAGTTCAGATGCCCCAAAGGAGAAAGAACCCTTTTAGGTTCCATGGTGAACCTTCTGTGGAAATGGTTTTACATGGAACCCAAAAGAGTTCTACCTGGAACTAAAAGGGTTCTACTTGGAACCAAAAAATGGTTATTCAAAGGGTTCCCCTATTCGGGCAGCCAAAGAACCCTTTTAAGTTCTACATAGTACCTTTTTTTACGAACAGTTTAGGGATTCAGTTTGAATTAAATTATATTAGATTGATTGACTGTGTTTGAAAAAACAGTATCCAAATATCACATCAACTCTATTAATCTGTTGCAATTGTGGTGGGTTGTAGAATATTTCTGCATCCACAAGTGCGAAAACCTGGCAAGAAACACCTTTCTCCCATTGCTATTAGACCGCACTTTATCAAGGGCATGGAGCTGCTTGTTTACAATGAAGTAAACTCTAACAGGCTGACCACACCACTAGCGTCGCGAGCGTTGCAAAATAAATGTAGAAATCTATGTTATTCAATTATTGCACCCACACTGCTTGCGTTTGCCAACGAACGTCTGCGTTGCCAAGGGCTAAAATAGAAATCAGTTCTATTTCTGATGCAGATCGCGCTGCAAGTCCTGCCTCTCCCATCTCCTCATTGGTTATACCCACGTGGGTGACTGAAAGACGAACGAGGTCAGTGGCGGTAATGCACCTAATTTATGAAAGTTGCCAATCGCAATATAAAGTCAAGAGAAGAAAAGGCGTGGAAGGAAGAGAGATGACTAGAAACGATTCGGTTGACCGGTTTGTGTGTGGATTAATTGGTGGAGTAGAGGACCTTGTGCATTTCAGGTAAAATAACAACTCAATGTTTATATCCCAGGACAAATTAGCTAGCAACAACAAGCTAGCTAAATAGGACAAATTAGCAAGCAAGCGCAAGCTAACTAGCTAAATTGCCATGAATGTTTAATGCTTTTCGACCTGTCCTCAAATGAATATAATTGGTTCAGAGTTTGTTTTGATATTTTGTGTCGTGGTCACCTTTGGTGTGGGGGAAAAAATACATGTGTGCTCGATGGGTTCCGTGTTAGGGAGAGACTTGAACCGTCTCTGAGGTTTGATTTTAAAACATTCCCATTGAATAATAGTTCTTATTGATATTAATTTGTCAACACTCAACCAAGATCACAAATACACATGACACTGAAACAGCAGGGGTAGCCTATTGTCTACTTCTAAATAAACCCACGTTATTCTCTTTTCCAAACCAAGACACAAAGCCATTCTGGAAGTTCAGTCAACACAATTAGAGACTGGGGGAGGATATCAAGATGTCCTCATGCAGCCCGACGCTTGTGCATCATATGATGGATCTCTGCTCTTATGAATCATTTTGCGATGTCTACCCAGACCTCATTTTCCTCTGTTTTCAGTAATGGAAATGTGCATGTGTCTGGATGGAGCTGATTAAGTTGCTTCTGGGAAGGAAGGCTCACGTTTATCGCTTAGAGGGGGTTTGTCATTAATCATCCAGCACTTACTCTGACACGTCACTGTAACCACTCACCACATACGGCAATTTGTTCTGGCCCAATGTATTTACATTTCTGATGGCCACCGGGTTTCTGGACAGTATTAAAGCAGGATGGATGGTAGAGATGGAAGACGTGTGTCTGATGTTATCTTACTCATCTAAAGGGTGAAACATCAATTCTCTGTGCTTCTGTTGGGGTGAGGACCTGTAAGCCAGCTGTGTCGCCGGACCAATGCCAAACCAAGCATCTCCATGGCATCGCTCTCTCTCTCTCTTTCATCTCTCTTCTCTCTCAGTCCTAATAAAGCTTGTTTACAGTGCATTAGATGGCCAGTACTGTACTGTAAGATATCCAATGAGTGTACAAAACCATAGGAACACATTTCTAATATTGAGTGGCACCCCCTTTTGCCCTGAGAACAGCCTCTATCTGTCGAGGCATGACCTGCAAGGTGTCGAAAGCATTCCACAGGAATGCTGGCCCATGTTAACTCCAATGCTTCCAACAGTCGTGGCTGGATGTCCTATAAGCGGTGGACCATTCGGGAAACTTTTGAGCCTGAAAAACCCAGCAGCGCTGTAGTTCTTGACACATTCAAACTGGTGCGCCTTGCACCTACTACCATACCCTGTTCAAAGGCACTTAAATATTTTGTCTTACCCATTCACCCTATGAAAGGAACACATACACAATCCATGTCTTGTCTCAAGACTTAAACATCCTTCATTAAACAGTCTCCCCCCCTTCATCTAAACTGATTGTGAAGTGGATTTAACAAGTGACATCAATAAGGGATCATAGCTTTTACCTGGATTCACCTGGTCAGTCTATGCTATGGAAAGAGCAAAAAAATGTGTTGTACAATCAGTGTATGTCCTACTGTGTTCACTCAAGTCATGGTTCATATTCTATGCAGGTCTACCATCTTGGGTTTAAAAATGTGAGTGGTTGTTTCAGGTGTATGCAATTAGCTTTCCCTAAAACAGCCCTTAATCTCCCCCTGCTATGCGTCCTACTCCTGCTGAGTGTCACCAGAAAGAAAGGCACAGCCATCCATAGAGAAGACATTTAATGGTAGGAACAGCCTTCTGTTCTGGTAGCTCTACCTGCTGTCATGGAAACGGCAGCGTACTACGGGGAGGGAGAGCAATGGGAGTGGTACAATGGGGGCCCTGTAACCATTCAGAAGGCCTTGTGATTAAAGGAGCCAATAACAACTGCTCTGTAACAGGTTAGGGGACAGAGAGAAGCCACACATGGCCTGTTGCTTCTGTGGTTTGACTGTGGTTTTCCTACGCTGTTTTTGATGCTGCCATTTTTTATTTTATGAATCGCATTGTAATGCTTTGCCATTGTCAGAATGCTATTCTATGATGTATCCACAGAAGAAGAAAAAACACATCCTGTCCAAGGTTACAGTGGTCTACCCATTGTGTGAAAACTAATGGAGAGTGATACAGTACCTCCAACTGTCTCACTTGTTGATCAGATTATAATGGACATCCTCCAAAATACCTTCATTGTAAAAGACGGGAAGACACAAAGGTGAAGAAAGATTGAGCAAAACATTTCTTTAATTCTCCATCAAGACCAATAATTAGAACTAATTGTTCTTTCAAATATACTGTGTTTACGTTTAGGGAGCTTCATGTAGCCTACAATGAAAACAGGTCTGAACAGTTAAAAAAACAGATACCAAAGTCCAATTTGAATGTTTCCATTGGCATATCTTTGAAGGGTATTCCTACGACTAGTCATTGATCTTGAAACGGAATTCAATTTGGACCAGCCTCGCCAAACAGATAAGGATCACATGGGACGAAAGCCAATGCTATTTCCCTCAACCAATGAATCCCCATCCCTCTGTCCACAGTCCCAGTCACACTATCTGGTCTCACTCTAAAGGTAGCCTAATTTCTCTCTCTAGAAAGCTGCTGGTGAGAGGTGCTGACAAACAAGCTAGCAGATATGAATTTCTTTCGTCAGTTCAGCAGAGGATTTTTTTAATATATTTCTTTCAATTATAGCCGTATCAAATCCAGTGCCAATTAACGAGATTTCATTTAACTTAATTTGGCACACAGCACATGCCACTAGCAATTACAGTAAACACAAGGAGAGGGTGTGTTAGATATGGCTCACTGACTGTAGAGGGGAGGAGATGTCTCTTTGTATTTAGCACTCAGCTACTGTACATTACTACTTTCTATCCGCTCTCTGTTCCTCATCTCAGGTGCTGACTTCACAGACGCCCAATCTGACCAGTCAGAATCTGGCCCTAAGAAATATCCCTCCTTCCTAATAAAACAAAAAGCTGCTACTTAAAAACAGCTTTGCCCAGCACCTGTGAATGCATTTATTTTCTCTCAGTCGTGGGACTAGTGGAAATCCCAGTTGATGTGATGGCCTTGCAGGGTTGAGGAAGTGTGATGCTGTTTCAGTGTAAATAGGCTGATGAGACAGCAACACTAGCCAGGGTATAGGTCAAACCAAAAAATCAAGAATAAGACTGGTGATTGGACAAAACCTGAAGAGACATGGTAGTCACACAGAACCCTCAGCTGCTGCTGGGTGACATGGGAACTGGGAAGGCCTGTTGGCAACTGGCAGTCTCACCCGCAACACTCAGTATAGCCAGTCTGGACTGAGAAGGGAGGAAAGCTGTTTTTCACTGGTGTGGATGGCCAGATGATGGACCAGACCACCCCACCCCTCGGGTTCCTGAGTGGCACAACGGTCTAAGGCATTGCATCTCAGTGCTTGAGGTGTCACCACAGACACCCTGGTTCAAATCCAGGCTGAATCACAATCGGCTGTGATTGGGAGTCCCATAGGGCGGCGCGCAATTGGCCCAGCGTAGCCCGGGTTTGGCCGGTGTAGACCGTCATTGTAAATACAAATTTGTTCTTAACTGACTTGACTAGGTTAAAAAAATAAAACAAAAATACTAGAAAGAATAAATATATATATTTTTTAAATACTAATAAAAACCACAAAAAATATAAAGAATATAAATTAAATCTGGGCCAGCCAGGAACACAATGACATTACTGGGATGCCACAGATATGCCACATGGAGAGACAAATTTATAGTGTTAAACACTCAGTACTATAGACTCCCTAGGCCTAGTCCCCACAAAGACAGCCCAAAGAGGACAAGTCATAGTACTCGGGCCATGGATAGTGTCGCATAAAAGGGCAATCAATAACTGTGGTCAATAACCATGGATACATGAATCTGAAAGGAATCTAAGAAAGACTGTGTGTAGCTCCGTCTGGCTCTATTGAAACAGATACTGAATAGAAATACTGTATGATAAATAATAACAGTGACTCAGTCAGTGAATGGCACTGGCAGTGAACAGCAGAGTAGGCCTAGTTCACTTTTCTAACGAGGGCCGAGCAGCTCCTGGCTCCTCTCCTTTCAGATGTGCCTGCTATGAAAGGGATATGTGGGGCCTGGGCTCCACAGGATTCATTAGGTTTAGGGCAGGATAGTGTGGAGATCAATGTTATGCTGAAAATGGAAATCACTACTATACAGATCCCATTACTGACTCCCATTAGATCCTCTAACTCCGTGGTCCAGGTTAGAGGTCGAGCGATTATGATTTTTCAACGCCGATACCGATACCGATTATTGGAGGACCCAAAAAAGCTGATACCGATTAATCGGACGATTTTTTAAAAATGTATTTGTAATAATGACAATTACAACAATACTGAATGAACACTTATTTTAACTTAATATAATACATCAATAAAATCTATTTAGCCTCAAATAAATAATGAAACATGTTCAATTTGGTTTAAATAATGCAAAAGCAAAGTGTTGGAGAAGAAAGTAAAAGTGCAATATGTGCCATGTAAGAAAGCTAACGTTTAAGTTCCTTGCTCAGAACATGAGAAGAAGCTGGTGGTTCCTTTTAATATGAGTCTTCAATATTCCCAGGTAAGACGTTTTAGGTTGTAGTTATTATAGGAATTATAGGACTATTTCTCTCTATACGATTTGTATTTCATATACCTTTGACTATTGGATGTTCTTATAGGCACTTTAGTATTGCCAGTATAGCCTCCGTCCCTCTCCTCGCCCCTACCTGGGCTCGAACCAGGAACACATCGACAACAGCCACCCTCTAAGCAGTGTTACCCATGCAGAGCAAGGGGAACAACTACTCCAAGTCTCAGAGCGAGTGACGTTTGAAACGCTATTAGCGCGCACCCCGCTGACTAGCTAGCCATTTCACATCGGTTACACCAGCCTAATCTCGGGAGTTGATAGGCTTGAAGTCATAAACAGCGCAATGCTTGAAGCATTGCGAAGAGCTGCTGGCAAAATGCACGAAAGTGCTGTTTGAATTAATGCTTACGAGCCTGCTGGTGCCTACCATCGCTCAGTCAGACTGCTCTATCAAATCATAGACTTAATTATAACATAATAACACACAGAAATACGAGCCATAGGTTATTAATATGATCGAATCCGGAAACTATAATTTCGAAAACAAAATGTTTATTCTTTCAGTGAAATACGAAACTGTATTACATGTTACATTGCACAGCCTTCATGTTACATTGCACAACCTTCAATGTTATGTCATAATTACGTAAAATTCTGGCAAATTAGTTCGCATTGAGCCAGGCGGCCCAAACCGTTGCATTTTCCCTGACTCTGCGTGCAATGAACACAAGAGACGTGACACAATTTCACCTGGTTAATATTGCCTGCTAACCATTCTTTTAGCTAAATATGCAGGTTTAAAAATATACACTTCTGTGTATTGATTTTAAGAAAGGCATTGATGTTTATGGTTAGGTACACGTTGGAGCAACAACAGTCCTTTTTCGCAAATGCGCACCGCATCGATTATATGCAATTCAGGACACGCTAGATAAACTAGTAATATCATCAACCACGTGTAACTAGTGATTATGATTGATTTATTGTTTTTTTATAAGATAAGTTTAATGCTAGCTAGCAACTTACCTTGGCTTCTTACTGCATTCGCGTAACAGGCAGGCTCCTCGTGGAGTGCAATGAGAGGCAGGTGGTCAGAGCGTTGGACTAGTTAACTGTAAGGTTGCAAGATTGAATCCCGGAGCTGACAAGGTAAAAATCTGTCGTTCTGCCCCTGAACAAGGCAGTTAACCCACCGTTCCTAGCCCGTCATTGAAAATAAGAATGTGTTCTTAACTGACTTGCCCCGTTAAATAAAGTTGTAAAAAAATAATACAAATAGCCAAAATCGGAGTCCAAAAATACCGATTTCCGATTGTTATGAAAACTTGAGATTGTCCCTAATTTATCGGCCATTCCGATTAATCGGTCGACCTCTAGTCCAGATAGGGTACAGTGGCATCCGTACAAAGACAGAGGCATGCATAGAGGGAACTCCAAATGGGACCTATTGCCAGCCCAGCATCGCCTCTTGACAATTAGGAGATGAGTAAGAGTTGAAGATAACGGAGGAGAGGGAAGAAGGGCATATAAAACCAAATTGCAAAATCCATATTAAACAGCAGTGTTGCAATTACTGAGACTTTAGGGAGGAAGCATCTGACTGAGATTCTCAATGAATTCATCTTAATAGATGTGAAGAGATGAAGGGGAGTAATAGTTTGCTGATGAAATGTCTTTCTAATGTATATTATGTATCACTATTCTGATATGCATCTCATAAATGTGTATTAATGATTTACACTATATATACACAAAAGTATGTGGACACCCCTTCAAATTAGTGGATTCGGGCTATTTTGCAAACACCCGTTTCTGACAGGTGTATAAAAACAAGCACAGTCATGCAGTCTCCATAAACAAACATTGGCAGTAGAATGGCCTACTGAGAGCTCAGTGACTTTCAAAGTGGCACCGTCATAGGATGTCACCTTCACAACAAGTCAGTTTGTCAAGTTTCCCTGCTAGAGCTGCCCTAGTCAACTGTAAGGGCTGTTATTGAGAAGTGGAAATGTCTCGGAGTAGCAACGGGTCAGCCGTGAAGTGGTAGGACACACAAGCTCACAGAACCGGACCACCGAGTGCTGAAGCACGTAAAAATTATCTCAACTCGGTTGCAACACTCACTACCGAGGTCCAAACTGTGTCTGTAAGCAACGTCAGCCCAAGAACTGTTCGTCGGGAGCTTCATGAAATGGGTTTCCATGGCCGAGCATCCGCACACAAGCCTAAGATCCCCATGCGCAATGCCAAGCGTCGGCTGGAGTGGTGTAAAGCTCACTGCCATTGGACTCTGGAGCAGTGGAAACCCTCTGGAGTGATGAATCCAGATTCCAGGAGAACGCTACCTGCATCAATGCATAGTGCCAACTGTAAAGTTTTGTGGAGGAGGAATAATGGTCTGGGGCTGTTTTTCATGGTTCGGGCTAGGCCCCTTAGGGAAATCTTAACGCTACAGCATATAATGACATTCTAGACAATTCTGTGCTTCCAACTTTGTGGCAACAGTTTGGGGAAGGCCCTTTCCTGTTTCAGCATGACAATGACCCCATGCACAAAGCGAGGTCCATAAAGAAAGGGTTTGTCGAGATCGGTGTGGAAGAACTTGACTAGCCTGCACAGAGCCCTGACCTCGACTCCATCGAACACCTTTGGGATGAATTGGAACGCCGACTGCGAGCCAGACCTAATCCCCCAACATCACTGACCGACCTCACTAAAGCTCTTGTGGCTGAATGGAAGCAAGTCCCTGCAGCAATGTTCCAATGTCTAGTGGAAAGCCTTCCCAACTCCACATTAATGCCCATGATTTTGGAATGTGATGTTCGACGAGCAGGTGTCCACATGCTTTTGGTCAAGTACTGTGTCTAACAATTTGTATCACTAATTCACTTAATTGTGTATTTTGCTATTGTTTAAAGTTATAGCCTCTCTTTCATGGAAACCAGCTACCAGAGTTGACACTGGCAAAGAAGGGAACAGTTCTCCACAGAACGCTACCCTAACGTAGCAGGCGAAAAACAAACGCCTGAAACTAGTGGACATGCCCCACATTCTGGTCATGACGAGAGGAAAAAAACTGTTTGGAGGTTCTCTTTTGCACTGTTCAGTAAATTTGGAGGAGTTGTTAAGATGGAGTGTTGTCTTGTTAATATTGGACACAATTTCAGAGAGCAAGCTAGCAAACCTGCCGTAGCTAGCTGCTTCCCAGATATTAGCTAGTGTTATCTAGCGATAATAGAATCTCCAACAAAGTTGACAGCAACAAAATTGGTATGTGGAAGTGCCTACAAAGAAGCTAACCTAAATTCACTCACTTTGGTATATCGCCTTGATCCGTACAATTGACCTTTTTTTAGCGCCCCAAAAACGTAAAACTTCCAGATCAACTGTAATGTCAATACCATTGTAAAAGCACACTTTCTCCCCTTTCCAACAAAATAAATGCCATACCTAAACGCTGCCCATTTCTGCTTAATTCAAGAAGACAATGAGCCCCGTCGGGTCTTTTTAAAAATGGCGGGCGGGGAAGCAAAACTAATGCGTGTTAGTGAGAAGGAGAAAATTGTTGTTGTTTTAAAAAAAAAATTACCCCTTTTTCTCCCCAATTTCGTGGTATCCAATTGTTGTAGTAGCTACTATCTTGTCTCATCGCTACAACTCCCGTACGGGCTCGGGAGAGACGAAGGTTGAAAGTCATGCGTCCTCTGATACACAACCCAACCAAGCCGCACTGCTTCTTAACACAGTGCGCATCCAACCCGGAAGCCAGCCGCACCAATGCGCCGGAGGAAACACCGTGCACCCGGCCACCTTGGTTAGCGCACACTGCGCCCAGCCCGCCACAGGAGTCTCTGGTGCGCGATGAGACAAGGACACCCCTACCGACCAAGCCCTCCCTAAACCGGGCGACGCTAGGCCAATTGTGCATCGCCCCACGGACCTCCCGGTCGCGTCCGGTTACGACAGAGCCTGGGCGCAAACCCAGGGACTCTGATGGCACAGCTGGCGCTGCAGTACAGCGCCCTTAACCACTGCGCCACCCAGGAGGCCTAAATTTATTTTTTTTACTCGATCTGTCCAACTTATCACCTTATCGCCTCTAAAATGTAAATAAAACACTAGAGTTTATATAATGTGTCATTACATACCTATTTGAAGGTTTGTGTTGAATTTGAATCGGGTTTTTAGGGCGGTGCTAAAGTGATCTTAGAAGTTAACAGCGGCTTTGAAAATGATGATCGCATGCAATGATGATGCAAAAAATGACTAGGTTTCCCCCCCTTATCCCCGTCACTGTCCATTTCTTGTTTTTAATGGACGAGAGAAGTGCTACACCTGGTGGAGAGAGATTGTAAGGCAGAAATAGTTGCTTTATGCGTGATGTACGTTACGACATGACACGTCAAGATGTAACGGAGGGTCCGTTTTTTCAACTTTTCTCCAATACTATAGAGCCATTACCATGTCGATCAACGCTTGAATAGAAACCTAGTTCACACCCCCGATTTTGAAGTCAACACAGTCGCTACAGTTCCATTAGTTTTCTTTGTAGCCTCGTTTGAATGTTGCGGTTGCGCACATTTGTACGGAATGGGGTGAGTTTACGTTATCCTGTGAAAATTAAAAGTTTTAGTTAGAGCTTCCTCGAATACTTGCTCAGAAAGCTCAATGTTTTCCAGTCGTACGCTAATCCGTTTCACCAGGGACTGTAAACAGCGAGGCTCTCATCCAAAAGCGGAAGTTATGTCACAGGCTCTCCCTTGTGTTCAGAGGGCACTTTCGTTACTGCAGTTTATCTGATGTACTGCCAAAAAGACAATAGAGAAGTTACATTTTTCTAGTCCAAATAAGACACTTTAGTCATTACTTTTGTGCACAAAATAACAATTTAATTACTAAAATATTTGTTGCAGGGTCCTTTTTTTTTGCACTCAGTGTATGAGTGCATCAAAACTGTGATGTATCATGGGTAAAACGTGACCGACTGACTGATCTACAAATAATATTGAGTAGTTATTTATGATGCAAGTTGATTTGTGGATTAGTCAGTCTCACCTTGCCTTCAAAGTGGGCTGCAATGTCGAACGCATTAACATTTTATATTAATATCAATGTCTGTCAAGGTTTTGGATGACGTCATGATGACGTCGTCGCTCCTTCGCTGATCCATGTACGCACTGAGCGCTAGTGAGCGGACAGAGTTGTCCCAGTAAAAACTGAACTAGCAAGATGGCAGCAACCACTTGTAGTTTTATGGCCTCGCTTTTCTCTTTACTCCTACGCCCAGAAAATGTTACAACCATGTCCCAAGCATCAGTAGTGCATTCATTACGTCTTGCAACGGAAACTGTTTACAGTTTAAGAACCAACCAGAAGCAAACTGAGCAAAGGGAATGAAGGGAGCAGGGACCTACCAGAATTTGTCCAAAATAAAACAGTGTTTTGTTGCAAAACGTTTTAAGTTTGGAGTAAACAGTATCTGTTGCAAAACGTTTTCAACAGAATGGCATAATTAATACATCCCGGGTGCGCATAACGGTGAATTCAGACATTCACAAAAAATAAATAATAATACAACTACAATGATAATATAAACGAATTTGTGATGAATACAAACCTTTTCAAAATGTATGCAAATATTCAGTTCTAAGAAAAACCAAAGAAAAACAGTGCCATATTCTCACTGTATGCTTTCGACAGTTGCTACTTCACATGGTGTTATAAAAAAAAGTTGCTAAATCAAAGTGTAAACTCACCTAAACCAGGAACAAAAGTGTTGAGAAATAGGCATATTACTGCTACTGGGAATGGCATGTATGGAATAGCTGCACGCAAAGGTCCTTTCTTCTCTCTTACTTGGACCACAACTCCACTGGTCGAAGAAGTAACTCCCTTTTCATTCATATCGGTGTCTTTCTGGTCCATTTTGAGCATAAAACACGCAAAGTGTGAAATTTTTATCACACTGGATGAGCACACCTCTCCAAAGATGACCAACTGAATGAAGTGGACTGACTGTGTGTGTGTGTGTACGAAGGTAGCACGCAAGCACCGAGTATCTGCTCCTTTACACAGTTTTGTGAACACTGGTGGACTGACTACTTACTGTAGGTTACATAGCCTGATATATTTAAAGCGGCAGTACCCTGCTTGGTGTTTCAAAATATCTACCAATTAATGCCACCGATACACCAAGAATTAGGCAAATAATAATTATAATAATAAATAAATACAACAAACAATATTTGCTCTATTTATATTCATATTATGGATGCACAACTAATGGCCTTTGGGTAGTAGAGAACACTGAATTTAAAACAGATATGTTCCTCTAGCTAAACCTCTCACCTGCAGATTCACATGTGTAATAAAGTGTTGATAAATGTTGAGTACATCATAGGCTAGACAGTTCTGATTGGAGAATCGCCGTTTGCATCACAGAGCAGTGAAAAGAATCTATTAAATCCCGTTTTTAGATGCTACCCCCCCCCCCCCCCCCCCATTTACTTCACGTCTGCTCATTTTGCGTGACTCATTAGCCAACAACAGACAGGTGTAAAAGCAGGGGGGAAAAAAACTGAAAACATTGGATTTAATAGATTCTTGTTCACTGCTGTGCGATGCAAACGGAAATTCTCCAATCAGAACCGTCTACCGATTATGGATGTAGCTTCGAACGCAGGACAAATGCTCCTAGCAGGTGCATTCATTGGACCATGAGTTGTCTCAAACGCAGTCGCTATAGTCTGCCCTCATTAATTTATGAAATAATGAATCAAAGGTCTAACATTGGGTGAGGTGAGATAGAGAAAGAGAGAGAAAATAGAGAGGCAGAAAAAGGAAAGAGACAGCTTGACATGTAATACTGGTTGAAGTCAGAAGTTTACATACACTTAGGTTGGAGTCATTAAAACTTGTTTTTCAACCACTCCTCAAATTTCTTGTTAACAAACTATAGTTTTGGCAAATCGGTTAGGACCGCCTACTA
Source organism: Oncorhynchus nerka (assembly GCF_034236695.1). NCBI lineage: Eukaryota > Metazoa > Chordata > Actinopteri > Salmoniformes > Salmonidae > Oncorhynchus > Oncorhynchus nerka. The sequence continues at coordinate 32,632,537 of NC_088408.1, forward strand.
AAATAATGACCTACCCAAAACAGGACACCAAACAGTCCAAACACAACCATCCACAAACAGAACAGAAAACAAGCCCGCACAAACTCAGGCGGGCATAGAAGGCTTAAATAGCCCTGAACAAAACCCCAAACGAGAAACAGGTAAAACCAATACAGACATAACCAACAGAAAAGGAAAAGGGAATCGGTGGCAGCTAGTAGACCGTTGACGATGACCGCCGAGCGCCGCCTGAACAGGAAGAGGAGCCACCTTCGGTGTAAGTCGTGACAAGCTCTGTCAGTAGGAATGGGCCACAATTCACCCAACTTATTGTGGGAAGCTTGTGGAAGGCTACCCAAAACGTTTGACCCAAGTAAAACAATTTAAAGGCAATGCTACCAAATACTAATTGAGTGTATGTAAACTTCTGACCCACTGGGAATGTGATGAAAGAAATAAAAGCTTAAATAAATCATTCTCTCTACTATTATTCTGACGTCAATAAAGTGGTGGTCCTAACTGACCTAAGACAGGGAATTTTTACTAGGATTTTTACTAGGAAAAACTGAGTTGAAATGTATTTAGCTAAGGTGTATGTAAACTTCCAATTTCAACTGTAGATTCTAAAGGCTTTCCTGGTCCTTTTAAATGGCCTAGTCGTCTCCCAGCCCTGTTTCTTGGCTGCTGCTTGGTAATCATGCCTGATGTTTCCAGTGGGCCCACAGATCAAAGCTGAAATTACTGGACTGTCCTATTAAAGCTCTGTGCAGAGCCTTAGGTTTACACTGTAATTAATGGGATAATTAAGGGCAGTATGAGTCCAAATCAAGGGCACCGCCCCAGAGAGATATGAAGACAGTCATTGGATATGACTGGATGACCTCTCACTCTGACCTTAGTACAGTCCCCGTCTACCTTATTAGAAATAACAACTGAAGTCTCCCTACGGCACAGCGGTCTAAGGCACTGCATCGCAGTGTTGCGGCGTCACCACAGCCTGGGGTTTGATCTCACAACCGGCCGTGACCGAGAGTCCCATAGGGCGCCGCACAATTGGCCTAGTGTAGTACGGGTTAGGGGAGGGTTTGGCTGGGTGGGATCTACTTGTCTCATCGCGCTCTAGCAACTCCTAGTGGCGGGCGACTTCGGTCACATGTTGAACGGTGTATCCTCCAACACATTGGTGCATTAAGCTAGCAGGTGTTAAGAAGCGCGGTTTGGCGAGTCATGTTTTGGAGGACGCATTACGCGACCCTTCGCCTCTCCCGAGCCATCTGGGAATTGCAGCGATGAGACAAGATCGTAATTGGATATCACGAAATTGGGGAGAAAAAGGTGGTCAAATTTGAAAAATAAATCACCACTGATATTTCTCACTGACCGGCTGGGTTATTGAGCGTGACCTTCTATTGCCATGTTGTAAGAGGGTTATAATACCAGTGAGATTGTAGAGGTTATGCCTGAAGTGCTTCTGTTCTGCAAGATTGGTGTAATTTGTCCTGCCAATTAGCCAAATGGCATTAATGGGAACAGAACAGTATCCACTGGGTTGGGTTCCCTCCTACATGCATAGGCCTAATTAGGTTAGCATTGTCTTATTGACATGATTGCTTTGTAATGTATTTTTATGATATAAATACGAAATCTCCTAAAAAGAATTGGATAATTTGGACTCCTAATAAGGTAACAATGGTATCAATTCCATTATGTTACTGTGTACTCATTGTGGGTATGGAACAATTTTAACCATTTATATTCTACCATTGTAGAATTGTTGGAAGAAATTGAAACTTGATACTGTGTGGTGAGACTGTAGAGTGCCTTTTAATATAGTCCAATTCAATACATCTGATTTTTAATATGAATAAAAGCTAGCTAAATTGACACAATTCTGCATTTTTACATTTCTTTCCTCACACCTGTATCACTTAGGAAGATTTTAAGCCACATAACCCCAAAAAATGTTTAAAGTTATTTTGTTACTTTGTCAAAAGTCACTTCTGAAAATGATGATTTATTTACATCTGTCCCTCCTTTTAAGGTCAACACCTGTTATGTGAACTATCGTTTTCATGATGGTGAAACTATTTTAAATATGATTTTTAAATGGAACATTGAACATCTAATAGTCAAACCATAGAGTAAAGGCAGGTGAGCTGGTTCTACTCTTTTTGGCCATTTTCTGGTGTTTTGTGGTGGAAACCTGAGACAGACAGGATAGAAATGTTTTGGGATGAAGCTTGCATTCAATTGCCACTCCCTGATGCACACAACAAGCTTCCATTCCCGCTGTCACAAGGGAATTTCAAATCATATCAAAAATCAAATTGTTTTGTAACATGCACCGAATACAACATGTGTAGACCTTAGTGAAGTGCTTACTTACAAGCCCTTAACCAACGATGCAGTCTTAAGAAAAATATATGTTAAGGAAAAAATAGGAAATAAAGGTAACAAATAATTCAAGAGCAGCAGTAAAATAACACTAGCGAGGCTATATACAGGGGGTACCGATACAGAGTCAATGTGTGGAGGCACAGGTTAGTCGAGGTAATTGAGGTAATATGTACATGTAAGTAGAGTTAAAGTAACTATGCATAAATAATAAACAGAGAATAGCAGCAGCATAAAAGGAGGAGCAATGCAAATAGTCTTGGTAGCCATCTGATTAGCTGTTCAGGAGTCTTATGGCTTAGGGGTAGAAGCTGTTGCCATAAGACTCATGAACAGTGAATCAAATTTATGGCTGATTTAAGAAGAAATCGTCAACCCTGTTACTTTATTTGGCACAAACCTGTTTTTAATGAAGTTGAACATGTGCTCTTTATGACAGAATGTTAAAATTAGGTAAATCCCAACGTCTATTTTGACCAAGTTACACTTCTCAAAAGGCACAGAATTGGTGAAATTACCAAGAGGTCGAGCAGAATTTTCCCAGACTATGGTTTATTAATTTAGGACTGGACATGGAAATGCAATTGTCAATTCTCAGTAAATATTCATAATCTAACCCAACACAGATTGTCACTCTTTATCCCTACAAGGTTGTTTGTTGCCTAGCAACAGTGAAAACTGTAGGTAGAAGGGGCCATATTGATCGAGGGGGTTTGGGGTATTTCGCTTCTTGACCTGTGTGTGGGATTTATGTCATTTAAACTATAAGGTAATATGCTGAAATCCCTGTGACACAGCCCCAAAGCATTTCAAACATACATTGCGTCCATTTAAGAGGCACACATTTGGGTTTGATGAAGATTGGTCTCACCATAGAATTTGAAATAATTATATTTCTATGGGTCTCCCTTTGAATGAAATCTCCTTGAGGCATGTCTAAGTAATTACCATTTCATAAACAGCTTTAATGGACTACTGTTATACCTTACGGGTGACATACATCAGCAATATGCAATGCTGATTTATTATGCCCAATGTATTTTTCATTCCAATTCACTGTTCAATTTATTTCATTTATACACATTTACTGTTACATGTTTCATTGGAAACAACTCGTATTGGAGAACGCTTTGGATTTCAATGATATCATATCCCATAGAGAAGCCCAACCAAATGAGAGAGAAAAAGGGAGAGAGAGAGAGGGGAGAGAGAGAGAATTTAATTTTCTCCAGACATATTGAAGTACCATATGAAAGGGGTTCTCATTGCGTATTTGATATGATCCGATCTTTCCTACTCAGAACTTGATTATTTCTCCACAGTCTCTCGTATCCCTGGGTCATGTGTTCGAACTGAAGTTCAGGCTATAACTGAGGAAATTAACAAGTGTGAACAAGTCAAAAAGGTCAACACTTGCTGACTGATAAGGATCAGATGATGTCCTTCTTACTCATACATTTATTCTCCATTTATTTTATTTTATCAATCAGTTTAAACTTTGGAGTACATTTGGAAAGGTTTAGCAACCAATAAAGCTTCTCTGCATCTTATTTTTCACAGAAATAAAGGCACCGCCATCTTTGTTAACTTGTGGCGGCAAAGAAGGCACAACCGACTTGCCAAAACTATAGTTTGTTAACAAGAAATTTGTGGAGTGAGTGATTGAAAACGAGTTTTAATGACTCCAACCCAAGTGTATGTAAACTTCTGACTGACTGTTGTCACGCCCTGACCTTAGTTATCTTAGTTTTCTTTATTATTTTGTTTAGGTCAGGGTGTGACGAGGGTGGTTTGTTTAGTTTTTGTATTGTCTAGGGGTTTTGGTAGTCTAGGTGTTTATATGTCTATGGTTGCCTAGATTGGTTCTTAATCAGAGGCAGCTGTTTATCGTTATCTCTGATTGGGGACCATATTTAGGTAGCCATATTCCTTGGGTAGTTTGTGGGTTCTTATTTTATGTTTAGTTGCCTGTCTGCACTATGCATATTAGCTTCACGGTTTGTTTTGTTGTTTTGATAGTGTGTTCAGTGTGTTCAGAGTGTTCAGTGTTTAGTGTTCTTACTTTAATTAAAGAAGTATGTACGCTTACCACGCTGCGCCTTGGTCTCCTCCATACAACGACCGTGACAACTGTAGGTAGTGGTAAAGTGACAAGGCAACAGGAAAGATAATAAATAATAACAGCAGTGTATGTGATGAGTCAAAAGAGTTAGTGCAAAAAGGGTCAATGCAGATTGTTCAGGCAGCTATTGGTCAACTGTTTAGCAGTCTTATTGCTTGGAAGTGGAAGCTGTTCAGGGTTCTGTTGGTTTCAGACTTGGTGCATCGGACATGGTGCAAAATATACATATATAATCCGGTGTTTCTATGTCAAACGGTTTTGTTATATTTCAGTCTTCTGTGATGTATATAAAGTGTGGTATGCATTTCAACCATACAGTAAATTCAGAAAGTATTAAGACCCCTTCACTTTTTCCACATTTTGTTACGTTACAGCCTTATTCTAAAATAAATGTTTTTTTCCCCTAATCAATCTACACACAATACCCCATAATGACAAAGTAAAAAAAGAACAACTAAAATATAACAGTATTCAGACCCTTTACTCAGTACTTTGTTGAAGAACCTTTGGCAGTGAAGCACCTTACAGCCTCAAGTATTCTTATGTATGACTACACAAGCTTGGCACATCTGTATTTGGGGAGTTTCTCCAATTATTCTCTGCAGATCCTCTCAAGCTCTGTCAGGTTGGATGGGGAGCATCCAGAGATGTTTGATCGGGTTCAAGTCCGGGCTCTGGCTGGGCCACTCAAGGCCATTCAGAGACTTGTCCTGAAGCCACTCCTGCGTTGTCTTGACTGTGTTCTTAGGGTCATTGTCTTGTTGGAAGGTGAACCTTCGCCCCAGTCAGCATATCGAATGCTCGACCCGGGCTGGCAAAACCATGGATCATTGTTATTCTATCTTCCGTGACGCATACAAAGCACTTCCCTGCCCTCTTTTCAGAAAATCTGACCACGACTCCATTATGTTGCTCCCAGCCTATACACAGAAACTAAAAACAGGAAGCGCCTGTGCTCAGGTCTGTTCAACGCTGGTCTGACCAATCGGATTCCACGCTTCAAGATTGCTTCGATCACGTGGACTGGGATATGTTCCGCATATCGTCGGACAATAACATTGATGAATATGCTGATTCGGTGAGCGAGTTTATTAGCAAGTGCATCGGTGATGTTGTACCCACAGCGTCTATTAAAACCTTCCCCAACCAGAAACCGTGGATTGATGGCAGCATTAGCGCAAAACTGAAAGCGCAAACAACTGCTTTTAATCAGGGCAAGGTGACCGGAAACATGACAGAATAAAAACAGTGTAGCTATTCCCTCCGCAAGGCAATCAAACAAGCTAAGCATTAGTATAGAGACAAAGTAGAGTCGCAATTCAATGGCTCAGACACGAGAGGTATGTGGCAGGGTCTGCAGTCAATCAAGGACTACAAAAGGAAAACCAACCCCGTCGTGGACCACAATGTCTTGCTCCCAGACAAACTAAACAACTTATTTGCTCGCTTTGAGGTGAATACAGTGCCACTGACACGACCCGCTACCAAAACCTGCGGGCTCTCCTTCACTGCAGCTAACGTGAGCAAAACATTTAAAGGTGTTAATCCAACGTCATCCCCAGCCGCGCCCTGAGAACATGCGCAGACTAGCTGGCTGGTGTGTTTACGGACATATTCAATCAATCCTTATCCCAGTCTGGTGTTCCCACATGCTTCAAGAGGGCCACCATTGTTCCTGTTCCCAAGAAAGCTAAGGTAACTGAGCTAAATTACTATCGCCCCGTAGCACTCACATCCGTCATCATGAAGTGCTTTGAGAGACTAGTCAAGGACAATATCACCTCCACCCTACCTGACACCCTAGACCCACTCCAATTTGCTTACCGCCCCAATAGGTCCACAGACGACGCAATCACAATTACACTGCACACTGCCCTAACCCATCTTACCTATGTAAGAATGCTGTTCACCGACTACAGCTCAGCATTTAACACCATAGTACCGTCCAAACTAGTCATTAAGCTCGAGTCCCTGGGTCTCAACCCCGCCCTGTGCAACTGGGTCCTGGACTTCCTGACGGGCTGCTCCCAGGTGGTGAGGGTAGGAAATAACATCTCCACCCCGCTGATCCTCAACACTGGGGCCCCACAAGGGTGCGTTCTCAGCCCTCTCCTGTACTCTCTGGTCACCCATGACTGCGTGGCCATGCACGCCTCCAACTCAATCATCAACTTTGCAAACGACACTACAGTGGTAGGCTTGATTACCAACAATGACGGGACGGCCTACAGGGAGGAGGTGAGGGCCCTCGGAGTGTGGTGTCAGGAAAATAACCTCACACTCAATGTCAACAAAACAAAGGAGATGATCGTGGATTTCAGGAAACAGCAGAGGGAGCAGTCCCCTATCCACATCGACAGGACAGTAGTAGAGAAGGTGGAAAGTTTTAAGTTCCTTGGCATACACATCACGGACAAACTGAAATGGTCCACCCATTCGCATTAACATCTGCTAGCCATGAGTATGTGACAAATACAATTTGATTTGATTTGATTTTGTACTTTGCTCCGTTCATGTTTCCCTTGATCCTGACTAGTCTCCCAGTCCCTGCCGCTGAAAAACATCCCCACTGCATGATGCTGCTACCACCATGCTTCACTGTAGGGATGGTATTGGCCAGGTGTTGTGCAGTGCCTGGTTTCCTCCAGATGGACCGCTTGGCATTCAGACCAAAAAGTTCAATCTTGGATTCATCAGACCAGAGAATAATGTTTCTCATGGTCTGAGAGTACTTTAGGTGCCTTTTGGCAAACTCCAAGTGGGCTGTCATGTGCCTTTTACTGAGGAGTGGCTTCTGTCTGGCCACTCTACCATAATAGGCCTGATTGATGGAGTGCTGCAGATATGGTTGTCCTTCTGGAAGGTTCTCCCATCTCCACAGAGGAACACTGGAGCTCTGTTAGAGTGACCATCGGGTTCTTGGTCACCTTACTCACCAAGGCCTTTCTCCCCCGATTGCTCAGTTGAGCCAGGCTGCCAGCTCTAGGTAGAGTCTTGGTGGTTTCAAACTTTCTGAAATTGTATTTTTATCAAACCCCCCTTTTTATAATTGGAATGTGATACCACTAGGCAACGGTGTGCTTTAGGACCATGCGGACACCTCCAAACCGTAGGGTAGGCTGTTTGGTGTGTTTATCTGACTGGATAAAAATAATAATAATAATTATGTCCCCCCCACTTCTAAAACCAAAATTGCACCCCTGAAAATAGGCAATAGTGAAATTACAAAACAACAACCAACAATTCAATGAGTCAGGATCGCAGTCTTTGGTCAATTGAGCACCACCACTCAATAGTCAGTCTTTCTGGAGGCCTGCTGGTCCTCTGTCCTGACTGTATATGACCTCCTCCAAGACAGTAGCCTTTCTGTCCCGTGAATCCGGACCCCAAATCCTAACCACATCCTGAGCTGCCAACGATGGCAACACTCTAGCAGCTTAGTCATATTATAGTTTTTGTCTTGCCTTCAACTGCAGGGCCCTATCCTGTACAATGGATTGGCAGTCTTTCCTGCAGGGGACAGGCAACCTGGAATGCAACTTGCATCCTATGCAACTTCAAAAGCTTCCCATTTGGACTTCCTGTCACTCACTAATGCCGTTTAACCCAAAAGGCTCAGACTTTTCTTTTTCCATCTACGCGGGCCGGCACTTGTGTCTCACTGGACCATGGCTCCTGCAGACCTGCTCTAACTTGGAGACAAGGCCCTGGGTACTTTTCAGCTGGCATTTACATGAGAATGGCTAACTGTGACCTTTAAGACCTTCTTACAAAGCAACAGTCTTGAATGATCAATCAATCAATGTATCAATCAAATGTATTTTATTAAACCCTTTTTACATCAGCAGTTGTAACAAAGTGCTTATACAGATACCCAGGTTAAAACCCCCAAAGAGCAAGCAATGCAGACGTAGAATAATGCAAAGATTGGAGATTCTGCTCACCACAAGTCTTTAGTGTCACATTCCTGAGGGAAACACAATAACACTAGAGCTCACATTGACATAAATCAGTGGCAGCCCACAAGTGTGGGGTAAGTCTCATTGGAAAAGCACCACGAGAGAGAGAGCCTTTCAAACCCAGCAAGAGGGACAGGACTACTTCCTGTTCGCGTCCCTCCCTCATATTGCCTGTCAGAAATGTGATATATTTAGCACCTGAACAGGCAGTTAACCCACTGTTCCTAGGCCGTCATTGAAAATAAGATTTTGTTCTTAACCGACTTGCCTAGTAAAATAAATAAAACTCTCAACTAAGGATTGTCTTTGCACGTGTCGCATGAGAAACATTCATTGGCTTGTTATGCATTCACATTCAGGATGTATTCAAAATAGTATCGTGTTTGTGAGCAAGACTAGACAGGTGTCTTAACCCCAGACAGCAAAACATCTTATGAAACATAGCCTCTCGGTGCTTTTCAAGCTTCAGTTCAAATTTCTAGATGCACAGACATGCACGCGCCGAGGGTCGTATAGTTTTATTGTATTACACAGAGAGCTCAGTGCTCTTCTCATGTCATCTCTGGGGAGGCAGAGTGGCCCTCTTCCGTCTATAAGGCAAGTGCAGCGTAAGTATATTGAACTGGATATTTCAATTGAAATTCAAGAGAACAACAGAGCAGGATCCATCCTTGTCTGTCTCAGAGAAAGAGCTTTAGAAATGCTTCCCAATGCTAAACGAGTACAGTTTGTCCCCGTGTCTAGGAGGCAGGCAGTAGCATTGCTAAAATGCCCCAGTGTGAGGGGGATTAAGATGCCACTTGTTGATGAGATTACAGTAAAGTGCCTGGGCCTAAACACTGAGTGTACAAACCATTAAGGACACCTGCTTTTCCATGACATACTGTAGACTGACCAAGTGAATCCAGGTGAAAGCTATTATTGATGTCACTTGCTAAATCTTCAGTCAGTGTAGATGAAGTGGATGAGACAGGTTTAAGAAGGATTTTTAAGCCTTGAGACTATTGAGACATGGATTGTGTGTGTATGCCTTTGACTGACAACTTGGGGAACATGGGTGTGGATGTGGTTGACGAGTGCCCTCTTGTGGTGGATGATGGTACTACTGCTACAAGCATTTCTCCTCACAAACCAGCCAGTGCAATTGAGTCAGATAATAAGCCAATACTAGTGAAAAGCCATGCAAGTGTACACCCCATTTACAGAAAAGTGTTCAGAATCAGTGATCAGACTGGTGAAGTTGGCCAGAAGGATACATTTTACTTCAACAGATTGAAAGAGCTCAGAAAAAAGGCTATGATGAAGGGGAAATTGTTGAAGCCGTCATTCAGTCGATCGCTCCAGAGGTTAAACTGAAAACATACTTAGAAAGCAGAACTGAGTTGACACTGAGCTCATTGAGACAAATACTGAGAACTCACTACATTGAAAAAGATGCAACAGAGCTGTATCACTCATTGACCAGTGCAGTTCAAGACCCAAAGAAACCCCAATTCAGTTGCTAGTGCGTGCAATGGACATGAGACAGAAAGTAATCTCTGCATCAGAAAGCGCTAAAGCTGGATTGACGTACAATCCAGAACTGATCCAAACATAGTTCTTGCAGACAGTGATGACAGGCCTCCAAGATGACGTCATATGTGCAGATCACAAGCCTTGCTTACAGGATCCAAACATGACGGACGAGACATTACTGGAGAACATGAACACTGTCTACATTCTGGAGATGGAAAAGAAAAACAAGTGGTCGGCCTTATTGAAGAGCAGAGGAGTTAAAGTAGCTGCAGTTCAGGAAGAGGAGAAAGATGACACAGAACAGGTCAGTGGTTCCAGGAAGGGGAAAGTCACACCTAAATAAAATACCCTGGTTGAGAAGCTTGACGCTGGAAACAAAGCTATCTCTGATGTTCTTCAAAACCTCACCACACAAGTAGCCAGCCCCTCTGAGACCAATAGGACAAAGACTGGGAAGTAAACACACCAGCCACGTACAAAAAAAAAGACTCTGGTGGTGGTAACGAGAAATGCAAACCAAGATAGTGTGAAGAGTCCAACCCTGATGGAAGATGTGCACACTGTTACAAATGTGTCAGTAATGAACAATTCTCTGCAGGCTGTTGTAAACAAAAAGAGAATACTGCAACTACAAGCAAGATTGAGATTACTCTCACTGAAACATGTTCAGCTGCAATTACAGAGAGACAGTTGCCACTTACCAGGAAACAAGCGAGAGCTGCCAAGCTGGTAGGACACATATGTCTAGTCCAGTGCTCTCTTGACAGAATCAACACCTCAGTGTTGTGGGATGCTGGATTACAAGTGTCAATTGTGGGGCTGAACTGGAAGAGGAGATACTTATCTGACGTTGAAATCAGATCCGTTGAAGAACTACTTGATGATGGAGGGTTGAACCTCCCAGCTGCTAAAGGAACAAGTGTACCTTTCGACGGCTGGTTTGAAGTGGAATTTGGTCTGACAGACAACCCAGACAGGAAGTCCCAGAGTTGGTAAGCACCAGTTCCTTTGAGAGGCCAAGATGGCGTAGCAGTAAGTCGTCCTGTCGTGTCGTGTCCCCTGTATATATTGTTTCTTTTTCGTTTTTTACATATTTTTCTTCGCATATCTCTTTAAAAACTTTTTGCTTAACCTAAGCTTCCAAATATTCTCCTGCAACCCGCCTCACCCAATGTAGCTATTTTTCCTAAAGTATTTATATTTACTTCGGAACCGGAACCCCTCAACTGAAGCTCAACTGAAGCTAGCCAGCTAACCACCAGCCATGCTAGCGGTCTTCAGCTAACCGGTCATCAGCTAACCTTCAGCCCGGAAAGCTCTCGCCAGTTCGAACAACGCGACTCTAACCAGAGCATAACGGACCTATTTATTTTTCATCCCCGGATTCTTCCCCGGATTCCCACCGCAAACGGAACATTTTTCAGCTGGATCTTCACAACTAGCTATCTAGCTATCTACGAACTGTTAGCTTGCTAGCACAGGCCTGCTAACCGTCTGCATCGCCGCGTCCCAAACACCCATATTTACTTTCTTTCTCTTTTTGATTTTTAATTTGTTTATACCTTCCGGAAACCTGCCTCACCCAATGTGATACGGAATCGCTATTATTTTTAATTTTTTAGAACACACTCAAGAACCTCCAGAAGCTAACCAGCTAACTAGCTACAAGCTATTTAGTCATTGTTAGTTTTTTTAAACCTGGATAACACTCGCCAGTCCAGCTTCCCTGCCCCATCCACCGCTGCCCCCTAGACACTGATCTCTTGGCCACATAGCTGATGCACGCTGGACTGTCCATTAATCACGGTACTCCATTCTGCTTGTTTGTTTTATCTGTTGGCCCAGTTGCCTAGTCAACGCCATTTTACCTGCTGTTGTCGTGCTAGCTGATTAGCTGTTGTTGTCTAACCTACTGTTTTAGCTAGCTTTCCCAATTCAACACCTGTGATTACTGTATGCCTCGCTGTATGTCTCTCTCAAATGTCAATATGCCTTGTATACTGTTGTTCAGGTTAGTTATCATTGTTTTAGTTCACAATGGAGCCCCTAGTTCCACTCTTCATACCCCTGATAACTCCTTTGTCCCACCTCCCACACATGCGGTGACCTCACCCATTACAACCAGCATGTCCAGAGATACAACCTCTCTCATCATCACCCGGGGCCTGGGCTTACCTCCGCTGTACCCGCACCCCACCATACCCCTGTCTGCGCATTATGCCCTGAATATATTCTACCATGCCCAGAAACCTGCTCCTCTTATTCTCTGTCCCCAACGCTCTAGGCGACCAGTTTTGATAGCCTTTAGCCGCACCCTCATACTACTCCTTCTCTGTTCCGCGGGTGATGTGGAGGTAAACCCAGGCCCTGCATGTCCCCAGGCACCCTCATTTGTTGACTTCTGTGATCAAAAAAGCCTTGGTTTCATGCATGTCAACATCAGAAGCCTCCTCCCTAAGTTTATTTTACTCACTGCTTTAGCACACTCTGCTAACCCTGATGTCCTTGCTGTGTCTGAATCCTGGCTCAGGAAGGCCACCAAAAATGCAGAGATTTCCATACCCAACTATAACATCTTCCGTCAAGATAGAACTGCCAAAAGGGGGAGGAGTTGCAGTCTGCAGAGATAGCCTGCAAAGTAATGTCATACTTTCCAGGTCCATACCCAAACAGTTCGAACTACTAATTTTGAAAATTACTCTCTCCAGAAATAAGTCTCTCACTGTTGCCGCCTGCTACCGACCACCCTCAGCTCCCAGCTGTGCCCTGGACACCATTTGTGAATTGATCGCCCCCCCATCTAGCTTCAGAGTTTGTTCTGTTAGGTGACCTAAACTGGGATATGCTTAACATCCCGGCAATCCTACAATCTAAGCTAGATGCCCTCAATCTCACACAAATCATCAAGGAACCCACCAGGTACAACCCTAACTCTGTAAACAAGGGCACCCTCATAGACGTCATCCTGACCAACTGGCCCTCCAAATACACCTCCGCTGTCTTCAACCAGGATCTCAGCGATCACTGCCTCATTGCCTGTATCCGCTACGGAGCCGCAGTCAAACGACCACCCCTCATCACTGTCAAACGCTCCCTAAAACACTTCTGTGAGCAGGCCTTCCTAATCGACCTGGCCCGGGTATCCTGGAAGGACATTGACCTCATCCCGTCAGTTGAGGATGCCTGGTCATTCTTTAAAAGTAACTTCCTCTCCATTTTAGATAAGCATGCTCCGTTCAAAAAATGCAGAACTAAGAACAGATACAGCCCTTGGTTCACTCCAGACCTGACTGCCCTCGACCAGCACAAAAACATCCTGTGGCGGACTGCAATAGCATCGAATAGTCCCGTGATATGCAACTGTTCAGGGAAGTCAGGAACCAATACACGCAGTCAGTCAGGAAAGCTAAGGCCAGCTTCTTCAGGCAGAAGTTTGCATCCTGTAGCTCCAACTCCAAAAAGTTTTGGGACACTGTGAAGTCCATGGAGAACAAGAGCACCTCCTCCCAGCTGCCCACTGCACTGAGGCTAGGTAACACGGTCACCACCGATAAATCCATGATTATCGAAAACTTCAATAAGCATTTCTCAACGGCTGGCCATGCCTTCCGCCTGGCTACTCCAACCTCGGCCAACAGCTCCGCCCCGCAGCTCCTCGCCCAAGCCTCTCCAGGTTCTCCTTTACCCAAATCCAGATAGCAGATGTTCTGAAAGAGCTCCAAAACCTGGACCCGTACAAATCAGCTGGGCTTGACAATCTGGACCCTCTATTTCTGAAACTATCCGCCGCCATTGTCGCAACCCCTATTACCAGCCTGTTCAACCTCTCTTTCATATCGTCCGAGATCCCCAAGGATTGAAAGCTGCCGCAGTCATCCCCTCTTCAAAGGGGGAGACACCCTGGACCCAAACTGTTACAGACCTATATCCATCCTGCCCTGCCTATCTAAGGTCTTCGAAAGCCAAGTCAACAAACAGGTCACTGACCATTTCGAATCCCACCGTACCTTCTCCGCTGTGCAATCTGGTTTCCGAGCCGGTCACGGGTGCACCTCAGCCACACTCAAGGTACTAAACGATATCATAACCGCCATTGATAAAAGACAGTACTGTGCAGCCGTCTTCATCGACCTTGCCAAGGCCTTCGACTCTGTCAATCACCATATTCTTATCGGCAGACTCAGTAGCCTCGGTTTTTCGGATGACTGCCTTGCCTGGTTCACCAATTACTTTGCAGACAGAGTTCAGTGTGTCAAATCGGAGGGCATGCTGTCCGGTCCTCTGGCAGTCTCTATGGGGTGCCACAGGGTTCAATTCTCGGGCCGACTCTTTTCTCTGTATATATCAATGATGTTGCTCTTGCTGCGGGCGATTCCCTGATCCACCTCTACGCAGACGACACCATTCTATATACTTTCGGCCCGTCATTGGACACTGTGCTATCTAACCTCCAAACGAGCTTCAATGCCATACAACACTCCTTCCGTGGCCTCCAACTGCTCTTAAACGCTAGTAAAACCAAATGCATGCTTTTCAACCGATCGCTGCCTGCACCCACATGCCCGACTAGCATCACCACCCTGGATGGTTCCGACCTTGAATATGTGGACATCTATAAGTACCTAGGTGTCTGGCTAGACTGCAAACTCTCCTTCCAGACTCATATCAAACATCTCCAATCGAAAATCAAATCAAGAGTCGGCTTTCTATTCCGCAACAAAGCCTCCTTCACTCACGCCGCCAAGCTTACCCAAGTAAAACTGACTATCCTACCGATCCTCGACTTCGGCGATGTCATCTACAAAATGGCTTCCAACACTCTACTCAGCAAACTGGATGCAGTCTATCACAGTGCCATCCGTTTTGTTACTAAAGCACCTTATACCACCCACCACTGAGACTTGTATGCTCTAGTCGGCTGGCCCTCGCTACATATTCGTCGCCAGACCCACTGGCTCCAGGTCATCTACAAGTCCATGCTAGGTAAAGCTCCGCCTTATCTCAGTTCACTGGTCACGATGGCAACAACCATCCGTAGCACGCGCTCCAGCAGGTGTATCTCATTGATCATCCCTAAAGCCAACACCTCATTTGGCCGCCTTTCGTTCCAGTACTCTGCTGCCTGTGACTGGAACGAATTGCAAAAATCGCTGAAGTTGGAGACTTTTATCTCCCTCACCAACTTCAAACATCAGCTATCTGAGCAGCTAACCAATCGCTGCAGCTGTACATAGTCTATTGGTAAATAGCCCACCCATTTTCACCTACCTCATCCCCATACTGTTTTATTTATTTACTTTTCTGCTCTTTTGCACACCAATATCTCTACCTGTACATGACCATCTGATCATTTATCACTCCAGTGTTAATCTGCAAAATTGTAATTATTCGCCTACCTCCTCATGCCTTTTGCACACATTGTATATAGACTCCCCTTTTTTTCTACTGTGTTATTGACTTGTTAATTGTTTACTCCATGTGTAACTCTGTGTTGTCTGTTCACACTGCTATGCTTTATCTTGGCCAGGTCGCAGTTGCAAATGAGAACTTGTTCTCAACTAGCCTACCTGGTTAAATAAAGGTGAAATAAAATAAAAATAAATAAATAGGGTTCAACATGATTGAAGAGTTGGCCCAAGAAGATTCAACTGCAGACAAAACTGTTTCCTCAAGTCAGTTTGTTTACAGCCTGAAATCAGCTTTAGATGTAGGGCCTAGAGCTGCTTTTACAGTGCTGAAGAAACCGAAACGCAACACCGACAGTCACATTGCAAGACAATACAAAGTTGCAAAAGTGAACTATGGCAATTTGAATAAGAATTTAACGACAGGAGCTCGTGATGCTACAACCCAATGAGAATACTTCATGGCCTATAGGATTGGAGGTAAAGAAACATGAATACAAAGCTGTTGTCACAGTGACAGTAGAGAGCACTACAAACAAAATGACTTCACTCTCCAGAATAAAACAGTGCTTGGTTGGTTACATGCTATTGATGCCATCCACCCTTTTGAAGCTAATCCAGCACCTCGAGCAGTCCACACGGCCCAGATCCGGACATGAAATACAAAGTGGATAAACACCAAGAGAAGAAACCTGAAGAGGCTAGTTGGGACCCACCAGTCGACCTCAATTACTTATCAGAGGACCAGCAAGAGAAGATTTGTTGCATGTTAAGAGAGGAATGTGATGTGTTCTCAAAATACGATTGGGACGCTGGATGTATTCCAGATCTACAAATGGAGATCCAACTGAAGGATGCATTCCACTACCACTGTATCAAGATGGGAAGAATCACGTACAAGATCTACACGGTCGAGGATGGACTCAGAAATTGTACTCTTTCTATTCCTCTCTGATCGTGTGTGTCAGGAAGAAGGATGGTAGCCTGCATCTATGTTGGGACTACTGAGGGTTGAATGAGAACACACGGCTTTCCGAATGCTCGAGCGTCTTTCCAGCGCTACATGGAAGGTTGTCTGGGAGACCAGAGAGATGAGATGTGTGTCCCTTACCTTGATGACATCCTGGTCTTCAGCTCCGACTTTGACAAACATACCGAGAATGTTCGAAAAGTGCCGCAAAGACAAAAGGAATGTGTTTTATTTAATAGAGAAGTCTGGGACTTGCGAGAGAGAATGAATGCTGCATGGATACTGCATGAACCCCAACGAAGTGGAGGCTATCCAAGCTCTGACACTGAAAAACCAAAGACATTCAAGGAGGTGAGAACACTGTTTGGCTTCCTGGGATACGTCAGAGCTTACATCGCTGATTTCTCCAGGATCACCAAGCTGCTGTACGACATGTTATTACACCCAAAGAAGAAAAATTGTGGACGTCATGCTTTCCAGCTGCCATCATCCCAAGCAGTGGAATGGACAGAGAAACATCAAGAGGTGCTAGAGAGGTTCGTCAAGACACTGACTAATCCACCTATGATGGGATATTCAGATTTCAAGAAGCTGTTTTTGTTACACACAGACGAGTCTGAAGAAGGTCTTGGTGCCGTACTGTATCAGCGACAGGGAAGTGTGTTGAAAGTTATCGGATACGGGTTGCGGACCGTTAACCCCTACTGAGAAGAACTACAGGTTGCATTCTGGGAAACTGGATTAAAGTGGGCCATTACTGAGTGATTCCGGACTATCTGTTCCATGCCCCTCATTTCACTGTACATAGTGACAACAAACCTTTGACTTACGTGATGAAGTCAGTGAAGCTCAATTCTGTAGGACATCTATGGGTGGGAGAGTTGGCCGGATTATCGGTTCACACTGAAATACCGACCTGGAACCGCTAACAGAAGTGCAGATTTCCTATCAAGACGTCCATCAAAGAGATGTAACACTATGTGACAAGTCTACCGCTGTCTGAAGCAAATGAAACCAAACAGAATGACAAGAACACCGCTGCAAAACATCAAAACCTCTTCCCCATTTGAGATCATCTCAATTGACTACCTTATAAATGAGGAAGACACATTTCAGTTGAATGCATTCATTTGTACAACTGACTAGTTATCCCCCTTTCCTTTTCCTTTCAATTGGAGAGAAGCAAGGATGATGTTGATTACATTCAGGGGATCACAAAGTTTTTCAGGCTTACGCTACAATGAACAAGTCCACAAAGACTGCAGCTTGCAAGATCTTCAATGACTTAATTCTGCGCTTCTTCTACACATCCAAAATGAATCACAATTAGGGGAGGGAGTTTGAGAATGAACTGTTCAGAAAGTTGCAAAGCTACAGTGGAATACATCACTCAAGAACGACCCCATACAATCCAGATTCAAACCCAGGAGAACGCTTTAACAGAACCTTGTTAATTATACTGAGGACACTGAAAGAAACACCGAAACTGAACTGTAAGGATTACCTCAACAGTTGTTCATGCCATCAACTGTTTTCACTCCCTTTTTCCTTCTCTTTGGATGAGAACCGATACTGCCAATCGGCCTGATTTTATGGAGAGAAAATGGAGGAAGAACACAGTCTTGTGAAGGATACGTAGAGAAATGGAAGACATCGATACTGGAAGCTTACAACGTTGTGACGAAGAACATGAAAAAAGCAGCAAACTACTACAATGAAAGAGCATGGAGTTCAGTACTGGAACTCGGAGACCATGTCCTGGTAAGAAATCTTTCGCAGAGAGGAGGCCCGGGCAAAATCTGTGCATACTGGGAAAACCATGTCCACGTGGTTAAAGGAAGAAGAGGAGTGAACAGTTCAGTCCATGTGGTACAACCTTTGGAAGGAATCGGACTAAAAAATATGTTGTTACCCTGTCCTTACCTCATCGATATACAAAACACACGGCAAAACTCAACAAACCTGAAAGAGAAAAATAGAGAACCAAGAAAATAATCAGTGAGACGTAAACAGTCAAAGACTCATACTTACCGTGGACAATATGAAAGTTCAAGTGAGGAAAAGTACAACCTGTGGATATCAAAGCAAGAAAACATTCTCAACCCTCAGGCAAGTGTCTTCCGACCTGAAGTAAGAGAGCATCTTGAAGAAGCAGAAGCTGAAGAGGAAGCTGAGGCACCAGAGTATGCTCAGGATGAAGGTCATACTGAGGAGCCGGGAACTGAAGAGGAACCCAAAAAGGAACCCAGATATGGAACCAGAAAAAGAGCATGAGAGGTACAAATGTCAAGCTGACAATACAGAATCAGAGGATGATCAAAATGATACAGAGATTAGTAGACGCTCCAACCAAGAATCATCTACACTTATGACAACCTTCAATCTTCAATCAAACCCGCAAACCAGGGAATGTGCCGTGTAGCTGTGGAACAAGCATTGTCTGGAAGAATTCAGAAGAAAAGAACATGATCATAAGAGTACTACAAGACAACTTAAGAAGAACAAGTTAGACATGAAGTTCAAGAAGTAGAATAACATTATTACATTAAGTCAATACTCTACAGTTAAGTTGACTAAACTTGGTAAATTCTAAGTCAAACTAAAGAGACTATTTGGCATGACAGGCCCACCAATGTACCTATAGTTCTCTGTTTTTCTCTTTCAGGGTTGTTGAGTTTTGCTGTGTGTTTTGTCTATCGATGAGGTAAGAACAAGGTAACAAAATATTTTTGCATCCGATTCCTTCCAACGGTTGTACCACATACACTGAACTTCATTGCCCACAAAGCTCATCACTAAGCAAAGAACCCTGGGACAAAACACCTCCCTCTGCAACTAGATCCTGGACTTCCTGACAGGCCGCCCCCAGGTGGTAAGGGTAGGCAACAACACGTCTGCCATGCTGATCCTCAACACTGGGGTCCCTCAGGGTTATGTACTTAGTTCACGGCTGTACTCCCTGTTCACCCATGACTGCGTGGCCAAACACGACTCTATCACCACCATTAAGTTTGCTGACAACACAACAGTGGTAGGACTGATCACCGACAACGATGAGATGGCCTATAGGGAGGAGGTCAGAGAACTGGCTTTGTGGTGCCAGGGCAACAACCACTCTCTAAATGTGAGCAAGACAAAGGAGCTGATCGTGGACTACAGGAAAAGGTGGTCCGAACAGGCCCCTATTAACATCAACGGGGCTGTAGTGGACTGGGTAGAGAATTTCAAGTTCCTTGGTGTCCACATCACCAACGATCTATCATGGTCCAAACACACCAAGACAGTCGTGAAGAGGGCACGACAAAACCTTTCCCCCTTAGGAGACTGAAAAGATTTGGCATGGATCCCCAGATCTCGTACAACGCTGTGTACTACTCCCTTGACAGAACAGCACAAACTGTCTCTAACCAGAATAGAAAGAGGAGTGGGAGGCCCCCCGGTGCACAACTGAGTAAGAGAACAAGTACATTAGAGTGTCTAGTTTGAGAAACAGACGCCTCACAAGTCGTCAACTGGCAGCTTCATTAAATAGTACCCTCAAAATACCAGTCTCAACGTCAACAGTTGTAATGGGTGCGTGTCGGTGGCAGGGAAGTCAGGCGCAGGAAAACGATCTTGGTATAAACGGAGTCATTTAATAAGTGCTCATAAAACTCCAAAAACCAAAATATACAAAAAAGAATGTAAGTGGGTACAAAACCCGTCGCACACCGACACATGACTTGCACATAAAATACAATATAACAATCTCCAACAAGGACATGAGGGGAAACAGAGGGTTAAATACACAACATGTAATTTATGGGATTGGAACCAGGTGTGAAGGAAGACAAGACAAAACCAATGGAAAATGAAAAATGGATCAGTGATGGCTAGAAGGTCGGTGACGTCGACCGCCGAACACCGCCCGAAAAAAGAGAGGGACCGATTTCGGCGGAAGTCGTGACAACAGTGAAGAGGCAACTCCGGGATCTTGGCCTTCTAGGCAGAGTTGCAAAGAAAAAGTCATATCTCAGACTGGCCTATAAAAAGAAAAGATTAAGATGGGCTAAAGAACACAGACGCTGGACAGAGGAAGATTGGAAAAAAGTGTTATGGACAGACAAATCTAAGTTTGAGGTGTTCGGATCACGAAGAAAAACATTCGTGAGACGCAGAACAAATGAAAAGATGCTGGAGGAGTGCTTGACCCCATCTGTCAAGCATGGTGGAGGCAATGTGATGGTCTGGGGGTGCTTTGGTGGTGGAAAAGTGGGAGATTTGTACAGGGTAAAAGGGATCTTGAAGAAGGAAGGCTTTCACTCCATTTTGCAACTCCATGCGGATGGCGCTTAATTGGAGCCATTTTCCTCCAACAACAGGACAATGACCCAAAGCACAACTCCAAACTTTGTAATAGCTATTTAGGGAAGAAGCAGTCAGCTGGTATTCTGTCTATAATGGAGTGGACAGCACAGTCACCGGATCTCAACCCTATTGAGCTGTTGTGGGAGCAGCTTGACCATATGGTAATCCAACTTGTGGGAGGTGCTTCAGGAAGCATGGGGTGACATCTCTTCAGATTACCTCAACAAATTGACAACTAGAATGCCAAAGGTCTGAAAGGCTGTAATTGCTGCAAATTGAGGATTCTTTGACAAGAGCAAAGCTCACAATTATTATTTAAATTGAAAATCCTTATTTATAACCTTGTCAATGTCTTGACTATATTTCCTATTCATTTTGCAAATCATTTCAAGTATGTTTTCATGGAAAACAAGGACATTTAGTGACCCCAAGCTTGTGAACGGTAGTGTATGTAACAGGTGGTGTCAGAGGAAAGCCCATAAATTTGTCAGAGACTCCAGTCACCCAAGTCATAGACTGTTTTCTCTGCACCAAGTCTAGGACCAAAAGGCTCCTTAACAGCTTCTACCCTCAAGCCATAAGACTGCTGAACAATGAATCAAATGGCCACCAGACTATTTACATTGACCTCCCCCCTTCCATTTGTTTTGTACACCGCTGCTACTCGCTGTTTATTATCTATGCATAGTCACTTCACCCCTACCTACATGTACAAATGACCTCTAACCTGTACCCCCGCACACTGATTCGGTACCGGTACCCCCTGTATATAGCCTTGTTATTGTTATGTTTCTGTGTTACTTTTTATTATTTTTTACTTGAGTTTATTTGGTAAATATTCTCTTAACTCTTCTTGAACTGCACTGTTGGTTAAGGGCTTGTGAGTAAGCATTTCACGGTAAGGTCTACACTTTGGCGCATGTGACAAATAAAGTTTGATTTGATTTGATACACTTCTTATGCAGGAATGTTGCAGAATAATATGTATCCTGTGTGTATGCCGTTTTCGTCAGAAAAGAGATGTGGGCGTACTCTTTTGTAATGTAACTGTATGCCAGTGGCAGTCTGTGCCATTTTAAGATGGAGGACTGTTATTTTTTCATGTCATTCATGTTCCATTCACCCAGCTCATTGTAATTTTAATAGGTTTAGGCTACTACATGAAACTCTAATTTTCCCTGTACTCATCGTGAGGTTGCTACAACCTAGCATATGAATAAAAGTTTACAACGTAGGCGCACAGGTCGAGAGAATTTTGAGTAATCAAGGTGACAGACAGTGACACATTCAATACCGCCTTGCACATTCTTGCCTGCATCTATCTGATCTAGGGTGTAATCCTTAGTCCAACAGTTGCAAATGAGAGTTTCTGTTGAACAAATTCAAGTATGTTAATCCCTGTTTTGTTCCGTTTGCTTCCATTTTAGAAATGTTTTTCAACAGAATTGGCGGAATGAATATACCCCTGATCACACGCAAACATTTCACTTTCATAGCAGCAACATAAAAACAGCATGATCACTTTGTTTGTGGTATATATAATTCCTTCTCACAGCTATCTATGTGCTATACTAATCTGATCTTTTCCCTTCACTTGTGGACTTCAGTGCACAACACATCAGCTCTCTGTGACCAGGCCAAAAATGATTTCCAAGCCAAACCTTCATATCATGACCGCTAACCACTATACACAGCCTACATTGATTTCAGGTCATAGTGAACTAGAACTACTAGAACTAACGTGTTAGTAAATCCGCTACAATCATGCAGTACAGTGTACAGCCAGAAAGCAGTTTAGCAGTTACACCAGGGTTCCCCGATGGCAATAAATTAATGAAACCAAAAGCTTACCTTGACTTGGATGAGTTCCAGTGTTGGATACCCATAGCCAGCTAGCTAACATAGCATCCCAATATGTTTGAGCCAAGTGTTTGAGTAGGCTAAACTAGCTAGCTGCATTTGCTAGCTATGTGAAAGTTAAAAAAATTCCAACCAAATGTAGCTCTTCTCTCTTTCTTTTTTTGCTTCTCCTTAATTTGTTAAAAACTGTTAATCTACTGTCTTTCTCTTTCTTTGAGTCAACTACTCACCACATGTTATGAGCTGCAGTGTTGTTACTAGCTGTAACTTATGCTTTCAGTACCAGATTCATTCTCTGATCCTTAGGTTGGCTGTAACTCAATATTAGGAGGATAGGATATAAGGATATTAGGAAGGTGTTCTTAATGTTTTGTACACTCAGTGTATATTACCTTAATGTAAAAGTGCCACATATGTTAACTTCCAGTCTCGGCTCTCTAAAGCAAGCCCAGATACACGGACGGTATGGACTAAAACCGTTGAATCTTGGTGGAGTTACCATGGTTTGCAATAGGCAAACTGTAACCAAAGAAGCTCCTTAGAGTATCATTTCTCACCCCATGTCTCTCCTTCCATTTTCAGTACCCACTTCCATAATCCAGCTGCACTGTGCGCTCTGCAAGCGCATTGTTCGAATGTAACCTTTAAATGCATCACTCAGACTACCATTCTGCAGTTTACAAATTCATATATTCATACCATGACATTTTCATACAGTACAAGGAGAATAGATATTTTTAGATACAGTTTAAACCGCATAACATTTATACGCTCCGTTGTGTCTCCCTGCCAATGCTTCTCATAATGATGGTAAAATGATTGTTTAATTGGTTGGCTTTGTGTGAAGGTCTTAACACCAGAGATATTGTAATGAAGGCTGTTCCTTTGTGTCTCCAGACCAAAATACACTCAAAGAAAAATGGGTTCCAAATGGGTTCTTTGCGGACGGATAGAGTTCTACCATGAACCGTTTTGATCTGAATAAATCTTTTTGGAAGGCAAGAGTTCTTTTGAAAGGCAAAGGGTTCTACCTAGATTAGGGATGGGTGCTTGCAGGTCTGGGTACCCACATCGGGGCCGTAATCTATGAATTTCACATGACTGGGAATCAGTGGCGATTTTAGCGAGTAAATATTGGTGGGACAAACTGTATGTATGTTTTTTTATGCATTCCATCAAAGCCACTACACAACACAACCCTAAACAATACATTAATTGGACTATAACGGTGACAAACGGTGTCCACAAACTGTTAGGGCCTACATAAAGCTGTCCCAACCGTGGAGTCCCAACAGCAGTCCCAAAACCTTACCACTGTAACCCCTGGCAGCGAAACAGTTCATGCAGCCTCATTTACTGCCGTTTAAAAAAACATAGCTGATATGGCTGACTTGCTTAAACAAATGTGGTTTCTACTGACAATTGAGATGTACAAACTACGGCATAAGGGGACGACAAGCCGACAAGAGGCAATCCCTTATTTTTATTAAGAAATTAATGAGCGAACTAGGACGGACGTAGTCAATATAACTATTTGTTCAGCACATTTGAAATGTACAGCAACAGAATTCAGACCATGGGCCTTTTGTACAGTATTCTCCCTGTACACTAAGTCAGAACTAGGATAAATAAAGGGGGTATATAAGTAGCCAATGAAAGCTCTTGCAATACTCAATTAATACATTTCTCTTAAACAAGCTATAGGCTACATGTGTACCACCACCAAGTCAGAACAGTAGACTAAATTGTGAGGGGAAAAGAGAACAAATTATTAGGTTGAGGCACAACTACTAACAACTTACTGCACAACATTACATTTATTATTATTTTCTTAGCTGCAGTATACATATTTCCCTGTCATATTACATCATTTATGCAGCATCATACAATACATCTTTGGACTCACATTGTTGTGCTGTGCTCACTTGAACAGGAAGGTGGCTTGGCAGTCCATCTTGTGGGCAGATTTTGTCATCAAAGTCTGTCATTCTCTGGATTTATGGTGCTTTTAAGACAACTGGGAACTCTGAATCGTTATGACATTAGTGATCTTCAGGTCAGAGCTCTAGAAAGAGGTCTGAGTACCCGACTTGGAATTCCAAGTTGGATGACCTTTCAAAACATATTTTCCCAGTCGGAGCGTGAGTTTCCAGTTGTTTTGAGCGTGGCAGACGTCATGCTGGATTTACAGCATGGCCAATGTTGAATGATTATCATTTTAAGCTTGGAAAAGAGACCATTAAACCCAGACTTGGACCACACATCCACGCCACTGAATAACAGGCTAGTGATTGCTTTGCAATGCTTCCAGTTATACAGCTGCACAATCGAGAGCATCATGATAGGTTGCATTACCGCCTGGTATGGCAACTGCTCGGCATCTGACTCTAAGGCGCTACAGAGGGTAGTGAGTATGGCCAAGTACATTACTGAGGCCAAGCTTCCTGACATCCAGGACCTATATACTAGACTGGTGTCAGAGGAATGCCGCAAAAAATGTCACCCACATAGACTGTTCTCTCTTCTACTGCACAGCAAGCGGTACTTGCTAGGACCAAAAGGCTCATTAACAGCTCCTACCCTCAAGCCATAAGACTGCTGTACAATTAATCAAAATGCCACCTGGACTATTTACATTAACCCCCCCCCCCCCCCCCCCTTTGTTTTTACACTGTGCCTACTCGCTGTTCATCATCTATGCATAGCCACTTTACAAATTACCTCGACTAACCTGTACCCCCGCACATTGACTCTGTACTGGTACCCCTGTACATACAGTTGAAGTTGAAAGTTTACATACACCTTAGCCAAATACATTCAAACTCAGTTTTTCACAATTTCTGACATTTAATCCTAGTAATAATTACATGTCTTAGGTCAGTTAGGATCACAACTTTATTTTAAGAATGTGAAATGTCAGAATAAAAGTAGAGAGAATTATTTATTTCAGCTTTTATTTCTTTCATCACAATCCCAGTGGGTCAGACGTTTACATACTCTCAATTACTATTTGGTAGCATTGACTTTAAATTGTTTAACTTGTGTCAAACATTTCGGGTAGCCTTCCACAAGCTTCCCACAACAGAGCTGGTGTAACTAAGTCAGGTTTGTAGGCCTACTTGCTCGCACACTCGTTTTCATATCTACCCACACATTCTTTATAGAATTGAGGTCAGGGCTTTGTGATGGCCACTCCAATACCTTGACTTTGTTGTCCTTAAGCCATTTTGCCACAACTTTGGAAGTATGTTTGGGGTCATTGTCCATTTGGAAGACCCATTTGCGACCAAGCTTTAACTTCCTGACTGATGTCTTCAGATGTTGCTTCAATATATCCACATCATTTTCCTCCCTCGTGATGACATCTATTTTGTGAAGTGCACCAGTCCCTCCTGCAGCAAAGCATCCCCACAACATGAGGCTGCCAACCCCGTGCTTCACGGTTGGGATGGTGTTCTTCGGCTTGCAAGCATCCCCCTTTTTCCTCCAAACATAAAGATGGTCATTATGGCCAAAAAGTTATATTTATATTTCATAAGACCAGAGGATATTTCTCAAAAAAGTACGATCTTTCTCCCCGTGTGCAGTTGCAAACCGTAGTCTTGCTTTTTTATGGCGGTTTTGGAGCAGTGGCTTCTTGATATAGGACTTGTTTTACTCTGGATATAGATAGTTTTGTACCCGTTTCCTCCAGCATCTTCACAAGGTCCTTTGCTGTTGTTCTGGGATTGATTTTCACTTTTCGCACCAAAGTACATTCATCTCTAGGAGACAGACCGCGTCTCCTTCCTGAGTGGTATGGCGGCTGTGAGGTCCCATGGTGTTCATACTTGTTTGTACAGATGAACATGGTACCTTCAGGCGTTTGGAAATTGCTCACAAGGATGAACCAGACTTGTGGAGGACTACAATTTTTTTCCTGATGTCTTGGCTGATTTCTTTTGATTTTCCCATGATGTCAAGCAAAGAGGCACTGAGTTTGAAGGTAGACCTTGAAATACATCCACAGGTACACCTGCAATTGACTCAAAATATGTCAAATAGCCTATCAGAAGCTTCTAAAGCCATGACATTGTTTCCTGGAATTTTCCAAGCTGTTTAGAGGCACAGTCAACTTAGTGTAAGTAAACTTCTGACCCACTGGAATTGTGATACAGTGAATTATAAGTGAAATAATTTGTCTGTAAACAATTGTTGGAAAAATTACTTGTGTCATGCACAAAGTAGATGTCCTAACCGACTTGCCAAAACTATAGTTTGTTAACAAGAACTTTGTGGAGTGGTTGAAAAACACGTTTTGATAACTTCAACCTACGTGTATGTAAACTTTCAACTTCAATAGTAGCCTCGTTATTGTTATGACATTTTCTTGTGTTACTTTTTTATTTTGGAGCTGCATTATGGAAGAAAGCAAAAAAGAGACCATGTTTGTATGCGGCTTTATTAACTCAATGATTTTTGATTGGATTTTTTACATTGTTTGCAAACCGATTGTTTTTATTTTTATATATAGCTGTTGGAGGAAATTATAGTTGAAATGATTAATAATGTATAAATTTCAATTAGAACCATTTATTCTAATACTATTATGTTATGGTATGAAATGTATGGGTTCTTGGTTAAGCTGTTACTGAAAATGTAAGTAAAACAAATTAATTGTCTGTACCTTGCGGGAGGTTTAAGGGAGAGGGATGATATATCTTTTCTGACAGATAAGAATGGTCCTTGATATTCCATTAGTGGAGGAGAAGATATCTTTTAGACAGATTGGAATGTCTGGTTTATGAGGGGAGTAGAAGACATCTCCAGACCTGAAAACACTGTGCTATTGTGTGGATCGGAGAGAGTGTGAGAAACTGATGATGTCATTTCATGTCCTCTCTTTAAATGTAAGGTTCGTTGTATTTTTAGTTAGTACTCTCTTGAATTAAACGCTGTTACCTGGCTTTTAAGACTGGTCTCGATCTACTTCATGCATAATTAATGAACTTACAACTCATTAATGAAATAGAAAGAGTGCGAATTTGGTTTTGGCTACAAAACATATAGGAATTTAGAATTCCACTAACAATAGCTTAATAGGTGGGGCTCAAAACAGCTCTGCCTCACCTGCCCTGAATGGCAGGTCACCACTGCTAGGAATACAGATATTTATTTATTTTTACATTTATTTAACCAGGTAGGCTAGTTGAGAACATGTTCTCATTTGCAATTGTGACCTGACCAAGATAAAGCATAGCAATTCAACACATACAACAACACAGAGTTACACATGGAATAAACAAAACATACAGTCAATAATACAGTAGAAAAAAGAAAACAAAAGGTCTATATACAGTGAGTGCAAATGAGGTAAGATAAGGGAGTTAAGGCAACAAATAGGCCATGGTGGCGAAGTAATTACAATATAGCAATTAAACACTGGAATGGTAGATGTGCAGAAGATGAATGTGCAAGTAGAGATACTAGGGTGCAAAGGTGCAAGATACATAAATAAATACAGTATGGGGGTGAGGTAGATAGATGGAGTGTTTACAGATGGGCTATGTACAGGTGCAGTGATCTGTGAGCTGCTCTGACAGCTGATGCTTAAAGCTAGTGAGGGAGATATGAGTCTCCAGCTTCAGTGATTTTTGCAGTTCGTTCCAGTCATTGGCAGCAGAGAACTGGAAGGAAAGGCGACCAAAGAAGGAATTGGCTTTGGGGGTGACCAGTGAGATAAACCTGCTGGAGCGCGTGCTATGAGTGGGTGCTGCTATTGTGACCAGTGAACTGAGATAAGGCAGGGCTTTACCTAGTAGAGACTTCTAGATAACCTGTAGCCAGTGGGTTTGGCGACGAGTATGAAGCGAGGGCCAGCCAACGAGACCATACCATACAGGTCGCAGTGGTGGGTGGTGTATGGGGCTTTGATGACAAAACGGATGGCACTGTGATCGACTGCATCCAATTTGCTGAGCTGAGTGTTGGAGGCTATTTTGTAAATGATTGCCGAAGTCAAGGATCAGTAGGATAGTTTGTTTTACGAGGGTATGTTTGGCAGCATGAGTGAAGGATGCTTTGTTGCGAAATAGGAAGCTGATTCTAGATTTAATTTGGGATTGGAGATGCATAATGTGAGTCTGGAAGGAGAGTTTACAGTCTAACCAAACACCTAGGTATTTGTAATTGTCCACATATTCTAAGTCAGAACCGTCCAGAGTAGTGATGCTGGACAGGTAGGCAGGTGCGGGCAGTGATCGGTTGAAGAGCATGCATTTAGTTTTACTTCCATTTAAGAGCAGTTGGAGGCCACGGAAGGAGAGTTGTATGGCATTGGAGCTCATCTGGAGGTTGGTTAACACAGTGTCCAACGAAGGGCCAGAAGTATACAGAATGGTGTTGTCTGCGTAGAGGTGGATCAGAGAATCACCAGCAGCAAGAGCGACATCATTGATGTATACAGCGAAAAGAGTCAGCCCGAGAATTGAACCCATTCTAGGACAGTCTAAATCAAAGGGAGATTTTCATTAGGTAATCGACTGCAATGATCACACCACGCAAGGCGAGCATAAGCTGTTCTTAATAGGAGTGCAAGAAGAGTGAACTTCAATGCAAAGCCTAACAACTGTGTGGAGACAGTTGTTAGGCACCAGTCCTCTCTCTTCAAACTTCAAAACCAGGAGGCAAGATTTACAGTGCTATTAATTCATCACCATGGTCCTAATTTCCAAATAGATGCTGAAATAATAAATAAGTGGTTCAAACGGTTACTTTTGAGTGCAACTTGAAATGGAAAAAATGACAGAAAAAAAATAAAAAATAAACATTCTAAGACAGGATGTGGCTGAAGACCATGAAAGGCAACTGCTGCTGGATTGCATATCTGTGTGTTCTGCTTTCAGCTGCTACACAAAAGCCCTAGCAGCTCCATGAAGTGTTTTTTCAGTTAACATGAGCTCAGTACTGCGTACGTATCATATCATGTGTTCTGTATATTTCAGGAGCTATACAGCATGAATTATACTTTCAAGTTAACACACTTTAGTTGAACATGCTGACATGTCTGAATCATGAGTCATTTCATTCAGAGGGCGTCCATATTTACTTTAAGAGTGTGCATGTTAGTTTCATTTAGAAAGTATTCATTTAGAAAGTATGTTTATCTCGTTCCGAGAAAGACAGAAACAGAGGTAACATCTGATTATATCCAAATAGGATGTATTATTCCCATTAAACCTCAATAAGTTAATATAAGTAAAACATTTTTTTTGTATCATGTGGTTATCAAAAGGCCTGATATTCAGCGCTCTCATGGTAGTGTAAAGAAACCGCTTATTCAATGGGATGTAACAGAGAGGAAGAGGCAACGCGAGAGAGATAACTGGGCCCAAAAATCGCTCTTCTCCAACAGGTGTCTTTTTTTTCACTCACCAAGGGAGGAGTTTTTGTATGGAGATCAATGAGTGTTGAATTTGGTTAACAAAATATGTAATGGCATATTTGATCAAGTAGAAGTTTCGCAATGCTTAGGTTGTTATGAGTGTACTGATATAAGTAAGACACGTGACATCCAGGCAACTTTGAGAAATACCCCTCCTGTACAACAGGCACGCGAGGCTTCAGGGATTCAACTTTATGCATCAAATCCTGCACCCACTATCACATCTGCTCCTGCCACGCCCTCTAGTGCTCACCCGGTGTCTCCTTGACCTGCCGCCACTCCCCCAGTGTTCTCTCCCTCTCTCTCTGTGTGTGTGCGTGTGTGTGTGATTGTGTGGGCAGAGACAGGTGTGCTGGAGTCAGAGCAGAGCCCCACCAGCTGCAACCTGTTCCATAATCACGACCTCTACAAATACTCAGTCCTGTCACTTCCACACTGCCAGATCGTAATCTCTGCTCAGTCAGTCTATGTTTCTAGACGTTTGTTCCTGTTGTCCTGTTGTGCCTGTTTCCCCTTGCCTGACACTGTTTTCCTCTACGCTACAGTTCTTTCCGCTCTGACTCTGGTCCCTGTCGCCAGTCTGACTTCTCATCAGTCCTGCGACTCTGTCCTGGATTCCCTACTCTACACTCCCTTGGATTTTTCTCCGGACCTGCTTACACTGTCCCCACACCTTTCGCTCCAGCTTCAACCTCCGCACCTGGTTTCCGGCAACCCGCCCAAGCTTCCCCTGGCCTGCACTCAATCTTCCCCTCATGTTTCAATAAATACCTTGGTTACCACATGCCAGTCTCCTCGTCTGAGTCTGCTCTTGGGTTCACCTGTTCCGATCCGTGTGACACCCACTCCTGATCCGGGTTGGCACATCTTCTAACACCATTCCTCATGACAAATCTGAAAGACACATTATGAGTATCAAATAAGGGCCATACTGGTTGAATGGGTAATTTAGTTACCCGTAGAAAAGTATGTAGCCTACTCACATGACGCCATCATTGGAGCATAGAGGACGTGTCCTTTCATAATTGACCACTCTATCTTTTTGGGGTAATAATCAAAACAGCACTCACCTGCCCCAAAGCTGACTGTGAATGTGAACATTTGTTTCATTACACTTCTCGTTTACATACACACAGGAATCAATGGATGCTGTGGAACTTTATATAACTGAAATATAAAAAATAAAAAACTTGCACAAGGCATTACCTTCTATACAATAAGAGATCAACTAACATTACTATAGTACCACTGGATCAGAATAAACCAGTAAGAATACACAGTAAGGTCACAAAAAGAGAGACAAGCAAGAGAACCAAAAAGATGGAGACTTACATTCACAGAGAGCCAGAGCACACAGTGCAGACAGGAGGAGAGTAGTGGCGATCAGGCTGGTGGGATTCATGGCTGTCAAGTTGAGGTGTTGAGCAGTAGTAGCTAATCTTCAGATGTCTGGTTACCCTCTCTCATAACCTGTCCCCTTTAATCAGTTAACTCTGATGCGTGTGATGGGGGATTTTCCATTTAAACCACATCTATCTAACAATAACTCTCTACTTAGATGTGGTTAAGGCCAGAGCTCAGCAGAAAAACCAAAGTGTGAAATTACCGAAGTGAGAACTGTCTATGATGCACAGTGGAAAAAGAGGTAGGGGACAGCTAGGCTAAGAAGCATCATCACAGTTGTGCCTGAGCTGTGGTGAGTAGCAGAAGTCAATGTGGTTTACAGCTGATGCTGCTTCACAAAATGTGTGGTCAATTGACAGCAAAAGCTATCAACGCTGTCAAAAGTATGCCATAACAGATGCAAGGAAGAAATAATGTTCTCTAAGTAGCCTACAAAACGTCAAAAGTTTCAACTGGTTAAGATAGACAACTATTAACACCTAACAAGTAGCCTATATTCTCAACAGACAATGTTAACATCCACATCCACCACCATTTCTCAAACAATTAATTTTACAGACACAAAAAGATCCCACCATGTCAAACAAGCATATTATCTGTCTGCATTCATAAAATTGTACTGAAATTTCCGGTTTCCATCACAGCTGTCATCATTTTTTTTAATATGGTATGACTTTACTCTCATAAAAACAGTGGATGGGAACATGGTTACTGACAGTCACTCAATTAGTCCATGTCAGCAATTCTTTTGATCGCTAGGTTAGTCTAGGCAGCTATCTAAACCTTGTAGTAATCATGGATGAATTCGCTTAGCGACCTGGTACGCAGGGCACTTGCCCAGGGGCCCTGACCTCCAGGGCCTCCCATTGATTTTTTCAGTTTCTCTCAATCACATATCATATGAACATTGCATAAGTCATGGCAAAATGTCTAGAGTTACAGGACATTAGCTTTGAAACGGCCAGATTTTCTCTTCTCCATGCCATTAGAATTCACCTGACGATAAGACAGCACATGAATTCATTAATTTTTTTACTGACATGTGATAGGGTCCTTGGGTTGCCGGTTTACCTGGGGGGGTCATACACTATAGTTTCTTATTAACCTGTTCCTTCCACAATGTCTCAAATTGTGAGTGCTGTATAAGAATCTATTGGAGATTTTTTTCACAGAATTGGAGGATACTCAGGGTAGATGGAAACACCAGTTAGTGGAGGATACTCAGGGTAGATGGAAACACCAGTTGGTGGTGGATACTCAGGGTAGATGGAAACACCAGTTAGTGGAGGATACTCAGGGTAGATGGAAACACCAGTTAGTGGAGGATACTCAGGGTAGATGGAAACACCAGTTAGTGGAGGATACTCAGGGTAGATGGAAACACCAGTTAGTGGAGGATACTCAGGGTAGATGGAAACACCAGTTAGTGGAGGATACTCAGGGTAGATGGAAACACCAGTTAGTGGAGGATACTCAGGGTAGATGGAAACACCAGTTAGTGGAGGATACTCAGGGTAGATGGAGACACCAGTTAGTGGAGGATACTCAGGGTAGATGGAAACACCAGTTAGTGGAGGATACTCAGGGTAGATGGAAACACCAGTTAGTGGAGGATACTCAGGGTAGATGGAAACACCAGTTAGTGGAGGATACTCAGGGTAGATGGAAACACCAGTTAGTGGAGGATACTCAGGGTAGATGGAAACACCAGTTAGTGGAGGATACTCAGGGTAGATGGAAACACCAGTTAGTGGAGGATACTCAGGGTAGATGGAAACACCAGTTAGTGGAGGATACTCAGGGTAGATGGAGACACCAGTTAGTGGAGGATACTCAGGGTAGATGGAAACACCAGTTAGTGGAGGATACTCAGGGTAGATGGAAACACCAGTTAGTGGAGGATACTCGGGTTATATGGAAACACCAGTTAGTGGAGGATACTCAGGGTAGATGGAAACACCAGTTAGTGGAGGATACTCAGGGTAGATGGAAACACCAGTTAGTGGAGGATACTCAGGGTAGATGGAAACACCAGTTAGTGGAGGATACTCAGGGTAGATGGAAACACCAGTTAGTGGAGGATACTCAGGGTAGATGGAAACACCAGTTAGTGGAGGATACTCAGGTTAGATGGAAACACCAGTTAGTGGGCTGTGCAGTATGTCCAACCACAGCACAGTGAGACGGGGCCGACCATAGGTGACAACGGTAGTCTCCCACAGCCTCCCACTTCCTTCTGTAAATAGACACAGATATCAGTAGCACAGTAGTAGATACCACAGGAGGTTGGTTAATTGGGGAGGACGGGCTCGTGCTAATGGCTGGAGTTGAATAAGTGGAATGGTATCAAATACATCAAGCACATGGTTTCTGGTGTTTGACATTCCATTCGCTCCTTTCTGGACATTATTATGAGCCATCCTCCCTTCAGCAGCCTCCTGTGGTTCATGCTTATTATAATAGGAACTCTGACAATACCATTTCAAGAGAATTTGGCAACACTTTCCTTAAATCCAACATGGTATTCATCTTTGATGTTTTATCATAAACTCATATCAGGTCTTTTAACAGTACACTAACAAATGTCTATTCCTTACAGTAATGTTTATGCTCAGAATGAATAAACTGTTTTGAGTCTTTGTATTCATGTATTTGAGCTTGTGAGCTCTGTGCCTGCAGCTCCAGCTATCGCTAGCTATTTAGATGGCTATTAAGGCCTGCTGCTATACAGCATGTTTATCGACAGCATTATCAGAGCTCTGTGGTGTTTTATGGGCTGCTGTTAGGCTGTGGTTAAGATGACGTAAACAAGCAGCTCCTTATGTATTTTCTACTGATGTACTGTATACAACGCAGAAACACATTCAGCCCTACACACACATAAATGTTTCTCAATGTAGCTTGTTGTGTTTTGGTTATCTAATCTTGTCTATCCTGGAATCTAATTAGACAGGAAGCGGCACAGATCCTAATCCAGTAGCTTGTCATCTCCAGTTTGGACTACTGCAACTCGCTGTTGGCTGGGCTCCCCGCTTGTGCCATCAAACCCTTGCAACTTATCCAAAACGCTGCAGCACACATTGTGTTCCACTTTACCAAGTTCTCCCATGTCACCCCGCTCCTCCGCACACTCCACAGGCCTCCAGTCGAAGCTTGCATCCACAACAAGACCATGGTACTTGCCTACGTAGCAGGAAGAGGAACTGGCCCTCCCTATCTTCAGGCTATGCTCCTAAACCTCAACCCGAGTACTCCGTTCTGCCAACTCTGGTCTCTTGGCCCTCCCACCCCTGCAGGAAGGCCTACTGACACCCTCACTGTAGTCATAAACCAGGATAATCTACTGTACTCTACTAACCATCATCAATGTAGTCATCTACCAGGATAATCTCCACTACTCAACCTACAATCCACACTGTAGTAATTTACCAGGAGGATATCCTATACTCTACTCACCCATTTTACCGTAGTCATCCACCAGGATGATTTCATATGTTCTATTTACCATCTTCACTGTAGTCATTTACCAGGCTGATCTCCTCTACTCTACTCACCATCCTCACTGTAGTTATCTACTAGGATGTTCTCCTCTACCCTACTAACCATCATCAATGTAGTCATCTACCTGGATGATCTCCTCTACTCACCATCCTCACTGTATCATCTCCCTGGATGATCTCCTCTACTCACCATCCTCACTGTTTCATCTTCCTGGATGATCTCCTCTACTCACCATCGCCACTGTATCATCTCCCTGGATGATCTCCTCTACTCACCATCCTCACTGTATCATCTCCCTGGATGATCTCCTCTACTCACCATCCTCACTGTATCATCTCCCTGGATGATCTCCTCTACTCACCATCCTCACTGTATCATCTCCCTGGATCATCATCTCCTCTACTCACCATCCTCACTGTATCATCTCCCTGGATGATCTCCTCTACTCACCATCCTCACTGTATCATCTCCCTGGATGATCTCCTCTACTCACCATCCCCAATGTAGTCATCTACCTGGATGATCTCCTCTACTCACCATCGCCACTGTATCATCTCCCTATATGATCTCCTCTACTCACCATCCTCACTGTTTCATCTCCCTGGATGATCTCCTACTCTACTCACCATCCCCACTGTATCATCTCCCTGGATGATCTCCTCTACTCACTATCCCCACTGTATCATGATCTCCTCTACTCACTATCCCCACTGTATCATCTCCCTAGATGATCTCCTCTACTCACCATCCTCACTGTTTCATCTCCCTGGATGATCTCCTCTACTCACCATCCTCACTGTATCATCTCCTTGGATGATCACCTCTACTCACCATCCTCACTGTATCATCTCCCTGGATGATCTCCTCTACTCACCATCCTCACTGTATCATCTCCCTAGATGATCTCCTCTACTCACCATCCTCACTGTATCATCTCCCTGAATGATCTCCTATACTCACCATCCTCACTGTAGTCATATACCAGGATGATCTCCTACTCTACTCACTATCTTTACAGTAGTGATTTACCTTGACGATTTTCTGAAGTCTACTCACCATCCTCACTGTATTGATCTTTCGGGATGATCTCCTATACTCTACTAACAATCCTCATTGTAGTCTGGCTAAGAGCATCTGCTAAATGACAAAAATATTACCATTATTTCTGGAGTTGAGATAAAATACATTGTCTTTTTTAATTTTTTACAATCATTGAATTATATAGTAGCAGTGTATTTCATGCTGCACACCTGTTTGACAGGTGGTTACATATGATTTGGCTGGAGGGGATCAGATATAAAAAGTCACACCTGTCTGACAGGTGGTTACATATGATTTGGCTGGAGGGGATCAGATATAAAAAGTCACACTTGTCTGACAGGTGGTTACATATGATTTGGCTGGAGGGGATCAGATATAAAAGTCACACTTGTCTGACAGGTGGTTACATATGATTTGGCTGGAGGGGATCAGATATAAAAAGTCACACCTGTCTGACAGGTGGTTACATATGATTTGGCTGGAGGGGATCAGATATAAAAAGTCACACTTGTCTGACAGGTGGTTACATATGATTTGGCTGGAGGTGGGATCAGATATAAAAGTCACACTTGTCTGACAGGTGGTTACATATGATTTGGCTGGAGGGGATCAGATATAAAAAGTCACACTTGTCTGACAGGTGGTTACATATGATTTGGCTGGAGGGATCAGATATAAAAAGTTGTCTGACTGTTACATATGATTTGGCTGGAGGGGATCAGATATAAAAGTCACACCTGTCTGACAGGTGGTTACATATGATTTGGCTGGAGGGGATCAGATATAAAAAGTCACACCTGTCTGACAGGTGGTTACATATGATTTGGCTGGAGGGGATCAGATATAAAAAAAGTCACACTTGTCTGACAGGTGGTTACATATGATTTGGCTGGAGGGGATCAGATATAAAAAGTCACACCTGTCTGACAGGTGGTTACATATGATTTGGCTGGAGGGGATCAGATATAAAAGTCACACTTGTCTGACAGGTGGTTACATATGATTTGGCTGGAGGGGATCAGATATAAAAAGTCACACCTGTCTGACAGGTGGTTACATATGATTTGGCTGGAGGGGATCAGATATAAAAAGTCACACTTGTCTGACAGGTGGTTACATATGATTTGGCTGGAGGGGATCAGATATAAAAGTCACACTTGTCTGACAGGTGGTTACATATGATTTGGCTGGAGGGATATATAAAAGTCACACTTGTCTGACAGGTGGTTACATATGATTTGGCTGGAGGGGATCAGATATAAAAAGTCACACCTGTCTGACAGGTGGTTACATATGATTTGGCTGGAGGGGATCAGATATAAAAGTCACACAAAATGATTTCTGAGGGGATCAGATATAAAAAGTCACCTGTCTGACAGGTGGTTACATATGATTTGGCTGGAGGGGATCAGATATAAAAGTCACACCTGTCTGACAGGTGGTTACATATGATTTGGCTGGAGGGGATCAGATATAAAAAGTCACACCTGTCTGACAGGTGGTTACATATGATTTGGCTGGGGGGATCAGATATAAAAGTCACACTTGTCTGACAGGTGGTTACATATGATTTGGCTGGAGGGGATCAGATATAAAAAGTCACACCTGTCTGACAGGTGGTTACATATGATTTGGCTGGGGGATCAGATATAAAAGTCACACCTGTCTGACAGGTGGTTACATATGATTTGGCTGGAGGGGATCAGATATAAAAAGTCACACCTGTCTGACAGGTGGTTACATATGATTTGGCTGGATCAGATATAAAAAGTCACACCTGGATCAGATATAAAATTTGGCTGGGGATCAGATATAAAAAGTCACACCTGTCTGACAGGTGGTTACATATGATTTGGCTGGAGGGGATCAGATATAAAAGTCACACTTGTCTGACAGGTGGTTACATATGATTTGGCTGGAGGGGATCAGATATAAAAAGTCACACTTGTCTGACAGGTGGTTACATATGATTTGGCTGGAGGGGATCAGATATAAAAAGTCACACCTGTCTGACAGGTGGTTACATATGATTTGGCTGGAGGGGATCAGATATAAAAAGTCACACCTGTCTGACAGGTGGTTACATATGATTTGGCTGGAGGGGATCAGATATAAAAAGTCACACCTGTCTGACAGGTGGTTACATATGATTTGGCTGGAGGGGATCAGATATAAAAAGTCACACCTGTCTGACAGGTGGTTACATATGATTTGGCTGGAGGGGATCAGATATAAAAAGTCACACCTGTCTGACAGGTGGTTACATATGATTTGGCTGGAGGGGATCAGATATAAAAAGTCACACCTGTCTGACAGGTGGTTACATATGATTTGGCTGGATTTGGCTGGGGATCAGATATAAAAAGTCACACCTGTCTGACAGGTGGTTACATATGATTTGGCTGGAGGGGATCAGATATAAAAAGTCACACCTGTCTGACAGGTGGTTACATATGATTTGGCTGGGGGATCAGATATAAAAGTCACACCTGTCTGACAGGTGGTTACATATGATTTGGCTGGAGGGGATCAGATATAAAAGTCACACTTGTCTGACAGGTGGTTACATATGATTTGGCTGTCTGAGGTGGGATCAGATATAAAAGTCACACCTGTCTGACAGGTGGTTACATATGATTTGGCTGGAGGGGATCAGATATAAAAAGTCACACCTGTCTGACAGGTGGTTACATATGATTTGGCTGGAGGGGATCAGATATAAAAGTCACACTTGTCTGACAGGTGGTTACATATGATTTGGCTGGAGGGGATCAGATATAAAAGTCACACTTGTCTGATTTGGCTGGAGGTCAGATATAAAAAGTCACACCTGTCTGACAGGTGGTTACATATGATTTGGCTGGAGGGGATCAGATATAAAAGTCACACTTGTCTGACAGGTGGTTACATATGATTTGGCTGGAGGGGATTTGTCTGACAGGTGGTTACATATGATTTGGCTGGAGGGGATCAGATATAAAAAGTCACACCTGTCTGACAGGTGGTTACATATGATTTGGCTGGAGGGGATCAGATATAAAAGTCACACTTGTCTGACAGGTGGTTACATATGATTTGGCTGGAGGGGATCAGATATAAAAGTCACACTTGTCTGACAGGTGGTTACATATGATTTGGCTGGAGGGGATCAGATATAAAAGTCACACTTGTCTGACAGGTGGTTACATATGATTTGGCTGGAGGGGATCAGATATAAAAAGTCACACCTGTCTGACAGGTGGTTACATATGATTTGGCTGGAGGGGATCAGATATAAAAAGTCACACCTGTCTGACAGGTGGTTACATATGATTTGGCTGGAGGGGATCAGATATAAAAAGTCACACCTGTCTGACAGGTGGTTACATATGATTTGGCTGGAGGGGATCAGATATAAGTCACACCTGTCTGACAGGTGGTTACATATGATTTGGCTGGATTTGGCTGGGGATCAGATATAAAAAGTCACACCTGTCTGACAGGTGGTTACATATGATTTGGCTGGAGGGGATCAGATATAAAAGTCACACTTGTCTGACAGGTGGTTACATATGATTTGGCTGGAGGGGATCAGATATAAAAAGTCACACCTGTCTGACAGGTGGTTACATATGATTTGGCTGGAGGGGATCAGATATAAAAGTCAAGTCACATTTGGCTGGAGGGGATCTGTCTGACAGGTGGTTACATATGATTTGGCTGGAGGGGATCAGATATAAAAAGTCACACCTGTCTGACAGGTGGTTACATATGATTTGGCTGGAGGGGATCAGATATAAAAAGTCACACCTGTCTGACAGGTGGTTACATATGATTTGGCTGGAGGGGATCAGATATCAGATAAAAGTCACACCTGTCTGACAGGTGGTTACATATGATTTGGCTGGAGGGGATCAGATATAAAAAGTCACACCTGTCTGACAGGTGGTTACATATGATTTGGCTGGAGGGGATCAGATATAAAAGTCACACCTGTCTGACAGGTGGTTACATATGATTTGGCTGGAGGGGATCAGATATAAAAAGTCACACTTGTCTGACAGGTGGTTACATATGATTTGGCTGGACCTGTCTGACAGGGGATCAGATATAAAAGTCACACCTGTCTGACAGGTGGTTACATATGATTTGGCTGGAGGGGATCAGATATAAAAGTCACACTTGTCTGACAGGTGGTTACATATGATTTGGCTGGAGGGGATCAGATATAAAAGTCACACCTGTCTGACAGGTGGTTACAGGTGGTTACATATGATTTGGCTGGAGGATCAGATATAAAAAGTCACACTTGTCTGACAGGTGGTTACATATGATTTGGCTGGAGGGGATCAGATATAAAAGTCACACCTGTCTGACAGGTGGTTACATATGATTTGGCTGGAGGGGATCAGATATAAAAAGTCACACTTGTCTGACAGGTGGTTACATATGATTTGGCTGGAGGGGACATATGATTTGGCTGGAGGGGACCTCAGATATAAAAAACTTGTCTGACAGGTGGTTACATATGATTTGGCTGGAGGGGATCAGATATAAAAGTCACACTTGTCTGACAGGTGGTTACATATGATTTGGCTGAGGGGATCAGATATAAAAGTCACACTTGTCTGACAGGTGGTTACATATGATTTGGCTGGAGGGGATCAGATATAAAAGTCACACTTGTCTGACAGGTGGTTACATATGATTTGGCTGGAGTGGGATCAGATATAAAAGTCACACTTGTCTGACAGGTGGTTACATATGATTTGGCTGGAGGGGATCAGATATAAAAAGTCACACCTGTCTGACAGGTGGTTACATATGATTTGGCTGGAGGGGATCAGATATAAAAAGTCAAAAGTCACACTTGTCTGACAGGTGGTTACATATGATTTGGCTGGAGGGGATCAGATCTAAAAAGTCACACCTGTCTGACAGGTGGTTACATATGATTTGGCTGGAGGGGATCAGATATAAAAGTCACACTTGTCTGACAGGTGGTTACATATGATTTGGCTGGAGGGGATCAGGGAGGTGGTTCATGATATATAAAAAGTCACACCTGTCTGACAGGTGGTTACATATGATTTGGCTGGAGGGATCAGATATAAAAAGTCACACCTGTCTGACAGGTGGTTACATATGATTTGGCTGGAGGGGATCAGATATAAAAAGTCACACCTGTCTGACAGGTGGTTACATATGATTTGGCTGGAGGGGATCAGATATAAAAAGTCACACTTGTCTGACAGGTGGTTACATATGATTTGGCTGGAGGGGATCAGATATAAAAAGTCACACCTGTCTGACAGGTGGTTACATATGATTTGGCTGGAGGGGATCAGATATAAAAGTCACACTTGTCTGACAGGTGGTTACATATGATTTGGCTGGAGGGGATCAGATATAAAAAGTC
Organism: Oncorhynchus nerka; assembly: GCF_034236695.1. Taxonomy (NCBI): domain Eukaryota; kingdom Metazoa; phylum Chordata; class Actinopteri; order Salmoniformes; family Salmonidae; genus Oncorhynchus; species Oncorhynchus nerka. Next base: position 32,673,855 of record NC_088408.1, read on the forward strand.
ACACCTGTCTGACAGGTGGTTACATATGATTTGGCTGGAGGGGATCAGATATAAAAGTCACACCTGTCTGACAGGTGGTTACATATGATTTGGCTGGAGGGGATCAGATATAAAAGTCACACTTGTCTGACAGGTGGTTACATATGATTTGGCTGGAGGGGATCAGATATAAAAAGTCACACCTGTCTGACAGGTGGTTACATATGATTTGGCTGGAGGGGATCAGATATAAAAAGTCACACCTGTCTGACAGGTGGTTACATATGATTTGGCTGGAGGGGATCAGATATAAAAAGTCACACTTGTCTGACAGGTGGTTACATATGATTTGGCTGGAGGGGATCAGATATAAAAGTCACACTTGTCTGACAGGTGGTTACATATGATTTGGCTGGAGGGGATCAGATATAAAAGTCACACTTGTCTGACAGGTGGTTACATATGATTTGGCTGGAGGGGATCAGATATAAAAAGTCACACCTGTCTGACAGGTGGTTACATATGATTTGGCTGGAGGGGATCAGATATAAAAGTCACACCTGTCTGACAGGTGGTTACATATGATTTGGCTGGAGGGGATCAGATATAAAAAGTCACACCTGTCTGACAGGTGGTTACATATGATTTGGCTGGAGGGGATCAGATATAAAAGTCACACTTGTCTGACAGGTGGTTACATATGATTTGGCTGGAGGGGATCAGATATAAAAAGTCACACTTGTCTGACAGGTGGTTACATATGATTTGGCTGGAGGGGATCAGATATAAAAAGTCACACCTGTCTGACAGATGGTTACATATGATTTGGCTGGAGGGGATCAGATATAAAAGTCACACTTGTCTGACAGGTGGTTACATATGATTTGGCTGGAGGGGATCAGATCTAAAAAGTCACACCTGTCTGACAGGTGGTTACATATGATTTGGCTGGAGGGGATCAGATATAAAAGTCACACTTGTCTGACAGGTGGTTACATATGATTTGGCTGGAGGGGATCAGATATAAAAAGTCACACCTGTCTGACAGGTGGTTACATATGATTTGGCTGGAGGGGATCAGATATAAAAGTCACACCTGTCTGACAGGTGGTTACATATGATTTGGCTGGAGGGGATCAGATATAAAAAGTCACACTTGTCTGACAGGTGGTTACATATGATTTGGCTGGAGGGGATCAGATATAAAAGTCACACTTGTCTGACAGGTGGTTACATATGATTTGGCTGGAGGGGATCAGATATAAAAAGTCACACTTGTCTGACAGGTGGTTACATATGATTTGGCTGGAGGGGATCAGATATAAAAAGTCACACTTGTCTGACAGGTGGTTACATATGATTTGGCTGGAGGGGATCAGATATAAAAAGTCACACCTGTCTGACAGATGGTTACATATGATTTGGCTGGAGGGGATCAGATATAAAAAGTCACACCTGTCTGACAGGTGGTTACATATGATTTGGCTGGAGGGGATCAGATATAAAAGTCACACTTGTCTGACAGGTGGTTACATATGATTTGGCTGGAGGGGATCAGATCTAAAAAGTCACACCTGTCTGACAGGTGGTTACATATGATTTGGCTGGAGGGGATCAGATATAAAAGTCACACTTGTCTGACAGGTGGTTACATATGATTTGGCTGGAGGGGATCAGATATATTTGGCTGGGGGGGAAATCAGATATAAAAGTCACACCTGTCTGACAGGTGGTTACATATGATTTGGCTGGAGGGGATCAGATATAAAAAGTCACACCTGTCTGACAGGTGGTTACATATGATTTGGCTGGAGGGGATCAGATATAAAAAGTCACACCTGTCTGACAGGTGGTTACATATGATTTGGCTGGAGGGGATCAGATATAAAAAGTCACACTTGTCTGACAGGTGGTTACATATGATTTGGCTGGAGGGGATCAGATATAAAAAGTCACACCTGTCTGACAGGTGGTTACATATGATTTGGCTGGAGGGGATCAGATATAAAAAGTCACACTTGTCTGACAGGTGGTTACATATGATTTGGCTGGAGGGGATCAGATATAAAAGTCACACTTGTCTGACAGGTGGTTACATATGATTTGGCTGGAGGGGATCAGATATAAAAGTCACACCTGTCTGACAGGTGGTTACATATGATTTGGCTGGAGGGGATCAGATATAAAAAGTCACACCTGTCTGACAGGTGGTTACATATGATTTGGCTGGAGGGGATCAGATATAAAAAGTCACACCTGTCTGACAGGTGGTTACATATGATTTGGCTGGAGGATCAGATATAAAAAGTCACACCTGTCTGACAGGTGGTTACATATGATTTGGCTGGAGGGGATCAGATATAAAAAGTCACACCTGTCTGACAGGTGGTTACATATGATTTGGCTGGAGGGGATCAGATATAAAAAGTCACACCTGTCTGACAGGTGGTTACATATGATTTGGCTGGATTTGGCTGGGGATCAGATATAAAAAGTCACACCTGTCTGACAGGTGGTTACATATGATTTGGCTGGAGGGGATCAGATATAAAAAGTCACACCTGTCTGACAGGTGGTTACATATGATTTGGCTGGAGGGGATCAGATATAAAAGTCACACTTGTCTGACAGGTGGTTACATATGATTTGGCTGGAGGGGATCAGATATAAAAAGTCACACCTGTCTGACAGGTGGTTACATATGATTTGGCTGGAGGGGATCAGATATAAAAAGTCACACTTGTCTGACAGGTGGTTACATATGATTTGGCTGGAGGGGATCAGATATAAAAAGTCACACCTGTCTGACAGGTGGTTACATATGATTTGGCTGGAGGGGATCAGATATAAAAAGTCACACCTGTCTGACAGGTGGTTACATATGATTTGGCTGGAGGGGATCAGATATAAAAAGTCACACCTGTCTGACAGGTGGTTACATATGATTTGGCTGGAGGGGATCAGATATAAAAAGTCACACCTGTCTGACAGGTGGTTACATATGATTTGGCTGGAGGGGATCAGATATAAAAAGTCACACCTGTCTGACAGGTGGTTACATATGATTTGGCTGGAGGGGATCAGATATAAAAAGTCACACTTTTCTTGACCCTTGGACCGAAATTGTACGCTTTGAATATTTCCCCAAATCCTCCAACTCTGACCCTTAGCAAAAGGAAATAACAGTTGTCCTAATGTCCTTGTACACACCATGTTCATTGCTATGCTTCAGAGAGGAGAATTAGCTGATGGCTTTCAGCTAATTCTCCTCTCTGAAGCATAGTAATGAACACGAAAAAAACCAGGGTGTATCCTCTTAAAAACATTAGGAAAATAAACCAACATTTCAAAACAGGATGTTAGCACCATTATTCATCAAATTATACTCTCACAATCATACTTGAACAACTTGTGCTTTTAGAAACATATTGTTTCTAAAAAGAAAAGTTGTTTTTACCTTCATGTACGTTCAGGACTTTAGGATCATGGATCAATCAACACACTGATAATTTCCACACATAAAGCGTAGTAATCCAAAGAACTTCACTTAACTGACCATTATGTGGTGCCATTGGCTAACAATACCAGTGTAAAGGCATGCAAATGACTTGGATTTCCTTACGTTCAACAACAGATAAATAACCAATGAATTCAACAGCCAGTATCTGTCAGTGAAATTGACTGGCATTTAGTTCATATTTTACATTATCAATGTCTTTTTTTCAGCTTTTATGCACTCGTAGTCTGACACCAACAGAAACACAAGATATCATGTTTTTGTCATTAATCTTTTTCTGGAGGCAGCTCTGCAGAATGGTCACTAGTTAGCACAACCACAAAGTCATACCATCTGATTTAAAACCTAACACGACTTACCCTAATGCCTAACCCTAACCTAATGAATTTTTACACTGTATCTAATATGGACTTTTCAGATGGCCCATAGAGTAAATCGCTCAGTTCTGCTTCCAGGGCAAGATTCACGAAAATAAATGTCCACCTGCAAAAGAAACCCTCAGCCAAACAAACATCTTACTTCTGAACTAACATAACTTCTTGAGTAAAGCAGTACCACAGACTGCCTGAATCCTCTCCCACACACATCTCAGTAGACAATCCCCACTGGCCACACACTGGTTGAATCAACGTTGTTTCCACGTAATTTAAATGAAATTACATTGAACCAACTTGGAATAGACATTGAATTGACGTCTGTGCCCAGTGGGTCTCTTCTGCAGCTAATATCTCATTGTGGAACCCACTTTTGTTTATAACATGTTTATCCTCTGGAATCACCACATGACCATGTCAGGTGCATCACTGCTCTGTCTATACAGTAGGTCCTCTGTCATACTTTCATTAACGCTGTACTGAAACTTGACCCAAGGCACTACTTTCATTCTCTGCTTGTGTCATACTTCCACATTGGCATACTCAAGCTCAACCATATCCCTGTCATTCAAGGCCCCTCTGGGGTTGTCGCTTGTCAAAGGACAAACATCCTGCCATGCTCTCAGAGGCATAGCAACATTTCTTTCTTCACAGGATGGGAGCTGGAGATAAAAGGCAGGTTAACAGGAAGATGCTACTTGGTAACGGGCCTGATGTCAGACTCTTGTTTTTGGTGTTTTTTCTTTGTCAACTTTCGACTTGGCTATTTCTGTAGTGTTTGACGCCATGCTTGTGGAGGTGTTCGGTGTGTGTAGTGTGTCTAAATCCTTGTATCCATTTTAGTGGATGCCATTCATCATCACTATCAATCCCCCATGGGAGCGAGAGGACTCTTTTCTGTGGGAAGTTCAGCATACACTGGTCACAATCTCCCTCGACAGGCTTGGCCAGTATACCACCTGATCATTTCGACATCTACTGTATTGTAGGTTCTTATCTATGATATCCTGTTGACCAGCACTTATATAATACCAAAGATTAGATAACAATATAAACTATTCTAGACATTCTAGAAATTCTATCATGTCTAAATGAAACATGGAGATATTTGAAAAATGGTTTCCTGCTTCAGAATAAACCCACATTAATAATAGCACAGCATTGTTGCCATATCCATGTACTCAAGGGCAACTTTCTAGGTTTACACTGACATTTATTATGTCTTTGTGCTTTACCGCTAACACCCAGAATTAGAGAAGAGTAAAACATGATCTTAAACTGAACACCCAGACATTCAGTACATTAGTCACTCACTACTCTGAAGAGTAGAGTATACCTACACTACCCAGGCTCCTCATGGCTAGGGCAGGCCCAGCATGGCTTATATGACCACAAACATGTCAATGATTTGCCCAGCTGTAGCTGAGTAATGCACTGTTTCATGTGCAATTGCACTGTGTTTGATGTGGGGGCAGTGGTAACCCATCAATTAGGGCCTGTTTTGAGCCCCACATTTTTAGCAAAAAAATATCATTATGATTTATACAAATTAAAATAAAAAATGAATAATGCCGTATACAAACATGGTCTCTTTTTTGCTTTCTTGGGTAAGGCAGCTCCAAAATGCAGGCATTTCAGCCTAGCTCAGGTAATGTTCTCTAGTTGTGCCGTGATTTGCTCAGTGTTCTGTCACTCATGGGGACACTACGTCACCGCCAAATCTAAGGGTAGAGCTCGAAAATTCGACAGTAGCTTTGATTGGACTGATCATGTCAACATCATACTTTCAAAATCTTAGCTAGCAAATTCAACAATGAGTGGTTTGGAAGCAATCAGTGTCTAACTGCAAGCATTGCAAAGTAATCACTAGCCTGCTATTCAGTGGAGTGGTTGTATGGTCCCAAGTACGGGTTTAAGGGTCTCTTATTCATGCTTAAAATTATAAACATTCAACATTGGCCATGCTGTCAATCCTGCATGTGTTGACTGTTGACTCGGAACTGAGAAATCTGACTTCAGTGAGTTCAAGACAACTGGGAACTTGGGAAAAAACTAGTTATGACTGTGAAAATACGTTCATCCAACTCAGAATTGTAAGTCGGGAACTCAGGCCTCTTTCTAGAGCTATGACCTGAAGATCACTGACGTCATCATGATTCGACCTTGTTTATTTCCGAATTCCCAGTTGTCTTGAAAGCACAATAAATCCAGAGAATGCCAGACTTTGATGACAAAGTTTGATGACAAAATTTGCCCACGAAGGACTGCCGAGCCATCTTCCTGTTCAAGTGAGCACAGCACAAAAATGTATTGTATGCTGCTGCATAAGTTATGTAATATGCCAGGGAGATATGTATACTGTAGCTAAGAAAGTAATACTAAGTGTATGTTCTGTAGTAAGCTGTTAGTAGCCCATGTGCCTCACCCTGGTCTATTTTCCCCTCTTAATTTCAACTGCTGTTCTGACTTGGAGGTGCACATGTAGCCTTTAACCTGTTTCAGATAAATGTAATCATCAAATATTGTAAGAGCTTTTGTCTGTTTATAGACCCCCTTTATTTATCCAACGGTTCTGACTTGGAGTAAGACGACCCATGTTCTGAATTCTGTCGCTATACATTTCAAAAGTGCTGAACAAATAGTCATATTGACTACGTCTGTCCTAGCTCGCTCATTAATGTCTTAACCAAAATTACGGATTGCTTCTTATCCGCTTGTCGTCCCCTTATGCCATAGTTTGTACAACTCAATTGTCATTAGAAACCACATTTGTTAAAGCAAGTCAGAAATATCAGCTATGTTTTTTAAGGCAGTAAATGAGGCTGAATGAACTATTTTTGCTGCCAGACAGGGCTCTGCTGACAGCCAGGTGTAGCAGTGGTAAGGTGTTGGGACAGGTTTATGGAGGCCCTAACAGTTTGTGGGCACCTTTTGTCACTGTTATAGTGCAATTAATGTATTGTTTAGTGTTGTGTTGTGTAGTGGCTTTGATGGCATGCATCCCAATTTTTTTGTTTTTTTGTTTGCCCCACTAAGGTTTACATGCTAAAATTGCCAATGTGTGAGGGCCCTGGTAACTGCAGCAGAATTGAATGTAAAAAACATTGATGTCACTTATTACATCCACTTCAATCAGTGTAGATGAAGGGGAGGAGACAATTGCCTTGAGACAATTGAGATACAGTGCCTTGCCAAAGTATTCATCCCCCTTGGCGTTTTTCCGATTTTATTGCATTTCATCCTGTATTTTTATTTGGACTTCATGTAATGGACATACACAAAATAGTCCAAATTGGTGAAGTGAAATGCAAAAAATTACTTATTTCAAAAAATTCTCAAATATAAAAAAACAGAAAATTGGTGCATGCATACCCCCTTGGCACCATGAAGACAAGGAGCTCTCCAAACAGGTCAGGGACAAAGTTGTGGAGAAGTACAGATCAGGGTTGGGTTATAAAAAAATATTAGAAACTTTGAACATCCCACAGAGCACCATGAAATCCATTATTAAAAAATGGAAAGAATATGGCAGCACAACAAACCTGCCAAGAGAGGGCCGCCCACCAAAACCCACGGACCAGGCAAGGAGGGCATTAATCAGAGAGGCAACAAAGAGACCAAAGATAACCCTGAAGGAGCTGCAAAGCTCCACAGTGGAGATTGGAGTATCTGTCCATAGATCCGGTTTAAGCCGTACACTCCACAGAGCTGGGCTTTACGGAAGAGTGTCCAGAAAAAAATGTATCAAACACATTTGGTGTTCACCAAAAGGCATGTGGGAGACTCCCCAAACATATGGAAGAAGGTACTCTGGTCAGATGAGACTAAAATTTAGCTTTTTGGCCATCAAGGAAAATGCTGTGTCTGGTACAAACCCAACACTTCTCAGCACCCACAGTGAAGCATGGTGGTGGCAGCATCATGTTGTGGGGATGTTTTTCCATTGGCAGGGACAGAGAAACTGTTCAGAATTGAATAAATGATGGATGGCGCTAAATACAGGGGAAATTCTTGAGGGAAACCTGTTTCAGTCTTCCAGAGATTTGAGACTGGGACGGAGTTTCACCTTCCAGCAGGACAATGACCCTAAGCATACTGCTAAAGCAACACTAGAGTGGTTTAAGGGGAAACATTTAAATGTCTTGGAATGACCTAGTCAAAGCCCAGACCTCAATCCAATTGAGAATCTGTGGTATGACTTAAAGATTGCTGTACACCAGTGGAACCCATCCAACTTGAAGGAGCTGGAGCAGTTTTGCCTTGAAGAATGGGCAAAAATCCCAGTGGCTAGATGTGCCAAGCTTATAGAGACATACCCCAAGAGACCTGCAGCTGTAATTGCTGCAAAATGTGTCTCTACAAAGTTTTGACCTTGGGGGTGAATAGTTATGCACTCTCAAGTTTTCTGTTTTTTTTTGTTTCACAATAAAAAATATTTTGCACCTTCAAAGTGGTAGGCATGTTGTGTAAATCAAATAATAAAACCCCCCCCTCCAAAAAAATATATTTTAATTCCAGGTTGTAAGGCAACAAAATAGAAAAATGCAAAGTGGGGTGAATATTTTTGCAAGCTACTGTATGTATTGTGTATGTGTGCCATTCAGAGGGTGAATGAGCAAGACAAAAGAATGGGGTATGGTAGTAGGTACCAGGCGCACTGGTTTGTGTCAAGAACTGCAACACTGCTGTTTTTTTCATGCTCAACAGTTTCCCGTGTGTATCAAGAATGGTCCACCACCCAATGGACATCCAGCCAACTTGACACCCATTTTGGGAAGCATTGGAGTCAACATGGACCAGCATCCCTGTGGAATGTTTTTGACATCTTGTAGAGTCCATGCTCTGACGAATTAAGGCTGCTCTGAGGGCAAAAGGAGGGGGAAGGTGTTCTTAATGTTTTGTACGCTCAGTGTATGCGGACTTGTTATGGTGTTGGATGTGATGGGACCTCTGAGGGGCTCAAGGCTCAGTTTGAGAGTAGTATGAACAAAACAGATACTTATACTCAGAGCACAGGGGTCAATGTTTGGGATGGGCCTACAACATTTTCACAACATTTTTACCAAACGGAACGAAGAAGCAATATGCAGCATGTTAATAATGCTACCATGTCATGGAAATGTGGAGGACAAAATGGCTGAATGTTCCCTTTTAATCTGCTTTGCAATGGTCCAATAACACTGTACATGTCTGCACTGTACATACTTGCATGTGTTTTAGATGCAAGTAGATTAATGTATAATATACATTAATATTATGTGACCTAGATATTTACCTCCAAAGAAAGCACATTTTTTTTTGAAGATGATTCCCAGATTTGTCTTACAGTATCTGTCTCTGATCACACACACATACAGAATGGAATGTCGTGCTACAGCAGCTCAGAATTCTTCCGTTGACAGTCCATGAGTGTGCTTGTTGTTCTTGGCCTGTTAGTGGCTCTCTGTTATTGTCCTTCTTTTTCTTTGCTCCTATTGGTGGAGCAGAAGGATGCTTTTGACCTGGAAAAGCCTTGACTAAACACAAGGGAACACTTAACGGTGGGACTTATTTCCCGTTGTCACTGTCACTTAAACTCAAATAGAATCGGTATGATATTTGTGTCATCTTTCATCCCCCAAGACCCTTTACTAAATATATGACAATAGATTGAGTAAGAAAAATTTGCTAGAAGGTCAAAGAGAATTGTACCATGGAGAATCATTACAAGGCTATTCCAAATGATACACTCCCACGGTTGCTGTAAATGCCCGGTTTCATTTTGATAGACATTATTCACGAGACACAGTTAAACTGCAGTTTCAGGGGTGTTTATTGTGCATTTAACAGTCCCATGTACATAAATCTGTCTCTTCATCTGTGTGTTTGTTAACTAATTGAAACAGTCATTGTCCTTGACCCAGGAGAACACAGCTGTGTTCTTAAGCCACAAAATGGGACTTTGCTGAGAGACTGCAGACTCTGGGAGACTCAACACAACACAATACTATCAGTTAGTTTAAATGGCCATATCCTCTCTTACCCCTCCCCCGAGTCAGTATCATCCAAGCCTCTCTCCCCTCTCCGGCCTCTCAAACACACCCAGGCCGGAGGCTGTGCGAGCCACGCACCATCCGCATCACCACTTCATTAATTCTCTCTGCTGCCAGTAGTCTGATCTGGCACTTAAGTAAGAGATGCTTGTGGTTGCTCCCACACTTCTAGAAATACCTTCATCCATTCCAGGGAGGTATGAGGGGTCAGGGGCCTACCTTGCTGTCTGGCTAATCCCCATTCCTTCTCCATCTTTACTCCTCAACATGAACATATTTCAGAGCAGATGAAACTTCAGATAAGATGAGAATTCCTCAACTCTCTTTGATGAAATAGTATGTTGATGAACTAACTACTATGGATTTTAAAAAAATGTTTTACTTTTATTTAACTAGGGAATTCAGTTAAGAACAAATTCTTACATACAATGATGGCCTACTGGGGAACAGTGGGTTAACTGCCTTGTTCAGGGGCAGAACGACAGATTCGTTGCCTTGTCAGCTCAGGGATTAGATCTGGCAACCTTTCGGTTACCAGCCCAACGCTCTAACATCCAGGCAACCTGCCACCCCAATGTTTTCCACAAATGAGGCACGCTCTTCCATTTTCCTGTGTAAAGTACACTATGTGGTATATCTCACATGATGAAGTCTTAGATTTCCTAATCCTAAAGAAAAGATCATGAGTCTAGTCCAGTGTTCTTGTCATTGCTGTGGTCAAGGAGAGTCCACTAATCCTCCTTTCTAGCCTCTATCCACCCGTCTCTGAGCCATAGGTAGTAATGTAGTGGCATTGACACATACTATATGAATGGGCAATTGTGGCTAATATTGGAGTGGTGGTGACGGTAGAAGTTTGGAGTTTGGACACTGCCCTTGTTTGTGCCCTCTGACAGAGGAAGAGTCCAAGGAAAGGTGACCTTCATCATTCACAGGAACTCAAGTTCCATCATTCACCCTGTCAAAAGATACAAGGCCTTAATCCACATTATTTAAGGAATTTAATATGTTGTTTATCATTATCTGTTGATGATTTGTGCAAGCACTGTATCATTCTTAAATACATGTCAGGTATGATTATAGTGAGTCATGGCTGACATTCTAGGGAAATAGTTTCTAAAAATACTGAAAATAGACTCATTCACTTCTGGTTTCAATGTTTTGATAGGAACATAATGTCGCCTACAGGGATAATCTATAACAAACCTGTGTGTAGCAGTGAAGGTTGTTCTACCCTACAGTCTTTTCCTGTATCTGAGTAACATTGAAATTGATGTACAGTAATGTAGGGTATAGTTTTCCCAGAGGTTGTTTAGGGGCTCATGACCTGCTAGGGAGGCCTTGCTTAATGGGAATGCTTTTGATATCCTCGCACACGCACGCACGCACACACACGGGTCCTGACTTCCACAGCTGCACTCACCCCCCATCCTGTGTGCCCCCCCCCATGATCTCCCCAGCTCTCCCACTGGCCTTTTCTCTCTCTCAATAACCTACATAACACCCAGCTTGCAGACAGAGCAACATCCAATCACGGCCCTGTGTAGCTGTAGAGAGCTGCGGAGAACCTTCATCCCAGAGGCAGGTGTGGATTCCCTGAGGTCAAGACTCCTGAGAGTGCTGGCTGAGCCAACAGTCCAGTGTACTTATTTACCCAGAATACTTAGATCAGCCACAGGGGAGAGAGTGGAGGTTCTCAGGGCCTCTCCAATGACACATCTAAACACAGTGCAGTCAGATGTGTCCGCTCTCACCCTGCCTGGCCTGCTGTCAACCCCACCACCCCCCCCACTGTACTGCACTCTATGTTTGTTTGACTGCTGTGTTGATGGTCAAAAGAGCTGAGTTTCTACTAGCACTGTCCTCTTGTCTCATTTCTGCTACAGGGTGCGACAAATACTCAAAGCCATGCAAAAGCTGAAGCTTACTTCTGCCAAAAGTTGATGAAAGATCTATGACTTTGTGATGGATTTGGTGCGCAGAGATGACAGGAGCGATAACTTCCTCACACGTTAACCACAGTGTTTCCTCTGAAAAGAGAGACATATGAGGAGCACATTGAGTACATCATCTGATATTTTGCAGTACCATATGTTTTGCACTGAAAAAGGCAGAAATAACTGTATGAATTGTAAAAATATAATCAGCTCTTGCAGCTTGCAGGCAGAGGTCAACAGTGCCAGTATAGCTTTGTTCTCGTGAACATATCTGGCATGTACACTACAAAAAGTGTGCCTCCATGTATCTCTTCTCACATGGCTACATGCCCTGGGTTCAATGAGCCACACAGGCACTCCACATTACTATGGTCCTGCTCACCCTCAGTAATGCCCTGTAAACGCTTACTGTTGGAAGATGTCAATTAGCACCAGGGTGTGAGGAGTTATTGTCCCATAGCTGGAGCTGGCCGCGTGACTCCCACATACTTCCAGGATGGTGAGGTATCAGGACCATGGTGATGACTCAGGACCACGGGCACCACTCACAACACCCTCCAACCCGTCATAATATGACTCTTTCTCATGGTACCCCCATTAATATTTTAGCTCTCCGACCTCACTCTCCCTAACTATCAAGCTATGCTGCACCCCAAGACCAAGAACAATCTAAAATCTAAATTTAAGAAGGGTGTGGGGGTTTCTGTGTTTTTATTGCCTTCTCGCTCGATAAGAAGTTAGATTTATAGGGTCATCACAGTGGAGTCACTTTCATGTAGCTACAGATCATTTTAAAGAATAATTACCTCCCCCTGAGGAGGTTCATGGTGTCAGATAGACATATTCTACAGATTTATATGGTTGTAGATTCACAGCAGAGGTGTTGTTCATGGTTAAATGGAATGCACTACACGGTCTCTGGCTGCTGTAATTCAGAGGGCTGTGGTTGGGTCTGACGGCCTGGGTAAAGGAGAATAGACAAAGAGCCTGGTGCAGGGCTGAAACTGTGCAGCTGGCTGTGTAAAAATTAAAGGTCAAGTATCATTTGATTTCCATCTAGCAAATATTTCAAAACATAGAAATGCAAGTGTATGTTCTTCTCTTTAAACAACCTCATATCGAGAAAATAGGCATGAAGAAAGCCTTGTAGATGTGTATTTTAAAGAAGAGGAAGTGCCATTATTTAAAGGCCAACCCTGCTCTCGCCTCATTCACGTGAGAACCCACGTCAGCCTGTAGTTGGAGTGGACTATAGTTGGAGTGGGCTATAGTTGGATTGGGCTATAGTTGGATTGGGCTATAGTTGGAGTGGGCTATAGTTGGAGTGGGCTATAGTTGGAGTGGGCTATAGTTGGAGTGGGCTATAGTTGGAGTGGGATATAGTTGGATTGGGCTATAGTTGGGGTGGTCTGCATCACACAGGGAACGGAGGCCAATGAACCCTCGTTATAGTTTTGTCCTCTGTATCCTGCCTCTTCAGAAGTTATATACGCTCAACTCAATCACTGATTTTTTAGATACTCTGATTTTCCTTGGGAAGTGATGAGATTCCTGTTTTTGAACTATGTGTCTCCTGCTGAACAGCTTCCAGGAAACATAGTAGTTTTAAAATATTGTACATTGTGTCTCCTTGTCTGTGGAGTTTCTGGAAGTCCACCTCTTCCTCCCATCCCCTCGGGAGCTGTTAAAACCCTGGTTTCTAAAATTAAACGCAAACAGTTTGCTCTGAATCCAATTTATCAACGAAAAGACATCGTTCAAAGCCTCGGGTGAGATAAGACTCATACTAACGTCATGGTTACTGCTAGCACATCACAAATAACATGAACAGTCCAAGAGCATATCTCTCATTTGAGCTCATGATCTTCCGCTCAGGAGACATAGTATAGCTGTACATAAAAGAAAACCTGTGACTCTTTCAGAATTATTATGCACATACTGACTTGCCTGGATTTGGTACTGAGTGAAAATACAAGCCATAGATAGAGTGGATTTTATTTTACCAGGCAAGTCAGTTAAGAACAAAATCTTATTTTCAATGACGATCTAGGAACAGTGGGTTAACTGCCTGTTCAGGGGCAGAACGCCAGATCTTGTCAGCTCAGGGGTTTGAACGCCTGACCTTGTCAGCTCAGGGGTTTGAACTCACAACCTTCTGGTTACTAGTCCAACTCTCTAACCACTAGGCTACCCTGCCACTATAGGGCAGGGATCATCAACTAGATTTAGCCCTGGGCCCATTTCTTTTCTTGAGCAGATGGTCAGGGCGAAACATAATCGCAAATAATTTGTAGACTACAAGAAGCCCAAACAGATATGTTTGACTAAAACATAATAATTTCAAACTTTGCTTACATTTGTATACAATCACGTGTCTCTCTACAACACATTGGGAATACTTGGTATTTTTTATTTTTTATTAAAATAACTTGAGCTGATTTCCTAGTGTTTTTAGTCTTTTATGTCCAAAACATGAAAAAATAAAAGGAGTGGTTGGCTGTATTGTCAGTCAGGGTACAGGGGTGAGCAAGGAGCACAGCATTTCCTGTAGGAAGTGGAGAAAGTGTCGGATGTTTGCGATCTATGGTGTACTTCTCAGCTTCCTGAATGTTTGCATATGTGTGTGTGTGTGTGTTTCGTTTTACTATCCAGAAGGGATACACAAGGATAGTAAAACAAGGACATTTCTGACAAGTGGGGACATTTCGCCGGTCCTCACAACAAAAAAGGCTATTTTAGGTTTAGGGGTCAGGTTTACAGTTAGGGTTAGAATTAGGGTTAGGTTTAGGAGTTAGGGCTTAAGGTTAGGGTTAGGTTAAGGGAAATATGATTTTGAATGGTAATCAATGGTTTAGTCCCCACAAGGATAGTCAAACAAACATGTGTGGATGTTAAGGCCAGTGGCCTGCTCTTGGCCAGCCCTGACTCCAGGGCTGGGCCTCCCCTTTCCCTCAAATCCCCCCCCTTTCCCCCCCATCTCTCCCACGCACACTTACAGGGTCTACCGTGACAACAGGCAATATTCAGCTTGGCCTTTTTCTCAATGTTTTGACAGCCTAAGGAGCCATGCTGATACTTAGTCTACACAGTGAAAGTGGAAAAGTCAGATCATTACATTATTCTTCACATATTTATGAATTTGTGCAGAATTTGTGAATGAATTCTTTTACCAGGTAATTGACTGAGTACACATTCTCAGTTACAGTAACGACCTGGGGAATAGTTACAGGGGAGAGGTGGGGGATGAATGAGCAAATTAGAAGCTGGGGATGATTTGGTGGCCATGATTGGGAATTTAGCCAGGACACCAGGGTTAACACCCCTACTCTTACAATAAATGACATGGGATCTTTAGTGACCACTGAGATTCAGGAAAACCCATTTAACGTCCCATCTGAAAGACAGCACCATATACACAGGGCAATGTCCCCAATCACTGCCTTGGGGCATTGGGAAATTGTTTAAGACCAGAGGAAAGAGTGCCTCCAACTGGCCCTTCAATACCACTTCCAGCAGAATCTGGTCTCTCATCCAGGGACTGACCAGGTCCAAACCCTGCTTAGCTTCAGAGGTAATGCTAGCAGTGGGATGCAGGATGGGATGCTGCTGAACATCATTGTCACCATTGTGGAGGTGTTATTGTCATCATGGGATCAACTGTACAACAGAGTCTATTTGTCATTTGGGTGGGTTCTCATCAAGGGGACACATGGCGCCACATAGCTTCTCATGACCAAGACTGTTTTGTGTGCGTGCAGCTGGGATGCTGTGCAGACCAGAGGCAGTATCTGAGGTGACTCACCTCCCCATGTCCATGAGACACAGGGCAGGGCCAGGGAAGAGGGAAACACACTGGATCCCTGCAGACAATCTCCCGTCTCCCTGCTTTGGTCCAGGATGATGGAGCCACTCTCTGCCCTCCCATTATACACAAACATCACGTTCTAGATGGCTCGATCCTGGTGTCCAACGTATCAGCCATGTGAATGTATAGGAATGAGGAGTGTGATGCAACAAACAGGAAAACATCAATCATAGAGTTGGTGATGCAGAGGATGTATTCTGCAGAGAGGGGGTATGACCAATGTATGATCGAAGTCAGAATTTCCTTAATAAAGTGAACAAACTGTATCATCTTTCCAGGCAATAAGTCATCTGTTTAATTCATGTGTATTAGATACTGTATCCATGGTGACAGAGAAATGGAGAGAGACAATAACTTTACAATTTGTCATCCATGGTCCATTCCAGAAGTGGGAAAAACAGTACATGCCAACATTTTGGTTGCTGTATTCGAAGCTCTTGCCCTTCCCGCTGCTCTCTGCCTTCAGTCATAACAAACAAGCATGACCCACATCTCTGGCTGGAAAACCCCAGCAACTAAACTCCACAAAAACACATGTTCCCTTCTTCTCCACACAGTCTGAAAAGAAAGACATGACACGAGCGAGATGAGAGAGTTTATACAGAAGGCAGTGTGGTCTACTCCCATGTGGGGACACATGAAAACAGCACAATAAACTCTGTAATAAATGAATGAGCTTTATTTTGTTTTCAAAGCAGAACATAATATGCGGAATGTTTCACCATCCAACTTCCCACCAACTGGAGAACAGTTACATAGAAGAACATACACATGAACATGGCTACTGGTTTTCTGCAAGTCTGTTAATCACACACGCACATATGGTACAGACAGACACACGCAGGGTACTGTGGTTTACCAAGTAGACCGCTCATTGTTAATCATGAATAATACAACTGAAGGAAAAGATCCATATCCCAGGACACCCCTTTACATTTGCCCGTGGCACACCCCCCTTCTAACTCTCTATATTCATGGCTCAGAGAGGCGACTGCACAAACATCACCGACAGCTCCACTTGTGATACACCACATTAGCCTATAGATCAGCGAGTGCCACCCCAGCAGCTGTCTGAGTATTCTCCACCAGCTAGACTGTGTGTTCTCATTTACAAGGGGCTGTACAATGGATTTAGAGTCGTTGTGATGAACACAGAGCAGGCATCCAGTGTATGTAGTTATCATTGAATGGGTTGTGTACATGTGAAGCATAACTGTTGAGCACATGTGAGGTGCGATACAATCGGAAGCTGCAATCGGACACAAAATACATCCCTTTAATTGGCGTGCATGAAAACAGTCATCTGATTTGTGTCCATGTAGATTCATAGCTCCCTGACATCTGGAAAGGGACTGTCTCAGGAGATCAAATAGTCTTACTGAAGTTAATCAAAACAAAAACAGGAAGCAGAATGAGAAATGCTTGGCTCGGTCGCCTTTATTGGCTACCGTATCATTTGCAACATCTACTCAAATTGCCGACAACACGATACCTAGCGTACTGTCAGCAGCAACAGATTGATGACAACAGGATACCGAGCTTACGGTCAGCAGCAACATATTGATGACAACAGGATACCTAGCGTACTGTCAGCAGCAACAGATTGATGACAACAGGATACCTAGCGTACTGTCAGCAGCAACATATTGATGACAATTGGATACCTAGCGTACTGTCAGCAGCAACAGATTGATGACAACAGGATACCTAGCGTACTGTCAGCAGCAACAGATTGATGACAACAGGATACCTAGCGTACTGTCAGCAGCAACAGATTGATGACAACAGGATATCTAGCGTACTGTCAGCAGCAACAGATTGATGACAACAGGATACCTAGCGTACTGTCAGCAGAAACACATTGATGACAACAGGATACCTAGCGTACTGTCAGCAGCAACATATTGATGACAACAGGATACCTAGCGTACTGTCAGCAGCAACAGATTGATGCCAACAGGATACCTAGCGTACTGTCAGCAGCAACATATTGATGACAACAGGATACCTAGCGTACTGTCAGCAGCAACAGATTGATGACAACAGGATACCTAGCGTACTGTCAGCAGCAACAGATTGATGACAACAGGATACCTAGCGTACTGTCAGCAGCAACATATTGATGACAACAGGATACCTAGCGTACTGTCAGCAGCAACATATTGATGACAACAGGATACCTAGCGTACTGTCAGCAGAAAAACATATTGATGACAACAGGATACCTAGCGTACTGTCAGCAGCAACAGATTGATGACAACAGGATACCTAGCGTACTGTCAGTAGCAACAGATTGATGACAACAGGATACCTAGCGTACTGTCAGCAGCAACAGATTGATGACAACAGGATACCTAGCGTACTGTCAGCAGCAACAGATTGATGACAACAGGATACCTAGCGTACTGTCAGCAGCAACAGATTGATGACAACAGGATAACTAGCGTCCTGTCAGCAGAAACATATTGACGACAACATGATACCTAGCGTACTGTCAGCAGCAACAGATTGATGACAACAGGATACCTGGCGTCCTGTCAGCAGAAACATATTGACGACAACATGATACCTAGCGTACTGTCAGCAGCAACAGATTGACGACAACAGGATACCTAGCGTACTGTCAGCAGCAACAGATTGCTGACAACAGGATACCTAGCGTACTGTCAGCAGCAACAGATTGATGACAACAGGATACCTAGCGTACTGTCAGCAGCAACATATTGATGACAACGGGATACCTAGCGTACTGTCAGCAGCAACAGATTGATGACAACAGGATACCAGGACTGTCAGCAGAAACATATTGATGACAACAGGATACCTAGCGTACTGTCAGCAGCAACAGATTGATGACAACAGGATTAGCGACTGTCAGCAACACTGTCAGCAGCAACAGATTGATGACAACAGGATACCTAGCGTACTGTCAGCAGAAACACATTGATGACAACAGGATACCTAGCGTACTGTCAGCAGCAACAGATTGATGACAACAGGATACCTAGCGTACTGTCAGCAGAAACATATTGATGACAACAGGATACCTAGCGTACTGTCAGCAGCAACAGATTGATGACAACAGGATACCTGTCAGCGCAACAGATTGTCAGTACTTTCAGCAGCAACAGATTGATGACAACAGGATACCTAGTCAGCAGCAACAGACTGTCAGCAGCAACAGATTGATGACAACAGGATACCTAGCGTACTGTCAGCAGCAACATATTGATGACAACGGATTAGCGACTGTGCAGCAACAGATTGATGACAACAGGATACCTAGCGTACTGTCAGCAGCAACAGATTGATGACAACAGGATACCTAGCGTACTGTCACCAGCTACAGATTGTACTGTCAGCAGCAACAGATTGATGACAACAGGATACCTACTGTCAGCAGCAACAGATTGATGACAACGATACTGTCAGCAACAGATTGACTGTGACAACAGATTGATACCTAGCGTACTGTCAGCAGAAACATATTGATGACAGATTGACTGTGACAACAGGATACAACAGGATACCTAGCGTACTGTCAGCAGCAACAGATTGATGACAGCACTGTCAGCAGAAACAGATTGATGACAACAGGATACTGTCAGCCATATTGATGACAACAGGATACCTACTGTCAGCAGCAACAGATTGATGACAACAGGATACCTAGCGTACTGTCAGCAGCAACAGATTGATGACAACAGGATACCTAGCGTACTGTCAGCAGCAACAGATTGATGACAACAGGATACCTAGCGTACTGTCAGCAGCAACAGATTGATGACAACAGGATACCTAGCGTACTGTCAGCAGCAACAGATTGATGACAACATGTCAGCAGCAACACATTGATGACAACAGGATACCTAGCGTACTGTCAGCAGGATTGATGACAACAGGATACCTAGCGTACTGTCAGCAGCAACAGATTGATGACAACAGGATACCTAGCGTACTGTCAGCAGCAACAGATTGATGACAACAGGATACCTAGCGTACTGTCAGCAGCAACAGATTGATGACAACAGGATACCTAGCGTACTGTCACCAGCAACAGATTGATGACAACAGATTGTCACCAGGATACCTAGCGTACTGTCAGCAGCAACATATTGATGACAACGGGTACTGTCAGCAGCAACAGATTGATGACAACAGGCAACTGTCACCAGCAACAGATTGATGACAACAGGATACCTAGCGTACTGTCAGCAGCAACAGATTGA
Source organism: Oncorhynchus nerka (assembly GCF_034236695.1). NCBI lineage: Eukaryota > Metazoa > Chordata > Actinopteri > Salmoniformes > Salmonidae > Oncorhynchus > Oncorhynchus nerka. The sequence continues at coordinate 32,693,788 of NC_088408.1, forward strand.
TGACAACAGGATACCTAGCGTACTGTCAGCAGCAACAGATTGATGACAACAGGATACCTAGCGTACTGTCAGCAGCAACAGATTGATGACAACAGGATACCTAGCGTACTGTCAGCAGCAACAGATTGATGACAACAGGATACCTAGCGTACTGAAACATATTGATCAGCAGCAACAGATTGATGACAACAGGATACCTAGCGTACTGTCAGCAGAAACATATTGATGACAACAGGATACCTAGCGTACTCAGCAGCAACAGATTGATGACAACAGCACTGTCAGCAAACATATTGATGACAACAGGATACCTAGCGTACTGTCAGCAGAAACAGATTGATGACAACAGGATAGCCTGTCAGCAGCAACAGATTGATGACAACTGTCACTGTCAGCAGCAACAGATTGATGACAACAGGATACCTAGCGTACTGTCAGCAGCAACAGACTGACAGCAGGAGAAAATAGTATCAGTCATATCAGCCAGGGAAAGAAACTTACCCCATGTGTACAGAGTGGGAGAAACTCTCATTCTTATTGAGTCGACATACGCAGTGTTTACCGCGACCACGGGAACATTGTCTTTAATTGTCAATCGCTCTATAAAGCGGATCTTCAGTGCTACGAATTGAATAGAGCCCTTTCATACTGTGTGCTGTATATTCTCTCAACATATCAGTTCCACTAAGAACTCCTTTCAGACCAGTGTTCCCCCAACATGGTCCCAGTAATAACCGCCAGTATTACTGTAGCTACGAAATTAAACTTGCCCTGAACACGCAATTAGGGGGCCTTTTCTATATACAATACCCATATATATTTGACCTATTCAATTTCTGTTTCTGACCAATCAGGTACACAAACACGGGGTATTTGGATTATGATATATTCTTTATGGTGGATAATATCCAGAAGTGGTCTCAACTACAACACTAGTGGATATCATAAAATATAGAACCTAGTCTCTATCGTAGACATACACTCTATGATGAACATTGAAAGTCACAGTATAGGAAGAATGTAACTATTTTTTGTGCTATCTACAGTATTGAGGGAAGCGATCTGAGTACAATAATTGAATGAAAGTGCTGATTTAAAACCTTTGCTTTTTAATGAGTTATGCATTCAGTGAGCACGGTTTACCTAAGGAAAGATTGAAGTCTCTTTCCCTCAACAGTGAATTATTCTAAATAATAGGTTAAATACGCAGGTATAAACATACAAACGTTGGACAGGGATACAAGTTACTAGAAAGCACTTTCAAAACATTATACATTTAAAGGTCTACCAACTCTCAGATTTCCGACATGACAGCTGTAACAGTCTCTTGGTCAGGCTACGAAGGGCTTGCATGTTTAGGATGCCGCCTGTTCACAAGAAGAAAATAGAATATGTCTATTTATAAAAAAAAGGATTCATATCACTGCATTTGAGCCGTTATTGTATTTTAAAGATGATAAGTAATAAAGATTATTAAGATTAAGTTGATCCTTTTTGAAACATGCCTATTTTATGACAAGGGAGATATGACGTAGGTTCAAATCAAATACTAAATCCTTTATGCTTGAGAAACAGACAGGGTTCATGTATCCAATGATAACGCAGGTTATTGTCACAGATAGCACACTCTAAGTGGGGGTGTTTAATAATATGGCATGCAGGTGGTGCAGTCAGTAAGAGTCCAATATCAGTTCCCCCAACTCTGAACCATGACCTTTACCCCCTTCAACCCAGTTTAATCAAAAAAATAAACAAAACAAAGTCATACATAGGTCAGAAGAGCAAGCCAACAATTTCAATCTTTTTGCTCTCTCTAAGCATGACCACAAAGTTGAAACTTTTCTTTGTTTCATGTTGAAGCGTGGTTGTCCAACCTTGATGAATTTACCCCCGCACCCCCCAAAGATCATTCCCTGCCCTTCCTCCCACCAACTCCCTTTCTTCTTCAGTGCCCTGTGGAAGTGAGGATGCAGGGGTGGGTCTACTCAGCAGGGATTTTCCTCTTGGAGGGGGGGATGAGGTGACCGGGGAGGTCGGCGGGCAACTCGTGCCCCTCCAGTTTGACTTTAATCAGGTGATTGGCCAGGGCAAACTCCTCATCATCCAGCATCCCATCCTTATCGATGTCAGCCAGCTTCCAAATCTTCCCTAGCACAGTGTTGGGCAGCTTGGACTTCACCATCTCCTTCTTGGCGTTGGCACCCGTCACTTTCCCATTGACCGGCGACAGCGTGTAGAAGATCTCGTCGTACATTGGCTTGTCACGGGCCACCACCCACTCTGCCTCATCGATGCCCTCTCCAGCACCCTCTCCGTAGCCATGGCCAAAGGGCCCGTTGAGGGTACCGTCAAAGGCCCCTCCCTTCACCACCTGCTGGGGTCGGTTGGTCTCCTCCTGCCTGACCAGCACCATGAGGTTGGCGATGTCGTGGGCCAGCATGTCATCCACTGTGTCCAGCAGTTTCATCTTCAGGGGCTGGAACTTGTTCAGGTCATGGGCGTTCAGTTGCTCCTATAAGTGGGAAGAGAGGGCAGAGGTTAGAGTTAAAAAGAGATGTGTTTTCAGAGTCAAGCTGATCTTCATTGATACATTTTTACAGTCTCTAATGCGTGTGAGGTTGGTTGGAACAAGGTACATGACTGTCCTGGTCTGTGCATCAGAGATACATTTATGACAGAAAGGATCAACATGACTGCTGTTTATTCTCTACTCTGAGCCAAGTCATAATGGTGTTTCTCTCAGTGAGGAAAACAAAGTGCTCATCAGGCCCAGATGGACTGGGGGTGGTTCAGATGTAATGGCTGACCACAGCCAATCAGAAAGGAGCTGTTTGGCCACCATGGCTCAAAGCAGTTTGTCCCAGTAGGGCAGACACATTGGTGTGTTAGCTCAGTCAGAGGATTTGTGTTTGCTTGAAAATAGCACAGATTGTGGGCTTTATCCAAAGCAAATCAGGTTCTCTAGGTAAATATGACAATGTGAGTCATGTTTGTAGTCATACTTTTTGGCTCTTACATGCTATGATGTTGTCTGTCCAGCCCATATGCTGCATTATACACTACTGGTCAAAAGTTTGGGGTCACTTAGAAATGTCCTTGTTTTTGAAAGAAAATCATATTTATTTTTTGTCCATTCAAATAAAATAAAATTGATCAGATGCCGAGAAGTTGCCATAACATGCAGTGATGCAACTGGTCAGTATGCTCTCGATGGTGCAGCTGTATTACCTTTTAAGGACCTGGGGACCAATGCCAAATCTTTTCAGTGTCTTTAGGGGGAAAAGGTTTTGTAATGCCCTCTTCACGACTGTCTTGGCATGTTTGGACCATGATAGTTCGTTGGTGATGTGGACACCAAGGAACTTGAAACTTTCGTGAATGTTGGCCTGTTTAAAGGTTTTGTTCGGCTACCGAGAGCGTTATCACACAGTCATCCAGAGCAGCTGGTGCTCTCGTGCATGCTTCAGTGTTGCTTGCCTCAAAGCGAGCATAAAAGGCATTTAGCTTGTCTGGTCGGCTCACGTCACTGGGCAGCTCACATCTGGGTTTCCCTTTGTAACCCGTAATAGTTTTCAAGCCCTGCCACAACTGACGAGCTTCAGAGCAGGTGTAGTAGGATTCAATCTTAATCCTGTATTGACGCTTTGCTTGTTTGATGGTTCGTCTGAGGGCATAGCAGGACTTCTTATAAGCGTCCAGATTAGTCTCCCACTCCTTGAAAGCGGCAGCTCTAGCCTTTAGCTCGATGCGGATGTTGCCTGTAATCCATGGCTTCTAGTTGGGATATGTACGTACAGTCACTGTGGGGACGACGTAATCGATTCACTTATTGATGAAGCCGATGACTGAGGTTGTGTACTTCATGCCATTGGAGGAATCCCGGAACATATTCCAGTCTCTGCTAGCAAAACTGTCCTGTAGTGTAGCATCTGCGTCATCTGACCACTTCCGTATTGAGCGAGTCACCAGTACTTCCTACTTTAGTTTTTGCTTGTAAGCAGGAATCAGGAGGATATAATTATAGTCAGATTTGCCAAATGGAGGGCGGGGAGAGCTTTGTATGCATCTCTGTGTGTGGAGTAAAGGTGGTCTAGGATTTTTTTTCTCTGGTTGCACATGTGACATGCTGGTAAAAATGTAGTAAAACTGATTTAAGTTTGCCTGCATTAAAGTCCCCGGCCAATAGGAGCGCCGCTTCTGGGTGAGCATTTTCTCCTTTGCTTATGGAGTTGGTTGAGAGCGGTCTTGGTGCCAGCTTCGTTCTGTGGTGGTAAATAGACGGCTACGAATAATATACAGTAGGCTCCAAAATTACTGGCACCCCTGACTGGCAATGTACAAACAATACTTCAAAAAATATCAACAATATAATTATAGAGAAACTCAAAATACCAACATGTGAGAAATACTGTACTTTATTTATGTTTCAAATGGAACCAACCAAAATCATACAATTATTTAATACAAAATAAATTGAACCAAATTCAAGGTTTCATAATTATTGGCACTCCTCATTTAGTACTTAGTGCAACCACCTCTGGCAAGGATAATAGCATGGAGTCTTTTCCTGCAATAATTGACAAGGTTAAGGAACACATTTGGGGAGATTTTGGACCATTTCTCTATGCAGATCCTTTCAAGATCCTTCACATTCTTGGGTTTGTGCTTATCAACTGCCCTCTTCCGCTCAGCCCACAGGTTTTCCATTGGATTGAGGTCTGGCGACTGAGATGGCCATGGCAGAACATTGATTTTGTTGTCACAGAACCATTTCTGTGTGGATCTTGAGGTATGTTTCGGGTCATTGTCTTGTTGGAAAGTCCACCTAAGGCCAAGTCGCAGCCTTCTTGGCAGAGGCAACCAGATTGTCAGACAGAATTGCCTGATACTTGGTAGAATTCATTATGCCATCAATCTTAACCAGTGCCCCTGGACCTCTGGATTTAAAACAGCCCCAAAACATCACTGACCCTCCTCCATATTTCACCGTGGGTATCAGGTGCCTCTCCTTGTATGTATCTCTGTTTCGACGCCAAACATGCCAATGCTGTATCTGACCAAAATGGTCAATTATGGTCTCATCTGACCAGAGCACCTTCTTCCAGTCTTAATTTAAATTACGTTTGGCAAACTCCAAGCGCTTGCATCTGTGTCTTGGGGTCAGATAAGGCTTTCTTCTGGCAACCCTTCCAAAGAGCCTGTGGATGTGGAGGTGGCGTCTGATGGAGCTTTTTTAAACCTGGTGACCCTAAGACGGCACCAAGGCCTGCAATTCTTTCACAGTGATTCTTGGGGTTTTTGTTGTTTCTCTCACCATCCTCCTCCCTATCCTGGGGGGTAAAATGCATTTGTGTCCTCTATCCGTGAGGTTTTCAACTGTTCCATATCTTTAGAATTTTCTAATAATTGCCCTGACAGTGCTCAGTGGTATATTCAATCATTTGTGGATCTTCTTGTAGCAATTACCAGATTTATGAAGGTCTATGACCCTCTGTCTCTTTTGAATTGCTAGTTCATTTGTTTTCTTCATGGTGTTGGAATGACAGCGGGATATTGCATGTGCGTTACTTCATTTGTATACCCTAATGAAACAGGAAGTGATGTAATGGCTCAATATAGTTCCTTAAGACTTAGATAACTTAAATAAGTGGAATTTAATTTGTGGTTTCATTTTGGTAGATGTTATTTACAATAATCGTTAAGGGTCTGCTAAATGACTTAAATGTAAATGTAAATGGGTGCCATTAATTGTGAAACCTTGATTTGGAGGACATTGATTTTTAATTAAATCAATACATTATTTTGGTTGGTTCCATTGAAACATTAATAAAGTACAGTATTTCTCACATGTTGGTATTTTGAGTTTCTCTCTATAATTATATTGTTTATATTTGTTTAAGCATTGTTTGTGCATTGCCAGTCAGGGGTGCCATTAATTTTGGAGACCACTGTAGCTCTCTTGGTAGATAGTGTGGTCTACAGTAATCATAAGGTACTCTACACCTCAGGCGAGCAATACCTCGAGACTTCTTTGATATTAGACATCACGCACCAGCTGTTATTGACAAATACACACACCCCCATCCCTCATCTTACCAGAGGTAGCGTCTCTGCTCTGCCGGTGCATGGAAAATCCTGGTAGCTCTATATTGTCCGTATCGTCGTTCAGCCACGTCTCGGTGAAACATAAAATGTTACAGTTTTTGATGTCCCGTTGGTAAAGATAATCTCAATTGTAAGGACATCAATTTTATTTTCCAATGATTGAACGTTAGCATGAAGAACGGATGGCAGTGGGAGTTTACTCACTCGCCTACGGATTTCTCAGAAGGCTGCCCGAATCTGGGCCTGTTCCAGTGAAAGCAGGATATTCTTCTCCACGGACTCGTTAAAGGAAAAAGTGTCCTCCAGTCCGCGGTGATTAATTGCTGTTCTGATGTCCAGAAGTTATTTTCGGCCATAAGAGACTGTAGCAGCATTATATACACAATAAAAATTATGTTACACAAAATGCAAAAAAACCTAACAAAATAGCACAATTGGTTGGGAGAATGTAAAACGTCAGCCATGTTCTTTGGCGCCATCTTAAACACCAGTCTCAACGTCAACAGTGAAAAGGCAACTCCAGGATGCTGGCCTTCTAGGCAGAGTTGCAAAGAAAAAGCCATATTTCAGACTGGCCAATAAAAATAAAATATTAAGGGGCACAAAAGAACACAGACACTGGACAGGGGAACTCTGCCTAGAAGGCCAGCATCCCGGAGTCACCTCTTCACTGTTGACGTTGAGACTGGTGTTTTGCGGGTGCTATTTAATGAAGCTGCCTGTTGAGGACTTGTGAGGCGTCTGTTTATCAAACTAGACACTAATGTACTTGTCCTCTTGCTCAGTTGTGCACTGGGGCCTCCCACTCCTCTTTCTATTCTGGTTTTAGCCAGTTTGAGCTGTTCTGTAAAGGGAGTAGTACACAACGTTGTACAAGAACTTCAGTTTCTTGGCAATTTCTCGCATGGAATAGCCTTCATTTCTCAGAACAAGAATAGAATGACGAGTTTCAGAAGAAAGTACTTTGTTTCTGGCCATTTTGAGCCTGTAATCGAACCCACAAACGCTGATGCTCCAGATACTCAATTAGTCTAAAGAAGGCATGTTTTGGTGCTTCTTAAATCAGAACAATAGTTTTCAGCTGTGCTAACAATTGCAAAAGGGTTTTTCTAATGATCAATTAGCCTTTAAAAATTATAAACTTGGATTAGCTAACACAACGTGCCATTGGAACACAGGAGTGATGGTTGCTGATAATGGGCCTCTGTACGCCTATGTAGATATTCCATTAAAAAATCTGCCATTTCCAGCTACAATAGTCATTTACAATATTAAGCATGTCTACACTGTATTTATGATCAATTTGTTGTCATTGTAAAGGACAATTTTTTTGTGCTTTTCTTTTAAAAACAAGGACATTTCTAAGTGACCCCAAACATTTGAATGGTAGTGTACATCTACTCTTATACCTTACACAGGAGTGTGTCTATCTCACCTGCATCTTCTTGAGGTTGGGGAAGTCTCCAGGGGAGATCTGGTGTTCTCTCTCAATGCGGCTGTAGATCTCTCCCAGGCTGTTGATCAGCTCCTTCTTCTTGCCCTCCTTTCCAAACACACTTGGCATCTCCTTCTTCAGAGAGCTGATGATGTAGGCATGGACCTACAACGAGACAGCAGAAAACAACAGGACTGGTAATACCAAGTGGGGCAGAGAGACATCACGCAAGTAATGCAGTGTTTCCCAAATGCTGGTTCGGGACCCATACAGGGGTTGCTGCCAGCTCCTCTTGGGTCATAATTTTGTTTATGTGTCTGTTGTGCCACAAAGGGCTCTTTAATGTTTCCTTTAATCTCCCAAAGTCATTGAAAAGAAATGCCTGATATTTTAAACATTCAAACAGGAAGGAAGCACTTAAAGCAGTTTTATGAGGGTGCATGTAGCAAGTACCACATCCGGCTACTCAAGAGGTTCCCTTCCTTAGGGTTTCCTAAAACTGAGAGGGGAAGGCGAAAAAAAAAGCATCACACAACTGGCTCTCCTGGAGATTTCTGAGAGACAATTTACCATGAAAGAAGAACTTCACATGTTATGTATGCTATATCTGAATGCAATACTCTCTCGCTCTCTACCGCACCTGCTGTCTCGACCGCTAGACCGCTCAGCTATGAAAAGCCAACTGACATTTACTCCTGAGGCACTGACCTGTTGCACCCTCTACAACCACTGTGATTATTATTTGACCCTGCTGGTCATCTATGAATGTTTGACCATCTTGAAGAACAATCTGGCCTTAAATGGCCATGTACTCTTATAATCTCCACCCGGCACAGCCAGAAGAGGACTGCCCCCCCCCCCACAGCCTGGTTCTTCTCTAGGTTTCTTCCTAGGTTCCTGCCTTTCTAGGGAGTTCTTCCTAACCACCGTGCTTCTACATCTGCATTGCTTGCTGTTTGGGGTTTTAGACTGGGTTTCTGTATAGCACTTTGTGACATCAGCTGATGTAAAAAGGGCTTTATAAATAGATTTGATTGATTGAGTGATTGAATACTGAATATGGAATGTGGATTTTAAATGAGAACTACAGATTAAAAAATAAAAGACGCCTGATTGCTGAGATAAGGCATACTAAAAGTGGAAAACAAGTTTCAAGCAGTGAAATGGCAACAGCAACTCAAATCCAAGGCCACAATGTTTTTGTTGATATTTAACAGTTGCTCCGAGACATTATTGACTGTGTTCAATGAGGAATAAAAGTAATTGAACAATAGTAGGTGTAGGGGTGAAAATAACGAATTACAAATACTCTCGTTACAGGAATTGAGTACCTTTTCCAAGAACTTGTACTTTCTTTTGTATTTTTCAAAAGGCAAGCCATTTTACTTTAAAATGTTTTGTAGTACTGTACTTCGCTACCTTTTTAAAAACATCTATTAAAGAGTACAATTTTGTAGGCTATTCATAATAGTAGATCATGAGGGCATGGAAAGATTTGGAGAGCCCCTTGAAGGCAGAAAAGAAAATGCTCATTGTTGTTTAGTCAGTGACCAATTAAATAAAATGGCACGCATCGTCGCACCCATACAGGCCAATCAAGCTGTGCATACAAATTGAACGATGATGGTCAAAATATTTTCAAAAAGTAAAAAAGAACTTAGCTAGTATAGTTTGAGATAACTAGCTAGCTATGAATGATCAAAAATGTCATTATGGATGGCTTTAGCAGCTAGTATAGCTAGCTATCTAATAGTGTAACTTACGTATGTTAGCGTTAGCCTAGTCTAGCATGCTAATGTTAGCAAGCTATCCTTGCAGCTAAATTAGCTGTGCATATAACGTTGTTAGTGTACACAATAGGTACAGCTAGACATGGAATCATCTCAACATTAGACAACATTTAGGTCTGAGAACATCTGACCAACTCACTTCAGTCTCAGTATCTGAGAATAACAAGTATGGAATGTCTGGGCTATTGTAATGTCAGTGATATGAAGTTTCCACCTAAAGCAGAATTTGCTGAAATATTAAATATGTGGATGTTTTGTATTTGTAACTATACAGGATTGGTCTACCTGAAGCATCATCTTGACACAGAGAGCGAGACAGAGCAACAGAGGCAGCATTCATCTGATTAAGATGATCTTTCTTCATCACTGATGCCCAAAAGGTCACCAGGTATAGGGGAGCTGGATGGGTACCTTGCCTGTGTGTCAGATAAGATGGACTTGCTTCATTCCTTTCCATACAGACAGAAAGCAATTGAACTCAGCTTTCAGATGTGTGTCCCTCAAACTGAACAGAGGCCTGCCTTCCTCGGCCGCCTGTGAGCATATTTTTAGCTATGTTGGACTGCTCTTCACTGCAAAGAGAGACAGGACAGATTCTATTCACTTGGAAAATCAGCTCCTGCGGACACTGAACACCAAGTTCAGAGGTAAGTGAAGGCATTAGAACAGAACCTCTTTGTTTTTGCTCAAGGAACACAACAAAACCTAATGTACACGTAGCCTATATACACTCACTGGCCAGTTTATTAGGTACACCACTCCATTCACGGAAAGGTATCGCTCCTACAGACGGAGCCACGTGGCCATGGCTTGCTATATAAAGCAGGCAGACAGGCATCAAGGCATTCTGAGTTGCTGTTCGATTGAACGTTAGAATGGGAAAAACGAGTGACCTAAGCAACATCCCTGTGCAGCATCCACCAACTTCCCTGTGGAACGTTTCTCACATCTTGTAGAATGCCATGAAGAATTCAGGCTCTTCTGGAGGCAAAGGGGCAACCGACCCTACATCCCCTCCTCTATTTCAGTGGAGTTTGCTCAATCTTTATTTCCATGGTGTTCTGTTGTTGCCTCCAAGGCTAATTTGACATCAAATCCTTTAGGTAGGTCCAGTGCCCTTGCACTCCTCATTTGGCCTTGAGAGAGTGAGAGAATAAAAGAATGAGGGAGTTTGTGAGTGAGGGAAAGAGGGAGTTTGTGAGTGAGGGAAAGAGGGATGGAATGAGTGGGGAAAGTGATTTGTTTATGTACTAGAATTTGTATTGCTTATAATTCATCAATACATGAATTGCTTTGAATGTTTAATGTATTTTTAAATATGAATAGTACTGACAAATCCTTTGTTTTTTTATATACTCGATGTGCCTTGCTGCAACTCAAATAAACAAACTTAGTTTGTATACTGAACATGAATTTCCTCTCTTCTTTTTTTCAATTTATTGCAAGGAAAAAATGATGTGCAACAACATTCAGGTAACCTTAACTATAAGGTCAACATTTTTATTTTAAAGGTATGCTACATTACTTTCACTCTGCGTACTATTTAAATGAGATACTTTTTTACTTTTACTTGAGTTGTTTTTTTTACACTAGTAGTTTTCTACTTGAGTAAAATGTCATTAAAGTAACAGTACTTCTACTTTGGCGGATGGATGAGCACACTGCTGCTGATAGCAGAGGAAGACTACCTCTCTGGTCAGGACAGGAGACAGGACAGGGATCAGGAACCAGGGGACAGGGAATAGGGGGACAGGGGCAGTGGAGGCTGCTAAGGGGAGGACGGCTCATAATAATGACCGGAATGGAGTAAATGGAATGGTCCCCCAGCAGCCTCCACTGGACAGGGGGAGGTCGAGGGTGGGTTGCCATCTCCACTCAAAGTGGCCACCTGGGTGCGATTCCATGGACTGTGGATAAAACACGCATGCAAAGGCACACACACACCCTTCAGGACATCCTGTTGAACAGCCAGGTACTGTAAAGGAGGGCCCTACAGTACCTGAATTTGTCCAACAGAAACTCTTGGTTTGCTTTGGTTTGTTTCTTAAACGGTAAAAGGTTTCCGTAATGAATACACCCCTGGTCTCGTTGTTATTAGAACAAACACTTCTGATGCTCTCTCAAGGTCTTTCTGCACATAATTCAATACTCCCCACCTCCCTGCTTGGCTCTACTATCCAACTCACTCTATCCATCCCTCCCCCAGCCACAGATCATGCCTATACACATCTGGATCCAGTTGAATCCTACTGTAAGGTCAGGAACATCCCAGAAATTATGATAAGCTCATCAATTCAAATCAAAATATTTATATAGCCCTTCTTAAATTAGCTGATATCTCAAAGTGCTGTACAGAAACCCAGCCTAAAACCCCAAACAGCAAGCAATGCCGGTGTAGATGCACGATGGCTAGGAAAAACTCCCTAGGCCAAAACCTAGGAAGAAAACCTAAAGAGGAACCAGGCTATGAGGGGTGGCCAATCCTCTGGCTGTGCCGGGTGGAGATAATAACAGAACATGGCCAATATGTTCAAATGTTCATAAATGACCAGCATGGTCAAATAATAATAATAATGATCAATTAAACACTCCCCACTGTTTGTGATCACACACACCCCCTCTGTTTGTTTAGCTATAGGGCGATAATATTGTACTGCAAATCATGTTTGCCTGTGACATCACAATAATTGGCGGCAACACAATATGGTCACGACTTACGGCTAGGTCACCACAGGGGCAGGGTGGTGTTGGGGTTTATGGCTGTCTGGGAGGGTTATATACTCAGCCATGGGGAGTGAGATTTATCATGAGGCTGAATGTTAATCACCTGATGGTATTGGACACACCCGGAGCCTAAATGACCGGTCTTTATCCTAACCACTGCTGTGATCCCTGGATGCTCGTCCATCAGTCAGCCAGTAGGCCTTGACCACAGAACAACTCACCTTGCAATTGATTTTTCTATCTAGCTTGGAAAAAATGATTCATCAATATAATGACTTATAAAACCTAGTCCTCGTGGAATGATTTCTTTTGCTGTAAAACTATCACCATCGCCCAACAGTTTTTTGTTGACGTGTAAAAAAATCGAATAAAAATAGGATTTGTTTCCAAACTGCATGATGTGAGTTGTAAAATAAAAAAATAAAAACATTCCTGTGTCCTGAGAGAAAACCATGCTCCCCCAAAAAATGTAAGCTACATGTGGGGTTGAAGTTAAGGTTTGTCCATGACCAACTGCATCTCAAACCCACTTGCAATCAAGTCTCTATGTCAAGTGAACAGTAGTGACCGATGACTGATACTTGATGTGGTATGACTTTGGGTTCTCAGTGCCACCGATGCTTTATGACTCTATTAGAGTGTAGCTCAGCTGTGAAGGTACCCAGGTACAGCCACTGTACCAGCCTTCATCTCACCACGCAGTCACATAATGTTCCCCTGGGGAGAGGGTTGGCAGCTCGCTTAGTAGGGGAAGGTTATCGTATCCTAACAAAGTGGGTGTGATTGCACTCATTACTCTTGCATAGTGAGTCTACTGTATTATAGTTCCTGGTCAGTCAGGGGAACTGTGTGGTGTCTCTTGAGATTCTATTCCATTCAAAGACCTTTAAAAAAATATATACTATTCTTCTCTTTGGAAAAAATGACTTAATACTTAATAAAAAGAGAACTTTCTAGTCAGACCAAAATGACATTGTGCTTAGGAGTACTTTCCACTCTTTTCTGAGAGAATGTGTGCGTGCATGTAGTCAGAGCTTACCTTAGCGAGCCGTGCCCTCTTGATGAGGTCGTTGAGCTTCCTGAGGGCAGCGTTGCGGGGCAGTGACTGGATGTCCTTGAACAGGTCCTGCTCCTCCGCCTCAAACAGTTTACGGTTGTCAGGGATGAGCAATGGGTGTGACCAGAACGACCCGATATAGACACGGATGACCTCGGGCGTGTTGACGATCTTCCCCAGCGACCACATGAGGGCGCCATAAACCCTCATCAGCTGCTGCGTCTCGATCTGGTCAGCCTTGTTTAGAACCACCCGGATCTTGTCTTCGTGGTTCTTCAGGGCCTTGATGACCTCCGAGAACTCGTCTGAGATGTCTAGCTTGTGGGCGTCGAACAGGAGGATGATGCGGTCCACGCGTTCGGCGAACCACTCTAAAACGGCTGCGAAGTCATAGCCTGGAGAGGGGGGGGCGAGGGGTAGTGGAGGGAGATAGGCAGGGTCAACAACCAGCAGAACATCAACAGTACAGACTCTTGGAGGGCCAGAGCGATCCAGTGGCATCCAGCTAAGTAACCAGAAGAATGTTGTAAACTTGGGAGGCCTGCTATTGCTCAAGAGGACAAACAGTATGACACGTCATAAATTCCTAAAGACAACAGTTAAAACCACAATCTGAGATAGAGGCTGAAAGCCTGAAAAACATGATCCAATGGTCAATCATTTCGTGCCTCTCCCTTTTCTTACCGTTATGCAGTGAGAACAGGATTTCTAAAGCCAATATTAATCTGTCCTGTCCTCACTTCTCGCTTAACTATGTCATCACTTCATGCTAATACAGTGGATTGAGGAGAATGAGGGTGCTTTCTTTAACCCCAGTCTGAGGAGTAGGGAAGGACAAGAAGGGGCTGAATGACTCAGCATATGGCTTCATGACCTCCTCCTCCTCTCCTACCCTCAACCTCGCAAGCTGGATAACAAGTTTTACACTAAGCGGGCGACTGACCCACTTCATTCTCCTCCTGAACCCATCTCCCAGCAGCAGATAGGGAGGGAGAGAGAAAGACAGGCATTTCAGGCAAGAAGGAGAATTCCCCCAAACAACTGCTAATCTAATGGAGCAATTAGCTGTCTAATCTGAAGCCAGTGATCCGAGAAGCCCAGAGACGAAGAGAGCTGTCGGGGGAAAACAGATTTCAGCTCCAGAGAAATTAAAATGTACTCTTGTCTCTAGATAGCAGCAGGTGATGAGTACTAATGGGCGAGTCCATTATCAAAGCATGTATTCCTAGTCGTGAAAGTAGTTAAGTCTCCCATTGACAAGATATCAGTGGTGGACATGGCTATCGTATTTGAATGCCATTGAAAGAAGAGTTTCCATTGGATGGGGAGAGTATTTCACTGTGTTAATTGGAAGCAGACCTGCAGTCAGCCAGTAAGTCAGAGAGTTGACCTTGGGCACCGCACTCTCTCTCTCCGTTCCATTCCTAACTCTAACTGGCTGGGACCCAAGTGGGGAAAATCACATAATAAAAACTACTAATATAAAAAAAAGGTTCTGCTCAAAGAGCTTGGCTACAGAACAATGAATGTGTGTGCTGTAATATAACAATGGGTCAGGGAACTACACACAGCATGTGTGGCATAGGATTATGACGAGAATAAAGAAACATACCGTATGAGTACACCTTGAAGAAAACAAAGCATCTGTTTAAAGCACACACGTGTCAAAGTTGTTGAATGCAAAACCAGACAATGGAGTGATCTGTGAAATCAAAAAGAATAGAAGACAACCCGGGACTTCTATTTCAGGTCTATTGTTTGTGCACAGGCACATCATAGACACAGGAACAACAACCTCAAGCTGTTTGCGCTGAGATGCATTTCAATATCAAGACACATGGCATCTATAAAGTGAAACACCTGTTTCATGGAGCACTTAACCACCCTTTTCCAACCCTTCTCCAACCCTTCTCCAAACCCTACTCCAACCCTTCTCCAACCCTACTCCAAACCTTCTCCAACCCTACTCCAACCCTACTCCAACCCTACTCCAACCCTTCTCCAACCCTTCTCCAAACCCTTCTCCAACCCTACTCCAACCCTTCTCCAACCCTTCTCCAACCCTTCTCCAACCCTACTCCAACTCCAGGGGTGCATGGCAGAGCTCCTCCTTACCTTGGTGCACTTACAGCTGAGGGGAAGACTTCCACAGAATTGGAGAAGGTACTGTACCAGAAGCTGGGATTAGTGTGTTAATGTTGCTCAAATCAGAGGCATGGAATATGGCAGCCAGGGCCATGTTTCCAGGGAAGGATTTTATTCCATGCCGATACAGGATAGAAGCGCAGAGGCCTCATCCCTGATGATTTGGCAGTTTCACTATGGGCCTTTATCGTTACCTTCTGAAGACCTTTCTCACCTTTTCGTAGGAGGTATTTTATCATTAGTGGTTACTTGTTACTCCATACCCTTGCTAGTGTTTCTCTAGTTCTCAAGTATATTGACTAGACGTACTATTGACTATGGATCAACAACCGGTATTACCGTCAGGGCTTAAACAGAAATAAACACTCACGGCTCCTTTGCCTCTGGAGTGAAATATAGGCAGCAGTACAGTAAGTCAAAGACCATACGTGAATAATGGGCAGGACAATAAGAGCAGTGAAACTGGTTGGAGGACCATGGCATTATGGCACTGATTTAGAACGGTGGGGCACAGTAAGCTGTTAATGTCAAGGGACCCAGTTATTTTAGGCCTGGCTTGACGCAGCACTGCAGAAATCCCATAGTGTAGTATAGGCAAGCTGCGTTGGTTAACACTGCGGTTGTTTAAAGTCGGACTTTCACTACAATACCTCCATATGGGCATTTATGATACTCGCTATAGCCGGGTCCATGTTCATTCGCAGCTGTACACAGGAAGAAAGGAGACACAAACAGAGGTGAAAAATGACATTTATGAAAAGGGGGGGGGGGGGTTCAGAGCTTCAAGTCAACATGGATATGTGTGGGTGAATGTTGTACATTGTGATAATCATAATACAGTCTAGTAATGAACCTCTCCAGAACTGAAACACAGTCAGGGTCCTGACAGAACAGAAAACCAAAAATTACAGGTGGAAATAAGAGCACTCTGTATCCTGCTTGTAGACAGCTCCTGGTATAACTTCTATTTACCAACCCATTGTATTTCAACAAGTTAAGATGACACACAAACAACGAAGACTGCGACCACATTTCCTGTGGGGTTGCTACAGCAACAAGAGAAACAGTAACATTCACACTCTGAGAGACAGGCGTCAGAGAGATTCAAGAACAGGCCCCTCCACACAGTTACACATCACGCACTTAAACATGCCAAGACTCAGACGCGCGCACGCGCACACACACACACACACACACACACACACACACACACACACACACACACACACACACACACACACACACACACACACACACACACACACACACACACACACACACACACAGCTGTGCAGACTTAATAAGGTAAGGTAAGATATAATAAATAAGGTAAGATAAAACCAAAGTGTAGAACAAAGTTAAGTGGGTGAACAGCCATAGCCGAATAAAGTTGAAAGAATTACCATGTTTCAAGTAGTTTAACTATAATTCCAAAGGCACTCGCACATCTGAGTTGAGCAATCTTTTTTGCAGGTGCATGAAAACAGTTGAATAAGATGAGAAAAAATAAGAAACCTGCACAGTGCTCTTTATTAAGCCTTAGGTAAAGCTTAAAAAGCAGTGAGAGTAGCAAGAGCAGTGTGCGGGTTTCTTTTTTATTCTCAAGCAGTTTAACTATAAATGAATAATGAAGACAGTGAGCAATCTATTGTTATTGGAAGCATGGTGAATGTGGGCTTGCTACAGAGAACACGATGCCAAGGCAAGAAATTAACGAAGTCATACAGTCCACCAACCTGGAACCAATCTTCTGTCTGTCTGCTCTGCTACCTAATTAGTTGGAAAGAGTGACACTGTCCTAATGTCCATTCCCAAGTCTATCCAAAGGTAACAAGTGTAAGATACATAAAAAATCCCACTTTCCTCACGTCATTGACTTGCAACCGAACTGAACACACAAACAGCTAGTCAACTAGCGCTGTGACTTTGCCTACACTTGGGCTTCAGAAGCCATAGAAAGTGATTGGAATATCAGATCCAGGAATCTGTCATTTTCCACAGTTCAATGACAGTTCACAAGTAAGGGATAGTCTTCATGTCTTTTCCTAGCACTGTACTTCTGACTCCTGGCCCCTCAGAGGTTTAGCTGTGTTACTGGTAGACTTGGGAACGCAGGCTTGGCCCTTGGTTATGAAAATACGCTGCAATCAGACACTTATTCACTTAGGGCAGGTATGTGTCCTGCTGAAGATGACTATTGTGTTGCCTGAAAGGGTGGAGAACCACTCAGTAAATAAAAAATTAATTTAAAAATGACTGTGCATCTCTTTGTTAGATTCAAATTAAGTAAGCTGAAAAGTTATGATCAAATGCTTTATAGATTTGAAAGAATTGATACAGTCAGTGGACCTTTCAGTGATTGGGACAGATTTTTGTCATGTATGCCTAAACAAATGTCCTCAAACTTTATCTAGCCAGACCCGTACCTCACCATACCACTTCATTACATTGGGACAACAAGTGCAAGCCATCCAGAATGAGGGAATCTGCTAGGCACAGAATATAACATCATTATTGCTATAATAGAACTGGGCTGGTATTAGTATTTATATGAGCATGGTGTAGGAGTCCTGGCCTGGTGTAGTGGAGGTCTGTGCGGCCTGGCCCAGCAGAAAGAGAGGCTTCTCTGGGGAGAGAGGTGTTGGCTGAGTATCAGTGAAAGCTCCCAGCTGCTAAAACTAACAGCAGCCCTTCTGCCAGGCCAGGCCTCTAATACAGCCCAGAAACTACAGGATAGAACAGCTCTATAGCAGATATAACACAGCTACACTGGAGATATGTGGTTAAAAAGCTCCAAATCATTTGCTGAATTACTCTTATAAAGCCTTTATTATACTGGGGTTAAATGTTTTTCCCTAAAGGTTAAAAACAGCAGCCTTTATCAGGGTATCCTACTGTAGCGAAAGCTGTCCATAAACTAACCAGTACTCTCTCTCTCTCCATTTGTTTGTGGGCTTAGAGACGTCTCTATTATTGTCCCTTCTGGGCATCCTTACGGAGGTCATTATCCTTCCCATCTGCCAGGTAAGTCTGTGTTTTTAAGAAGTCTGATTCTCTCTCGGCTCAGTTCTAAGCATACACAGATGGTCACCGACCTTGTACTGATGTGCTACGGGGGAAGGTGTGGAATATACTTGTTTGGGGTGATAAAAAGGCTTCCTGTGGCAACCCTCCCCTGTCCCCATACTCGTGGCCCTGTCCCTAGCCAACTGTTGCCAGGCCTCTGGCATTCTTAGTAGTTTCCAGAGATATGGCCTGTTTACTACTTAGCTACGAGTGGTACTAAAGAGTTCTACTTTCTGTGAGGGACTTGAAAGTATCAAGCAGTACTTGGCCCTCAACTTTAACCTGTTTCAAACTCATTTCACTCTTCCCTAAATGCTCGACACAAGCCATCTTATTAAATTGGTGATTTGTAACAAACATGTTCATGAGTGATGTTATGGAAATGTGTCCACTTATTATGGAATCCTAAGAACATTAACAGGCTGTGAAAAGTATCCTCAGGCCTGTCCACTGCAGTGGTGTACGTAGGATCCTAAGAACATTAACAGGCTGTGAAAAGTATCCTCAGGCCTGTCCACTGCAGTGGTGTACGTAGGATCCTAAGAACATTAACAGGCTGTGAAAAGTATCCTCAGGCCTGTCCACTGCAGTGGTGTACGTAGGATCCTAAGAACATTAACAGGCTGTGAAAAGTATCCTCAGGCCTGTCCACTGCAGTGGTGTACGTAGGATCCTAAGAACATTAACAGGCTGTGAAAAGTATCCTCAGGCCTGTCCACTGCAGTGGTGTACGTAGGATCCTAAGAACATTAACAGGCTGTGAAAAGTATCCTCAGGCCTGTCCACTGCAGTGGTGTACGTAGGATCCTAAGAACATTAACAGGCTGTGAAAAGTATCCTCAGGCCTGTCCACTGCAGTGGTGTACGTAGGATCCTAAGCTGTGCTACTTTATTGAAACAGAAACAAACCTGCATCTGCCAAACCTGCACTACGCGCACTCAGCACTATTAATCCCACAGACACGCTCAGGCCAACACGCAGCACAGTGGGAGGGAACAAAACAGTAGCAAATACATGCAGACACATATGCACGAACACACACAAACCTGTCTCCTCTAAAAGGATTACAACGCTTGTTAAGCATCTTGTCAACACGTGACTACAACCTTCCACCAAACCACATTAAAAACACATTAGGCCTACTCATTCAAGGGTTTTTCTTTATTTATTACTATTTTCTACATTGTAGAATAATAGTGAAGACATCACAACTATGAAAGAACACATATGGAATCATGTAGTAACCACAAAGTGTTAAATTAAAATATATTTTATATTTGAGATTCTTCAAAGTAAAAGCGACCCTTTGCCTTGATGACAACTTTGCACACTCTTGGCATTCTCTCAACCAGCTTCATGAGGAATGCTTTCCAATGAAGGAGTTCCCACATATGCTGAGCACTTGTTGGCGGCTCTTCCTTCACTATGCGGTCCAACTTATCCCAACCCATCTCAATTGGGTTGAGGTTGGGTGATTGTGGGGGCCAGCTCATCTGATGCAGCACTCAATCACTCTCCTTTTTTTTTGTCAAATAGCCCTTACACAGCCTAGAGGTGTGTTTTGGGTCATTGTTCTGTTGAAAAACTAATTATAGTCAAATATTGCTGCAGAATGCTGTGGTAGCCATGCTGGTTAAGTGTGCCTTGAATTCAAAATACGTCACTGACAGTGTCACCAGCAAAGCACCCCCACACCATCACACCTCCTCCTCCATGCTTCACGGTGGGAACCACACATGCGAAGATCCTCCGTTCACCTACTCTGCGTCTCACAAAGACACGGCAGTTGGAACCAAAAATCTCAAGTTTGGACTCATCAAACCAAAGGACAGATTTCCACCGGTCTAATGTCCATTTATTGTGTTTCTTAGCCCAAGCAAGTCTCTTCTTATTATTGGTGTCCTTTAGTAGTGGTTTCTTTGCAGTCATTTGACCATGAAGGCCTGATTCACGGTCTCCTATGACCAGCTAATGTTGAGATGTGTCTGTTACTTGAACTCTGTGAAGCATTTATTTAGGCTGCAATCTGAGGTGCAGTTAATTGTTGATTTCTGAGGCTGGTAACGCAAACTAACTTATCCTCTGCAGCAGAGGATCTTTCCTGTGGCGATCCTTATGAGAGCCAGTTTCGTAATAGCGCTTGATGGTTTTAGTGACTGCACTTCAAGAAATGTTAAAAGTTCTTGAAATTTTCGGGATTTACTGATCTTCATGTCTTAAAGTAATGATGGACTGTCGTTTCTATTTGCTTATTTGAGCTGTTCTTGCCATAATATGGACATAGCCCTATTTGGTAAAAAAACTATCTTCTGCATACCACCCCTACCTTATCACAACACAACTGATTGGCTCAAATGCATTAAGAAGGAAAGAAATCCCACAATTTACTTTTGAACATGGCACACCTGTTAATTGAAATGCATTCCAGGTGACTACCTCATGAAGCTGGTTGAGAGAATGCCAAGAGTGTGCAAAGATCAAAGCTGTCGTCAAGGCAAAGGGTGGCTACTTTGAAGAATCTCAAAAATATTTTTATATGAACACTTTTTGGGTTATTACATATGTTATTTCATAGTTCTTTATTATTCTTCAATGTCAAACATAGTAAAAATAAAGAAAAACCCGTGAATGAGTAGGTGTGTCCAAACTTTTGACTGGTACTGTATAATATTCTTATTTTCAATAAAAGTGACTCCAAAATGACAATACATTATTTACCATTAATTTCTATTGGGCACAATATCATCTGAAACACAACCAAAACAAACAGCAAATGCATCCAACACATGTGTAGTCACAAGCTTGATGTCATCACTGTGTGCTGTGAATATGGGACCAAATACTTAACCTTTTAACCTTTAATACACAAGTGAATTTGTCCCAATACTTTTGCTCCCCTAAAATTGGGGGTGGTAAAATTATAGCTAATAGTATAGAGCCCGAAGAAGAAAAATTCTTCACCGTCTCAATAATTACAGAGGGCAATGTATATGCTATTATATGTGGCTGGTCAGCCTATGGCAGCCTGCTAGGATAACAGTGATAAGCACCATATCTGTCCACTGCAGAGTCCTGATGTCCTTGTTGATAAGAAGGCTGGAACACTGTGACATCATGGTGACATTGATCACTACTCCACTGTCCACTCTGCCATCCTCAGAAACACACAGAGCCATTCAGAATAGCAGACGATATAACTGCAGGTATATGTACATACTGTACTTTTCAGCATTGGAACCACTATGAGAGTCATAAGTGATATAAAACCCAGATTGTTTTATTAGGATTAACCAGAGTGTACTCAGACTGACATACAATGGTCTTCACTGTTCAATGGAATTCATGTGGAAAGAGCTGGTGGGCCATGTTACACTTAAGAGAAGCTGGTGTTTGGGGGATATATTGGCACGGTTTGCCAACACCCGTGCCACTGGCTTCTCTGGAATTATCACTTTTATACAGCAGGTTACCAACATATTCAAATAATGATAAACATATTTGAATTAAAAACGTTATTTTTATGAATGTATTCGTACTATTTCATCCTTCCACAAGATACAGTCCCGACACAAAATCTAGGGTTTCTACCCAAGCCGGCTGGTTGACCCAGTCATTCAGTCTTTTTTTCCCCGGTATCTATGGACGCGACCCAGACGTTCGTTCAAAATGTTCCATTGCCGTATTGGCTGGCAACGTTCTTATCCCTTGCTTGCTAGCTAGCCAACTAGCTATATTTGTTTAAGCTGTTTCTAGTGACATTTATTTGGATACATACATAACAATGAGCTAATGATGAGCGATTTCACCTGGCATAGACAATGTGCTATCTCGTTAGGACACTGTTGTTCAGAGGAGCTAGCCAACAACACAGCTAACATAATCACTTCAAACTGAAGCTGGAAAGATTTCAAACTAGCTGCACGTCATTTTATTTGACCCGTTTTCTATTGATAGTTATTTGTACAGTTGAAGTCGGAAGTTTTACATACAGCAAATACATTTCAAATCAGTTTCACAATTCCTGACATTTAAAAATTCCCTGTCTTTAGGATCACCACTTTACTTTAAGAATGTGAAATGTCAGAATAATAGTAGAGAGAATTTATTTCAGCTTTTATTTCTTTCATCACATTCCCAATGGGTCAGAAGTTTACATACTAATTGAGTCTATTTGGTAGCACTGCCTTTAAATTGTTTAACTTGGGTCAAACGTTTTGGGTAGCCTTCCACAAGCTTCCCACAATAAGTTGGGTGAATTTTGGCCCATTCCTCCTGACAGAGCTGGTGTAACTGAGTCAGGTGTTTAGGCCTCCTTGCTCGAACACACCTTTTCGGTTCTGCCCACAAATTTTCTATGGGATTGAGGTCAGGGCTTTGTGATGGCCACTCCAATACCTTGACTTTGTTGTCCTTAAGCCATTTTGCCACAACTTTTGAAGTATGCTTGGGGTCATTGTCGATTTGGAAGACCTAATTGCGACCAACTTTAACTTCCTGACTGATGTCTTCAGATGTTGCCTCAATATATCCACATAACTTTCCTCTCATGATGCCATCTATTTTGGGAAGTGCACCAGTTCCTCCTGCAGTAAAGCACAACCACAACATGATGCTGCCACCCTCATGCTTCACGGTTGGGGTGGTGTTCTTCGGCTTGCAAGCATCCCCCTTTTCCTCCAAACATAACGATTCTATTTTTGTTTCATCAGACCAGAGGATATTTCTCCAAAAAGTACGATCTTTGTCTCCATGTGCAGTTGCAAACCGTAGTGTGGCTTTTTTATGGCGGTTTTGGAGCAGTGGCTCCTTCCTTGTTGAGCGGCCTTTCAGGTTATGTCGATATAGGACTCGTTTTACTGTGGATATAGATACTTTTGTACCCGTTTCCTCCAACATCTTCACAAGGTCCTCTGCTGTTATTCTGGGATTCATTTGCACTTTTCACACCAAAGCATCTCTAGGAGACAGAATGCTTCTCCTTCCTGAGTGGTATGATGGCTGCGTGGTCCCATGGTGTTTACACTTGTGTGCTATTGAACGTGGTACCTTCAAGCGTTTGGAAATTGCGCCCAAGGATGAACCAGACGTGTGGAGGTCTACAATTTTTTTCTGTAGTTTTGGCTGATTTCCTTTGATTTTCTCACGATGTCAAGTAAAGAGGAACAGGGTTTGAAGGTAGGCCTTGAAATACATCCACAGGTACACCTCCAATTGACTCAAATGGTGTCAATTAGCCTATCAGAAGCTTCTAAAGCCATGACATTTTTATGAAAACTTCCAAGCTATTTAAAGGCACAGTCAACTTTAGTGTATGTAAACTTCTGACCCACTGGAACTGTGATACAGTGAATTATAAGTGAAATAATCAGTCTGTAAACAAGTGTTGGAAAAATTACTTGTGTCATGCAAAGTAGATGTCCTAACCGACTTGCCAAAACTATATTTGGTTAACAAGACATTTGTGGAGTGGTTGAAAAATCACTTTTAATGACTCCAACCTAAGTGTATATATCCATAAAAATGATGCCGATTCATGATTTCGACTGGCTAAGAAAAGCTGCCTACCTATCTGTCTCATCCTGCCTCCCAACACCTTCATTGCTATGAGACAGCTGGAGATCGAATTTGAATATTGAAACAATGTTGTAAATGTCGGAGAGACAGACAGCAAGGTCTGTACAAAACTCCGCTTTTGAAAAACTAAATGTTAGTCTAAAAGAAATGTGAGATACCAGAGACCCTGGGTTCGCGCCCAGGCTCTGTCGTAACCGGCCGCGACCGGGAGGTCCGTGGGGCGACGCACAATTGGCCTAGCGTCGTCCGGGTTATGGAGGGTTTGGCCGGTAGGGATATCCTTGTCTCATCGCGCACCAGCGACTCCTGTGGCGGGCCGGGCGCAGTGCACGCTAACCAAGGTTGCCAGGTGCACGGTGTTTCCTCCGACACATTGGTGCGGTTGGCTTCCGGGTTGGATGCGCGCGGTGTTAAGAAGCAGTGCGGCTTGGTTGGGTTGTGTATCGGAGGACGCATGACTTTCAACCTTCGTCTCTCCCGAGCCCGTACGGGAGTTGTAGCGATGAGACAAGATAGTAGCTACTAAACAATTGGATACCACGAAATTGGGGAGAAAAAGGGGTAAAAATTCAACAACAACAAAAAAAAGTGAGATAATGTCTAGATGCTTTTTATAGTAGATATCAAGTTTATAAATTGCCTGGCTGGGTTGATGAGGTGAAATGAGACAGTGGATTGCGCAGTTAGACGGAACAGAGTAAATAGGCATTTTAACATCATAGATTTAGCCGGTGGTAACTTGTGGAATAGACACCGGCTGGAATGCAGTTTTAACCAATCAGCATTCAGGATTAGACCCACCCGTTGTATAAAATCCCATAAACATATCGGTGTCGTATACACTATCTCTCTCTCTGTGATATCTGGTGTCTTTCAACACATTTGGATTGGACGCAGACTAAAACCCTGCCTCAGCTACATGTTTCACTGTCTTCCTACATGTGGTTTTAAAGGTCAGTCAACGAGAAGCAGGATATCTGAAGCTTGTTTGCTATTTCCACCACAAACATAGAAACCCTGTGGGAATGAAGGTTCAAAAGTGTCCTGGAAAATGCTAATAAAGTAATTACAGAAGTGGCGTAAGAAGTGTGGAAGCCACAATGTTTTGATACAGAACTGGTTATGCAAATCCCTCAGTGGGTTCAACAGCACAGGCCTGGTTTAACGTCACCACATTATCATACAAATGTTTTCCTTTGGGCAATTTGTTGTAATGAAGCTGAGAAAACAGAGCTAAAGCCGCCAGCAGTAACAGATGTTGCGTTTTTCAAGGACATACTTTCTTTGCTACAGACTGATTTGCACTATCACGATATAGGGAATAGATTATCAAACAGGCACTGCTAACGTTAGAATACAGCACTACTTTCTCCCAAGTCTTGCTTTTGTACACATTTGCATTATGACTACTTCTGTAGTAGTAAATATAGGGTTTTCAGTCAGATTTCTTTCTTCTCACTATGTTGTGCAATAAAACACTGCTGTGCTTGTGTCTGTAAATGGTTTGATCTCTAAATCCTGAGGGTGACCATCCTGGACTGAGTGAGTGTGTGAAAGACGGGTGGAGGGGTTGGGAGAGAGGTGGAGGGATGGAGGGGTTGGGAGAGAGGTGGAGGGGTTGAGACAGGGGTTGAGAGAGGTGGAGGGGTTGAGAGAGGGGTAGAGAGAGGGGTTGAGAGAGGTTGAGAGAGGGGTAGAGGGGTTGAGAGAGGGGTAGAGGGGTTGAGAGAGGGTTGAGAGAGGTTGAGAGAGGGGTAGAGGGGTTGAGAGAGGGGTAGAGGGGTTGAGAGAGGGGTAGAGGGGTTGAGAGCCGTACCTCTGCTGATCCTCTGCTTCTCTCCAGACAGGATACCAGGAGTATCTATCACACTGATGCTCTCGAGAACAGGGTTGGGAAGCTGGGCACACACAAACCTACAGAACACACAGACATGGCCATAGACATGGTCAGATATATAGCTCAACACTGAAGAATACGGAGCTTACATGATCAAATCTGACACAGAAAAAGAGTTGGCCGGACATAAGACAAACAGACAGACCGACTCACAGATGGACAAAAAGACAGATACAGTATATCACAAAAGTGAGTACACCCCTCACATTTTTGTAAGTTTATCTTTTCATGTGACAACACTGAAGAAATGATACTTTGCTACAATGTAAAGTAGTGAGTGTACAGCTTGTATAACAGTGTAAATTTGCTGTCCCTTCAAAATAACTCAACACACAGCCATTAATGTCTAAACCGCTGGCAACAAAAGTGAGTACACCTGTTACGGATACAGTTATCCTGTGTGTGTGTGTATCCTGTGTGTGTTTCTTTTCTCTCCTTCTCCCCTCACAGGTGAAAATCATCACTCCCCAATCAGTCAACAATCAATCATCAATCAGAAGACACACCTCCTCCTATTTCCTACCCTATCACAGTTCCTTCCCCATGGTTTAAAAACCCCATCATTTGTTTGCTCTGGAGCAATCTCTAGCTCAATCTATCTGTAAATGCCATGTCTGTAGGTCTCTGTGTTTCACTCTCGCTTTGTGTCTTAACCTCTCTTTTGTTTAAAGCACCTCCATAGCACTTTCATCACCTGTGAGTATTGTTTTTGGTTATGGTGTTTGTGTGTTGCTGGTGGGAAAAGGGGGAAACCAAGACAAGTCGCCCATGGGCATACACTACCCGTAGGTGAACTTTGTTAAATACACTAGTTAGAACTGGGCGGACCACCCACTGTATTTTTGGTTAGTTAGTTAGCTGTTGTTAAAGTAGGCTAGTCTAGCTTAGGGGTGTTTTTGAATACTTATTGTTTCTTTCCTTGGGTCCAGCTCAGCCCCTTTTCCTGCTCCCCCCATTACCGTGTGTTTATAAATAAACCTAGAGTTTGACGGTAGATTTCTGTTGTCGTGGTTATTTCGTGCACACTTTTACTTTGTCACAATAATAATTTGCATGAGTTATGTTACGGGTCTCATTACCATCCCCCCTAGACTGTCGGGCCAAAAGGGATTCGTAACAACACCCCTAAGTGAAAATGTCCACATTTGGCCCAAAGTGTCAATATTTTGTGTGGTCACCATCATTTTCCAGCACTGCCTTAACCCTCTTGGGCATGGAGCTCACCAGAGCTTCACAGGTTGCCACTGCAGTCCTCTACCACTCCTCCATGACGACATCACGGAGTTAGAGACCTTGCACTCCTCCACCTTCCGTTTAAGGATGCCCCACAGATGCTCAATAGGGTTTAGGTCTGGAGACATGCTTGGCCAGTCCATCACCTTTACCCTCAGCTTCTTTAGCAAGGCAGAAGTCGTCTTGGGGTGTGTTTGGGGTCGTTATCATGTTGGAATACTGCCCTGCGGCCCAGTCTCCGAAGGGAGGGGATCATGCTCTGCTTCAGTATGTCACAGTACATGTTTGCATTCATGGTTCCCTCAACGAACTGTAGCTCCCCAGTGCCGGCAGCACTCATGCAGCCCCAGACCATGACACTCCCACCACCATGCTTGACTGTAGGCAAGACACACTTGTCTTTGTACTCCTCACCTGGTTGCCGCCACATACGCTTGACACCATCTGAACCAAATAAGTTTATCTTGGTCTCATCAGACCACAGGACATGGTTCCAGTAATCCATGTCCTTAGTCTGCTTATCTTCAGCAAACTGTTTGCGGGCTTTCTTGTGCATCATCTTTAGAAGAGGCTTCCTTCTGGGACGACAGCCATGCAGACCAATTTGATGCAGTGTACGGCGTATGGTCTGCGCACTGACAGGCTGACCCCCCCACTCCTTCAACCTCTGCAGCAATGCTGGCAGCACTCATACGTCTATTTCCCAAAGACAACCTCTGGATATGACGCTGAGCACGAGCACTCAACTTCTTTGGTCGACCATGGCGAGGCCTGTTCTGAGTGGAACCTGTCCAGTTAAACCGCTGTATGGTCTTGGCCACCATGCTGCAGCTCAGTTTCAGGGTCTTGGCAATCTTCTTATAGCCCAGGCCATCTTTATGTAGAGCAACAATTATTTTTTTCAGATCCTCAGAGTTCTTTGCCATGAGGTGCCATGTTGAACTTCCAGTGACCAGGAGGGAGGGAGTGTGAGAGCGATGACACCAAATTTAACACACCTGCTCCCCATTCACACCTGAAACCTTGTAACACTAATGAGTCACATAACACCGGGGAGGGAAAATGGCTAATTGGGCCCAATTTGGACATTTTCACTTAGGGGTGTACTCACTTTTGATGCCAGCGGTTTAGACATTAATTCTGTGTGTTGAGTTATTTTGAGGGGACAGCAAATTTACACTGTTATACAAGCTGTACACTCACTACTTTACATTGTAGCAAAGTGTAATTTCTTCAGTGTTGTCACATGAAAAGATATACTCAAATATTTACAAAAATGTGAGGGGTGTACTCACTTTTGTGATATACTGTAGGTATTCTTCATGTAAAATAAAGTATTGACCACTTAGAACCAAATCATACTTCCTAAACCACAGGAGGTTGGTGGCACCTTCATTGGAGGACAGGCTCGTGGGAATGGCTGGAGCAGACTAAGTGGAATGGTATCAAATACACCAAACACATGAGTTTAATGCCATTCCATTCACTCCGTTTCAGCCATTATTATCATTAGTCTCCACTGTCCTAAACATAGTACATGAAAGTGACAATTATTACTGAGGGGAAATGACCGGTCTGGTGTAGCCTTTCAAGACAAGACTGAGTGAGTTTGGTGTCTTGAAGCATGTGAACTGTTCCCAGAAACATGTGTAATTTTTCTGGGTGGGTCTCAATGGACCTCTTAGACTAAAATATGTTTCATATCCCCCTTTGGTCATTTCAAACTCAAACGGCAAAATAAGACAAATTCAATTGACAGTATAAAGCATATTCTTGAATCTCGATAGTGGTTACTGTAACACAGGAAGGCTGCAGCAGACAGGATGTTAGGCCTCCTCGTCTGCAAGCTGCACCAAGCAGCAGAGGGCTTCTCATGACAGCGTCACATGATCGTTCGCTCACCAATTCAATGACAGCTTTGTCAACCAAATAATGCAACTGTAACATTGGCTGTTTCTTATCTATAAAAAAAAAACATGTTCATGCTGATATAGGAAATATATAATTATGTTGGAAATGCAATAGACTAGAATGCCAGATACATAGTTGAGCTATCCTCTGCTCTTTTGATTCTCCTGTTTGCAAACAAACAGCGGCCTTATGCCAAGAACCCTTAAAAAAAAAAAAAAAAAAACTCTTAAGAACCCTTATTTCCACACATATGTTCTCCTCCTTATCATTGTCAGAGCCACCTGCAGAAACCATCACAAGCCCTGTATTCCTATCATCTCCCTCAGGAAACACACTGAGCCTTGTGCTTACAGTGGAAACCCCCTGGGTTGATCAGTCGACACAGTGCCTTCAGAAAGTATTCATACTCCTCGACTTATTCCACATGTCTTAAATGTAATAGTTCTTCATTCATCTACACACAATACCCCATAATGACAAAGTGAAAACATGTATATATTTTGATTTTAGGAAATGTATCGAAAATGAAATAGAGAAATATCTAATTTACATAAGTAGTCACACCCCTGAGTGGTGTTAGAATCACCTTTGGCAGCATTACAGCTGTGAGTCTTTCTGGTTAAGTCTCTTAAGAGCTTTGCACACCTGGATTGTACAATATCTGTCCATTATTCTTTTAAAAAATTATTCAAGCTCTTTCTAATTGGTTGTTGATCATTGCTAGACAACCATTTTTAAGTCTTGCCATAGATTTTCAAGCAGATTTAAATCAAAATTGTCACCCGGCCACTCAAGAACATTTACTGTCTTCTTGGTAAGCAACTCCAGTGTATATTTGGCCTTGTGTTTTAGGTTATTGTCCTGTCTACTGAAAAGTGAATTCAACTCCCAGCGTCTGGTGGAAAGCAGTCTGAACCAGGTTTTCCTCTATGATTTTGCCTGTGCTTACCTCCATTCTGTTTATTTTTTATCCTGAAAAACTTCAAAGTCCGTAACAATTACAAGCATACCCAAAACATGATGCAGCCACCACTATGCTTGAAAATATGTAGAGTAGTACTCAGTAATGTGTTGTATTGGATTTAATCCTTTTTAAATTCAGGCTGTAAAATGTGGAAAATGTCAAGGAGTGTGAATACTTTCTGAAGGCACTGTAAAGACAGTCTGCAACTAAGGGAAACCCTGAGCAGTGAGCAGAGTGAAATTCAATCAGAGGTGGAATGTAGAGCATGTGTGGCAGGTTCAGGAGTCTCTGGTCATGATATCATCCTGTGACATGGTAAACACAGCTCAACACAGCAACCGCTGAGAAAGGCTAAACTTAACTTTCACTCTCGCTCCTGTACTCATTCCGCCTCCCTCCCTTTCCTTTCCTCAAGGATGGTGAGTTTCATGCCAACTTTATACAAAGGAGTATTCCAAAACATATTGGAATTTCAAATCAAATGGTATTCTGAAACTGATTGGAATTCAGCAAGAGCACTCACAAGGAGTGGATTACTAGAAGAGTTTTAGATAAATATTCTAGCATTTGAGCACAGAAAAAAATTAGGGGAACAACAAACTTAAAGCAAATTTTAAGAACTTCTCCAGGGGCCTTTAGAGTTTTTTTCACATTCTGTCTGATGCACAAAATTATTTTTGGGGGGAGAAAGATAATAAGATACTGAATATTTGCCCTGTCATCAAGGATAAGGCCACTAAAAACAACAAGTCATCGTAAAATAAATCAGAAATGTGAGTTTTCATATGCAAGTTCAGACGGGCTGGCTGACAACATCACAAAAAATATGTTCACACATCGATGTGGCCAGAAGGCATGTGTTGTTATGATTCGGAACGGTCAGATAGCTAGCAACAATGACAAGAACCTGCCATGTGGGGAATCATAGGTGGTTCGTTTTAGTTCACTGTATCTTGTTAGTGTCTTGTTTTGAGGCGTTTTGACTGATATCATGTCTATGCTATGGTTGAAATTCCCTAGCTAGCTAACCAACAACTGTAACAATGTATTTGAGCGATAACAAGTGCTCATTGTGCAAATGTACTTACGTTTTCAATAAACATTAAGAGACTAAATATAGTTTACATGTTGTCAACAGTCTAAGTCAACCCTGTCTGTTTTGCACCATAGTTGTGCACGTGTCGGTTTTGTTGCTAAACAACCAACCCTTCTATAAAAACTTGAGTCATACAACTAGAATACTACATGTGGACTGCTATAGTCTCACCTGTTGAGAAAGGCATTTCCGAAGGAGTTGAGCTTCCTAAAGGGTTTCTTGGGGTCGACAACTAGGGCGTTGCCAGGGATCACCCCCTCCGTGTCTCCATGCATCACTGCAATGAAGGAGTCTGTTGTGGGCTCCGGCCCAATCCGCATTCCAGGGAAATCCTGCTCCAACAGGTACCTGGGGAGTAATAGGAGGAATGGATGTCTGTTTATGCATTATTTTATTCTCCACTATCTTAGTTTACATTTTACATTTACAGGCCCGGTACACCTACCAGTTACAAAGTAAAATCATACTTAACCATCTTTTTAAAAGAACATACTAACATTGTTGAATTATAGGGTCACGGTCAAGAGTTTCATTGTCAATCAGTCCAAATTGACATTACAGATGTTTAAAAATGTAGTATAATTGTATAGAATGTGCAGAATCCTAGAAATGCATTGAATTGTAAATACTAATAATTTATAACTGAAGTTGTCCTTTTAAACTACTTTAAACCTTTAAAGCACTAAGAGATGTGAGGTCAACCAGCTGATACTCTATATATCCACTCTACACACATCTTGTCATAGGGGTCAACAGTGCCAGTTAGTATGGTCTCTCTGTAGACACTGTTTAAATCCATAATATAGTGCCGCAGTAAATGGCCAACAGTAGATGAGCAGCACTGTCCAGAGCCAGATGTTTAACCTTCCCACTGCTCTGCCACTGAGGCTTCAGTGAGAGGAAGGGAGGCAGAGTGAAACTGGCCTGATGGAGAGCACAGGGACAGCGCACGTGTTTAGGAGACAGACCAGAGAGGAAAGAAGGCCTGTGTTCTTTCATAGCACGGAGGACTGAGGAGTCAGCACACACACAAACACAGGCCTAGCTCTTCCCCAACAACTCTCCCTACTGCAGCTGCCACATAGGCCTGCAGGTCCTCTATGAACAATGCACACAGGAAACTAAAGACGCTGCCTATGGCCCTATCCTGCAGGACAGTGACCTCGCATAGGGTACAAATCACAGAGAAAAGGAGAGTAGCCCAACTAGCCCTGCCCATCTCTTCCTCTATCCCCAAGCCATTAGGTATGTTGTCGTCTTAGGTCTCTCTTTATGTAGTGTTGTCTCTCTTGTCGTGATGTGTTTTGTCCTATATCTTTATTTCATTTATTTGTATTTCAATCCCAGCCCCTGCCCCCGCAGGAGGCCTTTTGCCTTTTGGTAGCCGGTCATTGTAAATAAGAATTTGTTCTTAACTGACTTGCCTAGGTAAATAAAGGTAAAATAAAAAAAGCAATTAGGAGAGGCTAGCTCTAGAAACTCTGACAGTGGACTGGACCATGACAGGCAGCATAGGAAACCCCACAGGGCACACATTGGTTGAATCAACGACGTTTCCATGTCATTTCAATGAAATGACATTGAACCAATGTGGAATAGATGCTGAATTGATGTCTGTGCCCAGTGGGACAAAGCCACCATCGACTTGGCCAGTGCTGAACCGTAGTTGATTAAACATTCAAATGTTTCCAACTTTAGAAATGGACTCCTATTGTGGGTGCACATAGAGTATGGTCTGGCTTTAGCATAAAATATAAGTATAAAGTATAAAAAGTTATTTAGCAAAAAAACTAAAGTATCATCATATAGAAAGCTGCTAGATGTGTGATATTTTTATCAGATGGCATGCGATCCATATCTAATCCAATCTTGTCCAGGGATTGATGTACCTGGAATTTAGCATGTCTGATATCAATCAGAGGATTTCAGGGATTTCTCCCTCTGTCTATACCAAGGGATCACGACCATACCTGGTTACAGAATGTTGTTTGCATGTCACTGTGGATTTTAAAGGCCTGCCTAATTAAGACCAGTTATATGGCCAGATTGAGACAGAACCCTATCAACCAGCCCACACTCCAATGTCATTCTCACCCACACGTTCAAAAGCATGAGCACAAAGCCCTACTATTCAATTACTTAACCCAAACATGATAACTCGTTTGAAAATAAGTACTACAATCTATGAAGGGCTATGAAGTAACAGCGCCCTAAAGCTAATAACTCATTTAGATAGTACAAACTTAAAGGGGATAGGAAGTGAGTGTGTCCCAAAGCTTTTCAGACTTTTAAAGCTGATCATACACAGTAAGTGCTTCCAGTGGCCAGGGGCATTCTCTACATGATTCCAGACTAATGTCTCTAACTTATCGCGCCTCTCTAGAACTCCTGGACTAGTCGCTCTGGAAACTATTAGTGACATGTTGCTATAGCAATAAGGGAACTGATGAAAGGGTTGGAACTAGCAGGGCTTATCAGCGAGAGGACAGCAGAGGACTGCATCTCACTTCTGACCTTGGGATAGCAGGAAAAGCACTAGTATTCACTGGCATTACTGCACAGCTAGAGGGATTCACTTAGTCTCACCAGTAAAGTTTGGATGTGGAAAACATGCCCCCACAAAAACAATGATACAAGGAGAGTTATATCTGCCTCCCATCCCATCTCCAATACAAAGTTTGCTTTGTGGTAGACTCAGAGAGACCAACACATGCTTTTGGGTCCAAGATTTTCCATCTGCTCTTGTATTCCTTTGATGAGCACTAAGTGAGATGGTTGGCATGCCATATAGCAGTCCATAGTTAAATGCTGGAAATATGATCTGTTCTATGGTCATGGACTAGTTTAACAGACAAATCAATGGAACAGCTGACATTCCTGTGTTATGGGTGTGACTATAGGGGAACATCGCAAATGATTAGTGTAACATGTAATCACAAAATGGCATTGAGGATTACAGGATAGTAATAGGTAGATCTATGTCTATAACTATGCAATACCACTAGATTTCCATAATGTACGTGTCGTTTTGTAGTCATCTATACCATAATAGGTGAATGCTAACTCAGCAGGTTGCTCTCTTGTCTGTTGGAATGTCTCATCCCTCCTAAGTCAGACTATGTCAACATTTGACCTGCATCTGCCCAAGGTTGAACAGGAATCCAGTCAACCCAAACACTAACAGATGTCTCTTTCTAGGATCATTTGTACTACAATAAAAATCAACTTGTTGCATCAAACTCTACATATGCAGTGCCTGCCATGCATGTAACGTCCCCTCTTTGCATATCAGTGCACAAAACTCACTAGTGTTTTGGCCTACTGACCAGCAACCAAAGCACCCACATTTCAAACACAGACGTACCGTATGAAGCTGGTCTTTCCAGTGGAATACTGCCCCACAAGGAGAACCATGGGCTTGTTGTCGAAGTCGGCATCCTCTAAGGCGGGCGAGTGGAACTCGTGGAATTTGTAGTGTTCCTCCAAGGGTAACAGCTTGGTTTTGTAGAGCTTCTTGAGGCCATCGCTGACTGTCTGAAAGACCTCAGGATCCTTCTTCCTCCTGTCATCGGTACCCAACCAGCTGAACATGATGCAATTCGACAATGGACAATCTTATACTCTATAGGGACCTCTATTGGTGCTTTTTCTATTAAAATAATTCGGATGATCTCTTTCTTATTGGTTTAGTAGATGGTTTGTTTTTTCTTTCAATCAAATATTATGCAGACATATCCTTGAATGGAAAGCGTTCCCCAAGTCTTTACAGGCCAAACACGAGACAAAGATGCACAGACCACTATAAGCCAGTAACTTGACTAGACTAAACACATACTAGTGATCCTAAGTCATTTTTACATGCACATTTACATATCACAGCTAAAAAGCACGATTTTCATTCAAACTGTAGAGGAATCCCAAAAATGATCCACGTATCAAGCTGGCAAATTGTGATGTCGTCTTACATTTGAATTCTGACGCGGTTGAATCTTCAAAATACTGTTCTATATAATATACCTTTTTCGAACCAAATGAAGAAAACAATAATACAGGTATAATATAGCGTAGAATCTTGAGCGGTCACTGGTTTCCACTGGCTTCCCCGGCTTCGTTACTGCAGCATATTTAAATACCAGTCTGACAACGAAATCTAATCCGAAAGGAAATGCCCAACTACTGGCAAAACCCCACCCAGTATTACAGCGACTGAAGGCAGTGATGGCAGCGCCATATTAGCGGATGAGGGACCACTAGCATCTCATTGTTGATGCTCCTCTAGTGGTAATACAACGTAACAAACAATGGGTGATCGCAAAATTGCTATACACATTGTATCAATCATAAATTGCAAGTTTATGGTTTATAACAATCTCCCAATAGAAAAGATCCATGTCAACATTTCCATATACCTACACATATATTGCTTGTGTCATTTAATATATATATATACTGGTACGCGCAAATATATAAAGTGTTGACTTTATATAAAAACAATATTGTAATAAAATCTTCTCTTTAATAAAAATAGAAAATACAAAAGTGTTACAAAAAAGTGTCCTTATGATGCAGCTCACAATTAAAGGAGAGCACAATGGAACTAAATTGAGGAGAGGATACAACGTAACTGTCTCAAGTCTATTGTAGGTCTACGGTGTAGAATGTATGGTCTACAGTGATGTCAAAAGTTGTAGAGACACAATTGTCCAAATTTAGAGAGAGGGGCAGAGACCATAGCAAGACATCTATCCTTTCCCTTACAGTCTATTCTACATACCAGTATGACACCTGCTGGACAACATGTAAGCATACAATAGTTTATGGTTTATGGATTATTCGACGATTGACCACCACTAGATGGTGCAACAAGATAATACTTTTTTGATCCGTTTGCTATTTTTTTAAGGTCTGTAAATTCAGTTTAGAAGTAAATCGAAGTGAGATTAGTCAATATCAAAAGTACAGCACAATATATAGGATGAATTCGGGAATTGTAAATAAAGATATTTGTTCTTTTTTGTCACCAGACCTAGTCCCACCTGTTCAATGGTCACTGCACCTAGCTCTCACAGGCTCCCGTCAGAATTAGACATTCATCCATGTTTCTCAAACATAACATTGCAAAGTTGTTGCAAATGTCACATTTCGAAGTGTTTCGGGTTAAGTTTATGCACCACCTCAGAATTTGTTAGGGTTAAGGTTAGGGTTAAGTTTGGGTATTCATTCCGAAAGCTTAAGGTTAGCCAAAAACTCCCAATGGTTAACGTAAGGGTTAAGATTTGGGAAAGGCTTAAAACTAAAAACAACTTTATATTGCTAGATTCGAATTTACAACCTTTGGAATCAGATGCTGCCACCGGTCCACCATCCCCATCCACAATAACCTAGCAAAACCGAAACCTACTTGAAGGTAACCTCGCTGACTGTTACCCCTAGTGGCAGGTTTCCACATTGTCACCCGATATCCTCAGACATTGATGAACGTCGAATACTGGCTGGTATCACTGGTGACCTAGCTGGGTCACCAGTATTATAATAACCCATAACTCTGTAAAAAAAAACTTGAGATTAATTAGGCTGCATGGTTGATTATAGACGATATTTATTACTGCATACATACATTGCAAGTACAATAGACTACAGAACCTTGTACATTATGATTTACACGGTAGGTGGTGCTAAACCCATTCGATTTTATAGATACCCCCAACCGGCTGATTTTTATCGAGCTGGACCGATTCCAGTATAGTACTTCGTAGCTCCAGCGAGTCATCGCTGTGTAACAGCCTACTACCAGTCCCGTCATAGACATTCTCGCAACCAGGGAATGCGTCTGGAGCGAGCGTGCAGCGCTCGAGAAGAGAACCAGAGAATGTGAGAGCAGCGCGCAAAACCACATCTCCACAACCGACTTTCATAGAATTCCTAGAAATGTGCTTCTCGTAGATTGCCCAGCGCCAATAAAGCGGGGATATCTGCTCCAGTAACTCATAGGAAAATGAAACGGCTTTCCCGAAAGCTGACTTTGGCATTGGTGGTGCTTTGTTGGATTGCTGCACTACTGTATTTGATACTCTTAAGTAGGCAGAAAGTATCGGACCTGGGGACTAAAGACGCACAGTACGGAAAGGTAAGCAACACTATCAGTTCTTATTCGATAATCATTTTACCTATATCACACAATATCACTTCCTATGCATTTAGCAGTTGTGTAGTCTAAACTTGTACCAATATACAGAAGAGTGCTAGGTGCGCGCAGGTAATGCGTGTTTCTAGGAAAATATTTAATGAGGTTTGAGAGGGTGTCAGAATTTCCACGGAGCTATATGCAGAAAGAGTATCACGGCTCCCTCTCTATATTGCTTTCTAGAAGTTTGCAGACTACATACAACCAGTTTTTCCTAACTTTAAAAAAATTCAGGATTGAATGAATTTGTCTGCATACATTATCTATTGCAAAGTGCAGTTTCAAGTGGTTAAAAGTTTCAGGTTTTAATGTCACACCCACAAGTACAGTGAAATGCCTTTCTTGCTAGCTCTAAACTCCAAAAATGCAGCAATCAATAGCAATGTAAAACTAAAAATAATATTAGGTTGAACAAAAACACACATTAAATAAAAAACAAGATATAAGAAGAACACGAGAAACGTAAGCATACGATATACAGGGTCAGTCAGTTCCAGTATCATAAAGCATGTACAATGTGCAGGGATACTGGAGGTATAGTTATAGATATGTATAGGGGTAAAGTGACTAGGCATCAGGATACATAATAATGTGTTTATAAGTAGTTTATTGATATTTAGATGAGATTTCTGTACGTTCCAAAGTGAAAAGAAGATACAGTTGTAATCATATAATATTTAACGGAATAAACATCCGATAGCCTATGAAATGCATCTTGCACAAGTTATCAGTTATTAAACACTGATACATGAATTCCTATATGAATTCCTCAAATACACGAATTCCGCAATTCCTCAATCTGTTGTTAACATAATTTAAACTGTATCCATGAATTTCTGCCTATTGGCCCTTTATAGCCACCTGGTCTTAGATGTTCTGTACTTGTGTCTGAAAATGCAGCATTATCAGACAATAGGTTAAATCATTGACTTGTAATAGGTGGTCCCTGTGTGAAAATACATTTTGAATGAGCTGAAGGACATAATGTGATGGAATAACACTGTCTACCTTTACCAAGACAGTCAGACTGGGGCAATTATAGCCATCAAAGATGTAACCTTTTTACAGCAGACACATTTCTATGCCTAATACTCCTGTTTTATAAAGGCAGCTTTAATGAAACCATTGCCGCTTTCCCCCCTGAAGTATAACTTGTTTTGTGCAGTGCAGAAGACAGATTTGATCATATTTTGTGGTCCAGTTATTGTGGTATATCTGGGGGGGTTTCAAAAGCTTACTGCTAAAAGTGTTGTATGCCACTCAGAATTCCTCAGGCAAATGAGGAAGTGAGTGCTTTTCAGTGTGGGAGCTGAATGGTGGAATTACACTTGTGATGTAGGCACTCGGCTGGATTGATGATTCAGTTTCAAAATGGTACACACCAAAATCAATGGTGTACATTTCACTCGGAAA
This sequence comes from Oncorhynchus nerka, assembly GCF_034236695.1. Lineage (NCBI taxonomy): Eukaryota > Metazoa > Chordata > Actinopteri > Salmoniformes > Salmonidae > Oncorhynchus > Oncorhynchus nerka. The sequence continues at coordinate 32,732,383 of NC_088408.1, forward strand.
GTGTGAAATGTACACTATTTTCAGTGAACGTATGATTCCCACTGTACTGGTTTTAAAATAACACGTTTGAAAGTGTTAAATGTACACTATTTTCAGTGAACGTATGATTCCCACTGTACTGGTTTTAAAATAACACGTTTGAAAGTGTTAAAGATTTAATTCTGTTGCAGTGTTCTCCATTTAACTTGGAAAGTGTCAAATTAACTTGATTATGGTGTTTGCATAATTCTACTGTAGAGTAATATGCAGCACCTACAGTGTAAAACATAACACTTGATTTAGAGTAGACTTGACTCACTTTGCTTAGTGCTCACGCTGTAAGAAAGGATCACCTGTAGTGTTACACTAAATAGTTTTTGTTGTAACACTGAATGGTGTAAAGCAAATCTTCCAAACTCATTTCATCGAGGGCTAAGTGTGTGTGGGTTTTCACTCCTTCCTTATACTTGATTGATGAATTAAGGTCACTCATTAGTAAGGAACTCCCCTCACCTGGTTGTCTAGGTCTTAATTGAAAGGTAAAAACTAAAACCAGCAGATACTAGGCCCTTCATGGAATGAGTTTGAGACCCCTGGGGTAAAGCCCAGTTTGCATATTACCCAGGGTGCCTTTTTTTATTTGAGTGAATTGTAGCGTTACCACACATGACTGTATTTGTTAGCGACAGAGACGTGGTTATAAAATTCTTTCCTTATTTTATTATTTACAAAACATAAACATACAAACGCACAGAAACATCCGCGACACCACCCCTGCCCATATCCACCTGCTCATACCCCCATCTTCAGCGCCTGCATCACTCTTCGCCACATGGCCTCAAACTGCACCACTTTGTTTCTCTTCATCGCCCACACACTTTCAACATTTCGATAATAAAGCATTTGACCCTTCCATTGTGTTAACGATAGAGGATTGGTTGATTTCCAGTTTTTAAGTATAGCCTTTTTTTCAAGATGATTGACGAGAAAAGTATCGTCCAACCCATCGGGTATCTCACTGCACCCTCATATGCCATGTCTTGAAATATGCAGACCGACGGATTAAAAGTACATTTAAATTGAAATACTTCGGACAGCCAACTTTCTAACCCCACCCATAACATTTAGAGTTTATAGCATTCCCAAAAGGCATGGATTATTGAGTCATTGTTAGTTTACACATAAGACATGACTCTGCCATTGTGCTGTAGATTTTCTGAATTTGGTCCCTTGTGTAATAAATTCTCTACATTCGTATATTCTGGATTAAGCGTCCATTTTCGTTTAACTGTCATTTATTTATTTATGTTCCAACACAACATTCCCTTCATCAGGGCTCCCGAGTGGCACAGCAGTCTAAGTCACTGCATCTCAGTGCTAGAGGCACCACTACAGACCCTGGTTTGATTCCAGGCTGTATCACAACCGGCTGTGATCGGGTTGTCCCATAAGGCGGTGCACAATTGGCCCAGTGTCGTTCGGGTTAGGGGAGGGTTTGGCCAGGGTAGGCCGTCATTGTAAAATAATATTTTTTCTTAACTGACTTGCGTAGTTAAATAAAGGTTAAATAAAAATATTGTACCAATATCAGTTATTTTTAAGTCTTGGTTCCAATAGCTGATATATTTTTTAAAGAGATTGTCAGTTGGATAGGGTCTCTGCAAGGTTTTTTATATCTTACCTATCATATGAATATCCTTTTCTGACTCAAATAGGATTCCCTCAAGTTTGCTAATGTGTCCAATAGATTTCAATTTGAAAGTTCTTCCCTTTTAAAGGCCTGTGGCTTTCACCAACGGAGTACCTAGGCGAATGCTATTATTAAAATGTAACTCTATAACAATACAATACATATATCATAAGGCCTTACTTCAATGGCCTAATTTTAACCTAACACAGTGGTGTTAAGAAACTCCTGGTTTACAGGTCACATCAGGCCTGCAAGTGTAATGGCGTTCGTCTGTTGAAAGAAGAGCGGACCAAAATGCAGCGTGGTGGTTACTCATGTTCTTTAATGAAATAGAACGATACATAACTAAATAACTAAATAAATATACAAAACAACAAACGGAACGTGAAAACCTATACAGCCTGTCTGGTGCTAACTAACACAAAGACAGGAACATGGTGCATGGTGGCGGCTCCGGCTCGGGACGTGGACCCCACTCCATAAATGTCATAGTTCCTCCCCCTCGTGTCCCCCTCGTGTCCTGGGATAATCCACCCTCGCCGCCGACCATGGCCTAATAGTCCTCACCCAGAACCCCACTGGACTGAGGGGCAGCTCGTGACTGAGGGGCAGCTCGGGACTGAGGGGCAGCTCGGGACTGAGGGGAAGCTCGGGACTGAGGGGAAGCTCAACACTGAGGGGAAGCTCAACACTGAGGGGAAGCCCAGCACTAAGGGGAAGCCCAGCACTAAGGGGAAGCCCAGGGGAAGCCCAGCACTAAGGGGAAGCCCAGCACTAAGGGGAAGCCCAGCACTAAGGGGAAGCCCAGCACTGAGAGGAAGCTCAGCACTGAGAGGAAGCTCAGCACTGAGAGGAAGCTCAGGCAGGTAGTTGGCTCCGGCAGATCCTGGCTGGCTGGCGGATCTGGAAGAGTCTGGTTGACTGGCAGATCTGGAAGAGTCTGGTTGACTGGCAGATCTGGAAGAGTCTGGTTGACTGGCAGATCTATGCAGACTGGCAGCTCTGGCTGCTCCCTGCAACCTGGCAGCTCTGGCTGCTCCATGCAGGCTGACAGCTCTGGCTGCTCCATGCAGGCTGACAGCTCTGGCTGCTCCATGCAGGCTGACAGCTCTGGCTGCTCCATGCAGGCTGACAGCTCTGGCTGCTCCATGCAGGCTGACAGCTCTGGCTGCTCCGAACATGCAGGAGACTCCGGCAGCGCAGGAGAGGAGAAATGCTCTGGCTGCTCTGAACAGGCGGGAGGCTCCGGCAGCGCTGTAGAGGAGGAAGGCTCTGGCTGCGCTGAACAGGCGGGAGGCTCCGGCAGCGCTGTAGAGGAGGAAGGCTCTGGCTGCGCTGAACAGGTGGGAGGCTTCGGCAGCGCTGTAGAGGAGGAAGGCTCTGGCTGCACCACACAGGCGGGACGCACTGAAGGCCTGGTGCGTGGTGCTGGAACTGGTGGTACTGGACCGAGGACACGCACAGGAAGCCTGGTGCGGGCAGCTGCCACCGGAGGACTGGTGTGTGAAGGTGGCACATGATGGACCGGAACGTGAAGGTGTACTGGAGAGCCTGAGAGCAGGACTGGCACAGGACGTGCAAGGCTAGGTAGGTACACAGGAGGCCTAGTGCGTGAGGCTGGCACAATTTTCACCAGCCGACTAACACGCACCTCAGGACGAGTATGGAGCGCTGACCCAGGTGCCATCAAATCCCCGACACGCTCCGTCGGACGAATATACACCGCCCGAAGAAGGAGAGGGACCAACTTCGGCCGAAGTCGTGACAAGTATGTTTTAGTCTGAGATGGTGTTTGGGTTTCTGGAGTAAAGTTTCATGTTGGAATGTTCATGCTGATGAGTTTCAACGTTGGGTAAAACATTGAAATAAATCAAAAATATTTTCAAGACGCTGAGTAATGGGTTGAGGACTTGTAAGAAAGGATTTGTAGAGTAAGCAGACCAGAAAAATGGGTAGTCTGTGGGAAATGCTGCTGCACAGATAATAAAACATACATTGTGGGTATCTGTCATTCAAATGCAAATGCAATATTCCCACTCAGTGTACTCTCACCACGTAGTTTATTTTTGTATTACATTTTTTCAGGGGGTAGGTCAGCTTTAATACTGCAGATAGAGTGTGGCTTCCATTAATGTAAATGTCTGTATCATTTCCAGTCCCCCATATATATTTATGGTAAATATACAGTACCAGTCAAAAGTTTGGACATATCTACTTATTCCACGGTTTTTCTTTCTTTTTACTATTTTCTACATTGCAGAATAATAGATGACATCAAAACTAGGAAATAACACATATGAAATCATGTAATAACCAATAACTAAATAAATCAAAATATATTTATATTTGAGATTCTTCAAAGTAGCCACCCTTTTCCTTGATGATAGCTTTAAACACTCTTGGCATTCTCTGAACCAGCTTCATGAGGATTGCTTTTCCAACCATCTTGAAGGAGTTCCCACATATGCTGAGCACTTGTTGGCTGCTTTTCCTTCACTCTGAGGTCCAACTCATCCCAATTGGGTTGTGGAGGCCAGGTCATCTGACACAGCACTCCATCACTCTCCTTCTTGATCAAATAGCCCTTACACAGCCTGGAGGTGTGTTATGGGTCATAGTTCTGTTGAAAAACAAATAATAGTCCCACTAAGCGCAAACCAGATGGGATGGCGTATCACTGCAGAATGTTGTGGTAGCCATGCTGGTTAAGTGTGCCTTGAATTCTAAATAAATCACTGACAGTGTCACCAGCAAAGCACCATCACACCTCATTCTCCATGCTTCACGGTGGGAACCACACACGTGGAGATCATCCGTTCACCTACTCTGCGTCTCACAAAGACACTGCGGTTGGAACCAAAAATCTAACATTTGGACTCATCAGACCAAAGGACAGATATCCACCGGTCTAATGTCCATTGCTCGTATTTTGTCTCTTCTTCTTATTGGTGTTCTTTAGTAGTGGTTTCTTTGCAGCAATTAGACCACGAAGGCCTGATTGACACAGTCTCCTCTGAACAGTTGATGTTGAGATGTGTCTGTTACTTGAACTCTGAAGCATTTATTTGGGCTGCAATTTCTGAGACTGGTAACTCTAAGGAACTTATCCTCTGCAGCAGAGGTAATCTGGGTCTTCCTTTCCTGTGGCTGTCATCATGAGAGCCAGTTTCATCATAGCGCTTGATGGTTTTTGAGACTGTACTTGAAGAAACTTTCAAAGTTCTTGAAATGTTCCATATTGACTTACCTTCATGTCTTAAAGTAATGATGGACTGTCATTTCTCTTTGCTTATTTAAGCTGTTCTTGCCGTAATATGGACTTGGTCTTTTACCGAACAGGGCTATCTTCTGTATACCACCCCTAGGTTGTTAACACAACTATTTGGCTCAAACTGTAAGGGAGTGCGTACCTGGCGACAGGGAAGTCAGGCGCAGGAGAGCAAAACTGGGTAATCAACGGGGCAGTTGTATTCATAAAACCACCGGAAACCAGAACAATAAACAAATGGGTACAAAACCCGTCGCGCACCAGAGAAAATGTGCACATGCACTTACAATAAACAATTCCGCACAAAGACATGGAGGGTACACAACATGTCATACACAACATGTAATGAGAGATATTAAGACCAGGTGTGTGAGAAGACAAGACAAAACAAATGGAAAATGAAAAGTGGATTGATGATGGTTAGAAGACAGGCGACGCCGACCGCCGAGCGCCGCCCGAACAAGGAGAGGAACCGGAAGTCACGGCACAAACACATTAAAAAGGAAAGAAATTCCATAAACATGGCACACCTGTTAATTGAAATGCATTTCAGGTGACTACCTCATGAAGCTGGTTTGAGAGAATGCCAAGAGTGTCCAAAGCTGTCGTCAAGGCAAAGTTGGCTACTTTTTAGAATCTCAAATATAAAATGTATTTGAGTTTATAACCTTTTTGGTTACTACATGATTCCATATGTGTTATTTCATAGTTTTGATGTTTTCACTATTATTCTACAATGAAGAAAATAGTAAAAAATAAAGGAAAACTCTTGAATGAGTAGCTGTGTCCAAACTTTTGACTGGTCCTGTATATATAAAATATATACTTAAAAAAAATATTTTCCTTTATTATTTTCCTGTAACCCTACCACCCCTCCCCTAATTGGAGTAAACTAATGGACAACAACACTTAGACTTCTACTTCCATACGTACTATACGTACTATATACATTTTACAGACACTGTATATTTTACAATAGCTATCTTTTGTTTGTTTTTAGTCCCATCCTTCAGCTACCCTCAACCCCTCCCATCTATCTCAGAAGACCATGTAGGTTTGTTTACCTAGCTGCTTTGTGAACAATAAAAGCTGCAGACTGCCTAAGGATATCTATAGCAGAGCATGGATTCATCCTTCCTTTGAAGAACACAGCAGTTTCTCTTCCCCCTCAAGCTCTGTCTTTTGGGGGTCTTTGAGCTATTCCTGATGCAGATTGGGAGCTGTTCTGCAGAGGAAGCTTGTGCAGCACAAAGCACAGATCCCATAGGGGATCTCGCTCAGCCTTTTCATCCCCAACGATATACTTTTCTTTTCTGAATCAGTTGTCTGCCGCTAGGCTTTTATTATGCGTCTTACATCTCTTTTTGTGTGGCATTTCAGCAGCACACTTTTCCGAAGCTTAAGTTTGTACGGTGCTTGGCATGTGGTTGAGACTCGCCTGGAGCTGTGTGTGGGGAATCTAACTACTATGTAACCTTAGGATAATCGGGTCATTATTATGTTTTTAAGTTGTACTGTAAACTTAAATGACTCGTAGGATGTATAGCACACAATGATTGTTTTCAGGAGAACAATTCTCATAGACACGGCGTGTGTTTTTCTCAGCCATACTGGGTTCTTCTATTTTTCCCTCTATGTCATAAAATAACCTTACCTTACCTACCTTACATTCCTCCAGCTCTCAACAACTCTGTTATTTCTCATGACATGTCTGTTCCCAATGTAACTCTCACCTGGTGAACAAACAAGACAGATGTTCCAATCACAGTGTTCCGCTTTTGTATCACAATGCCAATGACTCCCGAATGCTCTCGTCCACATGATTGGAATGACACATTTCTACCTCGTATGAAATTGAATTTTTGTTATTTTTCCCATTGCTAGTAGAGCAACGAGGGAGAAATAAAATGAGTTCTGAGGATGAAAATGACTGAAGCTGGGAATGAATATGTTTTACATGTAAGGATTGCCGCACCACATCTTCAGGATTGGTACAGTAGGTGTTATATGAATGTGCTAGGATTACTGTGGATGGAGTCAAACTATGGGATATTGAGTCATCTTGAAGGGAGCGGAGTGTTTGTGGTTATAGAGTAGCCATTGAAAGGAGGCACTGTCCTTGTGCACAAGGCCTTTCATTTTCTCTGACGTGGTGTTTGCACAGTAAGTGTAAAAAGTGAGTGTTATTGTAAGCCTTAGGCAAGCAGGATGGGATCGACTGAAGGAACTATGAAAACACTTAAACACTTAGCAAAATATGCAGTGTCCTTTTTAATATTTACTCTCAAAGTGTTACCCAAAACCCATCTCCTGTTAAAGAGAAAAACAGTAGCATGCCTCATTTAATATGTGTTAATCATTTTGCTATTCCCAGTTTGATATTGAAAGAAATTGCCTTAGCAGAGGCTGTTAGACTGTTACTCTTAGCTAAGTGCTGTGATAGGGCTGTTTTGCAGTCATTACCATGCCCGGAGGAGTTATTCCCCCTATTATGAGGAGCAGATCAATAAATCATACCATCCTCACACACACGCACGCACGCACGCAAGCACACACACACACACACACACACACACACACACACACACACACACACACACACACACACACACACACACACACACACACACACACACACACACACACACACACACACACACACACACACACACACACACACACACACACACACACACACACACACATATTGCCTGCTTGATAATAACCTTCCCACCCATACAGCATTGTAATGGCACAACACTGCTGCTGCTGAAATGCTGAAACATTCAAACAGGGCTGATGGGATTCTGTCTGGAAAAATGGAAAAATTATATACATTTATTCTAAATGGGCTGTCAGTTGTAACCAATGTGTTTTTCGATCTCCCTAGAAAATGTCTGCTTTTGCTGCACATTTGTAATTTTCACCTTTATCTCCCAAGAATTGAGGCATCAATCTTATTTAGTCAGTGCTGCTAGAGCTATTTCTCAATGCGCTAGACAGAGCGAGTGACGTTCTAAAGACAGAATAGTGACAAAGAGCAAATAAAACCATTTAGAGAAGAGAACGTACCACCTTCTTTTTGTTTGAAGTCATTCATGTGAAAGAGTCTGATTTCAACCGGAGTCAGTGAGGAAGATGTTGACAGTGGAGAGGGATCACACACCCAAGTGAAAGGAATAAACTAACTTGTCACGTTTGGTATTTCCCTGAGAAATTGGTGCCGTTAAGCGGATGGCTTTAGAGCTGAGAATCTGCAGTGTTCGCTGTCACACATTGAGCTTTCATAGTGTGTCTGTGAGCAGAGTTACATCATAGAGGATTCATGTAGATGGCCTCACACATGAATCAAACCTGAGACTAAAGCTAAGAGAAAATGAAAAATGAAATTCACCTTCAGGGATTGTTGTTGTTTGTTTGATGATTAAGAATGTATATACACAGTATATAGCCATGTAATAAAATGATAGTTTATTACATCTCTCTTGTATAGAGGAAAAAGTGTTACCAATTGGATTGCTGAATATGAACATTTTACTTTTGTGTGATCAACAGGTTTTTTTTTCCCAGAGTGAAAAAATATGGATATTTCTTCTAACTTTATGAAAGCCCAGCAGATTTCTCTCAACTCAGGCTCAGCTCAAACACTGCCTGAATCTGAGGTTATAATGAAAAGGATTTAGAGGCACACAAAGTCTATACACCTTGATGCCTGGGTGCTGGCACATTTGTGTGAATTTAGTTAATATGGGGGCTATTCAGCTTATTGCCTTTCAGACAATTTCTCTCCCAGCTACCAAAATAACACTCGGAGACCTGTGTCCGGCAAGGAAGCGCCCCAGTTATTAGTTTTTCGGTCTGTTGCCCGCAGCCGCTTTGATAATCTCACCACTGATGTTTTTCTGAAGCCTGCTGGAAGGGGGGGGCACCTGGAATTTTCTGTTGCTTTATTGTCCCCCCAGCTTGAAAGACATGCTCTATAATTCAATTTGGTGCCCGGGATGCAGTGGCAGCACAGGCAGCAACAGGGAGAGAATTTCTACCATAGAAACCTTGATGCGCTTTTATTGTTTTTTCATTTTCTTGACCTTAGTAAAGGAGAACATGTTCCATGGCTCTCAGATATTCAGCTATGTTCGCAATGTCCCCCTCCCCGAAAAGATTTTCTAAACTTAACAAAATTAGATTCAAGTAGCCTCTTAGGTGCCTATTCAGCTTGAAACGCAGCACAGGGACCATTATATACTGTACATCCTGCCCTGGAGTGGAGTCACCCACAGGGTTACCAGTTAGAAATGACTCACATATTAGTATGGTATTTCTGTAAGAAATCTGCACTCCATACATCCAATTTCCATTTCCATTCATTTCAAGTGGACCACATGCAGCAGCCAATCATGGCAAAGTCAACAAGTTGTCAACCAGAACACAGAACCTTAGTAGGCCTGCTAAACCCCAGTGCCTCAGTGATCAAAAGAGGCAAGAGTCAAACTCTCTGACAAACACATTTGGTGTGTTTATGCTGGTTAAAAAAATGGAGAGGTTGGTTTCTCCAGACGCCAAATGCAGAAAAGCAAAAAGGGAATCAAAGTGAATATTTAATAGAAACATCAGCCGGCTCAGCTTTCATACAGTATGGTTTAGATGCGATTGATCAAAATCGCTTCCAGTGCTGTGTACCTCAAATGCGGTTGTTGATTATTATTTTTTTGCTCCACTTCTTCAGCATGTTGGAACTAGACCCACTTAGCCCTGGAGATACGGGTTTCCACTGCTACAGTGACAAAATTAAATGACAAACAAATGATTCACTTCATACTCACCCATTTGATTTGCATGGGAATTGAGACATGGGACTGAGAGAGCTATTTATACTATATGTAGGGAACCGTTGGATGTTCCAATGCCATTATGCTTTGGTACAAGGTATGATGGATACGTGAAAATAGCTATAATGTGTGTGCGTTGGCGATAAAAAGCACTTGTCTGTTCCCAGAAAGGAGGCCTGCTCAGGGAGCACTCAAATAGCCTATTTATGTTTGCTTTGATTTATACTTGACCTCCTGCCACATTTAGACATGCTTTTGACGCATACAGTTGAAGTCAGAAGTTTACATACACCTTAGCCAAATACATTTAAACTCAGTTTTTCACAATTCCTGACATTTAATCCTAGTAGAAATTCAGTGTCTTATGTCGGCTAGGATCACCACTTTATTTTAAGAATGTGAAATGTCAGAATAATAGTAGAGAGAATGAATGCAAACTGTAGTCTGGGATTGATTTGCACTTTTCGCACCAAAGTACGTTCATCATCTGTACAGATGAACGTGGTACCTTCAGGGGTTTGGAAATTGCTCCCAAGGATGAACCAGACGTGGAGGTCTACAAAAAAAATGTCTGTCTTGGTCTTGGCTGATTTCTTTTGATTTTCCCATGCTGTCAAGCAAAGAGGCACTGAGTTTGAAGGTAGGCCTTGAAATACATCCACAGGTACAGGTAATTAGCCTATCAGTAGCTTCTAAAGCCATGACATCATTTTCTGGAATTTTCCAAGCTGTTTACAGTCAACTTAGTGTATGTAAAATTCTGATCCACTGGAATTGTGATACAGTGAATTATAAGTGAAATAATCTGTCTGTAAACAATTGTTGGAAAAATAGTTGGAAAACATGACTTGTGTCATGCACAAAGTAGATGTCATGACCGACTTGCCAAAACTATAGTTTGTTAACAAGAAATGTGTGGAGTTGTTGCAAAACGAGTTTTAATACTCCAACCTAAGTGTATATATCCATAAAAATGATGCCGAAGTGTATGTAAACTTACGACTTCAACTGTATATGTACACATACACACGCACACACACACACACACACACACACAGAAAACAGCACATTCCATGTAACAACTGCCAGACCAATATCACGTCCTCTTGCTCTCCTCCCACTGCTGCAATGATTCATATGACTGACTGTGTTTTCTCCACCCTGTATTGCGGCAAGCACCATTCCAACATTACCCATTGAAAAAGAGAGGAAGCATTAGACAGAGATAGATTGGTGCAACCAGAAAACAATGTAAAAGGTGGTCGTTGTAAAAGTCCCTTTTTTCACTCTTTGTTGATGACTGCTGATTTACCTGATTGTGTTCCGTCCTTTATAAGATAGTCTTGTCACCAGTATTGACACACCCCTGCTCTGCAGTGTTGGGCTAAATAAACACTGGCTACAGTAGCACCAAATAAGAAATGAAGAGAAGGACAAGAGAAGTCAAACAAAGTACAATTTATTAGAACAATTCATGATGATGATGCAATGATACCATTTCCAAGTATCTTGTTTTTCCACCTTGAATCAATGTGGCCCTCGACAAGGGCAGGGATAAAGGCAGTGACTTTTTAGTTTATTTATTTTAATTTGATTAATTTGATTTCACCTTTATTTAACCAGGTAGGCAAGTTGAGAACAAGTACTCATTTGCAATTGCGACCTGGCCAAAATAAAGCAAAGCAGTTCGACACATACAACAACACAGAGTTACACATGGAGTAAAACAAACATACAGTCAATAATACAGTAGAAAAATAAGTCTATATACAATGTGAGCAAATCAGCTGAGATAAGGGAGGTAAAGGCAATAAATAGGCCATGGTGGCGAAGTAAATACAATATAGCAATTAAAACACTGGAATGGTAGATTCAACAGTAGATGAGTGTGCAAAGTAGAAATACTGGGGTGCAAAGAAGCAAAATAAATAAATACAGTAGGGGAAGAGGTAGTTGTTTGGGCTATTTATAGATTGGCTATGTACAGGTGCAGTGATCTGTGAGCTGCTCTGACAGCTGGTGCTTAAAGCTAGTGAGGGAGATAAGTGTTTCCAGTTTCAGAGATTTTTGTCGTTCGTTCCAGTCATTGGCAGCAGAGAACTGGAAGGAGAGGCGGCCAAAGGAAGAATTGGCTTTGGGGGTGACAAGTGAGATATACCTGCTGCAGCTCGTGCTTCTATGGTGACCAGCGATCAGAGATAAGGCGGGACTTTACCTAGCAGGGTCTTGTAGATGACCTAGAGCCAGTGGGTTTGGCGACGAGTATGAAGCGAGGGCCAGCCAACTAGAGCTTACAGGTCGCAGTGGTGGGTAGTATATGGGGCTTTGGTGACAAAACGGATGGCACTGTGATAGACTGCATCCAATTTGTTGAGTAGGGTGTTGGAGGCTATTTTGTAAATGACTAGGAGAAGGAGGATTACTTTGGCCTACACTGTATAATCACAGATACAGATAAGGCTTTCTAGTCACACCAACTGTATGAAAAATCCAATGAATTGTATTTTGTGTTGCGTAAGCAAGATTTGACAATCCAATGCCTCTACCCATACTCCTCTGTATTTCTCTGTTTACCCTCCAGTACAGGGACGAGAACACATCACACAGAAGAACATTTTCCCTCCCTATGAAATCACCTCGGCACAATGTGCTAACCCTGACCTGGAAGTTGAAAAATGAATGGGCTGTCATCAGCAAGAGGGATGTGTTAACATTCTACAGGTCAGGGCTGCCTCTGCCTGTCATAATGACTGACTGTTTCTGTGATACCCAGGGGGACGGAAACTACACCTACATTGGACCAAACACACATCTATCATTTACCCACCATGCACCATGCCCAGGCACTTTGATATATCTCCCTCTCAATTGTTTCAATTCAATTTACGTTTTTTTTTTGGTATGGGAAACATATGTTAACATTGCCAAAGTAAGTGAACTAGATAATAAACAAAAGTGAAATCAAAAATCTTATTTAACAGTAAACACACAGTTCCAAAATAATAAAAACACTGACCAATCTCTCTCTGTCTCTCTCTGTGTCTCTCTCTGTGTGTCTCTCTCTCTCTCTCTCTCTCTCTCTCTCTCTCTCTCTCTCTCGCTCTCTCTCTCTCTCTCTCTCTCTCTCTCTCTCTCTCTCTCTCTCTCTCTCTCTCTCTCTCTGATGACATCAGAGAAACAACAATGAAGATTGGAGATGATGACACATTATGATTATTATGGTGTAAAGGGTTGAGGCATTAGGCCTAATGTGTGGACCAGTGGGATGATAAATGAGCCTGTCGGTCTCAGGGATAAATTAACCATGCAGGATGTGTGTTATTGGGCTGGAGTGTCCACACCCTCTTAATGTTATTGGTGTCTGGGCCTCCAGCTCGGCCTTGGCACTGATTTGTACTTTATCATTCGCTGGTTTATGAGCTATGACCCCCAGCTCTGAATTATACCACCACGTGGACTTCTAATAATATCCCTGTGTGTGTGTGTGTGTGTGTGTGTCTTTGTCTGTGTGTGTGCTGTGCAGTCCTGAACATCACATCTGAGACGAGACAGACAGAGATCTGTAAATGAGCTGCTAGGGGTAATCTCATTACCTGGCTAGGAGTCAAAGGAGGCTGTGCAATTACTACCCCATAGCTTTGACACTGTAACTAGGCATGTGCACCTCCTGTGGTACCACCAAGACCATAGACAGACTATGATGAGATTCCCCTTGCTACAGTTTTCCTTTGGTTATCTCTGTTGGGTAAGACGTGTTGCGGTGGTTGAGTTAAGGGGTCTAGGAATAGGACCAACATACACAAACACACATGCCGAGACACAGGGGAGGGGGGGGGGGTATTAGGATCCAATTACAGCTCCCTCTGTCATACACAACTCATTAAGACACACTTCCCTGTCTGGGGAGCGCCCCTAACTGCTGGGGGTTAAAATGTCGCGCAACTCTGTCGGGGTGTAGCTTACCAACCCTCACTCGTTCCTTCCTTCCCTCACTCCCTCCCTCCCTCTCTCCCTCCACCAAGGTATCATGTCCAATTAGGCTGCAATATCCTTCACATGAAACCTGGCTCTCTGGTGGCTGCCTGCCTGGCTTTCCTGTCTTAACAACCGAGGGGAGGCAAAGGCAGAGTGATGATGACTGGACCAAAGACAGGGGTATTTCTGGAGGACTTGCCTTGCTTGGCAGCCCAGGGGAATTTCAATCTTGAGGCTCGCCCGGTTCTTTCTTGAGTAAAGGACCTTTGGTGGGCTGCTAGGGACCGTTGAGATTTGCACTTATTGCGCTCTGAAATTGAGGCTCAAGCCGCTCAACCTTGTTGTGACAGATCGATTTGCAGGCAGATTTTCTGTGTTGTCCAATTATAATTGAATTCTGTTTGCTGCCTGGGCCATGTTCCCTCCCTGATAAAACACAATAACTTTCCCCAGATTGGTGGCATCATGGGGTGACAGTGGCACTGTGCTGGAGATGACAAAGTGAATATGTGAGCACCAGATTAGCATTTCCTCTGTGGATTCAGCTGTCAACCATCGTAACTCTGAGAAAAACTCTGAAGGCAAAGGATTAATTGGTGATGTGTCAATGTTTTTCTGGAGCTTTTTGGGGAGTTGCATTTTAATACATTCAGATAACTTCATACAAAGGTAGAGATGATTAAAAAGAAAACCGATTTCAACATCTAGTATTGCACACATAAGCCCCTTTTACTACATCAACTTTTAGTGTGGGAAATGTATAACATAAAGAAACAGGCTGTTTTACCAGGGAGCCCTCCCAGACATCTGGTCTAAGTTATACGGATGCTGCTGCACTGTAGCCATTATCATGCTAAGCAGTCTATCTTCAGAAACAGACATCTGCAATTAGCCACCTCTATTACCGGCTTGGAGGATGCTGTTGTGATTCTTATAAAGTGGCAGGGCATGACATCTCCCGCCAGACTGAAAAGGCCTTGAAAGACAGCAGTGTGCTTAAGAGGGAATTCATCCACCGCACGGGTGGATGGACAAATAGCGGACCCTAACGACTCATTACTGTCCTCCTAATGTGGGGAGGACGCCCCGCATCTCTCCCCACGTCTTCACTGTAGTCCTCTCTCCTCTAGGATCTCCCCTATTCTCTTTCTCCCCTGTTTCTCCCCCTATCTCCCCTGTTCTCTTTCCTCTCTCGCTTCCCGGGTTCTCGTTCTCTTTTCTCTGTCCCCTGTTCTCTCCCTTCTCTTCTCAGTCCCCTCTCACCGGCCAGCAGTGTCCTCTGGGAAAAATGAGCTTGGCCAGTTAAGACAGAGGAGCTGCCTTCCCATGGCTCAGTGGTCATTGCCATGTGCCCTTGTGCTTGTATCGCCTCATTTAGGCTTGAACCCCACCCCTTTCTATCTACTGCATCGTCCCCTCAATGGCTTTGTCTCGTGAAATGATCCTTCTTATGAGCAAAGAAATATCATTACCATTTAATCCACCTGTGTTTGACATGAATACTGCCCTTCCTATTGTGAGGCCACCAGTCATATCAGAGAAATGAATAGGATCCTTGGTTGTTTTGTGCTGTTTAATAACATAATGCTGCTTTTTGACATTATTGCATGATTCTTGTTTCCAGAGGTCATTTGTTGAATGTCTGTTTGTGTATTTTTTATTTTACCTTTATTTAACTAGGTAAGTGAGTCAAGAACAAATTCTTATTATCAATGACGGCCTAGGAACAGTTAACCCACTGTTAACTAGGGGCAGAACGACAGATTTGCACCTTGTCAGCTCGGGGGTTTGAACTTGCAACCTTCCGGTTACTAGTCCAACACTCTAACCACTAGGCTACCCTGCCGCCCCTATTAGGAAGAGACATTGAGAAGGCATGTTAGGTGCAATAAAATTGGGAGACAAGTCTGGTAAATATAATGAATCCACAGGACCTTGAGCAGATTCTCTTCGCCAGGTGTAAAAGACACAAACAAGCGCACCATAAAAGAAAAGCCTAGTAGAATTCCCGTCAGTACGGCTCCCTCAGGCTAGCTGTATCTCCCCTGAGTTTCACCTGAGGACTACACGATTCTGTTGTTCTGCTTAATAAGATAAAATATCATTTGTAAAACAGAGAGCCAAGTCCTTGCCACAACCTCCAGCAGGTCCTTCCTGAAGGTGGATTACGTTCCTGGAGTATTGATGCAAAAAGCCATAAGCCAGGGAACATTGTAGGTTGTGTTATTGTCTTGAAGGCCAACAATTACCCTGGCGCTGCCGCATTGCATGGAAATCAGATTTAATCACTCAGCATCAGCAGGCAGTGATTCATGGGCCTTCAGTCACAATGTCGGCTGCCTTTTGTTACCCAGCAGGCTGTGGGGACATGAAGGCTTCACCCAGAACCCCCCCCACCCCTGCTGCCTGCCTCTACTGTGGGCCTGCAGTGGGATAAGTGTGTTTGTGTGTGGGTATCTGCGTGCGTGCGTGTGTGCGTGCGTGTGTATTTGCGAGTGCGTGTTGAGGATTTTTCATTAGGCTCCATTCAAACTGTCATCAGGGGAGAAACTAGCAACCTGCTAGCTTGTTAATCACCAGCATCATCCAGGCTGGTGGGAGTATAGACCTCTGGTTCCCATCAGCCCAAATGGCTGGAGCTGGAGAATCTGGCACATCAGCAAAACAAAACAGAAAATAATAACAGGAAATATGGAAGAGGCTCCAGTTTATGGGTGATTTCAATCTGCTGCCGTTGCACAAAAGAGGGTTTTATTAAAACTAGAATTGATACGCCCTCCAGATTCTGCACCAGCAAATTCAGAGGTGTGTGTGTGCATCGTCTGCGTACCCTGTTAGTCTCTATGGTTGTTGTCGTTATGTTGAAGAGTTATTATGAGGATGGGGACTTGCCAAAATGCTGCCATCAATTGTTATGTTTATGACAGTGTCAACCTCATTTCATGTCAAGCAAAAAAGCTGAACATCAGCTTACAGCACAAATTCCACAGTTGGACGCTGCTGTTCTTGCAGTTTCTAAAGTGAACTCTACCCCAGCAAGTTGTTTACAGTGGGGTTTGTGTGATGAGTGGATTTTGTTTTGTTTCAGATCTCAGAGGCAGAATGGGACGACCTCCTGGAAGAGTTTGAAGAGAAGAACTACCTCAACGCCAGGCGTTGGAAACCAGGCCAGGACCCGTACAAACTGTATGCCTTCAACCAGAGAGAGAGTGAGAGGATACCCAGCAACAGAGTTCTCAGAGACACACGCCATTACAGGTAACCTACACAGCACAGCATGCGTACACAGCCCATTAATGTGTGTGTACCTTCATGCACACTCGTATGTGTGTTTAAATGTGTGAGAAGGCATTTTGTCATTTCCATCTTAATGGTGCTTATTATGCCAGATCACCCTGTCTTTCAAACAGGGCTGCATGTGTCTGCTTCTGTGTGAGCTAACGATGGCTTGTTTCCACACATCGGATATGGTTTCTAGAAGATGAGAGGGAGTTGATCTGTGTAGCAGCAGCTACAAGCTGCATAGACATAGATAATTGCCACATGCGCTGCAGTTTGTGTGAAAACACCCCACTTCATTGGTGGGTGGGTGCTTACATTTGTCCTATTTCACACATGTACAAGTGTGTATTATGTGTGGTTTGGAAATGAGTTTTCAGCATATCCCACTCTCCCTGAGACACCCTCGGAGAGTAGGGTCACGGCCAGGGATCAGCCATTATTGACGGCGACCCTGGAGCAATTAGGGTTAAGTGCCTTGCTTAAGAGCACATAGACAGATTTTTCACTTAGTCGGCTCGGGGATGCTACTATAATAGTGGAACACATACAGATGTGGCAAATATCAAACACCGTGTTTGCAAATATCATAGGATGATTTTTGACCATAGAAACACAGACTTGGCAACTTCCACACTCAATTGTTGACTGGTGTGATGTTTTCATGAATGAAAGCAGTTGAGCATCATGCTGACAAAGCCTACACTCTCGAAATGTTTAACTAACATACAAAAACCCTTAGGAGGCGAGACAATCGTGTTATTTTACACAGACTAATCTGCTGGCATGAAATGTTCATTTTAGAGCACTATGCTCTACTTCAACTTCGTTTGACAGTGATGTTAAGCTTCTTTTTCATTCTGTTTTCAGGACTATTTAGCTGCTTGCTTTTAACTGAAAATTCCACCCCAAAACTATCTTGCATCATATGGGGATGATTTCTGTATTTTGACAGTTATACAGTACCAGTCAAAAGTTTAGACACACCTACTTGTTCAAGGGTTTTTCTTTATTTTTTACTATTTTCTACATTGTAGAATAATAGTGAAGATATCAAAACTCTGAAATAACACATATGGAAGCATGTAGTAACCAAAATAAGTGTAAAACAAATCAAAATAAATTTTAGATTTGAGATTCTTCAAAGTAGCCACCCTTTGCCTTGATGACAGCTTTGCACACTCTTGGAAATCTTGATTGCTGACTATTGAATCATTTGGGGACAATGTCAGCAATGCTCCCTGCCTAGTAGACAGTTAAGGACACTGATGCGCCTCTCAGCCATACTCCCATCTCTCACAGCTTCTATTCATCCATGCTGGAATGAAGGGTGAGAGAATTGAACGACCTATATTGATTTTCACTTTTAGTGGTGTGTTTGTCTCCAGCCCTCAGGAACCGCCTGCTTGTTAGCTTCAGCAGAAAAACCCGTTTATGTAATTAATGTGATCTGCTCAGACCAAACAAAGGAGAAAGAGAGATGTGTGTCTTTATCATACACTTATTCTCTTGCATGTCGTTTTAATTTTGTTTGAGCTATTTGTCCTGTACTGTAGTTACCTAGTTGGGTATGTGGATGATCTTCACAAATCTTTATCATGCATTTTTACTGGTGGAGAACGATTTGCTGCCATGTTGATGAACATGGGGCAATTACTAATTTATGACATTTCTCTAAGTTGCTTACAGCTATGAGCTATTTTCAAAAGAACAACTGCACACCCCAATCTGGGTCAGCCTACCAGCTTTGTTTGATCGTCCAGATTACTGTAAATCCATGAACGTTTAAACATGGAAACTGCATTTGGGGAAAGTGGGATAAGTTGAGCCATTGTTTACATTCAGCATTACTCCGTCAAGGGAAATATAGTATTCAACTCTAACAAAGATATCTACATATATTTCAGGATGTTGTGTATCCCTGGACATAATCAGAATTCATGTAAACATTGCAGTTTTGAAAGCTTTGTCTTTTGGCACAACTGTCTATGCTTCCTTTCTTAAGTTTAGCTTTTGTGTCTTTTACTTTAGGTATTGTAGGTTTTATGAAAATACAATAGCTTTGGTAATTAAAAATATATTTCACAGCGGTTTAGATGGTACAATGATTATCTACAGTATGCATTGCTTGTTTTGTTACATAAACTTATATTAGGGAAACTATTAGAATTTTTGCAACCAGGAAATGGCAGAGCGATTTCTGCATATTGCACCTTTAAGCATCTTTTAACACAGACTTACAAACACTTTGTACTTTTTCAACACTTTTAAATTTTTATTTATTTTTTAACCCTTTTTCTCCCCAATTTCGTGATATCCAATTGTTTTAGTAGCTACTATCTTGTCTCATCGCTACAACTCCCGTACGGGTTCGGGAGAGACGACGGTTGAAGGTCATGCGTCCTCCGATACACAACCCAACCAAGCCGCACTGCTTCTTAACACAGCGCGCATCCAACCCGGAAGCCAGCCGCACCAATGTGTCGGAGGAAACACTGTGCACCTGGCAACCTTTTGGCGCGCACTGCGCCCGGCCCGCCACAGGAGTCGCTGGTGCGCGATGAGACAAGGATATCCCTACCGGCCAAGCCCTCCCTAACCCGAATGACGCAGCTGGCACTGCAGTACTTTTTCAACACTTTTAACATAGGCCTGGCCCTGCTGTTACCTCATATACCAGAAATAATGCCTTGCATTACGCCTGAGAAGAAAACAATTCAATTTGCTCAACTTGCTCAATTGGGCTCAAATTTGCTCAACTTGCCGTTGACTATTGATTCAACTTACCCCATGGCCATTGGTTCAACTTACCCAATGCAAACATTTGAACTATATTAGCCCACACAGTTACAAGGATGCATTTTCATGCTATGTGTTTAAGACCTTATAGAGATCCCAACTGATGTATAGAACAACCTTAAAAGTATCTACTTTGGTTTAGATAAAGTTAAGCATCATGAAACTTCTAACACAATAACTTAATTTGACTTGGTGAAAATCCGTTTTTTGGACCTAACCTGCTTCCCAATTTTTCCATGTGTTTTCTTCCATCACAGACTCTATGAAATGATGACCTCTTCCAAAATATTTGGTCAAATTAATAATTTTGTGTATGGTTTCCTTTAAACAAGGGTGGCTCAACTTACCCCTTTGGCTCAACTAACCAGATAGTATATTTTGGATACAAAGGGAGAGTTTTCCGCAGATTCGGTTATTTGCATTTCGTGACCTATAAACATGTACTTTGAGCACAAATCGAACTGCTTATGGTTAGCCAAGATCCAGTCTGAAGAGCCAAATTGAGAGTTAAAGTTCGCCTTTGCCCCAGGTATTGCACTCAAGCTTTTTGGATGGTTGGTTGTTGCTGATGAGGCTAGGATAGAAAGCCATTCCTTCTTGTCTCATTGATCGGGTCCGTCACACGGAGCCTCAGGCTTTTCCACACATTGACCTGGCTTCTACCTGTCTGTCAACCATTGTATCGCTCCATCGCTTACAAGACAACCACTTGTCTCACTCCCTCTTTCATCTTTCAGGTCCCCCTGCGGAGAGATAGGACATGTGTGGGAATGTGTGTGTGTGGTTATGTGTGTGTGTGTGTGTGTGTGTGTGTGTGTGTGTGTGTGTGTGTGTGTGTGTGTGTGTGTGTGTGTGTGTGTGTGTGTGTGTGTGTGTGTGTGTGTGTGTGTGTGTGTGTGTGAGAAAGAGAGAGAGCGAGAGAGAGAGAGAGAGAGAGACTGAGTGTGAAAGGTAGAAATGAGTCAGTTATTGATTGCTCCTCTGTATTTGGCTAACACCAGATCTACGGTCAGCCAGTCACCAGGACATGTCCTCCTGTGTTTGGCTAACACCAGATCTACGGTCAGCCAGTCACCAGGACATGTCCTCCTGTGTTTGGCTATTACACAAGCAGCCTCGACCCCCTCCGGGACACACACCAGTCCAGTTGAATAAACGGTGCCTGGCATCCAGCCTTGTTTAGGAATTCATATTTACTCAAAACCTGAAACCTCAACCTCATTTTGCCGTTTCAGCAGGTCTGAAAATATATCCTCACATTGTCTGCCAAGTCTCTATTCACTGTAATATTTATGTTGAATTGGTGCCAGTGAATATTCACAACCGTCACTCCTCCCTGCTCCTGCAGACAGACAGACAGACAGACAGACAGACAGACAGACAGACAGACAGACAGACAGACAGACAGACAGACAGACACTAAACCCATTCTATTATGTTATGAGCTGCCAGCCTACAGCCCAGAGTGACTTTCCTAGAGCAAAGCCTTTCATAACGGAAACATTCACTCACTGTCGTGGGGCTCACCAGTCGCCACACCTAGCGCTTTTCTCCACCTAGAAGCTAGGCTGCTTTGAATGTGAGGAACATGTTGCTGTGGTATTTCGTATGTGGTGGTTTAGGAAGGCAGCTGTGCTTAGGGAGAACATTGGGCTCCATATTTCCCCACAGACTCCCCTCCGCCTCTCAGTCGGCCATCGATCTCCATTGAAGCACAGTGCTTTAGTAATTACACAGAAAACATAGCACAGAAAATGAGTTAATTGCTCTCTGGTTCCACCTGGGTTGTTGTTGTCGTAGCTGGATCTAAATGTGTTTTGAAAATATACCAGGCTTTACTGACTCACTTATGGCCTGTTTATACCTGAAAAGCTCTATGTCGATCAAAGAAATGACCACGATCTATACGATATTGATAACTCCTGTCCTCCACCCTCCTCTTTTTGTGTGTAGAGCCTGCAATCCACTGTACCTGAATCAAACATGAATCATTCAACTCCTGTCTGTGTCCTAGTAAAACAATGTTGCAGCTCTCACAGCTCCACAGGCTTGATTATAAAGCCAATGAAGGCTATTGAACAGGGTGAGTTCTCTGATAGGAGGGGTCATTTTTCATCTTTGATTAAAAAAGGGGTTGTATTGAAATTGGGATTGCTGAAGCGCACACCTCACACGAGGTTCATTTCACAACACATTCTCGCTCATATTACTGTAGAGAACTTTCACCGCCTCTTTTAACCTAACGTTTCAGATGAATGGCTAAAATTTGATCAAAGTTTCTCACTCAAATTGTATTTACTTTTTGCACTCAGTTTATTTAAGTGTTACCTGAATTTTAAAAAGCTTAATCTTGAGAAAAGTTTGGCAAAAAATGAAGTCAATTTAAACTGATGTGTTTGCTAAAATTGTCTTATATGTTCATTCATTGTCTAATATGCTCATTCATGTATTTGACACTGGGCATATTCATTTATACAATAATTATTATTCAATATGTCCTCACCTGGGATTTGAACTCACTACCTCTTGGGTCATGGCATTCCAACCTTCCTGCTATGCCACTATGTCTGTGTCAACTATCACTTAATTTCACCATTCTGTCTTCATTGATTTAATTTATTATTTAAGCAACTTTAGTTTTTTCTGTATAGTTGTCTCTTATTGGTGGGGCATATTACTCTGTTTTAATTAATATTACTCCTTAATCCCTATGATAAATAACATTTTGTGTGTACTTTTAACGTACGCGCAAAGTGTAGCAATTCAAGGGCCAAATATGTAAATTAAAATGTTGTATGTTAAAGGCACAGACTTTTTTTTGGTAACATGTCCAAATACTCATTTCTAATTGAATGAACCTATTAGGCCATTTGAGGAAACACATAATTTCAAGTTGACAATATTTTCCATATGTTTTCTTATGCATGGACCAACAAAAATGTTTAAGTTCAGGTAACACTTTGACTGAAAAGTGAGAAAAAAAGGCTGTGGAACCAGTTACTTAATGATATTTAGTTGAAACAACATGTTTCAGTGTTTGTCAGATAACCTTCGTACACAGTACGCAACATCAGAAGACGGTTGAGTAAAAGGTTGAGTGAAATAGTTTGAAATGTGCTGACAGGAGCCATCATCTGTCAATATTGAACGATGACACAATGCTGGCTACAGAATCTCTACCTCCTCTGTCGCACTAGTACAAACAACTCTACGATTCCTTAACTTGAGCAAGTTTAACCAGAGCCTGTGATCATGTGGCTGGGTCTGCGTTATAGGCAGAGAGAGAGAGAGAGAGAGAGAGATAGAGAGAGAGAGACAAAGGGAGAGAAAACCTGAGCCTACTGTACGCCTTCACTATGGTGAATCCCTAAAACAATACAGAAATACACTTCGGAGAAAGAAGGAACAGCATGTCAGAAACCAGCTCAATGTAATTGAAGAACCCATAGACTACAATCACTTCTGGGAAAATTGGAAAACACTTGTAACGGTTTTCTTCCTCTTCTGAGGAGGAGTAGGAAGGATCGGACCAATAGGCAGCGTGGTAAGTGTTCGTCATTTTATTAAACTGAACACTACAACAAAAAGAACAACCGAAACAGTTCCGTCTGGTAACTAATACAAAGACAGAAAACAACTACCCACAACCCATAGTGGGAAAACAGGCTGCCTAAGTATGGTTCTCAATCAGAGACAACGATTGACATCTGCCTTTGATTGGGAACCATACCAGGCCAAAACCAGAAATACAAAACAAAGAACAAAAACATAGAATGCCCACCTCAACTCACGCCCTGACCAAACTAAAATAGAGACATAAAAAATGAACTAAGGTCAGGATGTGACAACACTAAACAAACAACAACACGAAGAGTTATCTATTCAATACAGAGATGTATGGTAAACCACTTCTCCAATCTTTTTGGCCCTATAACAAAGAACAAAAACATATACAGTACCAGTCAAAAGTTTGGACACACATTCAAGGGTTTTTCTTTGTTTTTACTATTTTCTACATTGTAGAATAATAGTGAAGACATCAAAACTATGAAATAACACAAATGGAATCATGTAGTTACCAAAAACGTATTAAGCAAATCAAAATAAATTTGAGATTTGAGATTCTTCAAAGTAGCCACCCTTGTCTTGATGACAGCTTTGCACACTCTTGGCATTCTTTCAACCAGCTTCATGAGGAATGCTTTTCCAACAGTCTTGAAGGAGTTCCCACATATTCTGAGCAGTTGTTGGCTGCTTTTCCTTCCCTCTGCGGTCCAACTCATCCCAAACCATCTCAATTGGGTTGAGGTCGGGTGATTGTGGAGGCCAGGTCATCTGATGTAGCACTCCATCACTCTCCTTGGTCAAATAGCCTTTACACAGCCCGGAGGTGTGTTTTGGGTCATTGTCCTGTTGAAAAACAAATGATCGTCCCACTAAGCCAGGCCTGGGCAATTATTTTCCATGGAGGGCCACATTAGAATATATTTTTGCCATTGTGGGCCAGAATCATATTACAGGATTACACATCATGTGTATGAGTGTGTTGACAGATATATCTACTGTAAATCACGTCCAGATCTGCTACTTATTTTACTTTTTTAACCTGCACAGAAATAAACCACATCCATGTTCTCCTTTTGGTAGGTGTTTTCATTATTAAACATGCAATGAACTACACGGAGGGAAAAGTACACTGTGCATTCAGCACCACGGACAGAACTCTTGTTAATGGGTATGCACAAAAACACAAGAAAGAGGGAGAGCTCAACATTACATTTAAACCACTCAATCAGTGTGAGGAGTGAAGTCTCTGATGGGCATTGACTAGAGCAGTGAAGTCAGGTATAGTTTCTGACGTCGCTATGCACAGGATTGCTGAGAGGTGAGAGTCAGTAAGAGATGATCTGTGCCTTGACTTGTTATATTTCATCACTGAAAATGTTTGTTCACATGCAGTCCATGCAACTTGTGATTTTACTCCTGAACCTATTTAGGCTTACCATAACCTGTTTTGAAATTTTAATTCCTTTGTAAACAATTTTAGATATACAGTAGATATAGGTTTAAAAAATATGTCAATATGCCCTTGAGCAAGGCACTTAAAGGAACAATTGGGGTTAAGTCTCTCTGGATAAGTATGTGTCTGTTGACCCAAATAGTACAAACATATTCTGAGCATGACTCCTAATCGTTGGAAAGTTTTGTTCATCGAGAGATGCATAGAACCTCGTCAGTGACATTGTTTTGAATAGTTCTCCAATCATTGCATCAGGAGTCATTTTCCCTTGAAAGCTTTGACAAGACTGTACATCTGATGTGCAAAAAGGCCTTTCCCTTGTAGTTTGGAATTCAGTTCATTCGTGAAGGCCATGATGTCCACTGTGAAGGCAAAATCAGCCAACCATTCTTTATCATTCTGATCTGGGTTCAGCTCAGTTACTTGATCTTGTATCCTTTTCAAAAGGCCAACGCTTTTTCCTGTCAAGTTTGGGCACCCATCAGTGGTCCCACTGGATAACTTTTCAAAACTCAGTCCCAGCTTTGCCACACACTTATCAACCTCCTCCAATAAATATTTCCCTGTGGTTGTGCTCTTCGTTGACTGCACTGAAGCAAGCTCCTCTGTCATTTCAACGTTTGGGGTTATGCCTCGTAAGAATATAAACAATTTTCCAGGGCCATGGAAAAATAGGTGAAATCCTTTACCCTGTCTTTCAACTGTTGTTCCATATTCTCTGCGATGTCCTCAACACGTTGTGTCACTGTTCATCTTGACAGGGAAACATTTTCAAACAGCTCTTTCTTGTCTGGGAAGAGTATTGCTGCAGAGTCAATTAAACATTCAATAATGAATTTGCCCTCAGCGAATGGCTTGCTATATTTAGCAATTTTGTGGGACAGTACATAGCTAGCTCTCGCAATTCCGTCGTTTGCTGAATGCAGTTTTGTGAAAAGCCCTTGCTGCTTTTGCAACTGAGAAAGCTACTCTTTCGATGCACTTGCCCTCTGCTCAGAAGGCATATTCCTATATTTCTCTGCATGCTTCGTCTGGAAGTGTTGGGACAAGTTGTAGTCTTTCAAGACAGCAATGCTCTCTTTGCGCACTAAGCACACAGCTTTCCTTGATATCTCAATAAAGAAATCATTAGATGTCCACTCTTGCTGGAACACCCTACATTCATTGTCCACTTTCCTTTTCTTTGAAATCTCTGAAAAACTCATTTTGGAGTAAATTCTAGCAACTATTTGTAACTGTGACGTGTGTCAGCCTGTCAGTCACTGTCTGTCCTCGTGCAGTTGTTATATATACGTGCCTTCAAAATAAAAGTCCCACAAGTGGTGGGAGTTAAATCATTTCACAAAGGTGAGTATTCATTGGGCTTTTAATTTGAATAACAAATAATTTTTTCAAATACTTTATGTGATCTGAGCATGGCCATATTGAATCAGGTTGCAGACCGCATACGGGCCTTTGCCTTTGCCCAGGCCTGCACTAAGTGCAAACCAGATGGGATGGCGTATTGCTGCAGAATGCTGTGGTAGCCATGCTGGTTAAGTGTGCCTTGAATTCTAAATAAATCACTGACTGTGTCACCAGCAAAGCACCCCCACACCATCACTCCTCCTCCTCCATGCTTCACAGTGGGAACCACACATTCGGAGATTATCCGTTCACCTTCTCTGTATCTCACAAAGACACGGCGGTTGGAACCAAAAATCTCAAGTTTCGACTCATCAAACCTAAGGACAGATTTCCACCGGTCTAATGTCCATTTATTGTGTTTCTTGGCCCAAGCAAGTCTCTTCTTCTTATTGGTGTCCTTTAGTAGTGGTTTCTTTGCAGCAATTCGACCATGAAGGCCTGATTCATGCAGTCTCATTTGAACAGTTGATGTTGAGATGTGTCTGTTACTTGAACTCTGTGAAGCATTTATTTGGGCAGCAATTTCTGAGGCTGGTAACTCTAATGAACTTTGCCTCTGCAGCTGAGGTAACTCTGGGTCTTCCATTCCTGTGGCGCTAATCACGAGAGCCAATTTCATCATAGCACTTCAAGGTTTTTGCGACTGCACTTTAAGAAATGTTCAAAGTTCTCT